>NC_092721.1:16207197-16865053 GCF_047496885.1 Scyliorhinus torazame | reverse complement strand
CCAGCTTCCCAGAGACCCCCATCAGTCACCTCCATCAGAGACTCCCATCAGTCACCTCCATCAGAGACTCCCATCAAAGACTTACATTAGGTTTCACTTCCTCTTATTCACAGCAGAAAGCACTTAGCTCCTTTTGATGTGGTGAGGAGCTGTCAATCATAGCAAGAGTGCTTATAAACATTGTGGTTAGCATCAAGCAGGGTACTTGAGATGCATTCAGGTGTAAAGGGAAATATAAATAAATAGTCCACCAAGCACCTGGAATAATAAAACTGTCAGTCACTGACCAGTGAAATCCGTTGCTGTGGGAAATTGAAAGAGTTTTGCATTTCAAAGGCTGTCAAGGGATTTGAAGCCCTTTGAAGTGTACTTGGCTTTCGAGGAAGTCCCTGAAACTTCTAACAGCTGCTGCTTTGAACACTTGTGTCCGAGGCAGCACATCTTAGGGACTCTGCCAAATAGAGTTAAAATTCCGCTCATAAGCTGACGGTTATGAAGCCATAAGAGGCATTAGTGAACCAGATGGGTTTTTACAACAATTGATGTTAGTTTCACGGTCACCATTACCCTAACTTTATATAGTTTCAGGCTTCAATCATTGAATTAAAATTCCCCCAGTTGCCACGGTGGGAATTGAACTCATGTATCCAGACCTGTATAAGTGTAAGGGGGACCTTTGTGCCGGTGAGATTTTACTGTCACGCCAAAGTCAATGGACATGGCGGCACCGTGGCATAGTTATAGCTCTGCTGCCTCACAGGGCTGAGGGCCCGGGTTCGATCTCGGCCCGGGTCACTGGCCGTGTGGAGTTTGCTGGATTACCATTTTATGGGCCTGCCCCTGATGCAACGGAGCAGTAAATATACACCACAAGTCTTTCTACTTTTTGACTCTGTTTGTACCATCTGTGCGAATGCTTTTTTTCCTCCAGATCTATCAGTGCATTGGGGAATTGCCCAACAGCATTCCTGTGCACAGTGGTTGCTGCTAATGAAGTAGTTATTGGCAGCAACAGAACTGTGGGAAGAGGTAGCTGCAAATAGAGCTACAATATAAAAATCACAGCAGCGGTCATCACAGGTGATGCATAACGTTAAAGGAGATGAAGCTATATGAGAGGCAAACAAAAAAAAAGCCTCCATCTGTCAATCATACATTCAAACATCACATTTTTAAAGGCCCCAGGAGCAAATTCCAACTGCTGTAAACAACTGAGGGAATGAACCGGTGGAAAATATTGCTGATTTCAGCATAGGGCTAGTATGAACATGAATGGAGGAAATGAGACTCACACACATCCTGTGGGATGCCTTCAGGAAGATAGAGGCCTTGAAGATCCATATGTTGTAGTCTCTGCAGTTGTGAATCTTGCAATGGGTCAGAGAGAGGCCTTATAATTTACATGGGGCTCGTGGGCAACATTTCCCTGCTGCACAACATGAAGGCCAATGCTGACTCTTCACATATCGACTGCTTATAAAGTTGGAGCCTGCAAATGGTATCCCAACATAAGAAATGATCATAATTAACACTTGTTCACGAGGGAAACTCTGGGCATGAGCTAACAGCCAAGTCGCGCCCAACCCCAAACATGACGGCGGCTGGTACATCTCACGAGAGCCCGGCTTGCCCCGCCTTGCCGTGCCTAGCGGGTTCTAAAGGGATCTCGCGAGACGTTGTGATCTGGATCCTGCCCACAAAGGGCGGCAGCTAAAATTGCATATTTAAATGCGCATTCGGCTCACTTAAATATGCCTCCGCCAGAACTAACCAGCCCCTGGGATCTAGCGGCCTCAACGAGGAGACCCCAGCCCGGTGGCCTTTAGCAGAGGTTTCCACAAACAGGGCTAGGCAGAACGGCACTTGGGGGTGAGGGGGGGAGGGGTCTCTCAGATGATTGGAGAGCCCTGGGTGATTGGCCTCTAGGCAGGGTGGCACTCTGGCACTGCTGCCAGCTGGGGACCTCGTGGGTGCTAGCCTGGCATTGCCAGGATGCCCAGGTATTACTGACAAACTGGCGGTGGCATTTTGACAAGTTGGCAGTGGCAAGGTGGCATTTTGCCCACACTGGGGATCAGGCCCGGGGCTGCCCTACCCTAATGAGGTGAAGTGCGGAGGATTTGAGGACCCCCGACAAGTCAGTTGGGGCATTGGGGCGGGCGGGGGGGGGGGGGGGGGGGGGATGGCCGAGTTGGCACCCTTTTCCGCCAAGGCCCAAAAGTGTAACAGATTCCCGTTTGATAGCGGGATCCTTCTCAGTGCCCCGGCGTCAGGAAACACCCGACTAAACCTGCTCATAACGGGAAGCTGTTTATTTTTAGTGAATTTGCTCATCCGTTGATAGATTCAAGATAAATGTTTATTCAATGGCTCCAATTTTGCAATTTGCAATCATGTGTTTGAATCCCTCTATGGCCTAGCCTCCCTGGATTTTTAATCTCCTCCAGCCCTCTAATCCTCCAAGATATCTGTAATATCCTGGCTTCTTGTGCACCATTGGCATGTCTTCAGCTACCTGGGCCCAAAGCTCTGAAACTACCTCCTGAGGCCCTTCTCTGTACCTCTCTTTCCTGCTTCAGGTTCCTTCTTCAAACCAATTTCTTCGTCCCAACCTTTGGTCACCTGGCCAAATTCCTCCTTATGCAGCCTGTAAGCATCTTATCCTGTGTCCTGCTTCAGGATGCTTCCCTCCACCAATTATGCTCTAAGCATGCAAGTTGCTGTTGCTGCATCTCGGAGCAAATGAGTAGGAGGGTAAATCCAAGCATCTCAATAGGAATGGGCCGTGACTGCTGATACCATCAGCAGTAAACCAGCCGTCACCGACCGTGAAGAAATCATAACTCATTTCTATTAATGAGATTTTAATTTGAAAAGATTTTACTTCAATGCAGGCCACCTTTCTTATATAGTGCAGACCTTAAGGAAAATGATTAATCACTTCTATATTCTCATTCCCTGACTTCAGTTTAAGTTCAAGCTCAAAGTTCATATTATAATCACCAATTGACGCCACGGACATGAGTCAGCTTTTCAGCAGCTGTGCAAAATGAATTACTTAGGCTGGGAAAGTGGAGTTGCAGTCCGCGATCGCCCTGATCATGCTGACAGGCGGTTAAAAGGCCTGTGTGGCCTTCTCCTGCCTCTATTGCTGATGTTCTTATTGCAATGAACTAGAGATTGGACTCCATTTCTCAATTTTTTGGAGAGTTATAATAAGGCCAAAAGCGGCCTACTTTTGCAGGGCTCTACCCCTGTGTCATGATAACTGAAACACGTTGCACGATATTCAGGTCTCTCAGTGAAGTCACCGTAGTCCCAGATGACCGTAGGCTGCTTTCCCTTTTGAGGGAAGAGCTGACTGGTGGCGATTTAACCTGAGGATCACCACACCTCAGGCAAGGGGCAAAGTAGAGGAGGCGGGCCTTCATGAGTGACCTCAGCCAGTTCGGGAATTGAACCCATGCTGTTGACTTTGCCCTGCATCAACAACCATCTGTCCAGCCAACTGTCCCAGGCAGCAGCGTTAAAAAGGCATTGGACTCCTTCACATCCTGATGAGGGATCTAGCAACTGTTTTATGATACTGCAAATCTGGTGCACATCAAGCAGAGTAGGCGCCCGGACGCCTTCCCTCAGGTTGCCCAGCCGGTGCTGTGGCCTAACCAACATCGGAGAGCAAAAATGGAAGGTTTTGATTTTTATTTGAGCTACCTGTCGAGCAAGGGGCAACAGAAGTTGACCCCCGTGTCTCTACAGCACACTTGAAGGACACAGCTGCTTCAACAATCACATCGCCAATTTCACTCTTGTTGAGAAGAATATAGATGCAGGAGGCATTACTGCCCCTGAAGCTTCTTCAGGGATTTAATTAGAACATCGCTGACATGGATCCTAACTCCATCCGCCCACCTCGATTTCATAACTCTTAACATCCTTACACAACACACAAGACTATTGATATTAGTTTTGAAGTCTTTAATTGATCCTCAAGCATCAACAGCTTTTTTTGGAGAGAGCGAGTTCTAGATTTCCTCTATCTTTTGTGTGATGAAGTGCTTCTTGACACTGTAATATCCCGCACGGGTACTACGGGGCGGGAATGATTATCTTGCCCGTGGTCCTTGCGGAGTACAGGCTCCCCCGCTAGGGGCGGGGAATCACTATTAACCTTTGTATAAAAAAATCGACCAGTAAGGCACCCCAGAGGAGGAACCCGGTAGGGAACTACCAGGCACTGTTAACATCGTGTGTAACCTTTCTTTATTTTAGTCAGTGTGGATTCCCTGGGTCCTTATTAAAGACACCACCCTCAATGGCCTAGCTTCTATTCAAAGGTTGCACCCTTCTGTCTAGATCTACATCCCTGCCTTGCAGAGGAAATAGTTCCTCTCTGTCTACCCTATCAACTCTTTTAATCATCTTAAATGCTCGAATGAGATCACCCGTTAACCTTCTGTACCCATAGGAATGAAAACCCAAATCTATGTAAACTGCCTCCGTAATTTAATCCTCTTCTATCCGGGCATGATTCCTGGATACAGCATTGCTTTTAATTGTTGAAGCTCGAAATTATTCATCTCGACAACATTGTACAAATGCTTAAGGTGATAATGTGACATTCCTTTGTCTGTTGACTTGAGAAAGCATCAACTCTATTGAAATACTGGGACAAGATTTAAAATAGTGCATAAAAGAATGTGAGAAGCCATTAGGATGGTAATAATGCAAAAAATAATTTTACGGCAACAGAACCCAATTTCTGGATTACCATTGACATTCTGACAGACTTTGCATATTAAGGGGTAACAGTGCTTTTGACAAGTTAATGCCATTTCACATATGCTGAGCATTTTATCAGTACAATAAATACTTACGACAAGTAAACTAAAAAGCTGAACAATTTACTTCAGTACACTAATTGTATCAATGCAAGTTGGTCAGCTTCCCAGTATTTCAATGTTGAAGCATTTTCAGGCACAATTCGGCAAGACTTTACTTTTGACAGTTGATTAAAGATTTTTGATCCACTCACAACAGAACGTGCAATATATAGTGAATTTGTTTAAGCATTATTATTCATCGTGGAGCAGTTCCAGAAATTTCTCCAGGCCCCAATATAACCAGCCAATTGCATTGAACAAGTGCTTGCAGAGAGGGGGGAGAAATAGATTACAATTGTGATATTTTGTCGGAGAAAACAATGTCCATCTTTCAAAGAGGCCAAGGCCCCCTCTGCAGTGATATCTAAAATGAAAGGAAAACTTAAAGCAAGCCCATATGCGACAGAACATTCCAGAAGCTGTAAGAACCGCACTCAGGAGGGCAATGAAGTAGCATGCTGCAGGTTTTTAATCCATATATGAAATCTGAATGGACAAGGGGCCTGGGTGCAAACAAAAAAGACATAGGAAAGTAATTGGGAAAACTAAGCCATTTGGCTAAATGGAAATTTGCAAATAAATTATGCTGGCATTATATAAAAGTGTTATGTTATCAGTCAGCATCCCTACAAGCAGTGTTCTTTCAACTTAAATCAAATGTAAAATATCAGCAATAAATAACACATTTCTTAAAATTCCATGTTATAAATTAATTCTTCCCCCCAAAAAGGTTATATTATAGTCAGATAGGGCGGCATGTGGCACACTGGTTAGCACTGGGACTGTGGCGTTGAGGACCCCGGTTCGAATCTCGGCCCTGGGTCTGTGTGGAGTTTGCACATTCTCCCCGTGTCTGCGTGGGTTTCACCCCCACAACCCAAAGATGTGCTGGTTTGGTAGATTGGCCACACTAAATTGCCCCTTAATTGGAAAAGAAAAATAATTGGCTACTCTAAATTTATTTTAAAAAATATTATAGTCAGATAGCGTTTTGGTGAGATGCCTTTTCCGATGCGCTGTTTAGGTCTGCACACTTCACCGTAGCGAAGCAGTCTGTCCGTGTGGAGCCTGCACGTTCTCCCTGTGTCTGCGTGGGTTTCCTCCGGGTGCTCCGGTTTCCTCCCACAAGTTCCGAAAGACATGCTGTTAGATAATTTGGACATTCTGAATTCTCCCTCTGTGTACCCGAACAGGCGACGGGATGTGGTGATGTGGGGCTTTTCACAGTAACTTCATGACAGTGTTAATGTAAGCCTATTTGTGACAATAAAGATTATTATCATTGTAAGGGTGGTTTGGGTAAACACTTCTTCAGATAAAGGATAGTGGAAATCTGGGATGCTCCCCCCCCAAAATCTATTCAGACTCGGTTAGCTAGGATTTTATTCGGCAAGATTAGTGAGGGTCATGGAACTGAGCTTGGGAACTAGAGTCAGAGAACTAGAAACAGATCAACCGCGATAGAATCAAATGGCAGATATAATTAAATGCTAGAGAATCTGAATGACCTCCTCTATTTTCTATTGCCTGACACTTGTATGACTGAACATTAAGTGTTCATTGTTAACACGCACGGGCCACATGGTAGCACAGTGATTAGCACTGTTGCTTCACAACGCTACGGTCCCAGGTTCAATTCCCGGCTTGGGTCACTGTCTGTGCGGAGTTTGCACGTTCTCCCCGTGTCTGCATGGGGTTCCTCCGGGTGCTCCCGTTTCCTCCCACAAGTCCGGAAAGACGTGCTTGTTAGGTAAATTGGACATTCTGAATTCTCGCTCTGTGTACCCGAACAGGCGCCGGAATGTGGCAACTGGGGGCTTTTCACTTCATTGCAGTGTTAATGTAAGCCTACTTCTGACAATAAAGATTATTATTATTTAAAATATGGCAGTGACAAAGTTATATTATCACTGGACTAGTAATGCAGAGACTCAGGATAAGTCTCTGGTGGAATTTTAATTCAATAGAAAATCTGGAATTGAGAGTCTAATTCTGACCATGTATCCACTGTCGATTGTCATGAAAAACCCACCTGGTTCGCTCATACCCTTTCGGGACGGAAATCTGCCACCCTGACCTGGTCTGGCCTATATGTGACTCCAGGCCCACAGCAACGATCACTGAAATGAACAAGCGAGACATTCAGTGTACGAACCACAAAAAAGGCTCAAAGGAATGAAACCGGACATCCCAACTGGCATCGAAATAGGCATCGGAAACGACAACGGTAAACTCAACTCTGTTGAACCTGTACCCTGCAAAGTTTTCCTTCTTTACATCTGGGGGCTAATGCCAAAATTGGGAGAGCTGACTCACAGACAAGTCAAGCAAGTCATACTCATATAATCATATCTTACAAACAATACCCTAGATGCTCCCAGCACCATCCCTCGGTATGTCCTGGCCCACTGCCACGTCAGGCCCAGAACAGGTTGTCACACCATTGTATACAGTCTTAAAGGTGTTGTGCTAGGAGTCCTCAACATTGACTCTGGACCCCATAAAGTCTCAGGTCAAACACCAGCAATAAAACATCTTTCTGATTACCATGCAACGTAAGTGTGCGCTGCCACAATCACCCCCTCCCCCACTCCCAGCTGACCAATGAAATGAAATGAAAATTAAAAATGAATGAAAATCGCTTATTGTCACAAGTAGGCTTCAAATGAAGTTACTGTGAAAAGCCGCTAGTCGCCACATTCCGGCGCCTGTTCAAGGAGGCTGGTACGGGAATCAGTACTTCTCCATGTTTGGAACCACTTGGAGGAAGTACTGAGGATGACAAGGGCTCAGAATGCACTCTGGATGGGAGAGCCTTCAATGTCCATCACCAAGCACAACTTGGGAGCACCACTGCTGACCGAGCTGACCGAGTCCTAAAGGGCATGCCTGCCACAGATGCATCTGCCGATGACAGTATCAGGAGTGACCACCGCACAACCCTCGTGGAGACGACGTTCCATCTTCACATTGAGGGTACCATCCATCGTGTTTTCTGTACTCGTTGTGGGCCTCGCTGGCTGGGCCAGCACTTGTTGCCCACCCCTGAGGGCATTTAAGAGTCAACCACATTGCTGGGGGTCTGGAGTCACATGTCAGCCAGACCAGGTAAGGGCGGCAGGCTTCTTTCCTTTAAGGATTGTCATGATATTCAGGTAAACATCATGGTGCAAACATACATACACACTGATGGACAGATCAATGGACCAATCAATACACACACAACACCACAGCCAATCATAGGCAAGAGCATACACACTATAAAACGGGGAACACAACACTTCCCAGGCATTCCAGCAGGAGACAGCTCAGGGCACAGAGCTCACAGCAAGCCACTCAGACATCCACCATGTGCTGAGTGCAACTCCAAGATAGTGTTAGGAATAGGTCCACAGATTCAAGGGTTATGATCGAACCTCAGTAACCAGTTCACCATTGTAAATGTATGTTAGTAATAAAACTGAGTTGTACCATCCGCAACCGTGTTGGTTCGTCTGTGTAGCAGAGTACCCAACACTTCAAGGACATTAGTGAACAAAGTGGGTTTTTACAACAATTGACAATGGTTTCATAGCCATCATTCGACTTTCAATTCCAGATTTTTATTGATTTAAAATTCCACCATCTGCCGTGGTGGGATTTGAACCCGGGTCCCCAGAGCAGCATCCTGGGTCTCTGGATTACTAGTCCAGTGACAATACCACTGTGCCACTGTCTCCCACTACCACTACGCTAAATGGGATATATTTCAAAAAAATCTATTAACTGAAGAGTGGGCAATCCTTAAGTGCTGTCGGCTATCAGCAGCAGCAGAATTGTTCTCAACCACAATCTGTAACCTCATAGCCTCGCATATCCCTTACTCTATCATTACCATGGGGTTAACCCTGGTTCAATGAAGAGTGCAGGAGAGCGTGTCAGGAGCAGGACCTGACAAGCCTAAAAATGAGGGGTCAACCAGATGAAGTGGCAACACAGGATTACTTGCATGCCAACCAGCATAGGAAGCAAGTGATAGAGCGAAGCAATTCCACAACCAATGGATCAGAACTGAGGTCTGTCATCCTGCCACATCCAGCCATGAATGGACAAATAAACAACTCACTGGAGGAGTAAGCTCCAGAAATCTTCAATGATGGGAGAGCTCAACACATCAGTGCAAAAGATAAGGCTGAGTGGATGACCCATCTCGCCCTGCTCCTGTGCTCCCCAGCATCACGGTTGCTGGTCTTGATCCAATTTGATTCACTCCAGAAGAAACAGTTGAAATCACTGGGTACTGCAAAGGTGATGGCCCTAACAATATTCCAGCAATAGTATTGAGGGTTTGTGCAAAGCTCTTCCAGAACAACTATAATAACAGCATCCATCTGAAAACGTGGAAAATTGCCCAGGTATGTCCTGCACACAAAAAGCAGGACAAATCTGACCCAGCCATTTAGAGGCAGATCCGGGAAGCCGCACAACGTGCACGCCAGGGCCAACGCACACGGGACACTCCAATCACATCGAGGTTCACCAACTGGCAGGGGGGGGGGGGGCTACTGGCTAGGGGCACAGACACCGCATTGTACCCCCCTCCCCGGCCACCCTCCTGTGCCTGCAACCCCCTCCGTGATACATACCTGCCGCACAATGGGGTGTGGGCTCAGATTTGACAGTAACAGCGGGTCTAGTCCATGAGAAGGTGGGTGATGACAGGCTGCGCTGCGATGTGCTCTGGTGCTCCGCATCAGATGATGAGGGCTTTCGCCCGCCCAAGGTAGCACTTTCCACCGTCCACCTGGGTGATCCCTGAATGCGAGCTGGCCATTCCATCAAACGGTGCTGACGGTGGTGGTGGGGACGGCCAGGGAGGGGAGGGTGGAGAGCCCGGGCCACGCGCAACGTCCCCCTCACCCTCCCCCGCACCCCCTCTCTGGCCGGCCCATCCCTCACACCCATTTATTATTGCATAACAAACTGTGGATTGGAAACTAATGCTCACAAATTGGAACTCAAGTAACCATGATGAGTTCTACTTCAGACTCCGCCATAGGTTACTGCTGCATGCTATTACTTGCTTGACACCTAGTGGTCAGATGCTAAACACACAAACATATAAACTTGCTCATGCTTATCACTACACCGCCCTGTGACCTTGGCCCCATTTGGTCTTCTGGGGCAACCAGGCCTGATTAACCCGGCTGTTGCTCCGGTATCCCAGGTGGCACGGTGCCACCCTGATCCAGCCGCTGCCCACCAGATGTACCAGGGATAGGAGGGGGAACTCCGAGGTGCTGAGGTGCTCTCCTCGTCGCTGCTTTGCTCATAGAGGGGCTCCTGCTGTGGCACTGGCTGGGGCGGGGGGACAGCGGATAGAGTCATCCCATCTCCAGCTGCTCCTGCGAGGCACAACACAAGATGCATGATTAGACAGCGGGCCGGGGAATGGTGGGGCTGAGCCTGTGGATGGGGAGTGGTGAGGGTGGGGTGGTGTTGGGTGAGGCTGGTGTCAGGGTGAGAGTGGTGTAGGGGTGAGGGTGAAGTAGGGGTGAGGGTGGTGGGGGGGGGAGGGTGGTGTGGGGGTGAGGGTGGTGTGGGGTGAGGGTGGTGTGGGAGTGAAGGTGAGGGTGGTGTGGGGAAGGGTGGTGTGGGGGTGAGGGTGGTGTGGGGTGAGGGTGGTTTGGGGGTGAGGGTGGTGTGGGGTGAGGGTGGTTTGGGGGTGAGGGTGGTGTGGGGCTGAGGGTGGTGTGGGAGTGAAGGTGAGGGTGGTGTGGGGGAGGGTGGTGTGGGGGTGAGGGTTGTGTGGGAGTGAAGGTGAGGGGGTGTGGGGGTGAGGGTGGTGTGGTGGTGAGGGTGGTGTAGGGGTGAGGGTGGTGTGGGAGGAGGGTGGTGTGGGGTGAGGGTGGTGTGGGGGTGAGGTTGGGTGAGGGTGGTGTGGGGGTGAAGGTGAGGGTGGTGTGGGGGTGAGGGAGGTGTGGGGGTGAAGGTGAGGGGGTGTGGGGGTGCGAGTGGTGTGGGGGTGAGGGTGGTGTGGGGGTGAGGGTGGTGTGGGGTGAGTGTGGTGTGGAGGTGGTGTGGGGGTGAGGGTGGTGTGGGGTGAGGGTGGTGTGGGGGTGAGGGTGGTTGGGGGTGAGGGCAGTGTGGGTGTGAGGGTGGTGTGGGGTTGAGGGTGATGTGGGGGTAAGATTGGATGAGCATGCTGATGGAGTGAAGGTGAGGGTGGTGTGGGGGTGAGGATGGTGTGGAGGTGAGGTTGGTGTGGAGGTGAGGGTGGTGTGGGGGTGAGGGCGGTGTGGGTGTGAGGGTGGTGTGGGGTGAGGGTGATGTGGGGGTGAAGGTGGTGTGGGGGTGAGATTGGATGAGCATGCTGATGGAGTGAAGGTGAGGGTGGTGTGGGGTGAGCATGGTGTGGGGGTGAGGTTGGGCGAGGGTGGTGTGGGTGTGAGGGTGGTGTGGGGTGAGTGTGGTGTGGGGGTGAGGTTGGGCGAGGGTTGTGTGGGGTGAGGGTGGTGTGGGGTGAGGGTGATGTGGGGGTGTGGGTGAGGGTGGTGTGGGGGTGAGGGAGGTGTGGGGGTGAGGTTGGGAGAGGGTGGTGTGGGGTGAGGGTGGTGTGGGGTGAGGGTGGTGTGGGGGTGAAGTTGGATGAGCGTGCTGTGGGAGTGAAGGTGAGGGTGGTGTGGGGGTGAGGGCGGAGTGGGTGTGAGGGTGGTGTGGGGTGAGTGTGGTGTGGGTGTGGTGTGGGGGAGAGGATGGTGTGGGGGTGAGGGTGGTGTGGGGGTGAGGGTGGTGTGGGGTGAGGGTGATGTGGGGGTGAAGGTGGTGTGGGGGTGAGATTGGATGAGCATGCTGATGGAGTGAAGGTGAGGGTGGTGTGGGGTGAGCGTGGTGTGGGGGTGAGGTTGGGCGAGGGTGGTGTGGGAGTGAAGGTGAGGGTGGCGTGGAGGTGAGCATGGTGTGGGGGGTGACACACGTGTCAGGGGGAACCGCAACGAAGCAGGGTCTCATTTCCTCACCCACGGCTGAACTCCAACCCAGTGACCTCCCTTCCCTTGGGGCCACTGACCATGTCCAGGGCCATCTGCTCTGCCATGGTTATTGGTCGCAGGTCCTGCGGTCCCCCTACTGTGTTCACCCACTCCCGGCGGTTGGGGGCGGCCTTCTGTTGTGGGTGTGGGGGGGTACAGAAAACAACAGTGTTAGACAGTCTGACACATGCAGCCCAGAGGCCGGGTAGCTGGTGGCCTCAGTAGCCAGGGCACCTGACCATGGTGGCCGGTATGGATGCCAGCATATGGTGCAGATTGGGAGTTTGGCCACCCTCCAGGTGGAGGGGGGTGTCAGATTACGGGTGTGTGGGAAGGGCATGGGTACCAGTAGCACATTGCTGCCTACTCACCCTGGCCACCTTGAGGAGGTCATGCAGTTTTTTCCAGCACTCATGACCTCTGCCACCTGCACCCAGGCGTGGTGAATGGCGGCAGCTGGCAGCCTCCTTCCTGAGGTACAGGGTCATCCGCCACATCTCCACGGCTTCCAGGAGGCTCTCAAGCTCTGTGTCCGTGAAATGTGGGGCGGTGCGTCTTGCTGCCATCTTGTTGGCTGGGATGGTGTGTGTGGGGAGTGTAACGTGCATATGCGGCTGCCGCATGTCAGCCTCCTGAGTATCAATCGCAAAACCGGAGAATCTCCTCTCTCTTTCTCATTGGAATCGATTGTGTTCCTTAATAGTAGCTGAATCGGTCCAGGGTGGCACTATCAGTATGCCCAGGTGACAGTGCCAGGATATGAGGCTGGCAGTGCCAAAGTGCCAGGGTACCGCACGAGTGCCAGGGTACTACTCTGCCCTTTCCCCATCTACCCGGGGATCTCCAATGGCCTGAGACCCCTCCCAGGTGCCATTGTGCCTGGTCCACGTTTGAGAATTAGACTCATTTAAAGATTTGGCTAAGGGTTTCGCCCAGCCATGGCGAGATTGAGATCGCGTCAGGCGGAGCAATTCGGATGACTCACGATTGGCCAGGTGTGGAGCCCAATTTGGGGTTCTGGCACGATTCACCCATTGCCGGGCACAACGAGGTCACAGAATCGTGCCCCTAATTTTTAAATTAATTAGACCCCCATAAACTCCAGTAGGGGTCAATGATGGAAGACACCCTCCCTATCTCAGAAACCTCCACCAGCCCTACAATGGGGGTGGCACAGTTGCACAGCGGTTAGCACCGCTGCCTCTCAGCGCCAGAGAAACGGGTTCAATTCCAACCTCAGGTGACTCTCTGTGTGGAGTTTCCACATTCTTCCGGTGTCTGCATGGCTTTCCTCCGGATGCTCCGGTTTCCTCCTACGGTCCAAAGGTGTGCAGTTTAGGTAGATTGGCAGGGCGGGACGGTGGGGCGGTGGTTAGCACCGCTGCATCACAGCGCTGAGGGCCCGGGTTCGGTCCCGGCCCCGGGTCACTGTCCGTATGGGGTTTGCACATTCACCCCGTGTCTGCGTGGGTCTCACCCCACAACCAAAAGGTGTGCAGGGTAGGTGGGTGGCCACGCTAAATTGCCCCGTAATTGAAAAAAAATAATAATTGGGTACTCTAAATTAAAAAAAAGGTTAAGTGGATTGGCTATGCTAAATTGCCCCGAGGTGGGATACTGGGATTCCGGCAATAATACTGAAGACTTGTGCTTCAGAATTTGCCATGGCCCTAGCCAAGCTGTTCCCATACAGCTACAACACTGGCATCAACCTAGCAAGGTGGATAATTGTCTAGGTATGTCCTGTACACAAAAAGCAGGACAAATCCAACCCGGACAATTACCGCCCTATCAGCGTTCTTATCATCAGCAAAGTGATGGAAGGAGTCACCAACAGTGCGATCAAGCGACACTTACTTAGCAATAACCTGCTCACGGATGTTCAGTTTGGGTTCTGCCAGGGTCACTCAGCTCCGGACCGCATTACCGCCTTGGTTCAAATATGGACCAAAGAGCTGAACTGCAGAGGTGACCTAAGAGCGCCTGCCCTTGACAACAAGGCAGCATTTGATCGAGTACGGCATCAAAATGAGAAAAATATCAGCCATGATTTAATGGCGGAGCGGACTCGATAGGCCGAGTGGCCTAATTCTGCTCCTATGTGGGGGTGCTCGCGGATGATTGCACAATGTTCAGCACCATTTATGACTCCTCAGATAGTGGAACAGTCCACGGCATATGCAGCAAGACCTGGACAATATCCAGGCTTGGACTGACAAGTGGCAAGCTACATTCACGCGCATAAGTGCCAGGTAAAACAAAAATATCTCCTTCTGTGGCTCAATGTCAATCTTTGTCTCAGAAATCTCCCCTGCATCGCCATGAAGCATTTTACTCCAACATTGCTGGTTTACAAGTGGATCCTATCCTGATGATAATCCACTGAATTACTGTTCATGAATTTTCAAGGCGAGTGTTACTGAGGGAAGCCCAAATACTCCCGAATAATCTGAAAAGTTATCGTGGTCCCTGCTGATTTACATTGTGAGACAACATGGGTGCGATTCCCCACTCCCACGCCGAAGTGGGCGCGCCGTCGTGAACGCTGTTGAGGTTCACGATGGCGCGGAACGGCCCCGGTCCCGACCGATTCAGGCCCTGACAATGGGCCAGTATCGGGGCCGCGTCATCTACCCGCGCCAGGCCTTGTCGCCCGCGTAAAAGCGGCGCCGCATAGATGACGCGGCCGGCGCCGCATAACAGACGTCATCCACGCATGCGTGGTTGCCGCCCTCTCTAAGTCCGCCCCGCAAGAAGATGGGGGACGGATCTTGCGGGGCCGCGGAAGGAAGGAGGTCCTCCTTCAGAGAGGACGGCCCGACGATCGGTGGGCACCGATCGCGGGCCACCCCACATTGCAGGTGAAGCCCGGTGCAGGATCCCCCCTCGTCCTCCCACAGGCCGCCCCCCCCCCCAGCGTTCACGCACCGCCCACGACTGCAGCAACCAGGTGTGGACGGCGCCGGGGGGGAACCCGCCGTTTTGGCCTGGCCGCTCGGCCCATCCGGGCCTCAGAATCGCGGGGGTGCCGGAGAATCGTCATTTTGGGTGTCTCCGCCGATTCTCCGGCCTGCGGCCCACGAAACTTGGCCGGGCCGTTCCCGCCGCTTGGGAGAATCGCGGGAGGGCGTCGGACCAGCGGCCCCGGAAATTTTGGCGGCCCAGGCGATTCTCCCAACCGGCGTGGGAGTGGAGAATCGCGCCCCATGCCTTTTTGTAAATGCTGGCAATTAACATCACAGTGGCAATGATCCTATTTTCCAAATATAGTTAAACAAAGCAGTGTTCGTGAAAGATTGCTGTGTTCGACGATTTTGATGGCTTTGGCAACTAATAGTTATGGAATAGCATCATAGAATGGCTGCAGCACAGGGGGCGCCATTTTGTCCATTGTGCCCCGTAACCATGGAACCATTTTGTCAATCTTCCCTGCACCTTCACTGATGCCTTTGCATCCTTTGATAAAATGGGGTGCCCAGAATTGGACACAGTGAGGTTGAACCAGAGTTTTACAAAGTTTCACCAAAGATCCTTGCTTAAGTCCTTCACTTACTTTGCTCGTTACAAAGCGCAGGATCCTCTTTGCCTCATTAACCACTTTCTCAACCTGCCCTGTCATCTTCAATGACTTATACACATATTCCCACAGGCGTCTCTTCTGCTGTGCACCCTCTTTAGAACTGTCTTCCCTTTGAATTTTATGTACTTCTTTTTATTTTTCATAGAATTTACAGTGCCGAAGGAGGCCATTCGGCCCATCGAGTCTGCACCGGCTCTTGGAAAGAGCGCCCTACCCAAGGTCAACACCTCCACCCTATCCCCATAACCCAGTAAACCCACCCAACACTAAGGGCAATTTTGGACACTAAGGGCAATTTATCATGGCCAATCCACCTGACCTGCACATCTTTGGACTGTGGGAGGAAACCGGAGCACCCGGAGGAAACCCACGCACACACGGGGAGAACGTGCAGACTCCACACAGACAGTGACCCAAGCCAGAATCGAACCTGGGACTCTGGAGCTGTGAAGCAATTGTGCTATCCGCAATGCTACCGTGCTGCCCTTTTATATTATGACACCCATTTTATTATATTATGACACCTTACTTACGTCATTCAGATTTGGACTGTAATCCTATTATTGAGTGATTTAATTTTGGCAATGTTTGGCATTTTTTAGACTAGGTTACATAACAGTGCAAAGTGACCCAGTTTATGCATTATGCATAATATATAAGCAATATTCTAGAGATGAATGGAAAATCTCTATCTAATTCTCAGATGTACTCATTTTGATCGAAGTAAGGCAGATTTACCTCATGCTCTTGTGTTAATATTGACTATATAATAGGAGCTCTGACTTTGGGTGTGTTGTGTGGGATTTTAAGTTCATCTGTAGTACAATCCTTTCATTGGTACCAAGCCTGCATTACATGACAAATCAGATACCGTTGGCAAGTTGAGCAACAGTAGATTTGTGAATTAAAGAAACAGGAACAAATTAGAGAATTGTTTAAGAAATATCTCAAAAAACGTTTCTGCAAAGCACCTTAAACATAAAACACAAAATTAAAGTCAAGACTTCCCACTTCATTCCTTTCAAAATGACCCCAATATTTTTGAGTGGGCCTTTTCTGTTAAAAATGCTATTGCACGGGGGCACAGTGGTTAGCAATGTTGCTACACAATGCCAGGGACCCGGTTTTGATTCCCGGCTTGGGTCACTGTCTGTGACGAGTCTGCGCGTTCACCCCGTGTCTGCGTGGGTTTCCTCCGAGTGCTCCGGTTTCCTCCCACAGGTCCCGAAAGACGTGCTTGTTAGGTGAATTGCACATTCTGAAATCTCCCTCTGTGTACCCGAACAGGCACCGAAGCATGGCGATGAGGGGATTTTCACAGTAACTTCAATGCAGTGTTAATGGATGCCGACTTGTGACACTAATAAAGATTATTATTATTGTAAAGTGGGACCACATTTAGCCAAATAAATGTATTTAACATAAAAATGAATGGCAAGGTTGCAATCAGGTGGGGTGCACAATCTCTCAGTCTCCTATGAAAGGAATCCAAAAGGTTTTTTTCTGTTAAGCACTGGAACATTATGCTTGGAACAGAACCCCTTTGCTTTATGATGTTAAGCCTCTGTCCAACTCTGTCCAAGAAAGTTTGCACTTAATAATTATCTTCTCAAACTGCCAGAAGATTAAAATAGTCTCTTGTTTTATTATTTTTAAATAGTCTAAAATAGTTTAGCGTCTATTTCTTTTTAATATACAAGTTCCCAATACAATACACAAAATAGAACGACAATTCTAAATTTGCATATAATTAAATAGAATTTACACCACCAAAACAGCCCACTCGGACACTGCTGGTGTTCAAGCTTATCGCAAGTCCAACCGAACTCACTCTGTCTAACCTCATCAGCATATTCCTTTCTCTTTGAGGTACTTGTCTAGCTGTCCTTAAATGCTATTCACCTATGTCCGATAGTAATGCGTTCAACATTCCCACCACTCTCTGGATAAAGAAGTTTCTCCTGAATTCCTTGGGCGAAATTCTCCGTTATCGGCGGAAACTCCGCCGATCGGCGCAAAAAACGGCGCAAATCCCACTTGCGTCACGTCATAAAAATGGGCCGATAGTCTGCGGCCCGAAATGGGCTAGCAGCGACGTAACGGGATCCGCGCTTGCGCAGTGGTTCACGCCGTGCAGCGTCATACGCGCTGCACGGTGTGACGGCTCATAAGGCCGCGCAGCTCCCCCCCACCCGACCGGAACAGCCGACCGCAACACCCGACTTGATGGCTGGCCGTCGCTCAGCCCTGAGGTTCGAGTCACGCGATGTGGAGGCGCTCCTGGATGCGGTGGAGCAGAGGAGGGACGCCCTGTATCCCGGGCACGGCCGCAGAGTTGCCCCACGCCACAGCCGGCGTCTGTGGAGGAAGGTGGCAGAGGCCGTCACCGCTGTGGCCCTAACACCACGGACAGGCACCCAGTGCCACAAGAAGGTGAATGACCTCGTCAGAGCAGGCAGGGTGAGCGTCCCCCATATCCCCCATATCCCCTCTCCCCCAAATCCCCCCCTCCCCCATATCCCCCCCTCCCCCATATCCCCCCCTCCCCCATATCCCCCATATCCCCCATATCCCCCCTCCCCATATCCCCCCATATCCCCATATCCCCCCTCCCCCATATCCCCCCTCCCCCATATTCCCCCTCCCCATATCCCCCCTCCCCCATCTTCCCCATATCCCCCCTCCCCCATATCCCCCCCTCCCCCATATCCCCCATATCCCCCATATCCCTCCTCCCCCATATTCCCCATATCCCCCCTCCCCCATATCCCCCTCCCACATATCCCCCCTCCCCCATATCCCCCATATCCCCCCTCCCCCATATCCCCATATCCCCCCTCCCCATATCCCCCATATTCCCCCCTCCCCCATATCCCCCCTCCCCCATATCCCCCTCCCCATATCCCCCATATTCCCCCCTCCCCCATATCCCCCCTGCCCCATATCCCCCCTCCCCATATCCCCCATCCCCCATATCCCCCATATCCCCCCTCCCCATATCCCCCCTCCCCATATCCCCATATCCCCCATATCCCCCCTCCCCCATATCCCCCATATTCCCCCCTCCCCCATATCCCCCCCTCCCCCATATCCCCCTCCCCCCATATCCCCCATATCCCCCCTCCCCCATATCCCCCCTCCCCCATATCCCCCATATCCCCCCTCCCCCATATCCCCCATATTCCCCCTCCCCCATATCCCCCCTCCCCCATATCCCCCATATCCCGCTCCCCCATATTCCCCATATCCCCCCTCCCCCATATCCTCCCTCCCACATATCCCCCCTCCCCCATATCCCCCATATCCCCCTCCCCCATATCCCCCCTCCCCCATATCCCCCATATTCCCCCCTCCCCCATATCCCCCCTCCCCCATATCCCCCCTCCCCCATATCCCCCATATTCCCCCCTCCCCATATCCCCCCTGCCCCATATTCCCCATATCCCCCCTCCCCATATCCCCCCTCCCACATATCCCCCCCTCCCCCATATCCCCCATATCCCCCATCCCCATATCCCCCCCTCCCCCATATCCCCCATATCCCCCTCCCCATATCCCCCATATCCCCCCCTCCCCCATATCCCCCCCCTCCCCCATATCCCCCATATCCCCAAGTTAATCCAGCCCTAACCTTAACCTCTGCAATGCACGCGCAACCGATGGCGTGCATTCATATACCTGCCTAACACTGTTGCCTTTTACCCCTGCCACCCCCCCCCCCCCAGGAGAAGCGCGCACACAACAATAGGGAGCATGTGAGGACTGGAGGAGGGCCCGCTGATGAGAGGCCACTGACCGTACACGAGGAAAGGGCCCTGGAACTGGCTGGCGGACCTGAGGACCGGGAGGTTGCTGATGCAGAGGTCGGGGCCCCACGAGCAAGTGAGCCACCAACAGCCCGTCCCCATATCCCCCCTCCCCTATATCCCCCTCTCCCGTATCACCTGATCACTGCCTGATGTCTAACCATGCATGCTTCATTGTGTATCGCAGGACCAAACGTCCAGGCACCCATCCCCGCAGATGCAGACCGCCCGCAGGATGCCCCTCGGAGACCATGGGAGACGGAGAGACCCGAACCCTCCAGCATGCGACGCCCGCAGGATGCCCCTCGGAGACCACGGGAGATGGAGAGACCTGGAGCAACAGGGAGACGACACCCCCGTCACGTGCGGGAGCGACCACCCAGCGATGAGGGGGGCAGCCACAGGCCCCCGTCACATCCGAGCCAGGACACCACTACCCAGGACACCACTATCCAGGACACCCCTACCCGGGACACCACTACCCAGGACACCCCTACCCGGGACACCACTACCCGGGACAGCACTACCCGGGACAGCACTACCCGGGACAGCACTACCCGGGACAGCACTACCCAGGACACCCCTACCCGGGAAGACGAAATACCGGACAGTGACTCAGAGTGGATGGGTGGAGACGAACCCCCACCCCAAAGTGCCATGGACTCAGAGTGGGACGAAGAGCACGACACAACGCCACTGCTGTCACCAACACCCTCCACCATCGCAGAAACACTCACCACGGTTGGGCACTTTAGTGATGAGGCGTCTGGTACACTCACTGGTGCGCACAACACAGCCGTCCCGGTACAGGAGGTGGAGGTAGGAGCAGCAGAGGGACCGGGCGGTCGGAGGGCAGCCCAGGCCAAGCGAACATCTGCCGCCCAGATGGATCCCGGGTTCCTGCAGTTACCACACCCACACATAGATCCGATGCAACCACCGACACGGAGACGAGCGAATAGGGTGACGGGTGGCTTGCGGCGGCTGCGGTCGCAGGTGGAGGAGTCCACCCGCGTCCAGGAGCTGGGAGTGGTCCCGGTCATGCGTGCCACCCAGGCTGACACCGCACGGGTGGCGTCCGCGGTGGAGGCAATGGGTGCGACGGTGTCAGACATGGGGAACGGTTTGCGAGGCCTGGGGCCTTCCGTGCAGGCGGCGTCTGTGGCCCAGGAAATGGCTGCCCTCTCACAGGAGGCCATGAGCCAGTGCCAGCGCCAGATGGCAGAGGCGCTCAACGCCATAGCCCAGTCTCAGCATGCCATAGCCCAGTCTCAGCAGGCCATGGCCCAGTCTCAGCAGGCCATGGCCCAGTCTCTGCAGGCCATGGCCCAGTCTCTGCAGGCCATGGCCCAGTCTCAGCAGGCCATCGCTGAGGGCATCGGCGCCAGTGGCCATGTGCGAGCTGGCGTCGCACTGTCGCAGACAGGGTTCGACAACCCCCTGGGCTCCATGGCTGCAAACCTGCAGACCCCTGTCGATACCAGCACGGGCCTCCAGGACTGGCAGCGCCAGATGTCGGGGGCGCGTCGGATGGCCAGTCCGTTCGCATCCCCCACCCATGTAGAGGCCTGGGGGCCATCGGGCACCCCGAGGGAGGAGGAGGTGGTGTGGTCCGTCCCGGCTCCCTCTGTAGGGGAGGTCCCGGTACACCGCGACACCTCGGACTCCCCCCCTTCCGTCCCAGGTGCATCGGGTGGGCAACGGGCAGGACAGGCTGGCAGCTCGCCAACCCAGTCGCCCGGGCCGCAGCCTGGCCCATCTAGGCCAGGACGCCCCAGGAAACGGCCGCCAAAGGGATCCAGTGTCAGAGGGCAGGAATCACAGGAGTCCACCTCCAGTTCTGCTGTACCGTCTGGGGAACCACGTAGACGTAGTCAAAGGGCCCGTAAGGCCAAACAATTAGACACTGAGTAAGTTGGCACGGGTGCAGGGCACAGATGAGTTTTAGGCGGTAGGGCACGTGCATGAACTCCTTTGGTTATTAAAGTCAATGTTACACCTACCGAAGCTGCCTTTGTGCTCTGTCCAAAGTGTGCGGGGGTGTCATGTACGTTGAGCGCAAGTGTGTGTGTGAGGGGTGGTCTTACCTCAGCCCCAGGTGAGTCTGCCCCCTTCCCCCTGGGCCGCCATCAACATCCCCCGGGCAGAGGACGGGACCGTGCGCTGCAGTGTCACAGCCGCATGCAGGGATTGTCCGGGTGGATGGTGGTACTGTGGCCATGGGTCAGACATAGTCCAACGATGTAGAGCCAGGAGCTCATCGGAGGCGGGTTGTCATCATTCTCCATGGCCTGCGATAGACACGCGTCCACCCGCAACTGGGTGAGCCCGGCCCGTTGTGCCGCCGGTGGATCGGCAATTGGGAGTGGGGGGGTGGTGTGCATGCGGGTGGGGTGTGTGGGGTTGGGGAGGGGGGTGAGGGTGCTGGGTGGGTGGATGGGTGGGGGGTGTGGGTGGTCGGCTGTTGTCATGGTGTGCGGTCTGTGGCCATACTACCCGATTCCCACGCCCATCTAGTCAGTGAAGCGGGCGTCTATCAGTCTGTCCTGGGCCAGCTGGTAACGGTGGACAGCCACCCGTCTGTGTCTACCCCGTCTGCCCTGACCATTGCCCCCATCCCCCTCATCTGGGGAGGACTGGGCCTCTTCCTGCTGCTCCTCCACTCCGCCCTCCTCTGCCTGCGGCACATCGCCCCTCTGCTGGGCTATGTTGTGCAGGACGCAGCACACCACAATGATGCGGCCGACCCTATCTGACCGATACTGGAGGGCGCCCCCAGAGAGGTCCAGGCACCTGAAACGCATCTTCAGCACGCCAAAGCACCTCTCGATCACTCCCCTTGTCGCTACATGGGCATCATTGTAGCGGTTCTCCGCCTCATTGCGTGGCCTCCGTATAGGCGTCATCAGCCACGATCGCAATGGGTAGCCCCTGTCGCCCAGCAACCAGCCCCTCAGCCGGGGATGGCGTCCCTCGTACATGCCGGGGATGGATGACCGCGACAACACGAATGAGTCGTGTACACTGCCTGGGTGACGGGCGCAGACGTGCAGGATCATCATGCGGTGGTCGCAGACCACCTGTACGTTCATTGAATAGGTCCCCTTCCTATTAGTGAACACGGCCCTGTTCTCTGCAGGTGGCCGCACGGCGACGTGCATCCCATCGATCGCGCCCTGGACCATGGGGAACCCGGCAACGGCAGAGAAGCCCACGGCCCGGGCATCTTGGCTGGCCCGGTCCACGGGGAAGCGGATGTAGCGGTGCGCCATGGCATAAAGGGCATCTGTCACTGCCCGGATGCACCGATGCACCGATGTCTGCGATATGCCGGACAGGTCCCCACTCGGTGCCTGGAATGACCCCGTTGCATAAAAGTTCAGGGCCACCGTAACCTTGACGGACACGGGGAGAGGGTGTCCCCCGCCAGTGCCACGCGGTGACAGGTGTGCCAGCAGGTGGCAGATGTGTGCCACGGTTTCCCGGCTCATCCGGAGTCTCCTCCTGCATTCCCGGTCCGTGAGGTCCTGGTATGACTGCCGGGGCCGGTACACACGGGGCGCCCTCGGGTGCCTCCGTTGCCGTGGGGCCGCGACGTCCTCCTCCCCCTCCTCGTCCTGTCGGTCAGGTGTCTCTCCAGCCTGGGTGGCTGCCGCCTGCCCCTCTGCGGCAGCCTGCGCCGCCTCTCTGGCACGCTCCTCCTCCTCCTCCTCCTCCTCCTCCTCCTCATCCAGGGCAACATAGACATGAGCGGCTGCCACCACGGCGGCCAACATCGCTGGATGGTCTGAAAACATGACGGCCTGGTGGGGGGGAGGGGAACGACGACATGTCATCATTGCCCATATCCCCTCCTCCCCCCAGCCAGGTGGCATGGACCGCATGGGTCCAACTGTTGGAGGCTGGCACCTGGCCAGGTGGACCAACTCATTTGCCCTCCCATCACCCACCCCGGCACGGACCCCCCGCCCCCCCAACCTCCACCCCGGCACGGACCCCCTCCCCAACCCCCAACCTCCACCCCAGCACGGACCCCCCCCAACCTCCACCCCGGCACGGACCCCCCCCAACCTCCACCCCGGCACGGACCCCCTCCCCAACCCCCAACCTCCACCCCAGCACGGACCCCCCCCCAACCTCCACCCCGGCACGGACCCCCTCCCCAACCTCCACCCCGGCACGGACCCCCTCACCAACCTCCACCCCGGCACGGACCCCCTCCCCAACCTCCACCCCGGCACGGACCCCCTCCCCAACCTCCACCCCGGCACGGACCCCCTCCCCAACCCCCAACCTCCACCCCAGCACGGACCCCCCCCCCAACCTCCACCCCAGCACGGTCCCCCCCCAACCTCCACCCCGGCACGGACCCCCTCCACAACTCCCAACCTCCACCCCGGCACGGACCCCCTCCCCAACCTCCACCCCGGCACGGACCCCCTCCCCAACCTCCACCCCGGCACGGACCCCCTCCCCAACCCCCAACCTCCACCCCAGCACGGACCCCCCCCCAACCTCCACCCCGGCACGGACCCCCTCCCCAACCTCCACCCCGGCACGGACCCCCTCCCCAACCCCCAACCTCCACCCCAGCACGGACCCCCCCCAACCTCCACCCCGGCACGGACCCCCTCCCCAACCCCCAACCTCCACCCCAGCACGGACCCCCCCCCCAACCTCCACCCCGGCACGGACCCCCTCCCCAACCTCCACCCCGGCACGGACCCCCTCACCAACCTCCACCCCGGCACGGACCCCCTCCCCAACCTCCACCCCGGCACGGACCCCCTCCCCAACCTCCACCCCGGCACGGACCCCCTCCCCAACCCCCAACCTCCACCCCAGCACGGACCCCCCCCCCAACCTCCACCCCAGCACGGACCCCCCCCCAACCTCCACCCCGGCACGGACCCCCTCCACAACTCCCAACCTCCACCCCGGCACGGACCCCCTCCCGGCACTCCCCCGGAGCCCAGCCTACTCTAACCACCCCCCCCCCCCCCCCCCCGCCGCACACACACACAAGCCGAGACACACCTCTCCTCAGGCAATCAGTCTGCGGCCACGCCATTTCCTGCCCAGAGCCAACCCCCCAGGCCGTCACTCACCTCCTCGCTGGTCGGCGTGAGCCTGGAGCACCGGGTCACGCCGATGAAAAGGAGGTTTGATTCACGTCGACGTGAACGGTCATCACGTCGACGGGACTTCGGCCCATCCGGAAGGGAGAATATCGGCAGGCCGAAAATCGGCTGCCTTGCGCAGACCCGTGACATTCTCCGCGGCAGCGGCGCCATTAACGCCCCGCCGACTTTTCTCCCTTCGGAGACTTCGGCGGGGGCGGGATTCACGGCGGCCAACGGCCATTCTCCGACCCGGCGGGGGGTCGGAGAATGACGCCCCTTATTGGATTCATTTGTGATTATTTTATTTTGGTGAACCCTAGTTTTGGGTTTCCCCATAAGCAGGAAGGTTTTTTTTTCCCACACCAACCTTATCAACCCTAAATTTATGTTGAAAGACTTCTGCGGGTCACCCCTGAATATTTTCTTTACCAGAGAGAAGAGTCCAAATCTGTTCTACCTTTTCTGGTAGATCTAGTCATTAAGGTTAAATGGTTGCATTCAGATTGTACATAACTATTAACCTTAGTTGTTATATTGCTTTGTGTAATATATGTTACTCATTTGCTTCTTGCCAGGATGATCTTTAACTCAATGTTGATTAACACCAGCGGGATTCTCCGACCTCCCGCCGGGTCAGAGAATCCCGGGGGGAGGGGGCGGCGCGAATCCCGCCCAGATGCCCCGCCACCGGCTGACGTGTTCTCCGGCGGCCGGCGCCAAAAACGGCACAAATCAGTCGGGCATCACGCCGCCCCAAAGGTGCGGAATCCTCCGCCCCTTGACTGGCCGAGCCCTAACCTTGAGGGGTTAGGCCCGCGCCGGACTGATTTCCGCCCCGCCAGCTGGCGGAAAAGGCCTCTAGTGCCCCGCCAGCTGGCGCAGAAATGACATTGCCGGGCGGCGCATGCGCGGGAGCATTAGCGGCCGCTCACGGCATACCCGCGCATGTGCTGTGGAGGGAGTCTCTTCAGCCTCCGCCATGGTGGAAAGAAAAGAGTGCCCCAACGGCACAGGCCCGCCCGTGGATCGGTGGGCCCCGATCGTGTGCCAGGCCACCATGGGGGCACCCCCCGGGGCCAGATCACCCCGCCACCCCCCCCAGGACCCCGGTGCCCGCCCGCGCCACCTTGTCCCGCCGGTAAGGTAGGTGGTTCAATCCACGGCGGCGGGACAGACATTCTCGCAGCGGGACTTGGGCCCATCCGGGCCGGAGAATCGTGGGAGGTGGCCCGCCAACCGGCGCGGTGCGATTCCCGCCCCCCGCCGAATCTCCGGTGCCGGAGAATTCGGCAACCGGCGGGGGCGGGATTCATGCCAGCCCCCGGCGATTCTCCGACCCGGTGGGGGGTCGGAGAATCTCGCCCATGGTCCCACACGGCGGGACCTGGCAGGTAAGTCGGCTGGGGCGGTCCTCCGGGGGGCGCAGGGGGATCCGATCCTGGGGGGGAGGCCCCACGGTGGCCTGGCCCGCGATCAGGGCCCACTGATCAGCAGGCGGGCCTGTGCCTTGGGGCACTCCTTCCTTCCGCGCCGGCCTCTGTAGGGCTCCGCCACGGCCGGCGCAGAGAAGACAACCCCCTACGCATGCGCCAGAATACGCCGGCAGTTCCGCGCATACGCGGGATCACACCGGCCCTTTGGCACATGTGCGGACTTGTGCAGTCGTTTCGGCGGCAGCTGGCATGGCGCCAACCCCTTGGCGTTCACCTAGCCCCCGAAAATCCGCACTTTCGGGGTCTGTTGACGCTGGAGTGGCTCGCGCCGGTTTGCCCTCCGGCATGGGGACTTAATCCCATGAAAGGAGAATCCCGCCCGCAGTCTTCCAATTAGAGCAAACACTTTATTGAGTAACGTTAACAAATAAACTGTGAGTTTGTTCTCTCTCCAACACTTATACTGGATATTAAATGAACAAGATTGATTAATAATTAACTGTGATCAACTGTACCTACACTCTGAGCTGTCTCTCTCTACCTCTGGTCACTAGTCACTATCCACTCGAAGAGACGGATCTTGGCTTGAGTTCATCTTTTTATACCCATCTCTATTGCTGCCATCTAGTGACTACTTATCTGTTATGTCCATACATTAACCCCTTGTGTACATACAGATATGGTATTGAGCACGCTCATCCCAGCAATTCAATTGGACTGTTCCAGTATAGCTACAACACTGGCTCCTGCACTACCTGAAAAGTTGTCCGGGTATATCCTGCCCACAAAAAGCAGGAAAAATCCAATCTGCCAATTATCGCCCTACTAGCCTCCATTAAATCATCAACAACATGAAAGAAGATGTCACTGACAGTGATATCAAGTGGCACTTAAACAGCAACAATCTGCTCACCATTGCTCAGTTTTCTTTTCCTATGGTCACTCAGATCCTGACCTCATTACAGCCATTGTCCAAACATGGACAAAATAGCTGAACTCAGAGGCGAGGTTACTGAGTGCCCTTGACATCAAGGCAACTTTTGATTGAGTGTGGATACCTGGAAATCAACGGGAATCAGGAGGAAAGATCATTGATTGGAGTCATAGTCATACCTAGCACAAAGAAAATAGTTGTGCTTTTTTGAAGCAATGATCTCAGTTCCTGAACATCGCTGCAGGAATTCCTTAAGATTGTGTCCAAGGTCCAAACCATCTTCAGCTGCTTGTCAATGTCCTCCCCTCCGTCACAAGGTGGGGCCAATTGCACAATGTTCAGTGCCATGAATCATGACTCTGCAGATGCCGAAGCTTCCCATGCCCATATGCAATAAGATCTGGACAGCATTCAAGCTTGGGTTGATAAGTGTCAAGGAACATTTCTGCCACCCAAGTGCTGGGCAATTACCATCGCTGACTAGTGAGAACCTAACCATCTCCCCTTGACATTCAATAGCATTATCATTGCTGAATCCCCCACGACAAGAGGAAGTCAGAGACTAGGAATCCAATAGCAAGTAACTCACTTTCTGACTCCAAAAACCTGTCCACCATCTACATGCAAGAATCAGGAGTGTGATGGAGTACTCTCCAATTGTCTGGATGAGTATGGGTCCAATAACACTTCAACATCTTCCAGAAAAAAAGAAGCAGTTTGCTTGATTGCCACCCCACCCACCAACTTGAACAATCATTCCCTCCACCACCGACATAGAGTAGCAGGAAAACACCAAAGCTGCTTAGACATCACCTTCCAAACCTATAACTCTACCATTTAAAGGACAAGGCAGCAGGCGAATGGGAACACCATCACCTGCGAGTTCCCCTCCAAGCCACGCACCATCCTCACTTGGAACTATAGCAATGTTCCTTGGCTGTCACTGGAGTAAGATCCTGAGCCGTACCGTGTGTGTACCGCGGCCCAGATGGGTTATGGCGATTTAAGAAGGCAGCTCACCACCGCTTTAAACAAGATAATTCGGGATTTTCATCAAGCATTGGTGCTGCCAATGACATCTTCACCCCTTGAAAGAACTTAAAAAGTTTATAAATACATAGGTCAGAATTTCCCACCCACCCCTCCCGCACCGCCACTCCCCGGGCATGTTTTTGGGTGGGGACAGTGTGAGATTCCCTCTGGGTTCCCATTCACCCATGCTCTCAGCGATTTTACACCAATTATTGGCTACCTGAGGACCATTACCCACCTAGCCTAAAATTTTAGGCTGGCCGGAGGATTTGCCTGGCAAGCGGTTCGGCCTAAAATGAATGTGCGTAGACCTCGGGAGTAAATTGGGGATTTGTGAGATGGTGGGAGAGGGGAGGCTCCATTAAAAGTGCGGAAGCCCCCTTCAAACTTCAGGTACCTTACCGTGCCTCCCTCACCCCTCCCCGGCCTCTCCCCTGACACCCAAACCGCCCACTTTCCACCCCCCACAGGCCTTCCCTACTCCCCGCCAAAAGATCCCGTAAACTTACTTGGTGTCCAGTCCTGAGATCTAGGCTCAGTCATCTTCCTGAAGTTCCTTTTCTATCCACTGCAGCTCTGGTTCCTGCAGGGGTGAGAGAGCTGGCAGCGAATCAAATTGGCCAGCAGCATCCTCAAGCTCGATTTCCTCCTGAGTGAGGGCGGAAGTCCCACCCACAGCAACTTGATGTTTATTTGAGTGTGAAATGGCTGTGGCGCACACAGATTCAGCGGGATGTGTTCCTTGCCAATTCTTCAGATAACATGAAGGAAAATCTCGCCACCCAAAATATTCTGGCCCCTAAGGATAGCTGGCTTGAGAACACACATGCAACAGGGACTGTTCTTCTGAAGTTAATTGAGGCACTTCACTGGGGCTGAGGAAGAGAGAATTTTGCTCTGACTTGCATTGCACCCAATCTTTCGTGCTAATGGTGAGAACCAAGAGAGTTTTCCTTTTCTCATTGTTGATGTTCTTCAATTTGATAGCGAACAATTCTTTCAAAATTATCATCGTTTCATCAAAGTAGCAACAGGCCTGCCATCAGAAAATACCCTGCAGGGGGAGTTGTCAATGCCGTTGACTTTCAGTGAGACTGGGAGCCAATGGGTGGGATCTTCCAGCCGGTCCCACCGACAGGATCTTCCAGTCCCGACGTGTCCCCCACCACGGGTTTCAGGCGGCGGAGGGTGCAAACAACAGGAGACCGCAATGACTGCCACAGGACCAGAATATACAGCCGCTGGCCAATGTCGGGTTGCCTCCATCACCGCAAAACATGTCGCGGGGGCGGTATCAGGTGCAGAAAACATGCCCGCCCAAACCTTTGACCTTTCATCAGATGGGCAGAGGTGTCTCGCCAATGGGCGCCGGCGGGATCTCCTGGTCCTGCTGTTGTCTGTGGCCTTTTGCGTGCTCTCCCACTCCGTCCCCCATCCCCCGGGAACCCGCTACAAGGGTGGTGGTGGAGAGGGGTGGGGGGTGGGATCAACTTTGAAGAAATCCTCAGCCACTGTTTCTCTCTGAATGCTTCCAGGCCGGCTGAGGATTTCCCACATTTTCTGTTTATACTTCAGATTGCCCTACTCCCAGTGGAAGCAGGGTGGCACAGTGCTTAGCACTGCTGCCTCACAGCACCAGGCTTCAATTCCAGCCTCGGGTGACTGCGTGGAGTTTGCACCTTCTCGTGTCTGCGTGGGTTTCCTCTGGGTGCTCCTGTTTCCTCCCACCGTCCAAAGATGTGCAGGTTAGGTGGATTGGCCATGATAAATTTCCCCTTACTGTCCAAAGGTTAGGTGAAGCTATGGATTTGCAGGGGCGTGGGCATGAGTGGGGTGCTCTATCAGAGGGTGGGTGCAGACTCACTGGACTGAATGGCCTCCTTCTGCACTGCAGGGATTGTATGATTCTTTACTGTGCTCTGATCAGTTTAGAACACATTAATTACATTTCTACTTAACCCTCTCTTCTCAAAGGAGAATAAACCCAACTTTACTAACCTCAGCACTTAATTGAAATCTTTCAATTAAGATACCATTCCTGTAAATCTCCTCCGCACCCTCCCCAACGCCTTGGCTTCTCCACGAAACTGCAGTGCCTGCAATGGACACAATAATCCAACAATTGAGGTCTTGCATCTCTTTGGTAAACATTATAAGGTGTAAACACTCATCCATGAACACCATATGCCAGAGACACACAGCAGCTGCCGTTCGCGAGGCTCAAAAAATGCTTGTCTGCTTGCATGGCCTGTCCTCAGGGGTACAAGCTGCCTGAGATGCACGTTACAGCACAATTCTCTCTGGTAGTAACAAGACAAATCTGGAACAGCCTTACTCTTTCTATCACAAACGTGGAGTAAGACACTGTGGTACAGCTGTCAGTCAGAGTGCCTAATGTACGCACTCTACATAGAACTGAGAAAATATGAGGCTGTCTGGGGAACCACCCCACACCCCGCCCCCCCTCAAACTAGGAAATTGTGGAAAAAGTCCTCTTTCACAAAACCCACAGAATCCCAATTGCTGAGGAGGGATGGGTTCATTGATATTAACTGTGGCAGAAGCCGACAGTGTCCATTGGGAGCGATGTGGCCACGGCCTGAGGAACCTCCATGCGTGGGAGTCATACAGCCTCTGAAGCACTTAAGAGGCGGTTTCACCTGCAGAAAAAAAAGGCCCCATGCTTACTGGCAGTGAAGGCCAGAGTGGAGCCTGTTGGGTTCGCCCTACTCCTCAAGCCTCGCGTGAAATGCCTTCCACGCAAGTGTAGAAAAATGTGACCAGCGCAATCAGTAATCTCTTCTCAATTCCACAGAGGCAACTCCTCCTGCACCTCCCGGCCTTCCTGCTAAACCTTCAGCTAAACTTCGAGCAAGAGCCCGCTTGATCTTCTTTCTTTCAGTAATTTCATCGACAAAGCTTCCAGTTTCCGTTTCCGTTCATCCATGACGATGAGCAAATTGGGGAAGTGGAAAATATATGTTGGTGTGCAGCTGATAATTCTGCCATCTAATTTCTGGAACATTCTGCACATGGTGCACACAGGGTGGTCTGATAACAACCACGACTTGCTTTTAAATAGCACCTGTAACGTAAGAAAAAAAATCCCGAGTCAGTTATTCCATGCACAACAATACCTGGCCTTGCAATTCTTTGGGGTGGGCGTCAGGGAGGACGCCGCACGCCGCTGGGACGGCCTCAAGAGGTCACCTGAAGGCCCTCCCCCGATGCGCCGCCCCTGATTGGCCGAGTTTGCGACGGTGCAGTTCACTTGTGCTCTCAGTTTTTGTCAACCTCACGTGGCGGCTGCGGGCTCTGTCAAGCGCTGCCACCGTCGTGGGGGTGTGGCGGGGGTGGGGGTGGGGGGGGTGTTGGAGCCATGTCGCTGACCGAGGGGGCTTCGGCGAGAGCTGGGGTGACTGGTAGGGGGTGGCCCAGAGGTGGGGAGGGGAGTCCAGGGGGGCCGGCGCCATGTTGTACGGCGCGACACCTGCAGGTCATCGTTGTGCGCATGCTCGGCCACGGACCCAACCATCCTCCGGCCTCTTTTGGTGCGGCAACCAGGAGTTTTACCTGGCACCGCTGCTAACCCCTCACTGGTCCCAGAATCGGTGAGGGTTCGGCGCCCATTTTGGCGTTGTAAAACAGCACTGTTCCCATGCCGGCGTCTGCACTTAGACGCAAAATCGGAGAATCCAGCCCCAGATCTGAGATGTGCGGTGTCTTTTCAATCACTAAAGCAACCTTATTTATTCGAGTTTTTGTTATCTCCAGACCACAGTGTTACAAATGTTCTTGCCATCCTGTGAAATGGCTGGCAGTATTTTTTAAGCACAGATTCCCACAGGCTGTAAAGAAGGAGCTGTAATCTAAGTGATAAAGGTTAGGAATCACCTGCGACTTATCACCATCCTCGTTGCCCATGGCTGAACTTCTCCATTATATGAGAGCCTTCTAGCCCACCCCAAGTATCCACCGCTCTTTCCATTTCTGCTGGATCAGTCTCTTGCACTTCCAGATGCTCGCACCTTTGAATTATTCAGTACAGTAAACAGGAATTCCACCTAGATTTTAAACATGTCAGGTCGAGTGAATCCCCAGCAAGTTGTCTATTTTTAACACTGCGAGCGATCCTCTCTAGACAAGCAGAGCATGGTCTTTGCAAAATAACAATGTAAGGGTAGATGTCACTGCCTGCCCAGTGCACAGCACTTATTTGCATCATAATTCCCAAGCTGTAACATCAATTAACGTGAGTGAATCACGTGCACATTTAGGCTGATGCAGTGGGAATACATCCCACTAGAAGCATTTTTACTGTTCACACGGGTCTCTGTCATCAAAATCTCTCGACGTACAGTTAAAAATCTGCTCCATGATAAAAGAACAAAACTTACATTTGCATTTTATTTGAATTTGTTCATGGAATGTGGACATTGCTGACGAGGCACAGCATTTGCTGCCTATCCCACAATGCCCTTGAATTGTGTGGCTTGTTCAGCCATTTCAGAGGACAGTTAAGAGTCAACCACATGGTGGAGTGACATGTAGGCCAGACCAGGTAAAGATGGCAGATTCCCTTTCTTGAAGGACATTGATGAAAGAGGTGGGTTTTTATACCAATGGTCATCATTGCACTTTTCCAATTTCAGATTGGTATTGGATCCCACCATCTGCCGTGGTGGGATTCGAATCCGGCTCCGAGTCCTCTGAGCTTCGGGATTACCAGTCCAGTGACATACCACTACGCCACTGCCGCCCCGTTTGCATTATTCATCAATAAATGTATTTGTTGTCACAAGCTCACTAATGAGTAGGAACAACAGCCTTGAATGTAAGCGCTAAGGAATAAATTACTTACAGAGTCTCTGCTGTATTTGAGATATTGTTTGATAATTAATGTACTGAAGTCCAGATTAACCCCTTTAACCCCCTCCCCACCATCAACCTCAATTAACTCTGGGGCAATTATGTTTCCGTATTATGGCTTCCCCACACGATACTAGATTACAAAAAAATTATCCACCTATTAACTATCATTTGTCTGAAGTGGAGAGTGATTTAAATGGAATTCCATCACTGGGGATTACTAAACTCATTGGAAATCCTGCTTCGTGTCCTGAATTTCTTTCTCTGAATATCATCGTTCAATATGGCTTTTAATTCACTATTTAATTCGAATCGTGATTGGTTGTTCAAGTCAGAATATTTATTCGCCATAATACCCCCTGAAAGTCATTTTATTTTTAGAACTCATTCCAACAACAGACTTCCATTGCGCATTGAAAGAAATGAAAGACTTTAATTTGCATGGTCCTTTATTGTGTCTCTCAGAAATGTCTCAGAGTGATTATTCTACACTGAATTATTAAGGCAATTGTTATGTCGGCAAATCTTTCAAATGGCAGTGAATACATTACTAGCTCATGTGTTAGCCAGGGAAGCTTTGTGTACTTTGAATGGTGCAATGGGATCACTACTGCTCACTTGAGCCACTGGAGAAGGCAGATTATGCCTGACCTTAACATCATCAGGAGGGCAATGCATTTGACAACACAGCACACCCTCAGCACGGCGCTGGAGCCTAAAATATTCACATTGATCGTGGAATAGACCTTGGATCCACAATATTTTAATTCAGAGCGCATCTAATGAGTAGGATTAGGTCCCAAAATATCACTGGTTGAAAAAAAAGCCTTCTGTCCATCTCAACCAGCAGACATTCCAAAGGGTTTTACGTTAAATGAGGTTATTTCACTGTGGGAAAAACAGCAGCCAATTTATGCACATCAAGCTCCCGCAAGCAGCGATGTGATAATGACCAGATTATTTCTATGATGTTGATTGAAGCTGAATACTGGCCAGGACGCCAGGAAGAATCCTCCTTCAAGATAGTGCCGTGGGATCTTTTAGAAACACGAGAGACGACAGTCAGGTCCTTAGTTTAACATCTCACCCAAACTTTCAACACCCCCTCAGAGTGTCAACCTTGATATTTGTGCTGAAGTCCTGGAGTGAGGTTTGAACACACAACGTTCTGATCCAGAGGCAGGAGTGAACTACAGATTACCAAAATCTCATAATCTTCCTCACCAGCATTGCACTTTGTAGCACACAAAGACTCCGTGAGACGAATAGAGTGAAGTCGATGAGGCTTTATTAAGCGTGTCTGTTCCCCCGCAGCTCGATAGTAAACTGGCCTGCGGGGGAAGACTCCGGCTTCTTATACTCCGCCTTCAGGGCGGAGCTTGAGGTCAATGGCCAACCAGGACCCGGGATCTGTCAGCCAATGACATTAGGGCTTCCAGTCCCACATGACCCCCAATACATACTACCACATTCACCCCTTGTCAAAAATGAACCCGGCGGGGTGATGCTTCGTATGGTGGTAAGGGTTTACAGGGCTGGTCCTGGGAGGACAAAACATTCACATGGCAATACAGTATTGGACAATTTTGTCCTGTTGCAACTATTTACAGAGGGTACAGGAAGAAAAGCAAAATGTTCTTGTGAACAGTCCATATTTGTTTTACATTGACGCCACAAGTCGGTCGGGCGGTCTGGTCGTCCGTGTCGATCGCCTCGGCCCCGGCGGTGGTGGTGGTGCTTGTACCAGTGTTGTCGCCTCCAGGAGCCGTACGGTTTCAGCTTGGGCTTGATTCTTGGTCGGAGCTGAGGGGAGGGGGACCGATCCTCCTGGGAAGGGGGCGGTCGCGGGGTGCGGCGGTGGCAGGAAGGGGGGGGTTGGGTTGATGGTGTCGGGGGGGGGTGTGCGTGTTGCCGGCGGGCGCCAGATCCCGCAGGGAGACCGTGTCCTGTCGGCCGTCGGGGTACTCCACATAGGCGTACTGGGGGTTCGCGTGGAGGAGGTGAACCCTTTTGACCAACGGGTCCGCCTTATGTGCCCGCACATGCTTTCGGAGCAGGATGAGTCCTGGGGCAGCCAGCCAGGTTGGCAGCGACGTTCCAGAGGAGGACCTCCTAGGGAAGACAAGGAGACGCTCATGTGGCGTTTGATTAGTGCTCGTACATAATAACGACCGGATGGAATGGAGAGCGTCTGGGAGGACCTCCTGCCACCGTGAAACTGGGAGGTCCCTGGACCGTAGGGCCAGTAGGACGGCCTTCCAGACCGTGCCGTTCTCCCTTTCTACTTGCCCGTTCCCCCGGGGGTTGTAGCTGGTCGTCCTGCTTGAGGCTATGCCCTTGCTGAGCAGGAACTGGCGCAGCTCGTCACTCATGAAAGAGGACCCCCTGTCGCTGTGGACGTATGCGGGGTAACCGAACAGTGTGAAGATGCTGTTCAGGGCTCTAATGACTGTGCCCGCGGTCATGTCAGAACAGGGAATGGCAAAAGGGAAGCGGGAATATTCGTCCACTACATTAAGAAAATATGCGTTGCGGTCGGTGGAGGGGAGGGGCCCTTTGAAATCGAGACTGAGGCGTTCAAAGGGGCGGGAAGCCTTAATCAGGTGCGCTCCATCTGGTCTGAAAAAATGCGGCTTGCATTCCGCGCAGATGTGGCAGATCCTTGTGACTGTACGGACCTCCTCTAAAGAGTATGGGAGATTGCGGGACTTGATGAAGTGGTAAAACCGAGTGACCCCCGGGTGGCAGAGGTCCTCGTGGAGGGTTTGGAGGCGGTTAATTTGTGCGTTGGCACATGTGCCGCGGGATAGGGCATCGGACGGCTCGTTCAGCTTTCCGGGACGATACAAAATCTCATAGTTGAAGGTGGAGAGCTCGATCCTCCACCTCAAGATCTTGTCATTTTTGATTTTGCCCCGCTGTGCATTATCGAACATAAAGGCTACCGACCGTTGGTCCGTGAGGAGAGTGAATCTCCTGCCGGCCAGGTAATGCCTCCAATGTCGCACAGCTTCCACTATGGCTTGGGCTTCCTTTTCTACTGAAGAGTGGCGAATTTCTGAGGCGTGGAGGGTCCGGGAGAAAAAGGCCACAGGTCTGCCCGCTTGGTTAAGGGTGGCCGCTAGAGCTACGTCGGAGGCGTCGCTCTCGACCTGGAAGGGGAGGGACTCGTCGATGGCGCGCATCGTGGCCTTTGTGATATCCGCCTTGATGCGGCTGAAGGCCTGGCAAGCCTCTGTCGACAGAGGGAAGGTCGTGGTCTGTATTAGGGGGCGGGCCTTGTCTGCGTACTGGGGGACCCACTGGGCGTAGTATGAAAAGAACCCCAAGCAGCGTTTCAGGGTTTTTGGACAGTGCGGGAGGGGAAATTCCATGAGTGCGCGCATACGTTCGGGGTCGGGGCCTATTATCCCATTGCACACTACGTAGCCCAGAATGGCTAGCCGGTCGGTGCTAAAAACGCACTTGTTCTCGTTGTACGTGAGGTTCAAGGCTTTGGCGGTCTGGAGGAATTTTTGGAGGTTGGCGTCGTGGTCCTGCTGATCATGGCCGCAGATGGTTACATTGTCGAGATACGGGAACGTGGCCCGCAACCCATGTTGATCAACCATTCGGTCCATCTCCCGTTGGAAGACCGAGACCCCGTTTGTGACGCCAAAAGGGACCCGTAGGAAATGGTATAATCGCCCGTCTGCCTCGAAGGCTGTGTACTTGCGGTCACTTGGGCGGATGGGGAGCTGATGGTAGGCGGACTTGAGGTCCACGGTGGAGAAGACTTTATACTGGGCAATCCGATTGACCATGTCGGATATGCGGGGGAGAGGGTACGCGTCTAGTTGTGTGTACCTGTTGATGGTCTGGCTATAGTCAATGACCATCCTTTGTTTCTCCCCTGTCTTCACTACTACCACCTGCGCTCTCCAGGGACTATTGCTGGCCTGGATTATGCCCTCCTTTAGTAGCCGCTGGACTTCGGACCGAATGAAGGTCCGGTCCTGGGTGCTGTACCGTCTGCTCCTAGTGGCGACGGGTTTGCAATCCGGGGTGAGGTTCGCAAACAAGGACGGGGGTTGCACCTTGAGGGTAGCGAGGCCGCAGATAGTGAGTGGGGGTATGGGGCCGCCGAATTTGAACGTAAGGCTCTGTAGATTGCATTGGAAATCTAATCCCAGCAAGGTGGGGGCACAGAGTTGGGGTAGGACGTTTAGTTTGTAGTTTTTGAACTCCCTCCCCTGCACCGTTAGGGTAACTATGCAGAATCCCTGGATCTGTACGGAGTGGGATGCTGCAGCTAGGCAAATCTTTTGTGCGCTGGGATAGGTGGTTAAGGAACAGCGTCTTACCGTGTCGGGGTGTATAAAGCTTTCCGTGCTCCCGGAGTCGACTAGGCATGGCGTCTCGTGGTCGTTTATTAGTACCGTTGTCGTCGTCGTCTGGAGTGTCCGGGGCCGAGCTTGATCGAGCGTAATCGAAGCGAGCCGTGGTTGTAGTAGTGGAGTGGGGTCCGTTGTTGCCGTCCAAGATGGCAGCGGGGGTGAACAAAATGGCCGCCCCCATACATCGCACATGGCTGGGGGGTCACAAGATGGCGGCGGGGGTGGACAAAATGGCCGCCCCCACGCGTCGTACAGGTCTGGGGCGGTCCAAGATGGCGGCGCCCCTCCTCCCCTCGTGGTGGCCGGGACCCAAAATGGCGGCATCTGCGGGTCGCACATGGTGTGCTGGGGGGGCTGGGAGCGCTAGGACCGCGAGCGCTAGGACCGCGAGCGCTAGGACCGCGCGGAGCTCCCTCACCGGGGACAGCGGTGGTCGGGGCCCAAGTCGGCGGCGCCGGCGGGTCAGGCGTGGGGCCGCGAGCGCTGGGACTGCGCGGAGCTCCCTCACCGGGGACAGCGGTGGTCGGGGCCCAAGTCGGCGGCGCCGGCGGGTCAGGTGTGGGGCCGCGAGCGCTGGGACTGCGCGGAGCTCCCTCACCGGGGACAGCGGTGGTCGGGGCCCAAGTCGGCGGTGCCGGCGGGTCAGGCGTGGGGCCGCGAGCGCTGGGACCGCGCGGAGCTCCCTCACCGGGGACAGCGGTGGTCGGGGCCCAAGTAGGTGGCGCCGGCGGGTCAGGCGTGGGGCGCGCGGTGGGGGTTAGGGTGGCGTTAGGGACGCGGAAAACTCCCTCCTCTCCGTGGAGAGTGTTGGCCGGGACCCAAAGCGGTAGCGCCGGCGGCGGGTCATACATGGGCTGCGGGGAGGGGGGTTGGGGGGCGTAGGCGGCGTGCAGGGCTCCCAGTTCTCCCGGGACCGCGGTGGTCGGGACCCCGAGCGGCTGCGCCTGCGGGTCGCACATGGCGTGCTGGGGGGGTTGGGGCGCGTAGACTGCTTGCAGGGCTCCCTGTTCTCCCGGGACAGCGGCGACCTCGCGGGACCGGCACACAACCGCATGGTGGCCCTTTTTCCCGCAGCTTTTGCAGATTGCTGCGCGGGCCGGGCAGCGCTGCCGGGGGTGTTTCGCCTGGCCGCAGAAATAACAGCGGGCGCCCCCGGTGCGACTCGGCGTTTGGACCGCGCAAGCCTGTGGGGGGGGGGGTAGGAGGTTTGGCGCGACGGGTACGTACGGGGCCCAATGGGTTGCCGCGCGGTCGGGGCCGTAGGCGCGGGTATTACGCGCGGCCACGTCTAGGGAGGCTGCTAGGGCCCGTGCCTCTGAGAGTCCTAGCGACTCTTTTTCTAGAAGTCTTTGGCGGATTTGGGAGGATTGCATACCTGCCACAAAAGCGTCGCGCATGAACATGTCCGTGTGTTCGTTTGCGTTTACAGACGGGCAGCTGCAGGCTCGTCCCAAAATCAGCAGCGCGGCGTAGAACTCGTCCATCGATTCTCCGGGAGCTTGCCGTCTCGTCGCGAGCTGGTAGCGAGCGTAGATTTGGTTAACTGGGCGAACGTAGAGACTTTTCAGTGATGCGAAGGTCGTCTGGAAATCGTCCGAGTCTTCAATGAGGGAGAAAATCTCCGTGCTCACCCTCGAGTGCAGGACCTGCAGTTTTTGGTCTTCTGAGACTCGGCCGGTGGTCGTTCTGAGGTAGGCCTCGAAGCAAGTCTGCCAGTGCTTGAAGGCTGCTGCCACATTCACTGTGTGGGGGCTGATCCTCAGGCATTCCGGAATGATCCTGAGCTCCATAGTCCTTTTTAGGCACGCTTAATAAATTGTAGCGCACAAAGACTCCGTGAGACGAATAGAGTGAAGTCGATGAGGCTTTATTAAGCGTGTCTGTTCCCCCGCAGCTCGATAGTAAACTGGCCTGGGGGAAGACTCCGGCTTCTTATACTCCGCCAACCAGGACCCGGGATCTGTCAGCCAATGACATTAGGGCTTCCAGTCCCACAGGACCCCCAATACATACTACCACACACTTTTTGGTGGAATTTTCCGCCAGTGTGATTTTCGCTCCTGCCGAAATCAATGGACTTTTGAATATTCGCCGCATTCGCAGACCTGCCCCCTCTGAGACAGGGCCATGATGTTCAGCACAACTGCGTGATCAGTTAGACGTTCATTCTTAGTCGCCTTCAATGCGACAAGGTCTTGATAAGGTAGCCAAGACACTGTTATGTTTCAGTGTCCGTGGTGACTTGATGAGATGCCCATTGAACATAGAACATACAGTGCAAAAGGAGGCCATTCGGCCCATCGAGTCTGCACCTACCCACTTAAGCCCTATCCCGTAATCCAATAACCCCTCCCAAACTTTTCGGTCACTAAAGGCAATTTAGCATGGCCAATCCGCCTAACCTGCACGTCTTTGGACTGTGGGAGGAAACCGGAGCACCCGGAGGAAACCCACACAGACACGGGGAGAATGTGCAGACTCCGCACAGACAGTGACCCAGCAGGGAATCGACCCTGGCGCTGTGAAGCCACAGTGCTAGCCACTTGTGCTACCATGCTGCACAATTGACTTTTGAATAATATAATAATCTTTATTGTCACAAGTATGAAGTTACTGTGAAAAGCCCCCAGTCGCCACATTCCGCCGCCTGTTCGGGTAAGCTGGGACGGGAATTGAACCCGCGCTGCTGGCCTTGTTCTGCATTACAAACCAGCTGTCTAGCCCACTGAGCTAAACCAGCCCTATATACTGCATATGCAAATAATTGCGACCATAGACATGCTCCCTTACTACTTTTCTCACTCTTCTCAACTAAGGATAGCGACAAATATAAGAAAATATCATTTTGAACACGGCTCTCAATTCTGATTTAGTTATTTATGGAACCTGGCATGATGGTCTTTTGATGTATTGACATTGGTGTGCCTCCAGATGGAGTTTTGGATAGATGATGAAGCTGGAGCATCCATTATTCTTAAATGCAATGTCCTAACGGTAAACCAAACAATCTACAACACGCCAATGAGTGTTCAGTGGATGGACCAGGAAAGCCCACTCTCTGTAGGCCGGAACCTGCTCAGGTAGCTCTGAGTGTACTCAGAAAGCATGTTTCAATTCTGCTAGGTTTATCATTGATGTCAAAGCGACTGGAGATTTGATCAGACCGCAGTCTCTGACTGCAGTATGAGGAAACAGGGGCGAAATTCTCCCCCAACGGCGGGATGTCCGCCGACTGGCGCCAAAGCCGGCGCCAATCAGACGGGCATCGTGCCGGCCCAAAGGTGCGGAAGTCTCCGCATCTTTGGCGGCCTAGCCCCAACATTGAGGGGCTAGGCCGACGCCGGAGGGATTTCCGCCCCGCCAGCTGGCGGAAATGGCGTTTGTTGCCCCGCCAGCTGGCGCGGAAATGCGGCGCATGCGCGGGAGCGTCAGCGGCCGCTGTCAGTTTCCCAGCGCATGCGCGGGAGCGTCAGCGGCCGCTGTCAGTTTCCCGCGCATGCGCAGTGGGGAGAGTCTCTTCCGCCTCCGCCATGGTGGAGGCCGTAGCGGAGGCGGAAGGGAAAGAGTGCCCCCACGGCACAGGCCCGCCTGCGGATCGGTGGGCCCCGATCGCGGGCCAGGCCACCGTGGGGGCACCCCCCCGGGGTCAGGTCGCCCCGCGCCCCCCCCCAGGACCCCGGAGCCCGCCCACGCCGCCTGGTCCCGCCGGTAAATACCAGGTTTGATTTACGTCGGCGGGACAGGCAATTCCTGGGCGGGACTTCGGCCCATTCGGGCCGGAGAATCCAGAGGGGGGTCCCGCCAACCGGCGCGGCCGGATTCCCGCCCCCGCCCAATCTCCGGGAGCGGAGACTTCGGCGGGGGCGGGATTCACGGCGGCCAACGGCCATTCTCCGACCTGGCGGGGGGTCGGAGAATGACGCCCCAGGCACTTTATTGTATCTGTTTTCCTATTGCCATTCAAATATTCATCAGGAACTATCAGGCAAGAGTGGCTGAAAATTATACCATATGATTCAACCTCTAGCATTTCTGAAACCTCAATTATTTGATAATTATTAATAATAATGAAATGAAAAATGAAAAAATGAAAATCGCTTATTGTCACAAGTAGGCTTCAAATGAAGTTACTGTGAAAAGCCCCTAGTCACCACATTCCGGCTCCTGTTCGGGGAGGCTGTTACGGGAATTGAACCTTGGTCTGCTTTCAAAGCCAGTGCTAAAGCCCTGTGCTAAACAGCCCCAGTGAGCATGGTATATTTATTGATACGTTTGCAAACATTTTGTATGGCCACTGGTTGTATGGGGGTGGGGTGAGGGGGTGAGGGGGGGGGGGGGGGGAGGGGCGCAGCCTGTGAGGGATGTTATTATCATTTACATGTACAATATTTTTCATTGGCCCTGATTTTTGCGGTCAATCGCAAGATGACAGTGTTCACCACTGACCTCAAAAAAAGCTGCCCGCAATGATCTAGCCATCTTTGCGATGTGGATCTCCCCTCTCTTTCTGGCATTGGTTTAAACCTGGGGCCAAGTGAAGGGATCACCAGGTGTCCAGCGGCAGTGATGTCATCAAACAAGGTAAGCTTCCAACCATATTGAAGCATTCTAGAACAACAAAGAAAAGTACAGCACAGGAACAGGCCCTTCGGCCCTCCAAGCCCGTGCCGACCATGCTGCCCGACTAAACTACAATCTTCTACACTTCCTGGGTCCGTATCCCTCTATTCCCATCCTATTCATGTATTTGTCAAGATGCCCCTTAAATGTCACTATCGTCCCTGCTTCCACCACCTCCTCCGGTAGCGAGTTCCAGGCACCCACGACCCTCTGCGTAAAAAACTTGCCTCGTATATCTACTCTAAACCTTGCCCCTCTCACCTTAAACCTATGCCCCCTAGTAATTGACCCCTCTACCCTGGGGAAAAGCCTCTGACTATCCACTCTGTCTATGCCCCTCATAATTTTGTAGACCTCTATCAGGTCTCCCCTCAACCTCCTTCGTTCCAGTGAGAACAAACCGAGTTTATTCAACCGCTCCTCATAGCTAATGCCCTCCATACCAGGCAACATTCTGCTAAATCTCTTCTGCACCCTCTCTAAAGCCTCCACATCCTTCTGGTAGTGTGGCGACCAGAATTGAACACTATACTCCAAGTGTGGCCTAACTAAGGTTCTATACAGCTGCAACATGACTTGCCAATTCTTATACTCAATGCCCCGGCCAATGAAGGCAAGCATGCCATATGCCTTCTTGACTACCTTCTCCACCTGTGTTGCCCCTTTCAATGACCTGTGGACCTGTACTCCTAGATCTCTTTGACTTTCAATACTCTTGAGGGTTCTACCATTCACTGTATAATCCCTACCTGCATTAGACCTTCCAAAATGCATTACCTCACATTTGTCCGGATTAAACTCCATCTGCCATCTCTCCGCCCAAGTCTCCAAACAATCTAAATCCTGCTGTATCCTCTGACAGTCCTCATCGCTATCCGCAATTCCACCAACCTTTGTGTCGTCTGCAAACTTACTAATCAGACCAGTTACATTTTCCTCCAAATCATTTATATATACTACAAACAGCAAAGGTCCCAGCACTTATCCCTGTGGAACACCACTGGTCACAGCCCTCCAATAAGAAAAGCATCCTTCCATTGCTACTCTCTGCCTTCTATGACCTAGCCAGTTCTGTATCCACCGTGCCAGCTCACTCCTGATCCCGTGTGACTTCACCTTTTGTACTAGTCTACCATGAGGGACCTTGTCAAAGGCCTTACTGAAGTCCAGATAGACAACATCCACTGCCCTACCTGCATCAATCATCTTAGTGACCTCCTCGAAAAACTCTATCAAGTTAGTGAGACACGACCTCCCCTTCACAAAACCATGCTGACTCTCACTAATACGTCCATTTGCTTCCAAATGGGAGTAGATCCTGTCTCGAAGAATTCTCTCCAGTAATTTCCCTACCACTGAAGTAAGGCTCACCGGCCTGTAGTTCCCGGGATTATCCTTGCTACCCTTCTTAAACAGAGGAACAACATTGGCTATTCTCCAGTCCTCCGAGACATCCCCTGAAGACTGTGAGGATCCAAAGATTTCTGTCAAGGCCTCAGCAATTTCCTCTCCAGCCTCCTTCAGTATTCTGGGGTAGATCCCATCAGGCCCTGGTGTCTTATCTACCTTAATATTTTTTAAGACTCCCAACACCTCGTCTTTTTGGATCTCAATGTGACCCAGGCTATCTACACACCCTTCTCCAGACTCAACATCTACCAATTTCTTCTCTTTGGTGAATACTGATGCAAAGCATTCATTTAGTACCTCGCCCATTTCCTCTGGCTCCACACATAGATTCCCTTGCCTATCCTTCAGTGGGCCAACCCTTTCCCTGGCTACCCTCTTGCTTTTTATGTACGTGTAAAAAGCCTTGGGATTTTCCTTAACCGTATTTGCCAATGACTTTTCGTGACCCCTTCTAGCCCTCCTGACTCCTTGCTTAAGTTCCTTCCTACTTTCCTTATATTCCACGCAGGCTTCGTCTGTTCCCAGCCTTTTAGCCCTGACAAATGCCTCCTTTTTCTTTTTGACGAGGCCTACAATATCTCTCGTTATCCAAGGTTCCCGAAAATTGCCGTATTTATCCTTCTTCCTCACAGGAACATGCCGGTCCTGAATTCCTTTCAACTGACACTTGAAATCCTCCCACATGTCAGATGTTGATTTGCCCTCAAACATCCGCCCCCAATCTATGTTCTTCAGTTCCCGCCTAATATTGTTATAATTAGCCTTCCCCCAATTTAGCACATTCATCCTAGGACCACTCTTATCCTTGTCCACCAGTACTTTAAAACTTACTGAATTGTGGTCACTGTTACCGAAATGCTCCCCTACTGAAACATCTACCACCTGGCCGGGCTCATTCCCCAATACCAGGTCCAGTACCGCCCCTTCCCTAGTTGGACTGTCTACATATTGTTTTAAGAAGCCCTCCTGGATGCTCCTTACAAACTCCGCCCCGTCTAAGCCCCTGGCACTAAGTGAGTCCCAGTCAATATTGGGGAAGTTGAAGTCTCCCATCACCACAACCCTGTTGTTTTTACTCTTTTCCAAAATCTGTCTACCTATCTGCTCCTCTATCTCCCGCTGGCTGTTGGGAGGCCTGTAGTAAACCCCCAACATCGTGACTGCACCCTTCTTATTCCTGATCTCTACCCATATAGCCTCACTGCCCTCGGAGGTGTCCTCCCGCAGTACAGCTGTGATATTCTCCCGAACCAGTAGCGCAACTCCGCCTCCCCTTTTACATCCCCCTCTATCCCGCCTGAAACATTTAAATCCTGGAACGTTCAGCTGCCAATCCTGCCCTTCCCTCAACCAGGTCTCTGTAATGGCAACAACATCATAGTTCCAAGTACTAATCCAAGCTCTAAGTTCATCTGCCTTACCCGTAATACTTCTTGCATTAAAACATATGCACTTCAGGCCACCAGACCCGCTGTGTTCAGCAACTTCTCCCTGTCTGCTCTGCCTCAGAGCCCCACTGTCCCTATTCCCTAGTTCTCCCTCAATGCTCTCACCTTCTGACCTATTGCTCCCGTGCCCACCCCCGTGCCATACTAGTTTAAACCCTCCCGGGTGACACAAGCAAACCTCGCGGCCAGGATATATATGCCTCTCCGGTTTAGATGCAACCCGTCCTTCTTATATAGGTCACACCTGCCCCGGAAGAGCTCCCAGTGGTCCAGATAACTGTCTGTTCTAACAGACAGCAAATCTGAAAGTAAAAACAGCTGTTTATCCTCCCCTTCAAAATCAATTTTGTAGAGAGTGAAATAGCAGATGTAGTATAAAAAAAGATAAGAAATAAAAACTGGAGTGGATCATTCAGCCCATCGAGCCTGCTGTGCCATTCAATATAACTATGACGAGACTAATGCTCAGCTCAAAATGCATTTTAAGGACCTTAAAGTAAGATGATATTTCTCCAGAGAAGGCAATTCACCATCACCGCTATCACCTCTTATTCACTATAGTCTGCCTGAAATGAAAATCGCTTATTGTCACAAGTAGGCTTCAAATGAAGTTACTGTGAAAAGCCCCTAGTCGCCACATTCCGGCGCCTGTTCGGGGAGGCTGGTACAGTAATTGAACCGTGCTGCTGGCCTGCCTTGGTCTGCTTTAAAAGCCAGCTCTTTAGCCCTGTGCTAAATTTAGCACTAGCCCCTGGGATTAAAATGTAGATCATCCCTGAATCACCAACTCGCAGGTTTTTATTTGGTAACTTTAAAAAGGAAAAGAAGTCTTTGCCTCAGTGATTCTAACATTAGAGAGCAGCTGCTTACCCTTAATCTACCAGTGAGGGAGAGAATTGCATGGTAGAGATACTCAAATTGTTTATTTTGATGGTGTTAAGGCTATTTTAAAGACCGATGTAAACCAAATTCATTCAGTTCTCTCAATGGCTAAAGATCTAAAAAAGGAATTGGTTTGGGGAAATTTCTGTTGATGGGTATGTGGTGATATACATCACTGTAAGTACACAAAGGGTTAATGTACATACACTACACCTAGCTAGACACTAGAGGGAGCACCAGAGACATGACACACAGACAGTCAACTAATAGGTCAGTAAGATAGGACACGACCAATGGGCATTCAAGATACACACAGAGGTGACACTACCACAGGAGGGCATTACACCAACCCATATAAAAGGACACGTCACACATGCTCAGGCTCTTTCCAGTGGAGACACTCAGTGAGTACAGACACAGGGTTGATTGAACATCACTCCCACCACGTGGATTGGAGCAGACTGATTAGTCAGTCTGAGTAGCTATAGCAGGATTAACAGTAGTGTCGAATCCAAGTAGGAGAATTGTTAATAGTTTAAAAAACATGTTAAAGCTATCTCCAAGTCTGAACCTTCCTTTGTCAGAGTGCACATCAAGGAAGCAGCTTATGCGACGTCAAGAGCATAACAAAACAGGGTAGTTTATGCGAACATTTACATAACAAGTATGTCTAAATCTGGGTGAAATATCAGAGGGAACCAGCAGTATAATTTAATGATTATTTGACTTGTTGGGAGGAATTTTTTGGCTGTTCCAGCTCGCAGGATCTTCCAGCTCCGCCAATGGTGAACACCAACGGCGGGCTCCCTGGCGGCAGTGGGTGCAGACAACGGGAAACTCCGCTGACAGCTGCGGGGCCAGAGGATCATGCCGTTGGCCAATAGCAGGCCGCCTCTGCTGACGCGAAGCACATCGTGGGGGACACGTAAAATCCCACTCATCGTCCCTATTCCTTTGATAAAGGAAATCAAGGAATAGTCTGGGAAAATCAACTTGATGTAGAAGTTCATTCATGATCATATTGCCTGGTGAAGCAGGCTCAAAGGGCCAATGGTCTACTTCTGCTCCTGTTTCTTACGCTCTTTTAATATTTTATGTTTGCAGATGCAAAACACTGAATTATTTGTCTTACCTTTTGGGATTAACATGGATGGTTTACGGAGGCACTGGAGAGGTTGGGGTGCAGTATTGTTTGGGCAACGCAAATGCTAAAGTTCCCCCACATTTGATCAATCTAATGTAGAACTTGGTCTTTCATCCTCTCCAGATTCCCTGTCTGGACATTGGCTTTATTAAGCGGCCTGACGTCCAGTTGGGTGGGGAGGACTCCTGTGCAGACCACAGGGCAATACATCTGATCCATGACTGTTGGTGGGGAGGGGGTTAAAGGGGCAGGGTTCCTTCCCGTCGACTAGGGGTGGGGGGGGGAAGCTGTTGTCCGAGTCTGCCAGGTCATATTTGATGCCAGTGGAGTCCTGACTCCAAGTGATCTTTGTATTGGAGTGTCTGATGGGGTGGAGGTTTATGGGGCCGGCACAGTGAGTGTTGTATCATCTTCCCAAAAATGTCCTTGTCTCCGTTCATAGCTGCTGACATTCTTGAATCCTGGTTCAATCAAGTGAAATCAGAATCTGCCAGCCTCAATAAAACATTTCAATTGCCAACCTGTCACCTGCGCGTAGGTGGGCTTTCGGTACCTTGGGTGGGATTCTCCACAATCGGCGCGATGTCCGCCGACCAGCGCCAAAAACAGCGCAAATCAGTCCGGCATCGCGCCGCCCCAAAGGGTCGCGGAGTTCTCCACATCTTGAGGGGCCGAGCCCTCACCTTGAGGAGCTAGGCCTGACTGATTTCCGCCCTGCCAGCTGGCGGGAAAGGCCTTTGGTGCCCCACCAGCTGGCGTGGAAATGACTTTCCCGTGCGGCGCATGCGCGGGAGCGTCAGCGGCCGCTCACGACATCCCTGCACATGCGCAGTGGAGGGGGTCTCTTCCGCCTCCGCCATAGTGGAGACCATGACGAAGGCGGAAGGAAAAGAGTGCCCCCATGGCAGAGGCCCGCCCGCGGATTGGTGGGCCCCGATCACGGGCCAGGCCACCATGGGGGCACTCCCCGGGGCCAGATCGCCTCGCGCCCCCCCTAGGACCCCGGAGCCCGCCTGCGCCGCTTTGTTCCGCCGGTAAGATTCTCGCCGGCGGGACAGGCATTCCAGCAGCGGGACTTCGGCCCATCACGGGCCGGAGAATCGCCGGGGGGGGCCCGCCAACCGGCGTGGCGCGATTCCCACCCCCGCCGAATATCCGGTGCCGGACAATTCGGCGGGGGTGGGATTCACGACAGCCCCCAGCGATTCTCCGACCCGGCGGGGGGGTCGGAGAATCCCGCCCCTTATCTCCATCTCCTCGCTAAACGATATGCTGAGAGATCGCTTAGTTTGTTGAGTTAATAATGAGGCCATCCAGAGAAATCTGTTACCAGAGACAGATAACAATTTTTAAAAAGTGCTGGAGATCGTGCTGCCGATGGAAGGCGCTGAGAAGGGTGCACAGGAACTTTCGAGTATGTGAAATGTCAGGACGTTTCATCGGTTCGGGCGGGAAGCTGGAATCAGCAGTGGCGGCAAAAGTGAAGATGCGAGTTTTGAATGAGAAGCAAATGCTGATACAGGCAAGATTTAGGAGACTGGATGCAACATCAACGATCGAAGCAGAGTGTGACTGGTGTGGGGGTAATCATGCCCCAGAATCTTGCAGATTTAAGGAAGCAGAATGCTATTCTAGCCACATGAAGAGGCACTCGAGGCACTGGTGTAAGATCAAACCAAGCCTGCTCAGTGCTAAAGGCAGCAACACATCGCAAGTACACAGTGTAAATGATTTCTCCACAAGTAATTTGAGAGTTCATTCACTGAACAGCGTGAAAGCGGGCAAGGTAGCCCCCATCACAGTGGTGCTTTTGCTTAATGGTAAACCAAGGAAATGTAAGTGGTCAAGGGAGCTTTGACATCAGTAATAGGGGAACACACATACAGGTACTTATGAGAAGAGGTTCAGGCTTTGGGTTTAAGGAATGCATAAATAAAATTGCCATCAAGATCATGATCATGGGTACTACCACCAGAGATCTGGGTACGACTAGTGTGAGATATTAGCAGCAACGCCCACTAATAGTTATACCCGACGGAGAACCATGCCCACTGGACCATGACTGGCTCAAAGAAATTAACTCAAATTGAACAGAAATTTTAAAAATAAACGAAGGTGGCCTGCGACAATTAATAGTACAATGAAGTATTTTGTAATGAGCTAGCAAAAAGTAAGGACCTGCAGGCAAAGATCCATGCAAATCCAGTGACAGCCCCACCATTTTTCAGGATCAAACCTGTGCTCTATACCTTGTTAGAAAAGGTGGAGACAGAATTGAAAATGTTAGAAGAACTGAAAATCAACCGGCCAGTTCAGTTTGCAGAATGGGCAGCCCCTATTGTCCCTGTGATAAAACCAATCAAGACAGTCTGCACCTTTGGGGACTACAGATTGACAGTGAATCAGGCTGCCAAGCTAGACAAGTAACCCATTCCAAAGATAAAAAATTTGTATGCAAAGCTGCCCAGAGGCCCATCTTATATCAAGTTAGACCTGAGCCAGGCTTATCAGCAGCTTGAGTTAGGCGATGTTCTCCGAAGTAATATTACAATTACCACACACAAGGGTATATTTTCAGTGTACACACCTGCCTTTCAATGTGTCGTCAGCTTGTGTCATATTCCAGAGAACAATGGAACATTTTGGGGTTTTTTTTTTCAATTAAGTGGCAATTTAGTGTTGCTAATCCACCTACACAGCACATTTTCTTTGGGTTGTGGGGGTGAGACCCACGCAGGCACAGCGAGAATGGGAACGTTTGTTGAAAAGATTGCCACGTTTACTAGTGTCCCTGGAGGATGTATTGATAATAGGATCGCTGGAGGCGAGCACCTAGCTCACTTGGAAGTAGTGCTGAGGGGATTTCAAGAGGCTGGTATTTGCTTCAAGAAGGAGCAATGAAGTGGCTTACCTGGGTTACTACCGGGCAATGCACATGGATTGCATCCCATGAAGGATATGGTTAGAGCAATAAAGGAGGCACTAGTCTCCAGAAACACACCTGAGCTTAAGTCTTTCTTCAGAATTGGGTGTTTCTGCCAACTTTGTCGGCATTGTTGGCCTCCACACATGTTTTGGAGGGCACCTCAGACAGAAGCTTTTATCAAAGTAAAGCAATTATTACATTCATGTTGTTTACTGGCGCACTTTGACCTGTCCAGAAAGTCATTGTTAACTGATGACGCCTCCCATTATGGCATCGGTACAAGTTTGTCCCACATAATGGATGATGAGTCTGAAAGACCTATAGGATATGTCTCCAGCACACTCTCAGAGGTTGAAAACGGCTATTCTCAGTTATTGTCTTGACCACAAACCACTTTTGGCACTTCGGCCATTAATCTTATCGGCATACGAGTATGCACTCCCGGCCTGGAATGCAGATAGCAAATGCGGATGCACAAAGTCGCCTACCATTGCCTGGGAGTGCAGTTTACCCCCCCAGTACCACAGGAAATTGTGATGGCACTAATCTTATTTGATACGTTGCCAGCTTCGACGCAGCAAATCAAGTATTTGGCCTGCTACTGTCCAAAGTGAAACGCAGAATATTAACAGGATGGACCAGCCAGCATCTGAAGAGATGAAGTCCAAAGATGTGCAGATGAGATGGATTGGTCATGCTAAATTGCCCCTTAGTATCCAAAGGGTCGGTGGGGCTTCGGGGACAAGGCGGCGAATTGGACCTGGGTCCTTGCAGATTCGATGGGTCGAATGGCCTCTCCTGCACTGTTGGGATTCTATGATTGTATGATTCATATTGTATTCAGAAAGATAAATTAAGTCGTGAAGACGGCATCATCCTTTGGCGATCAAGAGTAGTTGTCCCTGTACCAGGAAAGGAATTGCACTTGGCTGAATTACAAAGTATCCGTCTGGGTGTGTCAAAATCAAGTTGCTCACAACAGTTATGTTTGGGGCTTGGCATAGGTGCTGGCATTGAGAGGTTAGTGAAACACTGTGAAGCACGGTCGCACAGTGGTTAGCACTGTTGTTTCACATCGTCAGAGCCCCAGGATCGATTTCGGTTTGGGTCACTGTCTCTGCGGAGTCTGCACGTTCTCCCCGTGTTTCCTCCGGGTGCTCCAATTTCCTCCCATATAGCCCAAAAGACGTGCATGTTAGGTGAATTGGACATTCTGAATTCTCCCTCTGTGTACCCGAGCAGGTGCCGGGATGTGGCGACTAGGGGATTTTCACAGTAACTTCATTGCAGTGTTAATGCAAGCCTACTTGTGACATTAATAAAGATTATTATTATGATTATTATTAAGTTGCAACAGATATTGCCTGCTACAAGCCCTTTGCGCCATTGAGAATGGCCTGATCTACCATGGGTGCGTGTCCACATTGATTATGTGAGACTAATTTTTGGGCACGATTTTTCTGCCCCTGATGGATCCCCATTCGATGTGGATGGAAATGTTTGAAATCAATGTTGCATGCCAGAGTTGAGAGGCGGGATTCTCCGACCCCCCCGCCGGGACGGAGAATCCCCGGGGGGGGGGGCGGCGTGAATCCCGCCCCGCCGCCAGCCGCCATATTCTCCAGCCGGCGAATACGCGCCGCACGCCTTGCAGAATCGTGAGAATCGGCGCGAGATGAAACAGTCCAGACAGCTGGCTGTGTGTGCAAGCTGTAAATCACAGCCTAGTAAAATTAATTTCACATTGACATGATTGAAAGCCTTGTTGATCAAAGATGTGAGGGGGTTTAAACCCAGATGATGTGGTTTTCCCTTTCTCAGAATGTACAGGTGCAGCTTTCTCTGCCTGAGCCATCAGGTGGATTGCACAGGTGATTTTTAAACACTTTTTGCAGGCTCTGTCTAGCTTCTAGCTTGTAGCCCTCTAGCCAGAGATTCAGGCAGGCTTGGAGCATCCGGTGCCCAGCCCGTTAATAGTTTAATAATGAACCTCGATGCCGCCACCAATGGGGGACCGGAGCATCGAAACGGGCGATGCTCGATCCCATTTTCTGGCCAACACTGGATTCTCTGCAGCATCGGGAACTCTGCTAACGGTGTCGGGTTGAGGAGAATCCAGCCCTCTGTCTGTGCGTGCTTGTGTGATCGTGTATCTATATTAGTGTGACAGTGTGTTTGCGTGTGACGACCTGGCTCAGATTTGGTTATCTCTATCTCGATTAGGTAACTGACTGGAACCCACATCCTAACGCGTAAAGAACAGCAAAGTGCCCGAAGGGTGGATGCGCAGTTTGCCGGCAGGAATCACCTGCTCTTAGAAGAGTAGCCAATTGGGAACATGACATTTTGAAACTTGACTGAAGAGCACAAAAACAAATCACCAAAAACACATAGAAATATTAACGTCAAGCCCAGTGGAGGCATATCAGAGTCACAACTTTAAGCATGGGCTGCATTTAATATATACAATTTCTGAAATGTTTATCATTCAGACAGACATCACAAGATTGTCAAGGTAGTTGTGGAAGGTGAGGTGAATTTCTGCCTCAAATCTCCAGGACGCTCCTGATTGAATAACCATGGGTGAATTGACCCCCCAACATATGTAGTGTTTACACCTGCTGTATTGTTTATGGAGTCACCTGAAACTCAAAACCTACAGAGCCGGAGATTCCCTTCTCTCTGAGCTTGAAACTCAGCGAAGCAAGCAGTTGAGAAGCCAGTTGATCACAAATTGATGAGAACAGATTCCCTCCCCCTATCCATTATGTAACAATGGCTGCTGGTTTCAAACCATCCTGCATAGATAATGGAAATGTTTGATCACTTGATGAAAACTTCAAACAACACATCTACAATCCCAAGGACCAAAGAGAAACTGGTCAGGCAGTTCTTGGAGCAGTCAGAAACTGGTCAGTGAACGTGGCGAGAACAAACAGCTGCCTTTTTAAACCTGGAGACAGCTGCATCATACGGCCTCGCGGTCTGTTCCTCTTCAAAGTCCACCAGTACAGAAACATGTCCTCCTTGTGAGGAAACTACAAGTGACTCACTTCATGACCAGCTGAACATCCATCTCTTTGAGAGAACCCTGCAATAGTCCTGATCTTTTACTCCAGCTGTTGAACCCACCTAGACAACCATTTAGGGCTAAAATGCCTTCTTGAAAAGGCCTGCAATCGTTGCTTTTCCTACGATGAGCCAAACGTGTGGACTAGAAACCATTCTTTTGTTTACAAATTGTAATAGGGCACTATCCTCTTTAGCTAAGATTTTTCTTCAGCGTGTGCATGTGTGCAAGCTAAATGATTCACATAGCATCATACTTTTAAGGTGCATGCAAGAAAGAAATAGCCTTCTTTATTTAAACATATGAAAGCTTGCTGCTGATTTGTCAAATGCTTCCACTGGAGCAAGATTGGAGCAACAAACCTGTTGGACTTTAACCTGGTGTTGTAAGACTTCGTACTGGAGCAAGACACATTGATTACAAGGAACACAGAACAAAGAAAATTACAGCACAGGAACAGGCCCTTAGGCCCTCCCAGCCTGCGCCGATCCAGATCCTTTATCTAAACCTGTCACCTATTTTCCAAGGATCTACTTCCCTCTGTTCCCCGCCCGTTCATATATCTGCCTAGATGCATCTTAAATGATGCTTTGTGCCAACCTCTACCACCTCCGCTGGCAAAGCGTTCCAGGCACAGACAACCCTCTGCGTAAAAAGCTTTCCATGCACATCTCCCTTAAACTTTCCCCCTCTCACCTTGAAATCGTGACCCCTTGTAATTGACACCCCCACTCTTGGAAAAAGCTTGTTGCTATCCACCCTGTCCATACCTCTCATAATGTTGTAGACCTCAAACAGGTCCCCCCTCAACCTCCGTCTTTCCTAATCTACTCAACCTTTCTTCATAGCTAGCCCCCTCCATACCAGGCAACATCCTGGTGAACCTCCTCTGCACCCTCTCTAAAGCTTCTGCATCCTTCTGGTAATGTGGCAACCAGAACTGCACGCAGTATCCAAATGTGGCCAAACCAAAGTCCTATACAACTGTAACATGACCTGCCGACTCTTGTACTCAATACCCTGTCTGATGAAGGCAAGCATGCTGTATGCCTTCTTGACTACTCTATCGACCTGCGTTGCCACCTTCAGGGTACAATGGACCTGAACTCCCAGATCTCTCGGTACATCAATTTTCCCCAGGACTCTTCCATTGACCGTATAGTCCGCTCTTGAATTAGATCTTCCAAATTGCATCACCTCGCATTTGCCTGCATTGAACTCCATCTGCCATTTCTCTGCCCAACTCTCCAATCTATTTATATTTTGCTGTATTCTCTGACAGTCCTCCTTGCTATCTGCAACTCCCCCAATCTTAGTATCATCTGCAAACTTGCTGATCAGACCACCTATACCTTCGTCCAGATCATTTATGTATATCACAAACAACAGTGGTCCGAGTACGGATCCCTGTGGTACACCACTAGTCACCTTTCTCCATTTTGAGACACTCCCTTCCACCACTACTCTGTCTCCTGTTGCCCAGCCAGTTCTTTATCCATTTAGCTAGTACACCCTGATCCCCATACGACTTCACTTTTTCCATCAACCTGCCATGGGAAACTTTATCAAACGCCTTACTGAAGGCCATGTATATGACATCTACAGCCCTTTCCTCATCAATTAACGTTGTCACTTCCTCAAAGAATTCTATTAGGTTTGTAAGATCATAGAATTTTTTTTTTTATCATAGAATTTACAGTGCAGAAGGAGGCCATTCGGCCCATCGAGTCTGCACCGGCTCTTGGAAAGAGCACCCCACTGAAGGTCAACACCTCCACCCTATCCCCATAACCCAGTAACCCCAACCAACACCAAGGGCAATTTTGGACACTAAGGGCAATTTAGCATGGCCAATCCACCTAACCTGCACATCTTTGGACTGTGGGAGGAAACCGGAGCACCCGGAGGAAACCCACGCACACACGGGGAGGATGTGCAGACTCCGCACAGACAGTGACCCAAGCCAGAATCGAACCTGGGACCCTGGAGCTGTGAAGCAATTGTGCTATCCACAATGCTACCGTGCTGCCCCTTTATGACCTTCCCTGCACAAAACCATGCTGCCTATCACTGATAAGTCTATTTACTTCCAAATGTGAATAGATCCTATCCCTCAGTATCTTCTCCAACAGTTTGCCTACCACTGACATCAAGCTCACAGGTCTATAATTCCCTGGATTATCCCTGCTACCCTTCTTAAACAAAGGGACAACATTAGCAACTCTCCAGTCCTCAGGGACCTCACCCGTGCTCAAGGATGCTGCAAAGATATCTGTTAAGGCCCCAGCTATTTCTTCCCTTGCTTCCCTCAGTAACCTGGGATAGATCCCAATCCGGACCTGGGGACTTGTCCACCTTAATGCCTTTTAGAATACCCAAAACTTCCCCCTTCCTTATGTCGACTTGACCGAGAGTATTTCAACATCCATCCTTGGCCTCAACATCCGTCATGTCCCTCTCCTTGGTGAATACCGATGCAAAGTACTCATTAAGAATCTCATCCATTTGCTCTGACTCCATGCATACATTCCCTCTTTTGTCTTTGAGTGGGCCAATCCTTTCTCTAGTTACCCTCTTGCTCCTTATATCCGAATAAAAGGCTTTGGGATTTTCCTTAACCCTGTTAGCCAAAGATATTTCATGACCCCTTTTAGCCCTCTTTATTGCACGTTTGAGATTTGTCCTACTTTCCCGATATTCCTCCAAAGCTTCATCAGATTTAAGTCACCTAGATCTTATGTATGCTTCCTTTTTCATCTTAGCTAGTCTCACAATTCCACCCGGCATCCATGGTTCCCTAATCTTGCCATTTCTATCCCTCATTTTCACAGGGACATGTCTGTCCTGCACTCTAATCAACCTTTCCTGAAAAGACTCCCACATTTCAAATGTCGATTTACCCTTAAAGAGCTGCTCCCAATCCACATTCCCTAGCTCCTGCCGAATTTTGTTGTACTTGGCCTTTCCCCAATTTAGTACTCTTTCTTTAGGACAACTCTCGTCTTTGTCCATGAGTATTCTAAAACGTACGGAATTCTGATCGCTATTCCCAAAGTAATCACCGACTGAAACTTTAACCACCTGGCCGGGATCATTCCCCAATACCAGGTCCAGTATGTCCTCTTCCCGAGTTGGACTATTTACATACTGCTCTAAAAAAAACTCTCCTGGATGCTCCTTACAAATTCTGCTCCATCTACGCCTACAACACTACATGAATCCCATTCAATGTTGGGGAAGTTAAAATCTCCCATCACGACCACCCTATTGCTCCTACATTTTTCTATAATCTGTCTACATATTTGTACCTCTACTTCACGCTCGCTTTTGGGAGGCCTGTAGTAAAGTCCCAACAATGTTAGTGCACCCTTCCTATTTATTAGCTCTACCCATATTGCCTCAGTGCTCGAAGTCTCCATCGTGCCCTCCTTAATCATAGCTGTGATATAATCTCTGATCAGTAATGCAACTCCTCCACCCCTTTTACCACCCTCTCTATCCCTCCTGAAGCATCTATACTCTGGGATATTTAGTTGCCAGTCTTGCCCTTCCCTCAACCAAGTCTCCGTAATACCAAAAACATCATATTCCCAGGCACTAATCCAAGCCCTAACTTCATTTGCCTTACCTGCTACACTTCTCGCATTGAAACAAATGCACCTCAGACCACCTGTCCCTTTGCGTTCATCATCTCTTCCCTGTCTACTCTTCCCCTTAGTCACATTGAGTTTATTATCTAGTACCTTACTGGCTTTAGTTGCTGCCTCTTTACTGACCTCTAACTTCCTAATCTGGTTCCCACCCCCCTGCCACATTAGTTTAAAACCTCCCCAACAGTGTTAGCGAACAGGAATGGAAAGTAATTGGGGACTCCATTTTCTCTCATCTCTGTCTGTAACAGTAACATAGTTCTTTGTGGAACTTGAGTTTGCTTCGTAAGTATTATTCATGTCCTCACTCCTTACCAGTTCCATAAGAAAATGTTTCAGTAAAATATGGATATTATGAATGCATTCATTCATCCATATTTCATTTAGTATTGCTAAATACAGACCTGGCTGAAGCTTGGCGTATTAAATTGTCAATAAATTGCTTGCGATATTTTGAACCTTGTTATCATTTTTATTGAGCCCTTGTGTCAGCATTTTAAGAAACAAGCCTGTATTAATTACAAATTTAAATCCATACTTCAGTTCCACGGGTCAATATTAAATGGGTCATGTCTGCACTCATGGCTCTTACCAACCACAGTATTTCAATTTCAACACATTTGGTATGAGTGATTAAAGGGCTCACATAGCGCAGACTATCCATCATAATAACTACACAGCATGTGGCATTAAAATGTTACTGTGCAAGGTAACAATGTAAACCGGTAACTGTTTCCTTTTTTTGTGTCGTGTGAACCTGGATTTCCTGTTAGCCACTCCCATTTTTAAAAAGTCTCTAAAAAGCCATGTTTGAGCTTGATGTGTGCAGCGCCGAGATGGTGTTGCCACTTTGTGGAGGAGACCAACGCGAGGGCCGTGAGTAGCTTTCAATAAAGAGCCTGTTCATCCACAGAATGTTCAGATTGCGGAGTGCAATACCGGAAGGAGTCGTTGAGATGAATAGTGCAGGTGCATTTAAAGGCAAGTTGGAAAAACACACAATGAAAGGCATGCTGATAGATTTTAGATGCAGAGGGGCGGGAAGGGCTTGGGATCACATAAACACCAGCACTGGCTTGTTCAAAATGCAGCTCACTGCACATGGTATACATGTGGCATTAAATGGAGACCCATCTGCCTGTTCAGAGGGGGGCGGGGGGAGGGGTTATAAAATATCCCGTGGCACTATTCCAAAGAAGATGACGAGAGTTCTCCCTAGTGCCCTGGCCAATATTTATCCCGAAATCAACATCACAAAAAGGATTCTCCGCCGTCGGGATTCTCCGTTGCGCCGGCAGCGCACCCACGCCAGGGGATTTCCCGACGGCGTGGGGCTTCCCACAATGGGAAACCCCATTGGTCGGCTGCCGGCAGGGGCACGGCGCACCAGAAAACTGGTGTGGCGGGACGGAGAATCCCGCTGCCGGCAGGGGCGTGGCGCACCAGAATACTGGTGTGGTGGGACGGAGAATCTGGTCATTATCACATTGCTATTGGTAGAATCTGCCAAAGGTAAATTGGCTGCCACATTGCCAACACTACAATAGCAAAAGGGCTTCACAGGCTGTAAAGTCCTTTGAGGTGTCCCCGGGCCATGAAAGGGACAGAATACATCAAAATCCTTTTTTTCATAATGGATCAGATTCCTGTTTCGAGAACCACTCCTCAGACAAGTGTAGCACAGTTGAGTCTCTACTCTGTCTCATTCCGGCCCTCCGAATACTTCCCCTCCTAATGTAACAGGCATTAATTTCCATTCTCCACACCAACCTTCCTCTGTGTTCACTCGACAAGATTGCCAATTTGAGGTCAAATCAAGAATGGCTTTAAGGATCTCGAGTGTCCTGCCCAACATCCCTCCCTCACCAAAGTCACTAAAACTGATTACTTTGGCCTTTGGCACATTTCTGTTTGTGGAACCAGGCTGCGCACAACTCCATTGCTATGTTTCCCACCTTAAAACATTCACTGCACTTCAAAAGTATTCGAATGACTGTGTTCTGGGGCTTTGTGAAATGTGCCATATAAATGCAAATCTTTCTTTCCAGTCCAATGTATGTGTCATAATAAACTTGCAAAAACTCCCAATGATGTTGCACCATGAGATTGGTTCATTCTAGCCTTAGATCTAGATTCCTTGCCCACAGATTTACTGTGTTAGGGAGAGAAAGGGCAGTTAATTTCCCTGCCCTGATTTTATTTCTTGTGACTCATGTTGAAACAATAAATATGTGTATCTGTCAGATGAGAACGGGATTCAATTTAGTTATAGTGGTCTTCTGGTTCGGGGAGCAACTGGTCTGGGTCACATAACATTGAAGAAAGTGAAGGTATAGTCCCAGATGACCATAGGCTGCTTTCCCCTTTGAGGGGGAGAGCAGACTGGTGGAGATTTAACCTGAGGGTCACCTAGGGGTGAGGTTGAGAAGTCCTTCATGAATAATCTCAGCCGCTACGGGAATTGAACCCGCGCTACTGACCTTGATCTGCATCACAAATCAGCTGCCTAGCCCACTGAGCTAAACTGGCTCCATTGAATAAAGAACTGCTACTTCTGAGCCGTTGGCCACAGAAACCACGCCTCCCCAGCCCCGGCACTCCCCAACACTTCACACATGAACAGCATTGCAACAGCGGTACTAGAAGGGAGAGATTAAAGCTGTTGGGAAAGAGTCAACACTTTAGAGCGCAGCAAAGTGGAGACTTAAAGGAGACGTAAAATTAGGAATGGATTAGACAGGGTAAATGTGCAGAGATGTGTCTTGTGCCCATGACATCCTTGTCAATGTCTCCTGAGCTCCCATCTATCCCCGATCCTCTCCACCTTCTCCAACTACATAATCCACAACATATCTACCTCTCCTCAGCTCTGAAGAGTCTCATGGAGTCAAAATGTTAACTCTGCCTCTCTCTCTCTCTCTCCACAGATGCTGCTAGACCTGCTGTGTCTTTACAGCATTTTCTGGCTTTTGTTCCATCAGGGAAATAAGGAACTCTTTATTTACTCAGAAAGTGGCTACGAGATGGAAATGGAGACCCCAGGAAATGGTAGAAGTAAATAACTTAAATGCTTTCAAAGGCCCCGTAAACCGCCGATACCGGCCCCTTCTCCAGTCCCCCTGTTGTCAGCACCTCCTCCAGCAATGTGGAGGCCGGCTCTACCGGGAAGCTCTGTATCTCCTTTCTGGCAAAGTCTCGAACCTGCATGTATCTAAATATTTCCCTCTGCTCCAGCCCATACTTCACTCCCAGCTCCTTCAATCCTGCAAACCGACCCCCAAGAAACAAATCATTTCCTGTCCTAATTCCTTTCTTCTCCCATCTCCAAAAATTTCCATCCCACTTCCTTGGCTCAAACTATGGTTCCCACAAATCGGCATTTTCCTTGACCCTGCCCCCAACCCGAAGTGCTGGTGAAACTGCCTCCAAATTATCAACAAAGTTATTACTGCTGGACTCCCTGAGTATTCCCCCGGGGACGTCGGGAGCGGCGCGGATGGAGATCAACCTCTCCACCCTGTGCCCTGGCGTGGCAGGGGGACCTGCTGGAATCCGTGACTCTTGAGAAGGTCAAATTTGAACTGAGGGGAAGGATAGAGGGGTTCTACAATTTGTGAGTGTTATTCAATATGCACTTTCAAGAATTGGATTACAGCGAACATTGAGGGGGGGGGGGGTTGTGGGGAGGGGGACTGCATGTGTTAATGGTGACTGTGGGTGATTCCTGATTCCTTTTTGTTATTTGTGTCTGTTAACAAGCGGGCTGCTGTTTGGGGGGTTTGATGGGAGGATGGGATTGTTGTTATTGGTATGGGGATTGACATTGCATTCGTTACTGATTATTGTTTATTGTTGGTGGGTGTAAATTTGGGAGAAAATGTGAGAATAAAAGGAGAAGAAAAATATATATTTATAAAAATGCTGTCAAAGGCAATCGAGAGAAGTACGAGGGAAAAGGGAATAGAACGATATGCTCTAAGGTTGAGATGAAGTAGATGGAATGAAAGGAGATTTCTGTAGGATATAAACACCAGCACAGAAGACTTTGGCAGAGTGACCTATTTCGGTATGGCACATTCTATGTAATAATAAGGCATAACGTAGCCCCCATTTTTGTAATCAGCTTCTTACATAGAATTACATAGAACATACAGTGCAGAAGGAGGCCATTCAGCCCAACGAGTCTGCACCGACCCACTTAAGCCCTCACTTCCACCCTATCCCTGCAACCCAACAACCCCTTAACCTTTTTGGTCACTAAGGGAAATTTATCATGGCCAATCCACCTAACCTGCACATCTTTGGACTGTGGGAGGAAACCGGAGCACCCGGAGGAAACCCACGCAGACACGGGGAGAACGTGCAGACTCCGCACAGACAGAGACCCAGCGGGGAATCGAACCTGGGACACTGGCGCTGTGAAGCCACAGTGCCATCCACTTGTGCTACCGTGCTGCCCTAAGCTTTAAGTCAGAGAAAAGGAAGAATTTCTTCTTGTTAATGTTTGGAGTTTGAGTGATCACGGAAGGCTTGGTCACTGGATATATTCAAAACGTGGACAGATTTTTGATTGATCAGGGAGTCAAACTTCATGGGGGGACGGGCAGCAGAGTGGAGTTAAGGCCCCAGTAAGCACAAAATAGCGCTGACCTCGGTGCACACATTTCCCGAGGTCATAGCATGGTGAGCTGAAAGAAATGACAGGCATGGGAGTGGCCTGGAGGCACACTGTCAATCAATGGCCAGTGCTTAATCTTGCACGTGTGCGATTATAAAGAAATAACTCTTGTGATAATGTGGGAGAGTCGGATCAATAGAAAGTCCTGATTAGACTCTGATGGGGTTCAAACGTTTAGAACATTAACTACCTGCAGGTATTGCAGCAACTATTAGCAGCGTGGAATCCATGAGACGTGTGAATAGTTAAATTGACTGTATATATTTTTCAAGTGTCTAAATTACGTGCAATGAGTGCACACCCATGCCATCAGTATGCCTTTAAAACTTCTTGATTTTTCTTACTCCACTGTTACCTCTTGGCGAAATCCCACAGCTGAGGTGGAGGCAGCTGGGTGACTGCTGTGCCCTGTTGACTGTGTTGATTTTGGCAGCCATCATCTGGTGGGGCCCAGCCTGCTAAGGGTCTCTTGCTCAGGTACAGGTGCACCTTCCTTGCTATGATCTGTTGAAGGCGATGGGGTCACTGGCAGAGGGGAGGTGAAGCTGCAGGGCACCCTTGGATGTCCTGGGATCATTCCCCTGGGGTACCTTGCTGGTGCATCTCCACCCTGTGGGTACTGGATGACACCTCCCTGACTCCTTGAGGAGAAGGGCACCTGGAGGGGGGTCCAGGTGCCCCACCCACCCCTCTCGCCTAGACACTTCGGCACTGCACCCATGACTAGAGCGATGGCTTGCAGCTCCGAGTGCACTTGCAGCAGAATCTGTGCATTCAGCTGGACCTGTGTTTCCAAGGCAGTTGCCACCCTTCGCATGGAGGAAGCAGCCAAGTATTTGCATGCTGGATCTATTACAGCAGAGAGAACGAGGACGGGCCCCTCCGATCTTTAGTCTAGTCTCCCTACGGCCTCGCGTATCTGGCTGATTTTGCCTTGCCTGTCTCTGCCCCTCCAACATGTCTCTTATGGCCAGAGGATTGTCACCTGCATGGGATCCAACAGGGGCCTGATCGCCACCAATCCTCTGAGTGCCAGGGAACATGAGTAGGAGTAGGGCCAGTCAAGGACAGTAGTGGGAAGTTGTGCGTGGAGTCCGAGGAGATAGGAGAGGTGCTAAATGAATATTTTTCGTCAGTATTCACACAGGAAAAAGACAATGTGTCGAGGTGAATACTGAGATTCAGGCTACTAGACTAGAAGGGTTTGAGGTTCATAAGGAGGAGGTGTTAGCAATTCTGGAAAGTGTGAAAATAGATCAGTCCCCTGGGTCGGATGGGATTTATCCTAGGATTCTTTGGGAAGCTAGGGAGCAGATTGCTGAGCCTTTGGCTTTGATCTTTAAGTCATCTTTGTCTACAGGAATAATGCCAGAAGACTAGAGGATAGCAAATGTTGTCCCCTTGTTCAAGAAGGGGAGTAGAGACAACCCCAGTAACTATAGGCCAGTGAGCCTTACTTCTGTTGTGGGCAAGGTCTTGGAAAGGTTTATAAGAGATAGGATGTATAATCATCTGGAAAGGAATAATTTTATTAGAGATAGTCAACACGGTTTTGTGAAGGGTAGGTCGTGCCTCACAAACCTTATTGAGTTCTTTGAGAAGGCGACCAACCAGGTGGATGAGGGTAAAGCAGTTGATGTGGTGTATATGGATTTCAGTAAAGCGTTTGATAATGTTCCCCACGGTAGGCTACTGCAGAAAATACGGAGGCATGGGATTCAGAGTGATTTAGCAGTTTCATCAGAAATTGGCTAGCTGGAAGAAGACAAAGGGTGGTGGTTGATGGGAAATGTCCAGCCTGGAGTCCAATTGCTCGTGGTGTACCACAAGGATCTGTTTTGGGGCCACTGCTGTTTGTCATTTTTATAAATGACCTGGACGAGGGCGTAGAAGGATGGGTGAGTAAATTTGCAGATGAAACTAAAGTCGGTGGAGTTGTGGACAGTGCGGAAAGATGTTACAGAGGGACATAGATAAGCTGCAGCGCTGGGCTGAGAGGTGGCAAATGGAGTTTAATGCAGAAAAGTGTGAGGTGATTCATTTTGGCAGGAATAACAGGACGACAGTACTGGGCTAATGGTAAGATTCTTGGTAGTGTGGATGAGCAGAGAGCTCACGGTGTCCATGTACATAGATCCCTGAAAGTTGCCACCCAGGTTGAGAGGGTTGTTAAGAAGGCGTACGGTGTGTTAGCTTTTATTGGTAGAGGGATTGAGTTTCGGAGCCATGAGGTCATGTTGCAGCTGTACAAAACTCTGGTGCGGTCGCATTTGGAGTATTGCGTGCAATTCTGGTCGCCGCATTATAGGAAGGATGTGGAAGCATTGGAAAGGGTGCAGAGGAGATTTACCAGAATGTTGCCTGGTATGGAGGGAAGATCTTATGAGGGAAGGCTGAGGGACTTGAGGCTGTTTTTGTTCGAGAGAAGAAGGTTAAGAGGTGACTTAATTGAGGCATACAGGATGATCAGAAGATTAGATAGGGTGGACAGTGAGAGCCTTTTTCCTCGGATGGTGATGTCTAGCACGAGGGGACATAGCTTTAAATTGAGGGGAGATAGATATAGGACAGATGTCAGAGGTAGGTTCTTTACTCAGAGAGTAGTAAGGGTGTGGAATTCCCTGCCTGCAACACTAGTGGACTCGCCAACACTAAAGGCATTCAAATGGTCATTGGATAGACATATGGACGATAAGGGAATAGTGTAGATGGGCTTTAGAGTGGTTTCACAGGTTGGCGCAACATCGAGGGCCAAAGGGCCTGTACTGCGCTGTAATGTTCTATGTTCTATGTTCTATGACTTTCTCTCTCTCACAGCTGTGGGCCCGTGTACATCAGGCAATCCCCAGATTGTGATCCCCGAGCCTACTGGAGAACTAGGACCCATCAAAGTGAGTGTATCTGCCCTGGTGGGGAGTGGACAGTGAACTGGAGGGTGGGGTGGTCCTGGTGTTGCCTTCTGGTTCATATTCTCCTCCATTTCTTGATGGTACCTGGAATGGAAGAAAAAGATATTTAGTGAGCATCAATTAAAAATTACTCACAGTCAATGTATGCATTTGAGAACTGCAGACTGGATTCTTCCTTACTGGGTTCCTGGGGGAATCTAAATTTGCCTTCCGCACCAGCACATTCCTCCCTGAGTATCTCTGCAGCCTGTTCCTCATTGGTGGTCAGTGGATGAATTTTTACCATTCCCCGTTCGGTTTAGGCCCATTCGCATTTGTTGTGGGCATTCTTGGCCTGCAGAAAGACAGAATGATTGATTGCAATCCCAATGGTTACATGCATGCCTACTGTCACTGCAGAGTTCTCTTCAGTAAGTGATTAAGAGACTATTTGCCCTGCAACCAATATGAGATTAAGAGCTTAAAGTGGCTGGCACACATTCAATGCTGATGTCCCATCTGTTGGTCATGTGTGACATCTCTCTGCATTTGAAACCTTGCCCAGCCGAATGCCAATATGAGAGTGTGAGTTTACAGTAAGTACCTGTTGCACTTATTCTGGAAGTTTCAGATCCTTTTCCTGCACTGCAGGCTGGTGTTTCTGGACTCCCCCAGGTGCTCACCATCTTGATATCCCCTTCCTAGGCTGCTCCCATCCTGGGGAAACAGGGCCTCCCCCTTTCCTTGGCAGCCCTGGAGCAGAATCTCCAGGGAGGCAGTGCTAAACTGTGGGGCCAAAGGTTGCTTATGTTTTGGGGGCATCCTTGTTGAGTTAGCCTGAGCTCCTGGCCCGCTATGAGTGAACGGCTGTCTGGGTGTCCTTTGAATATGGTGCCTAGATATGCGACCCTAGCAGTGGAAGACCACGCGTGTCCAGCCCGGCAGGAATCACTCCAGCCTTTCCACTCGTCCCCGGACATAGACTTCAGGATGGACGATTCCTGCCTATAGCATTGAAAGATGTTCACACTCAGACATAATGGGCGGAATGCTCCGGCCATTGGGATTGACTTTTCCCGCTGGCTGCGCACCCCCGCCCGTGGGTTTCCGGGTGGGAAGACAGAATCCTGTTGCCAGCGAATGGCGCACCGCTGAGAAACACGCGACAGGGGAATCGGAGAGTCCATTTTCTGGTTAAAAGCTTGACAGCCTCCATTTTGTTTCTTGATGAAGACAGAGGAGAAGGAAAATCATTTATTTGTTGCTGTATCTTTTCAGTATAGGAGCAGGATCAACTCACAAATATTTTAGTTGCGAGGTCAATAAATATTTCATGTGAAGTATGATCAGTTATCATTTCAAAGCACAACACAGATGCCCTCAAAATCCTATAGCTGTTCAGGCAAGAGAGTAGAGAATGTGTGAGTTTGAAAATTCAAAGGCATTACGGGCCCATTGCAACATGAAAAGCCTGAAAGAGAAGAAGATAACTCACTAAGGTCTCTCCGAGGATCATTGGCTTCATCCTCACTGCAGTTAGTTCGGAGCCAGCACAAGATGATTTCTTGACCCCATCTTCGCTGCGAACAAATCATTTGAGAACATCATACTCGCCTTCATTCAAGTTCTTCCATTGCAAAAAAAAATCCCATCATCCAGCAAACATTAATGGGCTGGATTCTCTGATTCTGGAGCAATGCCAGAAGAAATGGTGGAAAACGGCCGCCAATTCCCCGTTTGGCCAGGGGCTAGCATGCCGGCAGCGTAGAGCACTCGGCTCCAGCTGTCGATACTGCCTGGAGAATTGCCGGGTCTGTGGCCCTGCATGCGCACGGCGGCAGCCTGCCAGGCTACATGGCAGAGGCCGCTCGCAGACCCGCCCCGTGAAATAGTGCCCCCCCGTCTGTGGTAACGCGGGATGAGACCGCAGCCGCCACATCGAGTTCCCGATGGGTGAGATGCCCTGAGGCCGTCGGTACGCTGCTTTGGAGGGGGCGGGGCATCGTGAAAGCGGCAGATCCCCGAACGCGATTTCGCCGACGGTGACCGGAGAATCCGGCCCTGTAGGTCTGAGGAAATTCCATTAATTACGCTCAACATTTCTTTTAAAAAGCATTAAAGTGTTGAACAGCCATCATATTGCTCGATGGTGGGCTACCCAAGTATTTTGTCACGACCCTTCCCGACCTGGGAGATTCAGAAATGTATTCTTGTGAATGGCGATTGTCAGCCATTTTATGGTCACTTTTTGAGTCCAGAAACACTTATTTAAAACAGGAAGTAGTCTTACAACACCAGGTTAAAGTCCAACAGGTTTGTTTCGAATGACTAGCTTTCGGAGCGCTGCTCCTTCCTCAGGTGAATGAAGAGGCGGGTTCCAGAAACATATATATCGATAAAGTCAAAGATGCAATGCGATACTTTGCTGCTTTCTTGCACCTTTGTAGAAACTTAATGTCAGTGTCTATATGCGCGATCTTCTTGGACATCCTCTCCACTTTGAGCTGGCAGTTTGCGGTGTTGATGGTAGCCATGACGTGCAGATGGGGGCGTTGGACTGGGGTGAGCACAGTAAGAAGTCTTACAACACCAGGTTAAAGTCCAACAGGTTTGTTTCGAATCACTAGGTAGCGAGGTGACTATTTCTGAACTTGCACAGGTCGTCAGGAACCGTTGTGGAGTCAGCAGAGATTTCAGACTTCTAACCCCAATGTTTAACGGGCCCGGATTTCCGAACTTCACAGAAAAGTTATGATCGGGAGGTCTGGGTTCTCCTGAATGCCGTATTATGTTAACTCCATGGCATTTGGGCTCTGTTTTCACATGTTCCCCACACGGCAGTCAATCTGATTGACAGGGTTTGCCTTTCTATTAGGCGTAAACGTACCAATCATACATCAAAGTGTATGATTCATACATCAGTCGGGGAACACTTTAGCAGTCAAGGGTATTCAGCCTCTGATCTCCGGGTAAGCATTCTCCAAGGCGGCCTTCAGGACGCGCGACAACGCAGAATCGCCGAGCAGAAACTTATAGCCAAGTTCCGCACACATGAGTGCGGCCTCAACCGGGACCTGGGATTCATGTCGCATTACATTCATCCCCCACCATCTGGCCTGCAAAATCCTACCAACTGTCCTGGCTTGGTACAATTCACACCTCTTTAATCTGGGGTTACCCCATCTCTGGATCTGTAAAGATTTAATCACCTGCTAATGGTCGCATTCCAAGCATTGTTTGGCTTTTTTGAATCTGTCTATATATATGTTTCTGGAACATACCTCTTCATTCACCTGAGGAAGGAGCAGCGCTCTGAAAGCTAGTGACATCGAAACAAACCTGTTGGACTTTAACCTGGTGTTGTAAGACTTCGTACTGTCAAAGTGTGTGTTATGGACAGGAGAGAAATAGGCAAATGTTATTTATTTCCTGATGCACGATCAATTGCACAAAGACTAAAATTGGGTACAACTGTGGCTTTATTACAGTCAGATGTGTGGCCTCCTGCTGCAGCTGGCGAAATGGCAGGGCACTGGAGGTCATACATATTTATACGGTTCTCCGTGGGCGGAGCCAGCCGGCAGGAGCTACCGGCGAACTTGTAGTGCAGGTCCTACCTTACATCTCCTATTACAGTGGTCCACCACATTTCCACTCACCATCTGCCTGTTATCAGAAGGTGTATTGAATTATTTTAAAGTGTGGTGCGTTACCTCAAGCCTTTGGTTGGTCTGATCCTATTAACTAGTAACCCACAGCAAACTCATGTTATGATTAACTCAGAAGGTTAGTCTATTTCACATTCACAACCCTGGGGAGGAGTGTTCACAATGTCCCACTTTATTCCACACCCACAACTCCCAGCCACCTCACGGGGTCCCAAAATGTGTCATGGCGCCCTCCTCCCATTACTCCCCATGGTCGCCCCAGTAGTTACCTGCTACCACTCTTCACAGCCTGCTACCACTCAACTCCCATGCACGCTAGGCTTCATCACCATCTGACCTGGCAGGACTTCCGCCGACACTCTCCCCATCTGTCTCATTGCAGGACAAACCCGAGTGCAGTAGGCACGAGTGGGCACGTCCTGCAGGAGTCACGCCCGAGCTGAACACCATAACGTCCCAGAAGAAAGAGACCTTGAGCTGGGCGGCGAGGAGCAGGACTGCACCTGTGCAGAGGGCGAGGTGGGGGGAAGAGACAAAGTGAGAACCCCCAGCACATTCAACCATGGTGCAAGACTCAGGTAAGTTAACATTTTCCCATCAGTCTACCCCTGCAATGCACTAATGCCATCTCGCTTCCCTTGCAGGTCAATCAGTTGATCATGTCCTCTGGGGACCACAGACCCAAGCATCTCCAAGGAAGACATCTCAAAGAGGTGTCACAGCTATCACCCGCACCCTCCACCATCATAGATACTCACACCTCATTGCAATTAACTAATCAACAGGCTTCGGGGTCACTCACTGGTGAGCATCTCACGGATGAAGATCCACAGCAGACAGAGGCAGGGACTTCCCAGGGATCTGGCATTCAAAGGGATATCGGAGCCCAGGATTCTACTGAGCCCCAGGCTGACAACGTGCCCCTGGGTAAGGTCGTCCCAGAGCCGATGGAACTGCAAAGACAGAGTGGCGAACACTAGGAAGGCATGACAGCATCCCTCCTCATTCCACAAGGCTGATTGGAGGTGTCCAGTTTCAAACTTTTACTCCAGATTTACCTCTGTCCTTTTCCATAATATTCCTAAATCTAACTGAATTGTGGTCACTATCCCTGATATGGTCGCCCACTGTCACTTCACCCATTTGCTCATCTTCATTTCCCAAAACTAAATCCAGAATTGCATCCCCTCTTGTTGAGGTTGTCACATACTGTTTAAAAAGAAATTCCTGCACTCAGTACATGAACTTTTCACCCTCAATACCCCTCATATTGTTTAAAACCCAGTTGAAATTGGGGTTGTTAAAGCCTCCGACTATTATTGCGCTCTTATTCCTGCAGGCAGAAATTTGTCTAAATATGTGTTCCTCTATCTCCCTCTCACGATTTATGGGTCTGCAGTATATTCCCAGTCGCGTGACTGCCCCTTTTTTTATCCCTAAACTCAACCCATAAAGCATCATTTGTTAACCCGTTTAGTATATCAACCCCTCTCACAACTGTAATTGGTTCTTTAACCAATAATGCCAGTCCCCCCGCACCCACTTCTTTTTAGTCACCCAGGGATATTGAGCTGCCAATTTTGCCCCTCCTTTAGCCGGGTTTCCATTATAGCAATGGCATCCTGCTGCCATATATCTACCTTAGCCCATCTGCCTGGTTTGTAATGCTCTTTGCATTGAAGTATAAACAGTTCAACACCGTCAATTTCTTTTGCTGGACGTTTTTTAACCCTTGTTTATTTGGTCTTTCCGAGCCGCTGACGACATCACTGACTAATGTTTTACCGCCTGTTTGCTGATCTGAATCTGACCCCTCGAAGCCGACACTCGGGCCCCCATTCCTCTGTCATACTAGTTTAAAACCTCCCCAACATAACTAGCAAAAAAAAGCCATGAGGATATTGATACCAGCTGTGCCCGGGTGTAATCCGCCTGGCTTGTACAGATCCCACCTTCTCAAGAACCCTAATGCCTCAAGAATTTAAATCCCTCCCTGATACACCATTTCTCTAACTATTTAATCTGATCCATCCTTTTATTCCTATTCGCACAGGAAGTATCCTGTGAATAAAATCTTTGAGGTCCCGCATTTTTATTTATCTCCTAACTTCCTATATTCAGCTTGCAAATCCTCATTCCATTAGTTACCTATGTCTTTTGCGTATCACAACCACTGGCTGTTCACCCTCCCTCTCCAGGATGTCCTGCATCTGTTCTATGACATCCCTCACCCTGGCACCAGGGAGGCAAGACACCATCCGGGATTCACGTCTGCACATTCTGAACTGTAATGTCAAAGGCGTTTAAAAGGAGTGCCCACTGAAGACAGGGATTAGGTTTTCTCAGCACAAGAGAATCAGAAGCAAGCCACCACGAGCGCAGCGTGAATCACATGGAAAAACAAATTATTAAAGAGTCTGAATATATGGTGAGTTTTCCAGCCGGCACCTATAGGATTCTCCCCAGTTTTCTGGTCGGGACTGTCACTTAAAAAAAATATGGGAAAAACCCGCCCCGTGTGGTTGTCGTGAGGGAGGTGTCTAAACCTAGAGAAGAATGGTGCTTTCCGAAAGCAATGGGGGAAGGAACAGTTGTGTCAGATTGTGTGAGCCACAACCAGCATTGTCATTGCCTTCAGAAGCAAAGAGGAGAAAGTCAAGAGCGGAGAAGTTGAAACAAATTACAGCCGTGATATCTGCATCCAACCTTACTCTAATTATCCTGCCCAGGGTCCCATTGTTTCTCCTTATCGTGAATCTAAATTAGCATCATCAATCTCACCTCTTGTCCTTCACATTATCTCCATGCTCTGGAACATCAATCAGTCCGGCAGGTAGCATTTTAACAAGAACAGAGCGTCTTCCACATTTTTCCTTTTCTGAGAAGTTAGATTTAACCTGCAGATTTTCAAAATGATCAAATAAAGTTCTTGTTCACCAAGATCTCTCGGGATCCACTGCAGATGGAGCGTACCTCACACTTTTGGAGTACAATTCTTTGAGAACTGGATTCAAATGCAGTGCCATCCAACATCGCCCTCTTCCCCCGAACCCTATCTTAGTGATTATAATTTATTTCACTGCGCCATAACTTTACACATCAGGCCCAGAAATAAACCTGGGCCGTTCTTCCAGATTTGGCACTGACAACAAGGGGCCTGATGATCGATGGAAAGTCTCAGCATATCACATTGGTCTGGTCAAATCTCCACATGTGGCCCGAGCAAAGCCTTGTCAGCAGTGGTTCCTTGGGCAATCAACTCTCTGGTCGTAATGGTTAACGGCAACAGGACAAGGTCTCCAACGGACAATTTTCATTTTTTAAAGAAATGTTTGTGTTCATACAGTGCATTTCTCAACTGCCAGAAGTGCCAGAGTGCCTCACAGCCAATGCTATCATCTTGAAAACATGGTGGTCAATTCCCAACAACTCCCACAAACAGTAATGCGACAATCTCCTTTTAGTGATGGTGGTTGAGGGGTTAATATTGGCCAGCACACCAGGAAAAACTCCCCTACTCTTTTTCAAAATGGTATCATGGTTCATTTTATGTGCACCTGTAAGGGTCTCCGTTCAACTTAGCATCTGAATGATTACATCTCTGACCAATAAATGGTCCCTCAGTACTGCACTGGAGTATCTGCCTAGGTGGTTGTGTTCCTGGGTGCAATTCTGTCACCGCATTGCACCTGGCGCCGATCTCGGCGTGCTGAGTGCGTCTTGGCGCCTGCGCGATCTGGATCACGCCCTCGCTGGTCACAATCCAGATGTTCATATTTATTTAAATATGCACTGTCTATTTGAGGTCACATTCTCCCATCTCCCGGGAGTCACCGGCTGCACCAGCGAGGCCACAACCGGGCACCGATTAGTACTGGTCTCCACAAGCGGAGACCTGGCGTAATGGCCACTCCGGGGGTCATGGAGATTATTGGAGACCCCCGGGGATCAGGGACAGGGGAGGGCAGTACCCTAACACTGCTGCTTGCACCGGGCACCTGCTAATGCCCACCTGGCACTGCCGAAGGTCAGGGGTGGGGGGGGGGGGCATTCCCATGGAAGGGGGGTGAAAGGGGAAAGGGGAATTTGAAGGGTGGGGGAGTGAAGGGGGGGTTATGAAGGTGCTTTGTAAAGGTTGAGCGGTCCTGAAAGCGGGGGGGGGCTTGAAAGTGTGGGGGTCCTCAGCAACCCCATAGCAGGGTGTGCTCAACTGGGGGGGGGGTTAATGCCCATGTCTGCAAGGTATCATAGTCTGTGGGGGGAGAGGGGGGGGGGAGGTGAGGGACCCTCAAGCTCACTTGGAGATCGGGGCACCCTTACAAATTGGCACCGTGAATCCTGAGGAGCCGGTCTCGCCGGCGAGTTCAGCTCCCCACTGCTGAAACAATATTGAAGTGTGGGCCAAACCAGGGAGAAACTCCCCAGACCTAAAATAACGTTGGTAAATCCAGGTCTGGATATCACTCAAAAAGCCAATCGCGCCCAAAACGATACTGAGTAATTTTTGGGGTGAATTGCGAAACTCAAAGTACAGCTTGAACTCACAGCCTCCAAGACAAAGCTTCTACCAACTGAGCCCCAGCTTGACTACTCCCACTAATGCTACATTGAATCAGCAGCCACTGTGGTGGCTTAAAGATTTCTGCGTGGACACCAATTTACCTTCACGTTATCGAAAAGAAAGTGAAGCCCACAGATTTAGCAATGGGACCAACACTAGGGCAGACTAGCTGCTGTTAAAGCAGTTTCTAATATCACTGATAAATAGTTATGTTTTGCACCCATTTTATGCCCAAAAAGGAAATGTGTAGTGCACACCAATTCCTACCAAGCAGACAATTCAACTGCTGGATTTAGGCCCATAGTTTCTTCCTTTTACACCTTGTAATACTCAAGCAACTTTTTTTTTTCTTTTCTTTTTAAATTTAGAGTTCCCAATTCATTTTTTCCAATTAAGGGGCAATTTAGCGTGGCCCACCCACCTAGCCTGCACATCTTTGGGTTGTGGGGGCGAAACCTACGCAAACACGGGGAGAATGTGCAAACTCCACACGGATAGTGACCCAGAGCCGGGATCGAACCTGGGACCTCGGCGCCATGAGGCAACAGGGCTAACCCACTGCACCACCTGTGCTGCCCTCCTCAAGCAACTTGATACTTCAACTAATTCCTGCTGGTGTATTCAGCCTATTCCCAGGATCACTTACCTGCCAGCTCTTTAAACCTTTATATTTCACCTCGCCTGCAGGTACCTCAGTTAATGGGTACCTCCAAAGTGCAAGAGCAAATTGATCACAGAGCCTGTGATTTGTGCAAAAGAAAAGGGTGCGTTTAAATCCAAATTGCTCTACATTCTGAGGGTGATGACTTTTCCTTACCTCGTTAGACTTTACCCAGCCTTCGTCGAGCTCTCAAGGAATCTGGAGAGGTTTGATACAGCGACCTCATCACTGAAATGCACCATGATACACATTGTTAAAACTGCTCCCCAAGAACCATTTTGAACAAGCTGTTTAAAGGCCAAAAAAAAAAGGTTGGTCGAGAATGGAAGTGTTTTCTTGTACTCCTTGACATTTTATCATCACAAGAGATTCTTCAATTTCATACCAGGCGACCACGGTTCTCATTATTTTCAGTCTGAGATTCATGTCAAGGATGTTCTGCAGCTGCATTTTCTGGAACCCTCATACTTAATGGTTATACAGTTAAGTGACCTTCCAGTTAATGTATTCTGGTGGCACTTTTCATCTGTTAAACTGACAGGGTCTGGTGCTTGTCTCCGGAAAGCTCGGATTGCAAACAAGGTCGGATCAGCTCATCGGGTTGGCCGTAATGACAGCAATTTAATATGTAGAAAACATGACTTTGATACTCCATTTTGTTGCTTTTTAAAAAAACTCATACTCACGCCTCACTCATTCCACTAACAGTCCGGGTAAGAAATGATACAACATGTGGCTCAAAGCATGCCCAATCTCCATCTAATTTGTGTTGCGGTGCTTTTAACATGTGGCACGCATTCATTCACAAAATCACAACTGTCGTTCATTTTCCAAGCATTCCCCACGCAAAGCTAACTAATCAGTTGAAAACTCTCACATGAAAACAAACATTTACATGGTGATTTCAGCTCATGAAATCCACCTTATTCCAAATTGTTGACTCATCCATTATCCCAATTTATGCATCACAACAGGCCCATGCGTATTGACCCTGCCTTCCCGTGAACAGTTAGATTAATCTGATAAAGTGGCTGCCAAATACCTCCTAAACAACTGAAATAATGCCAACTGTGTTCCCTGAACGCAGTCTATTGTCGCCTACACCAACAACAGCACAGTTTCACGCCATGAAAGCAGATAATTTATTTGTTGCATTTTGCGGCGGTGCCAATACATCTCACTTCGTAAAAAAATATTTTACGGGACGTGGGCTTTGCTAGTGAGGCCAACATTTTTACTGCCTGTCCTTAATTGCTCTTGGGAAGGGCAACCAATACACTTAGCAACCAACATTCACTGCAACTTAGCAACCAATTCAACCTGGATTTCAAACAGAGAAGGAGGTTGAGGGGAGACCTGATAGAGGTCTACGAAATTATGAGGGGCATAGACAGAGTGGATAGTCAGAGGCTTTTCCCCAGGGTAGAGGGGTCAATTACTAGGAGGCATAGGTTTAAGGTGAGAGGGGCAAGGTTTAGAGTAGATGTACGAGGCAAGTTTTTTACGCAGAGGGTAGTGGGTGCCTGGAACTCGCTACCGGAGGAGGTAGTGGAAGCAGGGACGATAGTGACATTTAAGGGGCATCTTGACAAATACATGAATAGGATGGGAATAGAGGGATACGGACCCAGGAAGGGTAGAAGATTGTAGTTTAGTCGGGCAGCATGGTCGGCAGGGGCTTGGAGGGCCGAAGGGCCTGTTCCTGTGCTGTACATTTCTTTGTTCTTTGTTCTTTGTTGTTCTAGAACACCAACAGGGCTCCGCTCGACAGTGCAGGAAAAGGTCGGGGCGCCTGGTGCCCGATCTCTCGACCCACCCCACCCCTGCCCGTGCACCACCCTCCGGACCCCCCCAACACCTCAACTCACCTGTTGGGAAATCATTGAGCTCCTCCACCCCCACATCCCACCTCATATGGGCAGGGCACCCCCAGGCTCGATCCCCAGCACTTGGAAAATGTTACCCGGGCCCCTTGGCATTGCCAGCCTGGCACCCTGTCAGTGCCCTGGCCAGGTTGGCCATGCCACCTGAGCACTCAGGCAGTACCGGGGTGCAAGGCTGGCAGTGCCCTGTTGCAATGCCAGGGTCCCACCCTGCCTTCAGGCCAATCACCTTGAAGCCTTCGATCGCCTGGGAGACCCCTCCCCCATCCCCCAGGTCCTGTTTGTGGAGACCAGTACTAAACAGCACCCAGCTGGGGTCTCCTCAGTGAGGCTGATAGATCCCGAGGGCAGGATAGTTCTGGCGGAGGCATTGAAGCTCACTTAACTACGTAAATCTATGCAAGATCACCACATCATTTGGGGCAGCATTGTGGTTAGCACAATTGTTTCACAGCTCCAGGGTCCCAGGTTCAATTCCCAGCTTGGGTCACTGTCTGTGCGGAGTTTGCACGTTCTCCCCATGTCTGCGTGGGTTTCCTCCGGGTGCTCCGGTTTCCCCCCACAGTCCAAAGATGTGCAGGTTAGGTGGATTGGCCATGCTAAATTGCCCTTAGTGTCTAAAATTGCCCTTAGTGTTGAGTGGGGTTACTGGGTTATGGGGATAGGGTGGAGGTGTGGGCTTGGGTAGGGTGCTCTTTCAAAGAGCCGGTGCAGACTCGATGGGCCGAATGGCCTCCTTCTGCACTGTAAATTCTATGAAATCTCGTGAGATCCCGCTTGGTCTTGCGGAGCGTAATGACAGCCAGGAATCTCGGAAGAGGCCTTTCACGGGATTTACCAACTGTACCGTGTCCAATCCCAATTCCGACTGGATGCGGCCGGTAAATCGTGCCCCAAAAGTTTGAAATTGTAACAACCTTGGCAAATTGACAGAATTTAATTCCCTCTGTATTGAATTAATCAAATCTTTAAACAAGTCCACTAGCCCAAAGTGTGCTTACACTTTACACTATAGAAGCTCATAGCATTTTCCATGCCTGATTTCTTTCAAATTGAAATCGGTCAAAGGTTCTTGATTGTGGATAGTTAGTCTGTCACACAATAATAAAGATAACTAGTTCATGAGCGAAAAAAGCTTTATCTCAAGCCATGTTGCAGTTGGCAAATGATTAATTTGTTTCTTTCTTATTTATGTCATGTCTTCGTTAAAGTTAGTTACAACAGCGCTACGATCTCTGAAGAGGTGGATAATATTTAATAAGAATTTGATAATTCCAGCAAATAGCAGACTGGATGACACAACAAGATTTCACATTTTAAGATATTTACTGTAACAAAAGACTAAAAGCACGATTGAATAAACACCATCTTTGGCGCCATTTCATATTTAAAAACAAAGAACAGAATACCCACTTCTTAATTTCAGCACAACCAAGAAGTATTTCACATAGGTATACTTAGGGGCTGGCTTGGAATGCAGAACAATGCCAGCAGCGCGGGTTCAATTCCCGTACCAGCCTCCCCGAACAGGTGCCGGAATGTGGCGACTAGGGGCTTTTCACAGTAACTTCACTGAAGCCTACTTGTGACAATAAGCGATTATTATATTATATTATTATTATTTTTCCTGTTGTTTAAGTAAACACTAAAGTTATGATACCCTTGGCATGTGCCCCACTTGTCCCGGAGTCACAACACAAGTGAATTAACCAATAATTCTTTTAAAAATTCATGAAGTCTTTTGCCCTAGCTGCCAAATAATTACAGTCAACAGGTTTGTAAGTACAAACAAAATGACTGTTTATTTATAGCAGGAATAAAGATACAATATACTCTTATTACAACTGGTTAACAAGCAGACTAACATACTGTCCTTTTACTGTCCCATCCTCTATCCACATACACAATACAGACAGGATGGCACGGTGGCACAGTGGTTAGCACTGCTGCCTCACAGCTCCAGGGAGTTTAATTCCTGCCTCAGGTCACTGTTTGTGTGGAGCTTGCTCTTTCTCCCCGTGTCTGCGTGGGCTTCCTCCGGGTGCTCCGGATTCCTCCCACAGTCCAAAGATGTGCAATTTATGTGGATTGGCCATGATAAATTGCCTCACAGTGTCCAAAAGGTTAGGTGGAGTTACTGGGTTACGGGGGTAGGGTGGAGGCATGGGCTTAAGTAAGGTGCTCTTTCCAAGGGCCGGTGCAGACTTGATCTGCCGAATGGCCTCCTTCTGCACTGTAAATTCTATGAAACGCAGAGCAGGGAAATGGGTGAAAATAATAACGGTGAAGGTCAAAAGAAAAGCATTTTTGCTTCCAATGGTGGTTCTGTATGAGGTTTTCCTCGCTGCATGCAGTTTGATCAAAGTCCTTGGTTTGCAGCTGATAACGGTCTTTTTTGCAGAGTCATTCATTAGCAGAGTACTTATAGGCAGCAGACCTTCTGGAGATTCACTTTAGTTCATATCAAACGTGGCCTTAAACTTGAGTCTCACACTCAGTGCTATTTATTTCTTGAGACACTTTATTTCACATCAAATGTTGCCTTCAGCTTGGGGTTTGACTTCTAGCTTTTGCAGTCTCGAGAGAATAATACCAAGTCTTCCTGAAGAGACAGTTGGCCCTCACAGTGGCCTTATGGAGAGGAGGAGTCAGATCGTTTGTGGAGAGAATTAATTAGAACCCGCCATCCATAATATATCCAGAATATAAAGTGAAACCAAACTGGAACCTCATGATTCTGAGAACCTTCCAGTGGGATCAGATCCAATCGTCACCTGTTACCAGGCAGAATACAGCCTTTGGGCCCATTCATTGGCCACCAGCCAACATAATCAAACCGAGTCAGCACGGATGTCAACCAATCTGCAATCATCAGTCTCAAACAGCACAGCTTTCTGGAAGCCTTAAAGTCAAAGTTCCATTAAACATCCATAGATCAAAAATGCAGCAGCAAAAACAAAAGGGAAAATAAGGGAATAAACAAGGCCAACCCTTACACTTAGATCTTCCAAAATCAATCCAAATTAATTCTTGGCTCCCAACTTCTGTTCTTTTCCGTTCTTATCTGGGAACGTCAAGCCGCAGAGCTGTGCATCACAGTGAGTAGTATTGGTGATCCTCCCTCCAGTACAATTTAGGTGAATCTACCAACTTTGTTTTCATTCCTTACAAATTTGGTCTTTTCAGCCTGAGTATGAGTTGTCTCCATGTGCAAATTTCCTTTTTGGTCCGTAATCAGCTCTCCTCGCCGTTTTATCATCTTTAACTATTTATGTACCGAAAGAAGACTTTGGGGTTCCCCTTTATGTTGGCTGCCAGTCTTTTCTCGCAATCCCTCTTTGCTTTTCCAATGTACATTCTGACTACCCTCTGAACTTTATATATATCTCTTGGTTCTCAATTGGTATTTTGTACCTGTGCCGCAAGCACACATTTTCTTCTTTACCTTAATTTCTATTTCCTTTTTCAGCGAGGGAGCTCTGGGTGTGTTTGACCCAGCTTTGCCTTTTGAGGGAATATACCTTGGCTGCACCTGAATCATTTCCTTTTTGAGGGTAGCCCATTGTACAGCTGCAGTTTCCCCCTCCAAACCTTTTGTTCCGATCTACCAGGCCCAGCTCTGTTCTTGCTCCATTCAAGTCGTCTCCGCCGCAGTTAATTATTCTTACTCTGCACTACCAGTTGTCCTTTTCTGGCATCATCCCAAACAGTGATCATTGTCCCCAGCCTCCCTCCCTCATTGACGCTTGATCTACTTGGCCCACTTCATTTCCAATCTTCCATATCTTTCTTTTCAATGCCAATATTGCTAAACAACAGTCCAGTGTTGTTCTTTTCCCCATCTCCGATATGGGAGATTCATTGCAATGCAATGAGAAGTTTTGTCCGCTTCTGCTTTGAGACAATTTTAAATTAAAACATTCAAGTCTTGTTCCTTTTACATATTCCCAATCCACCAGGTTGGAGGTAATCTCATTACCCTGCACACAGCACATTAGAAGAATTAATAGAAAAGGCCCGACAGAGGCTCACTGATGTGTTTCATGTCAGTGTATATACATTATCAATTGTTTTAATCGGTTACATTGGTACATACCACACAATGTTACACCATTAACTGTCCCATTCCAATGGCAGAAGCTGTGTGATTATTTCAAAAGAAAATGAAATGGCCAGGCAATTGAACACTTAATATCTAACTGTGTTTGTGAAGCAAAACTGCAGGCCTTAAGAACTGCTTTAAATGTATTTTAAATAAAACTGCTTGCTACATCTATTATAGGGTGAGATGAAAAAGTAGAAAACATGTTTAACCATTATACAGTGGCCTGAATTTCATTTTCATAGTCATCCTAAGTGCCTTGTCAGCATCTGTCAAAATATCACAGACCTATAATTATCTAGATATTGCAGTTAACAAACAGAAAATCATGACATAGACGTGGGCTGTGCTTGGGACAATCTCTTTACAGGCAGTATGACTCCAAAAATAGGCACCTAAAACCTTTCCAGACATAATGTGCATGTTGTCATCGTTAATTGTGGAGTTGGGAAACCAGAATTGCGACCCATTGAAATCTCCGTATTTCACCCTCTTGGAATTAACCAGGAAGGTGGACAGATGGAAGGATTCCCCAAGCCAAATGTCAGATGAGGGAGAAGATGTACTTGTCCTGAGACTGCCTGGATCGTTATTTCACAAGCTGGAAATCGGAAACAAAAATAAAACAGTTTTCTATTTTTATTTAATTGTTTCACCTTTATTTTGTAACATTGCTGATTTTTTTTTTTCAAACAACTGTGTTTGCAAGCTCACCGTGTACTTTTTAACGAATTTCTGTGCACACCAAAACCTAAACGCGTTCACAATGAAACATTTAATAATTTCACGTCGTCCGCACCGTACAAATGTCAAACATCTCAAATAGTATTCAAAGGGTCAAACACCCTCTACTGTACAATAAGATTTTTTTTTTAAACTACAGCTATCCTTTGTGCTTCTCTGAATAAAGTAAGTCCTGATACTGCTGAATCAGCCTTGGTTACAAGGCAGGGCAGCAAGCAGATGACCGCGGGTGGTGGCATTTGCCCACTCATGCTCATTACATCTTTGTCACTGTGGCAGTCTGACTAAATTTGCGTTGCAACATTGCTGGGGTGAGGTTAGGCCACATATAGTCAGCAACGTGGAATCCAGACCAAACCTAAACACCGCGGACACAGACAGCTCCCAGGAACCCCGTGGTGACACTTACATCGAAATATGTCATCCCTTTGCTGCCTTACCGCTCAGGGTTTAATGATGCTCTTGCTATGGTAAGTAACTATTTTAATAGTGATGGGATAAAATTTTCACATTTGGGTGCACTCACTGATCCGGGCACAATTTCACGCAAAATTGCACCCGTTTTGACGAATGCTTTTATTTCTCTCTATTCCGCTCAAGTTCATTTACATATCGGCAATTGCAAAGCCTATCTTGAGTCACCTCAATTAAGCATCATTTTAAATTGAGTTGCTCGAGATATTTTTGTTGCTTTAAATAACATCCTTTCCTGCATTCAAGTGCGGTAATTTAACGCAGCTGTAAATGCGCTAATCGCGCAATAAATAAAAATTTTAATCAGAGCATCTCGCCGACCACCTCCAAGTGTTCTGAGTTCAATGAATTGAAAATGACCATAACAAAATCTGGGTAGATCCATACATTGGTTGTGTTGAGAAACAGTATTGTGGTGAATGTATTACTGCTACCATTCACCATTGTAATTGCATTCCATTGTATTGTATTATGTTGATGCCCTTGTGGGCTCTGCCTGTGGCTCCACCCCCTCGGGGGAGGTATATAGATCTGCTGCCTGCAGGCGGCTCTCAGTACAGAGCAGTTGCAGGCAGGCACAGTTCTAACTGATTAAAACCACTGTTCACTTCAACTCTCCGTCTCGTGTGAATTGATCTCGTGTGAAGTATATAGTTTTACTTTTAGCAAGTTAAAAAGGAACACTGCTGCTTAATTTTCAGAGCTTCCTCAAGGGCTTGCAGCAAAGCTCAACATTAACCAGAGATTTACAATGGTGGGGCTGGCCAGTTTTGTGGGCAGGGTAGAATTGCAGTGAGATTCCTTTGAAAACCAGCGGAAAGAATCGCAGGAACTTGGGTTGCGTTAGATGTAACTTGCGTTTGAAAATCCACAATCCTTTACACCGGTTTGATCAATTTTCGGATCATTGTGCTGAAGAAATCGTTGGATCTGAGTGGAAACGCCTGGGGCGGGATTCTTCGACCACACGCCGGGTCGGAGAATCGCCGGGGGGTGGCGTGAACCCCGCCCCCGCGGCCGCTGACTTATCCGGCACCGAAAATTCGGCGGGGGCGAGAATCGCGCCGTGCCGGTCGGCGGGCCCCCCCCCCCGGCGATTCTCCGGCCCATGATGGGCCGAAGCCCCGCTGCTGTCATGCCAGTCCTGCCAGCGTGAATCAAACCACTTACCTTACCAGTGGGACTGGCGGCGCGGTTGGGCTCCGGTGTCCTGCGGGGGGCACGGGGCGATCTGGCCCCATGGGGTGCCCCCACGGTGGCCTGGCCCGTGATCGGGGCTCACCTATCCGCGGGCGGGCCTGTGCCGTGGGGGCGCTCTTTTTCTTCCGCCTCGGCCAAAGCCTCCGCGATGGCCGATGCGGAAGTGACCCCACCCCCCTGCGCATACGCGGGGATGAGGTCAGCAGCCGCTGACGCTCCTGCGCATACGCGGACCTCCGCCGGCCGGCGAAGTCCCTTCGGCCCCGGCTGGGGGGCGCTAAAGGCCTTTCCCACCGGCCGGTGTTGCGCCAACCACTCCGGCGCGGGACTAGCCCTTTAAGGTGAGGGCTTGGCCCCTAAAGGGGCGGAGAAATCCGCACCTTTGAGGCGGCCCGACGCCGGAGTGGTTCCCGCCACTCCATCCCGCTGGGACCCCCCGCCCCGCCGGGTAGGGGAGAATCCCGGCCCTGAGGTCTGCCGTACAAAACATTTAAAATTTGGTGCCAAATTGGAGTCAATTTGCAGGGTAGGCCGACAGCCGCCAGGTAGTTGGATAACTTGCAACCAGAATCGAGAGAGGACTTTGATAGACATAGAATTTACAGTGCCATTTGACGCATCATGTCCACACCAGAAAGACCATCCACCCAAGCCCACACCTCCACCCTAACCCCACAACCCAGGAACCCCACCAAAACATTTTGAACACGATGGGCAATTTAGTATGGCCAACTCACCTAACCTGCACATGTTTGGACTGTGGGAGGAAACCAGAGCACCCGGACGAAACCCACGCAGACACGGGGAGAATGTGCAGGCTCCATTGAACAGAATGACCAACATTCTTGAGGAAGGTTTTACCTTATTCCTCAACAGGTGAGCACCTGAGCACAGAAATTCCTTCCTTCAGCAAATCGGGTACCTTTATTGATTGAATTGAGAATGTTACTTACCATGTCTGGAACTCCCAAACAAATATGTGAAATCATGCTCCCTCAAATCCTCCCTTCATTAGATTTTCATTCAACTCTGACTATTCGCATTCTAAGGGCTTCCCAAAAGAACTAATGTCATAATGTTTTGGAGAATATGTGATCACCTCTGTCTCAGCCTTGCTTCTTGCTGAGAAAATAAAGTGCCTGAAAAATCATTTAATGAACAAACAAAACAAGCAAGTTGTGCTCTGAGTGCAAAATGAGGATGCGATACAGAACAAGAACAAAGAACAAAGAGAAGTACAGCACAGGAACAGGCCCTTCGGCCCTCCAAGCCTGTGCCGACCATGCTGCCCGTCTGAACTAAAATCTTCTGCACTTCCTGGGTCCATATCCCTCTATTCCCATCCTATTCATGCATTTGTCAAGATGCCCCTTAAATGTCACTATCGTCCCTGCTTCCACCACCTCCTCCGGCAGCGAGTTCCAGGCACCCACTACACTCTGTGTAAAAGACTTGCCTCGTACATCTCCTCTAAACCTTGCCCCCCGCACCTTAAACCTCTGCCCCCTAGTAATTGACCCCTCTACCCTGGGAAAAAGCCTCTGACTATCCACTCTGTCTCTGCCCAGAGCACCCGGAGGAAACCCACGCAGACAAGCGGAGAACGTGCAGACCGTGGTGGGCAGCTCATTCACTCAAAAGAAGAAATTGGTTGCCTCTATTTAGTGTCCAGTGTATTTGTTTTTCATGTTGGTTATTGAATTCCCTCAGTTTTCTTTTACCTGGCAGTTTGGCACATCAATCTAAACTCTATCCTTCCAGCTACATTGGTTGAAATTTAATTGTCACTGTATCGAAGCTAATTCTCAGAGTATGCGCGCCTGTTGAATCCCAATGGGGATCAGTAGTCTGACCGAGAGTGCCAACGGTGGGATCTTCTGGACCCACAAAGGACACCCCCCACCCCGCCTCTTGAGCCCTCTGCTGAGGACTTTGATTTTGGCTGGTTGAAGGGTGTAGTCCGACAAGTTGACAATAGATGTACAGGGAAATCTATTGTCAACTTGTCGGACTACACCCTTCAACCAGCCAAAATCAAAGTCCTCAGCAGAGGGGTCAATTTCTGCACCACCACCAAAATGGACCCCATCAGTCTCTCGGCAGACACGGAGGAATTCATCAGGCGAATGAGGCTCCGGGAATTCTTCCACAGACCCCAAGTGGCCGACAGCGAACCCAAGGAGGCTACCAATGAACCGGAACAGCAGGCCAAGAGATCTGCAGTGCGGCAACCGAAGAGGTAAGAGTCGAATTGGACGCCTCCGGAAAGGCGCTCCCCTAGACTCGACATGTATGCTCTGGCCGTCAGGAGTCACGTCAATGCCAGATTCATCAGTCGCATTCACAAGACAGCCCCAAACGTCACCCAAGCACAACGCAACGCCATCCACGCTCTCAAGACCAACCGCAACATCGTCATCAAACTAGCAGACAAAGGAGGGGCCACCGTCATACTGAACAGAACGGACTACTGCAAAGAAGTATACCGACAACTCAACAACCAGGAACACTATAGACAGTTACCCTCAGATCCGACCAAGGAACACAGCCGCCAACTCAACAGACTGATTACGACCTTGGATCCAGACCTTCAGAGCACCCTACGTGCTCTCATCCCATGTACTCCCCACATTGGAGATCTCTACTTCCTCCCGAAAATACACAAGGCCAACACACCAGGCCGTCCTATTGTTTCAGGCAATGGGACCCTGTGTGAGAACCTCTCTGGCTACATCGAGGGCATTTTGAAACCCATCGTACAAGGTATGCCCAGCTTCTGTCGCAATACAAAGGACTTCTTACAGAAACTCAGCACCCATGGACCAGTTGAACCAGGAACATTCCTCGTCACAATGGACGTCACGGCACTCTAGACCAGCATCCCCCATGACGACGGCATTGCTGCAACAGCCTCAGTACTCAACACCGACAACTGCCAATCTCCAGGCGCAATTCTGCAACTCATCCGCTTCATTCTGGATCACAACGTCTTCACCTTCGGCAACAAGTTCTTCATCCAGACGCACAGAACAGTCATAGGGACCAAATTCGCACCTCAATATGCCAACATCTTCATGCAAAAGTTTGAACAAGACCTCCTCACCGCACAGGACCGTCAACTGATGTTATACACCAGATACATCGATGACATGTTTTTCCTTTGGACCCACGGCAAAGAATCACTGAAACGACTACATGATGACATCAATAAGTTCCATCCAACCATCAGACTCACCATGGACTACTCTCCAAAATCAGTTGCATTCTTGGACACACTCATCTCCATCAAAGACGGTCACCTCAGCACTTTGCTTTACCGCAAGCCCACGGATAATCTCATGATGCTCCACTTCTCCAGCTTACACCCTAAACACATTAAAGAAGCCATCCCCATGGACAAGCCCTCCGTACACACAGGATCTGCTCAGATAAGGAGGAGCGTAACAGACATCTACAGACACTGAAAGATGCCCTCATATGAATGGGATATGGCGCTCGACTCATCGATCGACAGTTCCAACGCGCCACAGCGAAAAACCGCACCGACCTCCTCAGAAGACAAACACGGGACACAACCGACAGAATACCCTTCATCGTCCAGTACTTTCCCGGGTCGGAGAAACTACGACATCTTCTTCGCAGCCTTCAACACGTCATCGATGAAGATGAACATCTTGCCAGGGTCATCCCCACATCCCCACTACTTGCCTTCAAATAACCGCGCAACCTCAAACAAACCATTGTTTGCAGCAAACTACCCAGTCTTCAGTACAGCGACCACGACACCACACAACCCTGTCATGGCAATCTCTGCAAGACGTGCCAGATCATCGACATGGATACCACCATTACACGTGAGAACACCACCCACCAGGTACGTGGTACATACTCGGGTGACTCGGCCAACGTTATCTACATCATACGCTGCAGGAAAGGATGTCCTGAAGCGTGGTACATTGGCGAGACCATGCAGACGCTGTGACAACGAATGAACGGACATCGCGCGACAGTCACCAGGCAGGAATGTTCCCTTCCAGTCGGGGAACACTTCAGCAGTCAAGGGCATTCAGCCTCTGATCTCCGGGTAACCGTTCTCCAAGGCGGCCTTCAGGACGCGCGACAACGCAGAATCGCCAAGCAGAAACTTATAGCCAAGTTCCGCACACATGAGTGCGGTCTCAACCGGGACCTGGGATTCATGTCACATTACATTCACCCCCCACCATTTGGCCTGGGCTTGCGAAATCCTACCAACTGTCCTGGCTTGACACACTTCACACCTCTTTAACCTGGGGTTACCCCATCTCTGGATATGTAACCACTTAATTAACTGCAAATGCTCGCATTCTAAGCATTGTCTTGCATCTTTGAATTTGTCTATATATATGTTTCTGGAACAACCTCTTCATTCACCTGAGGAAGGAGCAGTGCTCCGAAAGCTAGTGTTTGAAACTAACCTATTGGACTTTAACCTGGTGTTGTAAGACTTCTTACTGGAAAATATGCCATGGGAGGGGGTTGCTGTAAAATCCCGCCCAATGTCTATTTAAAAGAGACACCGTTATTCCATGATGGGGTTGCTTTTCTTCAAGTTTGCCAAGACTGACAGTGAATCTGCCTCAAATATAGAATTCACAACACAGAAACAAGCCATTCAGCCTGATAAGTCCATACGGGCATTTGCGCCTCATATCAGCTGCCTCCCACCCCTCTTGAGCTAACACTGTCAGTACAACGTTCTATTCCGTTCTCCCTCAAGATTCCTCGTAAACGGAGAATAAATTATGACTGAAGCATTGCACCAGCCCAATAGCAAACGGGTGGATATTGGAGTCGATGATTGAGGATTCAGAGGTTTGGGGGGGGGGAGGAGGTGGTGAGGCTGGTATCATAGAGAGAGGTGGACACTGTGGCAAAAATGATCTGAATTTTACATCGAAAACGAATAATTCAAAAAAGTGGAATCACATCCACACTGGGAAAGGATGCAAATCAAGTTGTCTATGGACGGTCACAGAGGAACAAACACTGGAGGAAATTTCTGCAAGAATGCTCCGAGTGACCATCAGGGCTGATGCAGTTGTCCTTGGTGACAGGTGATCTGACTGCATTATCTTGTTATGTCGCTTAATGTACAAAAAGGAGAATGTGTAACAATGAAGGGTTGGAGAGGGAGGAATAAACAGACTGATGTTACTTACAGACTCATATCACAGCCTTTCCAAAGCAGAAAAGTAATTTTCCCCCTGACTAGTTGGTAATTAAATTTTCTGTCCCTGATTGCAACCCGTGCGCAAATATATACATGTGGTGCATTTCTGTTTGTATTCAACATGGGCTTTGGGTAAATTGTCCCTCCTAGGATTGCCTCATTCTGTTTCCAATTGATTTCTGTACTGATGCAGCTGTGAAAAAGAGAATAAAACTTACAACAACAAAAAAAATCACACCACTGTTTTTCTTAACAAGGAGAGAAAAGTAAATAGGAACAAAAAGTTGAAAGTAGTTAAAGTTAGCAGTTTCGATTCTCCTTTTCTGGTTGATAATAGGGGTAAAAATCAAAGCCGGGGTGTTGTAATCAACAGAAAACCAATGACATTCACTGCTGACCTTGGAGAAAGTTTCCCACAAAGATCTGTGGGCGGGATTCTCCCCTGCTCGGCGGGGTGGGGGGTCCCGGCGGGATGGAGGGGCGGGAACCACTCCGGCGTCGGGCTGCCCCAAAGGTGCGTCTCCGCACCTTTAGGGGCCAAGCCCTTACCTTTAGGGGCTAGGCCCGCCCCGGAGTGGTTGGCGCCCCGCCGGCTGGCGTGGAAGGCCTTTGGTGCCACGCCAGCCAGGGCCGAAGGGTCTCCGCCGGCCGGTGGAAGTCCGCGCATGCATTCATTCGGCGGCTGCTGACATCATCCCCGCGCATGCGCAGGGGGGAGTCACCTCCGCGTCGGCCATCACAGAGACCTACATGGCCGATGCGGAGGGGAAAGAGTGCCCCCACGGCACAAGCCCACCCGTGGATTGATGGGCCCCGATCACGGGCCAGGCCACCGTGGGGGCTCCCCCCGGGGCCAGATCGCCCCGCGCGCCCCCCAGGACCCCGGAGCCCGACCGCGCCGCCTGGTCCCGCCGGTAAGGGAGGTGGTTTAATTCACGCCGGCGGGACTGGCATTACAGCAGCGGGACTTCGGCTCATCGTGGGCCGGAGAATCGCTGGGGGGGAGCCTGCCGACCGGCGCGGTGCGATTCCCGCCCCCGCCGTTTCTCCGGTGCCGGAGAATTCGGCGGCTGGCGGGGACGGGATTCATGTCGCCCCCCAGCGATTCTCCGACCGGTTGGGGGTCGGAAAATCCCGTTCTGTGGCATGGACAACATCTTCCCCCGAAGTGCATTTTCATTCTAACCCCTTTTGGGGACTCTTCCAAACCAGGCATACTCATCGGATGATCACTTTCCCTTCAGGTTGAGGATGCCAAACCTCACGGAAATTTAACTGGGTCTGAAGAACTGATCTGATAATAATAATAATCTTTATTAGTATCACATGTAGGCTCACATTGACACTGCAATGAAGTTGCTGTGAAAAGCCCCTAGTCGCCACATTCCGGCACCTGTTCGGGTACACTGAGGGAGAATTCAGAATGTCCAATTCACCTGACAAGCACGTCTTTCGGGATTTGTGGGAAGAAACAGGAGCACCCGGAGGAATCGCACACAGGCGCAGACACGAGGAGAACGTGCAGACTCCGCACAGACAGTGACCCAAGCCGGGAATTGAACCTGGGGCCCTGGAGCTGTGAAGCAACAGTGCTAACCACTGTGCTATTGTGTCGCCCCTGACTCTTTCTGAAGAAAACAAACCAGAGAATATTAGTGCCCCCCCCCCCCACCCCTCAGATAGCCACTTAACAAGTTTTATCTAGATTCTGAGAACCCAGATATTATCAGGGTTTCTCCTCAACAATGTACCTGTCCATTGAAGAATGTACAGAGGGGTTCTCGCATTTGGATGCAGAGGACTATATGAGACAATATATTTTACAAATTATAACAAAGTTTATTAAAGAACCGAACATGCAAATCACTTTTGATGGCAGTCACAACTTTATAGTTCTGAAAAAGGTAGGTATAATTTTGTTCTAATACAGAATCCACGTCTCATTAATGTCACAAACAAAATTTAAGATCTCCATCAATATTTAATGATGAAATCCCTGAGTAGAAAGCTACTGACTATAGCAATATACCTCTATCCCAATTAAGGGTGAACCTTAATATTTATACCTTTACCTTGAGAAATATTATAGTGAATCCAATGAATCTCAAAATCCTACTGACTGGAACTAATCTTTCTACCATTAAAAAACTGAACTGACATGAAGCATGTTGAGCACTCATACTGGACAATATCCTTTGATTTCACCAGCATCCTTTAGTTTAGTCAACATCCTTCAAGCAAACAGGATATTGAAAGGTGCAGATAGAGCTCACCACAGGATTCAGTTGAAAAGTTATTTAGATTCATCTTTAATTTTCTGCATTGTTACACTGTCGTATGTTACAATTTGTCAGGGCCTTGCTCAGGTGATGTAGAAACTAGTTCATTTTTTTCAGGGCTGCGTTCTTTTAGATGATAAGCCATATTCTCTGCTACAGCATGTCAGTTTCCTTGAGCATGCAATTATGCCCAGGCATTGGGTGGCACAGTAGCACAGTGGTTAGCACAATTGCTTCACAGGTCCAGAGTTCCGGTTCGATTCCTGGCTTGGGTCACTATCTGTGCGGAGTCTGCACGTTCTCCCCGTGTCTGCGTGGCTTTCCTCCGGGTGCTTCGGTTTCTTCCCACAGTTCAAAGATGTGCAGGTTAGGTGGATTGACCATGATAATTTGCCCTTAGTGTCCAAAAAAGGTTAGGTGGGGTTACTGGGTTATGGGGACAGGGTGGATCTGTGGGCTTAATAAGGGTGCCCTTTACAAGGGCCCATGCGGACTCAGTGGGTCGAAAGGCCTCCTTCAGCACTGTAAATTCTATGATTCTATAATTCTATGACAAACTCTGCCTTCAATTTTTAATCCCTACTTCATAGGAGAATCTCTATTTTAATTTTATAAATCCATACTTCTGCCTGAATTCTCTTATAACTCTGTATTTATATTTCCATTTCTTTGCATCACAATGTCAGTTTAAGCCTCACAACAAGCCAAGGGGCCTACAGGCATGGCAGCAATAGTGATGTCAGGATGTAGGGCCAGCAGCCAATTACATTGAAGTATTCTCACTGACAGCAAACCAGGAAATTAAAAGTACTTTATCCTACATTTTAAATGTAATTTTTATGATAGTGTAACAAATCATTGTTGCTTTGCCTTGTGATATCCAGAAGTCCGAAATGATCACACTGTTAGTCACAGTGATTGGAGCTTTCATTGAGTGTATTTTTCAGATTCCTCGATGTGTGCAGAAGAATGATACATTGTTGGTTTGGCACACAGGCTGTAGTGCAGTCGTATTGTGGTATCCTGGGTAGAAATGGATACATTCATGTGAGAATGTAGTCCCTAAATCATTTTGAAATAATGTAACAAGTTTGATTCAACTTAAATTATGTTGAAATGTGTGACTTTTTTATGATAATGGAGAAATTTGAAATTACCCAACTACAAAATTAGCTTTTCAAGGACTGTGATAGTGTTTTGCAATAATTATGAAGTTAGCATACTAGTTAAAAAAAAAGTTACTCCACATTCGACAAGGTGTAGCTTTTTCAAGAGGTTTTTAAGGTAAACTAGCAGCATAAGAGCGACGGTTCTCACCACATCATAAATTTTTCATTGATTGACATCTGGACTCGCAGAAGAATAGAATCATCTGGTTGAAGTTTCATACCTTAGATTCTTTTAAGGCCAGAATGATGAGGACAGATTCTTGAACAGGGTGCTCTTTCCAAGAGCCGGTGCAGACTCGATGGGCTGAATGGCCTCCTTCTGCACTGTAAATTCTATGATAATCTATGAACAGCCTCGAAAGTGACTGAAGGAGTGAACAGCAGTAGTGTGTCCTCTCTAACTTAAAGGCAGTGCCCCAAGAGGTTCCCAGACTGTAGGAAGGCTTGACGGATGATGCCACAGCACTGTCAGATTCCAATCCCCGCCCTATGGATTGCCCAGCATTGCGCTGTACTGCACACCTTCGGGCACAGGTCCAGTCATCTCTCTCTCCCCAAGCACCCTCCCGATCCCGTCTGAGCAGCCAACACACAAACTCACCCCCAGTCTATTGCCCAGGTCTCATATGCACCATACAGAAATGTTGTCCTTCAATTATCTGACCAGAAGTCATTCCTAATGCTCCTACCTCTCTGCTTTCTCTTCTCGCAGAAGAGATCACACAACTTGGCGAGAGTTAGGGACTCGGGTTTGGGAGGCAGTGGGGCAGGGTGGGAAACCTTGCTGGTGTCCATTCCTCCTCCATCTAGAATCAATAATGGATGCACAGAAGACTATTGGTGCTGCTGTTAGTGCATTTTAATATGTAGCGGTTGTCATGATATTCAAACACACACATCATGATAGACACACCAACAGACAAATCAGAACACACACCACCACAACCAATCACAGAAAGATATAAAAGCACAAACACGACACCTGGTGGTCAGTATTAGCTGGAGAGGAGGACCAGGACAGACCTGCTACACGACACACTCAGGGAGACAGCACGTGCAGAGTATCCAGAACGAACTGTATTATAAGAGTTAAAATAAAATAGAGTTGTACCACATACAACTGTGTTGGCTCATCTGTGCACCAGAGCACCCAACACCACATGGTACAGGAGTGGATCGATACCTGCCGGCATACCTCAGTGTACACAGACAACCAGCAGTGCCCAGGCAAAATGATAGAGCTCCCGGTTCCGTAGCCGCTCCAGTGCTACGGCGATCTCCGCGAAAACTGGCGGCGATTCCGGCAAGTGTTCGAATTGTTCCTGGTGGCAGCTGAACTCCAAGACCTGGATGATAGCGAAAAAATTGAATTCCTCCTCACCATCGCCGGTGCAAGGGCAAGAGAAATATTCACAAGGTTCAGGTTCTTCAGGAGGCAGCAAAGGTACGATTACCAGGCAGTCCTGGACAAATTCTCCAAGTACTGTGAAGAAAACGCAATCCAATCGGCAAGTAAAGGTAAGAAAAGCGGCAGTACTCACCTCGTGGCCGGGATCCCGGAGCCCGAATGCCCAGAGGCCGAAATCCCGGGCCTGAGAGAGGCTGGGTCGAGGTCGACGGCCATCTTGCTAAAGGTATCACGCTAGCACAGTTGCGCGAGCAGTGCGCAGAACCGGAAGTTTCGTTTGCGCATGCGCGAGATGCTGCGCATGCGCAGTCAAGAAAACGGCCATCATAAAGGAACAGCGATCTGAGCATGCGCAGTCGCTTCCTACGTGCTACATACCGAGCGTCAGGATGTCAGAGGCCCCAGACTGCACCAATTTAAAGGGGAAACGTCCCAAATCCAATTTAAAAGGGAAACGTCCCAAATCAAAAAAACAAAAATCTGTTAAAGCTGTAAAACAACCTTCCCTCACCTGGAATGACAGCACATTGCCGCAAATTGACCCAGGAGATGAATTTGACCTCCGAAGAACCCTCCGACAAGCAGTTACCTACGCACAAGCCGATGATTCCGACCTCGAATACTTCGATGACGATCTTTACAGTGTTTCCGGACCTCGCGAGACCAATGATAGCTCCGTGGTCCTATACGACTATGACTCGGACGAACCTTTCGTGTTGCACATTGGCGGCCCCCACATTGAATCCGACGCAGATGCGGATTCATTTTTCGGATTTGAGGATCTTCAATCCAGCAGATATGACGTCCCAACTTATCAGTACCGGATGATGCTGCAGCCTGACATTAACAGACAGGGAGCGGTGCAAGCACACGGAGAGCGCCCTGCTGCCACACAGAGCGTGGTCCACGTCCCGCTCAACGTTCCCGACTCTATGAAAGAAGATATGCAAGACTCCAGAGCGCAGTCCTTGCATGAACAAGAAGTGACTCCAGAGTCACAAGCCTCCACAGAGAGATCGTGGACAGCCTCCACGATAGTAGCAACGCAAGACTCCAGAGCGCAGTCCTTGCACGAACAAGAAGTGACTCCAGTGTCACAAGCCTCCACAGAGAGCTCGTGGACAGCCTCCACGATAGAAGCAACGCAAGACTCCAATGTGCGGTCCTTGCAGGAACAAGACCATGAGGTTCTAGCAACCTCTCCTGACCAACCAGCGGCAGACGATGCAAGTCTGCCATGCTCACGTGAACAGCAAGAAGGCTATAACAGCCTACCATGCTCCACTACACAGCAGCATGACCATGACGTTCTCTCATGCTACAATGAAGGGCACAGCGCTGAAGACTGTTCAAGCCCAACTGAAGACAAGCCAAAGGAATCGCCTCTTCCAAGCCCGAAGAAAAAAGGTTTATGCGCTGACCTTCAGGATCATTATAGCCGAACAGAGATTAATAATGCTGCACGGCCACAGAAGGATGCTGAGGATTTGCTAAAGAAATTAATTGAATGTTTAACTTGCAAGGAGCAGACTGAGAATTGCCAGTGTTTTAGTACGGATCGAAAAAATGGACAAGACATTGGTCCTCAGGTAATGGAAATAACACAACCTGAATCATATCTACAGCAGGGACAAATGTCTCCCTTCAACATAACGCCGCAAAGTCCCAACTTCGGAGACCAGCAGTTAGTCAGTAATGACTCTTCAAACCTTGAGGGGAACATTAATTGCATTGAACCTATACACACTCCACTGATAAATGAGCAGAACATTGGAGAAAGAATCCTGAGGACACCGACATCGAGTAGCCAGATAACGAATTTAAAACCCGCAGCAGTTTCAAGTGAACCAAGTGTGCTTTCCACTAATGGTGAATATGCAGATAAGGTCGACCCGATTATCCATTGTACCACACTAACCCCAGTGATTAAGCAGTTATGTATGGGGAGTATAATGTGGGCAATTGAGAACAGTAAAAGAGAGACTGTGACCATGCCAGTCCCAGCAAAATCAGACCCAGAGACCATGAAGGCATGTACATTAGACAAAGATACATATGAGGTACCTGAGAAGAAAAGTGAAACGGAATGTTCTTTGGAAAATAGTACAATGTCGATAGAAACATTGGATCCTATATTCGAGACCATACATATGGGAGAATTTGGGGGTAATAAACAAGGTTCTGCAATGTCTGGGGGAAGATTTAAAATTCCAAAGAAGAAAAGCCCAAATGAAGGACAACGGCAAGACAATGACAGTCCACCGACATGGTGTGCACCACCAGATGAAAACTCTGACAATTTACCCAACCCTAGTGAACAGCAAGCTGCTAATGAGGATCTATCCACGGGATGTGAGACGAGTGACGACAGCATCCCACTTCCCATGCAAAAGGTGCAAGGTGACAGACCTCGCCTAGTGCGTACCGAGGCACTCGACGATCACGGTGGGACCACTGACGACTGCGGTGGCGGCGCACCGCTTCCACCCTCGATGGCTCGAGCCTCTCCACTGGTTGGTGCATTCCTGCATGTTCCGACTCCAGAAGTGCAGCTTCAGGGAATCTCGGCTGCCTCCAGTGAACCTGTTGGGACTCCGGACGGGGAGCATCGACGGAAGGCAGACCGGACTCCAGATGGAGAGCAGCCAAGCACCGACTCTGATTCGCCCACGCCAGACCTTGCTCCGGACGGGCGGTGTCGCGGCCTCGGTGATGGCACGCTCAGGGTGACGGCGGATGCCATGGCGACAGGGAATGGATCGCGTGGCAGTCCCACTGGGTCGGCAGTGGCGACCAGCACCGGCGGTCCAAGACGGACACACCAATTCGCGCCATCGCCAGACGTTGATGCGAGCAACAATTCTCTCTCCAAGGCGACATGCTTCGACGTTTCTCTGCGGAGTCGCCCTTCCGGCACAGCAGGTGGCCGGAACCAGCGTGCATGGTCTCGGCCAACTTCCACATCTGGCACAGTCATCGCCTTGCATGATATTAGTGATGGTGCTACTTCGATGGCAACGACCCATCGGCTACAAGATGCCGTCCACCACAAACATAAAAAGAAAAAAGACTCCACCTTGTTCCTGGCATGCAGGGCGGATGGATTGGTGCGTAGGCGCAATCAGCGAGCTTTGCGCCGCCTTCCACGCTCGCAACTGAACCGTACGCACATGCCGGATCCTCCACTGGTTCCCAAGGATGACTTCATGGAGATGCCACAGATCATGCCCCTTCCATCGCCACCAGAACCAAACCACAGCCAAGGCAACACTAACAAAGATGTTGAATGTTATATTTGCACGAATGAAAAACCAAGCACTGCACGAAGTACAACAAATGGAAAAGTAGAGACTTCGGCAACAGCATCACCTCCAACAGTCCAAGGTGAACCAGTGTGAACCCAAATCTCCACAGCTGAACCGGCTTGAGGACCAGCCTATTCTTGAGGCGGTCACCCATTAGGCTGGACTTATAACGCTGTTCATACGTTCAAAAAGTCAAACACTTCTGTATTATAACCTGTTGTTGTTTATCGTTCCAGATATCGTCTGACCGGACCACTGTTCAAGTTTTTTTTTTTTCTCGCATTCATGTTTTGTTATGGTACAACCTTGTTAGTGTGACGCACCCGACATCGCCCCATGTAAATAGTTACGTCATATACACACGCTGTACACAACACACGCACACACTCTTAGATGCACTCACGACACGATTATATTTATAACCACGTAGGCACATATCTTTGTAAAAAGGGGGGATGTCATGATATTCAAACACACACATCATGATAGACACACCAACAGACAAATCAGAACACACACCACCACAACCAATCACAGAAAGATATAAAAGCACAAACACGACACCTGGTGGTCAGTATTAGCTGGAGAGGAGGACCAGGACAGACCTGCTACACGACACACTCAGGGAGACAGCACGTGCAGAGTATCCAGAACGAACTGTATTATAAGAGTTAAAATAAAATAGAGTTGTACCACATACAACTGTGTTGGCTCATCTGTGCACCAGAGCACCCAACACCACAGCGGTGGGGTGCCCATATCCTTTAAACCCAGCAGAGAGGTACATGCAGCATAACCTGCTCCCATGCCACCCTGAAGACTGATTGGCAGCTGGAAAGCACAGCTGAACGTGGGTGAAGTGCTGGTCAGGTGAACTGCGATCCAGGCAATTGATATTCACATGCCAAGCAAGTGACAAGGTGGTCCAAAGTTCAAATTCAGCTCAGGCACTCTGATTGCAAGCTGAATGGCAGTAACAAGTGCCAGCTTTTATCTCAATGTCTTTGATCAGCAAGTTGAACAGCCAGTGTCGCTGCTCCTGATTACTATTCCATGCACAAAGAAAATGTTTTGACTGCTAACGAGCCTGTTGATACACATTGTCATGACTTCCAGGAAGAAAGACCACTGTGTGTGATTTCAGAATCACAAAATTGTAATGGCACAGAAGGAGGCTATTTGACCCGCCTGCAACATACCAGGCAGAGGTAGGAGGCAAAGAACAGGAGGAAAAAAGAGGGGAAACACAAAAAAATAACGGAGTTCCTGATCCAAGTATGTCTCTTAACATATTATTTTTAACTACTGTTAGCAGTTGGCACTGCTGCATCACAGTGCCAGGGATCCGGGTTCAATTCCAACCTTGGGTGACTGTGTCAAATTTGCACTTTCTCCCCGTGTCTGCGTGGGCTTTTTCCGAGTGCTCCGGTTTCCACCCACAGTCCGAGATGTGCAGGCCCGGTGGGTTGGCCATTCTAAATTGTCCATCAGTGTCCAACGGTTAGGTGGGGTTGTGGGGTTACGGGGATAGGGCAGGGCAGTGGGCCTAGACATGCTCTATCAGAAGGTCGGTGTAGACTCGATGGGCTGAATGGCCTCCTTCTGCACTGTAGGGATTCCATGGCCAGACCAATTGAAGGGTTGAATCCCAATTATTTTTCAATGTCCATATGTTAAATACCGTCAAGTAGTACTCAGATCAGAGAGCATTTTAGATATTAAGCCAACTTTGTCTAATTAATTTTGTCATTGTTCTCTGAATCCGTTCAGCTTGAAGTGCTGAATGGATGATTAAGTTGTTCCATACAACAAAGATTATTTTCATTGGTTGTATTTTATTGGCAGTTTAGAGAAATTCTGATCCAAGTATAATTATAACTGAAGCACAGTGTTCCTTGGAAATGTCAGAATGTGACATGAGTCATCCATGCTGAAGGATGGGTTCTAGTTATTTTGCTGGGAATTCTTTTTCACAACACTGTACATGCCTTTTATCTAAGGTAACATTACAGATCGCACATGCATTCCAGATCGAGATTGTGTACATTGTATTGGGCCTTCCTATTTACAGGTTCCTGGTACAGCAACATTTCATGTCAGTTTTCTACATCCCTCAGTCGTTTTAAACTGGAAATCTAATCCTTCTTCGTGTTCATTCCAGACATAAACCTCCAGATGACTCAAGGTTTCTGCCTTGTTTCCAATTAAATGAAAAATGTTCCCTGTGGGATATATACAAGACAAATGATGATTTTTGCAAAGCCGCAAGGTAATATTTTCCAAACAATTTTTTTTAATGATTCATTCAAATATCATTCTTACAAACAACATAAAAACATTCTCAGGAGTGACTGCATATCCATTGTATGATATCAGATGAAGCCTAACAGAAATCTGTATTTGTAGTAGATTTGTTTTTATGTTAGGAAATCTATGGAAGAGTTAGCTCACAGACTGAGACTTTTCAGTGGGTAATTTCACGTGATTCTGTTCAGTTTCAAATCCTTTGAGGTCCAGCTCACGGCAATTTTAATCTCTGCTTTGTGGCACAAATGATGCTCAATGCCAGCACGTCAGCCTCTACTCAAACAAATAAATCTAACCTCCTTGATGACATTTATTTTCTTGTAAATAACTTTCATTTCACTCACCCTTGTCAGAAAATAAAATAAAGTGTCAGTTCCGATGACAAGGGCGGTGCGAATCCCGCCCACGGAATTTAAGCCTCTTGAACAAAAGCTGCGGGATTCTCCGTCGGAGGGATCCTCCGCTTTGACGGCAGCGCTCCCACGCCCGCGGGTTTCCTGACGCCGTGGAATGGCCACAATGAGAAACCCCATTGGCCGGCTACCGGAACGGAGGATCTTGCTGCCGGCGGGGACACGCTGTGGCAGAAAACGGGACAGGCGGGGCGGAGAATCTGCCCAAGGTTTTTTCTCCATGTGAATCACGCCATGGTCTTGGTGGCCTCCCACTGATTCACCAGCCCTGATAAAATGTAATCTTGGAACCATAGAACAAACCCGTAGAACAGATCCATAGCGCTCCTACAGTGCAGAAGGAGGCCATTCGGACCATCAAGTCTGCACCAGCCCTCTGAAAGAGCACCCTACCTAGGCCCACTCCCCTACCCCATCCCCATATCCCCATAACTCCACCTAACCTGGACATCATTGGACTCCAATTACTACAACTACTGGGGAGTTCCATATCAACGCCTCCCCAGCACTGGTTCAATTCGAGGGAATGTCATCCAGAGAGCCATCACTAGACTTTTGGATGGAGTGCAAAAGCGGAAGGACATCCTATACCCGCACTCCAGCAAGGTGACCACCCTTGCCAGGAAGGCTATAGAGGAATTAGTCAGTGACAGCTCACTACAGAAGAGGATGGGGCAGCTGTGTCATCGTGTGTGTCCAAGGTGAGTCTTCTATCTGCAGTCGCTCATTGCACCCCGTCACCATCCTCTTACCTCCAAGGTGATCGCCCACCCGGCAAATTGTGGGTTGCTCATTTGTCACGAGGCCTTCTTAAACACCCCCGCCACCCCCAACTTCATTGGTGGCCCCCAGTCTCAACTCTGTTCATCACTGTGATGACGCGCGTGAGGCAAGTTTGTACATAATGTTATGAACGACCTCTGACCACTAGGTGGCAGTGTTAGGTTTTCAGGCAATTCGGCCCTTTTTGGACTGCCCAAGGATAAAACCCAGAGACTGTAAACTGGACACTTTTCAGCCAAGGGAACGTAACCAAATTTCCCAGCAGGCTTGGTCCGCTGAGCCGAGTAGGGGCATAGGTATTTACAAACCCCCCCCAGGAGCTACAAGGAAGAAGGAGCCAGACAACTAGATAAGATTAAAACACAGACAAAGGGGCACGGGAATACACAAGGGGCCTGCCTGCAAGCAGGACAATGGGATGGTCATAGCCCCATGCAGATGTAAATGACTATGCCTCCACCAGAGCAGAATCCAATCAACACCCCATCAACATAGCAGCGATCTCCAGAGCAGATGGAAGACTTTGAAAATCTTCACAAGGGAGCTCAACCTCGTTATCTCAAAAAGCAGACTGGAGGCGGACCTAGGGGAGGTACTCCTATCTTGACAGGTCTGACCGGCTCAAAGGGGGCAGGACCAGCGGGAACTTTGAACCTTATGGATTCAATACAAAAGGGGCTGGCCGAACACAGGAAAAAGCCAGGTAAAACGGATATAAAAGGGGCTGTGTTTCGATTGAGGGGCTCTTGGCTTGACCTCTCCACCTTTGACTTGACCTCTGCAGCCTGTGACTGTAAGTACCCTGCAGCAGCGAGCGAAACTCCCTTGACCTTGATAGTGGTTGAGGCTTTGGGGAAGGGGGCTTGATTTGTGTTTTGTGCCCTTGCTAAAATTGTGTAACAATAAGATTTTACGTTGTGTCCGTTATAGTACTTTCTGAATAGACTTAGTTTGTGTTAGAGTTTAAGATTTTATTATAATTTCTTCTGTTTGATGATTTTGACATGGGTTTTGCAATAAACCTCGATTTGCTGATAATTGGAGTTGTTTAAATTCTTCAATCTCTCACCAGCGATCTCTGACCAAGTCATTGTTAAGATATTCCTCACCTTAATTCCAGGGTCGAGAATCTAGGGTCATCTTGAATGATTCAAACCCGTTCACTCAGGACAGGGTGCTGGTTAGGTAATAAACAGCAGTGTCCTATTCTCTCTCTTGGGAAAGCTACTCCAGCGAAGTAGGAACCGGGTGGGTTGCAACACCGGCAAGAGAGAGAATCACCTGGGCATTGGTGGGGGTCTGGATATCTGTGTGATATAAGCCTCAGGCTTCCGGTTAGGGATAAACGGCAGGCTTGATTCAGTGCTCTCTTCCGTGGAGGTGTCCCAGTGCGGCATCCCCTGGCCTCTGAAGTTTCAGTGCCAGCTGGAGAGAGACACACACAGATACTCAAACCCCAGATATCAGCCCAGTAGTGGAGTAGCAGAGATGGAACCCTCTACAACAGTGTAAACCCATCACGTGATCCTGCGGTCTGGGAGTTGGGAGTATGCTGGAGGATAGATGCATTTTGCAGGCGTTCCAGAACAGTTAATTCGTTTTAGTAGTTTATTATTTTATTTATCCCAGTTATGTTGCCATGCAGTTGTTCGACAATAAACCTTTTAAACTAAATGTTCTGTAGTTCATCATTCACTTCGACCAGTCTACAGAACATGACGTGGTACTAGGATTTATGATTTAATAAGAACTAGAAGATCCTGTATCAACGAATCCGAACCACTAAAGATCACTTTGAAGATTAAGGAAGGAAACACATCTTTGCTACTAACCTTGTAAGCTATTGGCATCTGGTGCTCAACGTGCGGTAAAACTTCGGAGCCTGGGATGGAAGGCATCAAAGCACCTCACCAGCTTCGGAGTACCGGTAACGTAGACGAGAATTGGAGGGTATTTAAGCAACAGTTTAAACTCTATGTTGCAGCCCATGGTCTGCAAGCGCAGCCCAATGAGATGAGAATTGCATTGCTGCTCACTGTAGCAGGTCCTCAAAGTATTGAAATCTCCAACACTTTTGTATTTGAAAACGAGGCTGACAGCAGAAGCTTTGAAGAAGTGCTTAAACAATTTGATCTGCACTGCTACCCTAAAATGATACCTTTGAGCGCTATATATTCTGGACACGCACCCAGAATGCGGGAGAGGCATTTGAGATAGCTTCCTCACTGAATTGCGATTGAAGGCACCGTCGTGCAACTTCAGCACACTCCAGTCGTCAATGATACGAGATCAGATAGTTTTCAGAATCTCCAATGATAAAGTGCGCGAGCGGCTTCTGCGGGAAACAGACTTGAATGTGCGATTCAAATATGTCCCGCTCGTGAGCTTGCTGCAAAGCAGCTCAACACGTTGATTCTCCATCATTTTGGCGCGAAGGCAGAAGAGGCGTCAGTCGCGATTAGTGTGGTGATGCAGCCGAATAAGAAATGTGCTTCTAATGCGGACGGCCACTTTGAGCGGCCGGCCCGATCCGCCATTTTGTGCCCGCGATGTGGCAAACGGCATTTGCCATGGCAATGCTCTGCTCATGTCAAACATGTGCTATCTGTAATGGCTGGAATCATTTTGCAACCTAATGTTATTCAAGGAAAAGGCCCAAACAAACTAAGAGTATCAGCGCTATTGATGAGGTGTGCCTAGAGGATACAGTCTTTGCATCCATGATCACTAGCAAAGACAAGTAGACGCAAGTTATACCAGATAGCATTGCATTTGTACCAATCTGCAGCAATAGTGAATTGAAGGCAGATAATCATAAAGATAAATGGATGGTGCAATAAAGATAAATGGCACAGTGATAACAGTAAAGCTCGACACTGGTGTGAGTGCCAAGTCCATCAACCTGTCCGATGTAAAAAAAGCTGCGAATTCAACCAAAATAGTTACCAGAACGGTGTTTGTAAGAGATTATAATGGTAATGAAACCTTGCCATGAGGAGCATGTGAGCTTGATATGATGTCAAAAGCAAAATTTACAAGTTGAAATTTTCTGTGGTGATGGCAGACTGCGAATCTTTAATTGGATTTGATTTGATTTATCATTGTCACATGTATCAGTATACGGTGAAAAGTGTTGTTTCTTGCATGCTGTACAAACAATGCACACCGTACATAGGGAAGGAAGGAGAGACTGCAGAATATAATGTTCCAGTTATAGCAAGGTGTAGAGAAAAGATCAACTTAACACGAGGAAGGTCCATTCAAAAGTCTGATGGCAGTCGGGAAGAAGCTGTTCTTGAGTCGGTTGGTACGTGACCTCAAACTTTGGTATCTTTTTCCTGACGGAAGAAGGTGGAAGAGAGTATTTCTGGGGTGCATGGGGTCCTTAATTATGCTGGCTGCCTTTCTGAGGCAGCGAGAATTATAGATAGAGTCAATGGATGGGAGGCTGGTTTACGTGATGGACTGGGCTACATTCACGACCTTTTGTAGTTTCCTGCGGTCTTGGGCAGAGCAGGCTCCATACCAAGCTGTGATACAACCAGAAAGAATGCTTTCTCTGGTGCATCTGTAGAAGTTGGTGAGGGTCGTAGCTGACATGCCAAATTTCCTTAGTCTTCTGAGAAAGTAGAGTCGTTGGTGGGCTTTCTTAACTATAGTGTCGGCATGGGGGGACCAGGACAGGCTGTTGGTGATCTGTACACCTAAAAACCTGAAGCTCTCGACCCTTTCTAGTTTGTTCCCATTAATGTCGACAGGGGCATATTCTCCACTACGCTTCCTGAAGTCGATGACCATCTCCTTCGTTTTGTTGACATTGAGGGAGAGAATATTGTCGTCGCACCAGTTCACCAGATTCTCTATCTCATTCCTGTCTCTGTCTCATTATTGTTTGAAATCCGACCCACTACAGTGGTGTCATCAGCAAATTTGAAAATCAAGTTGGAGGGGAATTTGGCCACACAGTCATAGGTGTATAAGGAGTAAAGTAGGGGGCTGAGGACACAGCCTTGTGGGACACCGGTGTTGAGAATGATCGTGGAGGAGATGGTGTTGCCTATCTTTACTGATTGTGGCCTGTAGGTTAGAAAGTTCAGCATCCAGTCGCAGAGGGAGGAGCCGAGGATAAGGCCACGGAGTTTGGAGATGAGTTTCGTAGGAATGATGGTGTTGAAGGCTGAGCTGTAGTCGATATATAGGAGTCTGATATAGGTGTCTTTGTTATCTAGGTGTTCCAGGGTAGAGTGCAAAGCCATGGAGATGACGTCTGCTGTGGACCTGTTGCAGCGGTAGGCGAACTGTAGTGGATCAAGGCAATCCGGGAGGCTGGAGTTGATTCGTGCCATGACTAACCTTTCGAAGCACTTCATGATGATGGATGTTAGAGCCACTGGACGATAGTCATTAAGGCACGTTGCTTGGCTTTATTTTGGTACAGGGATGATGGTCGTCTTCTTGAAGCAGATAGGTACCTCAGATTGTTGTAAAGAGAGGTTGAAGATGTCTGTGAATACCCCCGCCAGCTGATCCGCGCAAGACCTGAGTGCTCGTCCGGGTACCCCATCTGGGCCAGTGGCTTTCCGTGGGCTGACCTTCGAGAAGGCTGCTCTGGCGTCTGCAGTGGTGATCTCAGATACAAGTTCATCCGAGGCTTCTGGGGTGGAGGGCTCGCTCTCGCTGACCTCTTGCTCAAAGCGGGCATAGGATGCGTTGAGCTCATCAGGGAGGGATGCGTTGGAGCTGACGATTTTATATGCCTTCATCTTGTAGCCCATTATGTTTGCAGACCTTGCCATCGACGGCGGGGATCCGTGTGGCTAGCCTGGGACTCGAGCTTGGTCCGGTACTGTCTTTTGGCATCTTTGATGGATTTCTTTAGATCATATCTGGCTTCCTTGTAGAGGTCAGGAATTGAGGAGTGTGAGGAGCTGCAGCCTCGTCTGACGAGTCTATAGTGCAGACAGTGCTGCAGCTGGCCCTTATCCCTTCCACTCCACACTGAATGACTGCCCTGAGGTTTTCAAAGGTTTTGGTACATCACCATATGCATACAAGATTCAATTAAAGGAAGATGCAAAGCCTGTGATTCATGCTCCGAGACGTGTGCTGCCGCCATTAAGGTATAATTAAAGGCCGAGCTCGAGAGAGTGACTGCTTTGCGTGTCATTAAGCGTATTGAAGCCCCCACAGACTGAATTAATTCGATGGTATATGTAAAGAAGCGCAATAAGGAATCTCCACACTGGATGACCTGCATTGATGATGTCAAGTTAAGAGAAGGACCTAAGAAGGACCCATTGTTGCCAAAGGTGAGAAGATTTGGGCAGCACGGTAGCATTGCGGGGGCAGCACGGTAGAATCGTGGATAGCACAATTGCTTCACAGCTCCAGGGTCCCAGGTTCGATTCCGGCTTGGGTCACTGTCTGAGCGGAGTCTGCACATCCTCACCGTGTGTGCGTGGGTTTCCTCCGGGTGCTCCGGTTTCCTCCCACAGTCCAAAGATGTTCAGGTTAGGTGGATTGGCCATGGTAGATTGCCCTTAGTGTCCAAAATTGCTCTTAGTGTTGGGTGGGATTACTGGGTTATGGGGATAGGGTAGAGGTGTGGACCTTGAGTAGGGTGCTCTTTCCAAGAGCCGGTGCAGACCCGATGGGCCAAATGGCCTCCTTCTGCACTGTAAATTTAATGAAATCTATGAAATATCTTTGTGAAGAATGGCCCAGAGAACCCTGCTCCGGTTTCTACACTGTGAGAACAGAGTTGAGTGTTGCAGATGGAGTTTTGCTGAAAAAAAATAAAACGAATAGTAACTCCAAAATCTTTAAGAACGGTGGTTCTGAGGGAACTCCATGCAGAGCACAATGGAAAGATAAAGTGCAAAAAGAAAGATGACGACACGGTCACTTGGCTGGGCATCCTCCGGGATATCCATGATAAATCCATGATTGGCCATGATAAATTGCCCTTAGTGTCCAAAATTGCCCTTAGTGTTGGGTGGAGGTGTGGACCTTGGGTAGGTTGCTCTTTCCAAGAGCCGGTGCAGACTCGATGGGCCGAATGGCCTCCTTCTGCACTGTAAGTTCTATGATATTGACACAATAGTACGAAACTGCACACAGTGTGGGAAGCAAACAGAAGGCACCCGGTACGGATTGCTTCAGTTCCAAGTGTTGCAAGTATCTGCTCACCCAGAAGCAGAGAAGCAACCACTCTCAAAAAAAAAGGGTGGCAAGGGAGAGATTTCAAGACAAATCCACAAAGAGGTTTGCTGATGAGTCCATAAAATGCCTCCGACCTTTGTGATGCAACCACCAGAAGAAGCAGGCAACAGTCCTACAACAGCTGAAGAACATACGGAACAAATGCAACAAGAGGATGACACATCAATACACAAAGAACATCAAACTCAAGCAACAAACACTAAAGAACATGAGGAACCTTTGCCAGCTCAGCAGACACTGAGAAGATCCATAAAAATAAGACGCAAGCCAGAAAGACAAGACTTGGAACAGATTGTAAACTAAAAAAGCAAATCCTGAACAAGTATATAGTTATACATACCATGATGAAATGTAAAAAGTAATTGAATGCATGTACATAATTTCACTTTTCCAAAGGAAAAGGGATGTGATGATATGCATAAGGCAAGTTTGTACATAATGTTATGCACGACTGCTGACCACTAGGTGGCAGTGTAAACCCATCACGTGACCCTGTGGTCTGGGAGTTGGGCATAGGTTGTGCTGGAGGATAGAGGTAGTTTGTAATAGTTCCACATAAGTCTTAATAGTTTATTTTATTTATCCTAGTTATCTTACAATAAATCATTTAAACAAAATGTTCTGTAGTTCATCATTCACTTTGACCAGTCTACAAAACATGACAATGACATCCATGCTCCCACTCCAGTCCGATGCACGCTGATACTCAACCATCTGAACTGGCAGGGTCCATGCCTACACACTCCCAAGCTATACCCCCGCAGGACAAAATCGACCACATCTGGCGTGAGAGGGCACAGACTGGAGTCATGCAGTTGCACCGCATCCTCACCATCCATGAGGAAAAAGCCCTTGAACTGGCCGGGGAGGAGCGGGACCACGCCACTGCTGTTCGGCAGCGAGTAAAAGCGAGGACACTAAGGACACACAGTCATTCCTCACGCATCATATGAGTAAATATATTGCATCATGTATCCCCCATGATGCAGTCATGCCTTCTCCCTTCCCTTGCTGGACAACCAGACGAGTAGCACAGACCATCCTCGTGCCCCATGGATACTACTGACATGAGCAGCTTAAAAGGGGGATTTTTCAGACAGATCCATCGAGGAGGCACCATGTCTATCACCCACACCCTGCACCTTGCAGATACTTACACATCGGTGGCATGAACTAGTAGGTAGACTCCACAGCAGGTGGATGCAGGGACGTTCCAGGGATCCGGCTTTCGGGGGGATGCTGGAGCCCAGGACAGTGCTGAGCTCCTGGACGATGGTGTGCCCTTGGGTCTGGTCATCCCAGAGCTGATGGAACTGCAGAGACAGACTTGCGAGCATCAGGAAGGGATGACAGCATCCCTCCTCCTCATAAGGAAAGGCTGACTGGAGGAGCCTTCCGACTGAGGATATGGTGCTGTCAACGTAATGCAATGATGCCAACACTGCAAGGGTGGCATCTGCAGTGGAGACCTTGGCACAGAACATGCACTCCATGGTGAGGGATGTCCACTCCATGGTTCAGCTCGTGATCTTCATGGCTGAGGGCATGAGCTCCATGGTCCTGGGCTTCAGCAGCACGGTGCAGGCATTGGTGGGAATCCACGGGTGTCTGCGTTAGAGGACGTAGGGGCTCCTGGATCTCATTCCAGCTGTCCCTGTATCCCATGGAGGAGCATAAACCTTTTTTATACTGGTGACCTATCTTAACTAGTGCCTCTGTTCACCGTGCCCACCATATTCCTACAATTTCTTACCATTCCCAACCCTCCCACTATGCCTAGGTGTTTTCCCAGGATCCATCGCTGATGTTGAGGTTGCTGACTCTCGCGCCTGTTACCTGACTTAACTTTGGCGGGCATCCCTGGGAGGCCTGGACCTGGAGGGACCTGGCCTACTTTCGGGCAGCACAGGTGTTGCAGTGCTATCCTCCTGGATGTGTGGGGCTGGACGTGTCTCGTTCGCAGGGAGTAGGTTTCAAATGGGCTGGACATCCCCGGGATGCACTCCTGCCACTTCCCTTCCCTTCAGATATCCAGGTCCCAGGCTCGGTTCCTGGCTTGGGTCACTGTCTGTGCGGAGTCTGCACGTTCTCCCCGTGTCTGTGTGGGTTTCCTCCGGGTGATCCGGTTTCCTCCCACAAGTCCTGAATGACGTGCTTGTTAGGTGAATTGGATGTTCTGAATTCTTACCCAGTGTACCCGAACAGGTGCCAGAATGTGACGACTAGGGGATTTTCACAGTAACATTATTGCACGGTTAATTTAAGCCGACTTGTGACAATAATAAAGATTATTAATATTATCATTGTCTCTGCTGCTGCTCTATTGCAAGTAGTTGAAAAGCCAATTCGACAGGCTCGATGATTCTCTAGAACCACTCACTGTGAAGAGCAGAAAACCAAAGTGAATGGTGAGGATTCCCGAGGCATTGCAGTCCTGGAGGCTCCCCATTGTCTGCACCTGGTGTCGACACCCTCAGCGATGCTCCTCAGTGATGGGGCCACATTCTGAAGTGCCTCAACAATGTCCAACTGTGTCTGGGAAATGTCCTACATCGATTTGGACAATATGTCGAGGTCCTCAGCCATGGTCATCTCAGACTGAGTCATGCCTTGGACACCACCACTCAAGGCTCGGATGTTGTCTCCAGATTCCCAACTGTAGTTGCCACCTGAGCAGCGTTGACCTGGGTGCCACGCATTGTTGTCACCATCCCCTGCGCCCGAAGGATTTGGGACTTCTCCAGTCAGCCTTGCAGTCGCTGGAATGTCACAGCGGCGTCCTATCATCTACGTCAGCTCTCGAAGAACCTTCTCCAGAGGCTCGACATCTGGCTGTGATCCGACTTCCGACTGCTGTCTCCCTTGGATATTCCTGTCTCCACCTGATGTGCATCAGCAACTGTGTGGTGCTCACCAGATAGTGCACCCGAGGTCTGTTCACTAATGTCGCCCGCCGAGGTATGTCTCTCCGCGCAGATGGAGGGTGCGGTGACAGCTCTGGCACATCGCCGAGGTTCTCCTCAGAGCTCTCCTCTGAGGTGGTCTCTTGGGTGGCAGGTGGGGGGGGTACATGATTCTGGATGGGCTGGCCTCATCAGATGGTGATGCTGCAAGATAATATACATGTGCTCAGCGAAAGGGAAGGATAATTATGTGGGACATCGGTAACTCAGTTGTGACAGGTCATCTGGATGAAGGGACAGTGGATCCTCACCTGTCGAGCACAGGACGGCCTCGATGTCAGTCACTGCTATTTCCTCAGGCAACCCCGCAATCTCCAGGGCCTGTTTCTCATAGGAGGTGAGGACTCAGATCCCTGGCATTCCACAGCGCCCCCCCCCCCCCCCCCCCCCCAGTGTGGGCCCTCACCTAGACATGAAGGGGTTGTGCTGATGGGTGCTGGGGGTTCTGAGGTACAAGCTTGAAGGTAGGATTTTGGGAGAGTGCGAGGGGTCAACCAGTGGACTGGGGAGGGGGTGCGGTTTGGGAAATTCAGGGGCTGCAAGTGAGACGGATGCCATGAGAGAGATGGTGACTTACACATTAAAGTAGATTGTCTTCTTCCGACATTGGCCATCTGTCCTCCTGGTCACGCTGCCCGAATTCAGTATAGCTGCCACTGCCTCCCAGGCGGCATTGTTCACCATGCGGCTGGGTCTCCGACCCCCTCAGGGGAACAGGGTGCCCACCTCTCATCCACAGCGTCGAGAAGCCTGGCCAGGTTGGCATCCCCAAAGCCAGGAGCAAGTCTGCGTGCCGCCATCCTCGTTTCTTGACCTTGACTGAGAGTGTGGTAGTATGTATTGGGGGTCATGTGGGACTGGAAGCCCTAATGTCATTGGCTGACAGATCCCGGGTCCTGGTTGGCCGTTGACCTCTAGCTCCGCCCTGAAGGCGGAGTATAAGAAGCCGGAGTCTTCCCCCGCAGGCCAGTTTACTATCGAGCTGCGGGGGAACAGACACGCTTAATAAAGCCTCATCGACTTCACTCTATTCGTCTCACGGAGTCTTTGTGCGCTACAGAGAGTGAATGCTAAGGGAGCGTTTAAAAGCAGCTCGAGGCACGACTTGAGCGAGTCAGACAGTGAGGGAGCCAATCATGGCGAGATTCCCTTGGGGGCTCATTTTTGGGACCAAGTGCAGATGAATACAGGCCGCGATCTCGCCGATGCAGCCGACGCGAAACACCCCACCAAGCATTCCCAAAATCACACTTTGAAATTTTTCAGCGAATCGCTGGTCCTTACACCCCGCCAGCCGCAAGATCGCCTCGGGTGGGACGCAGGCCATGTCAGGGTCCACAGACCTCGGGCGGAAATTTCCAGTCGCTGGGCGGGCGCAGCCGGAGAATCCCGCCCGAAGTCTCTTAAATGTTCACGAGCTACCAATTTGTGTCATGAGCTGCAGTCCAAGGTTGGGAGCAGAATTTGCGGAACTGGCCTTTTCCTGTGGTCATGCAAGTCAATGGAGCTACGAGGCAGCAGAGAAAATGGAGCTTACCTCAATGAGAATGACCATCCCATGCATAGTGGCACTCACATTGTCTTCAGATGCAGAAGACCTTGCCCAGGCAAGTCTTCTGAGACCAAATCACCTGAAAAACAAGAGTCAGCAGCCTAATTGTACAAACAAGAAACACATATTGCCATTAAAAAAGTACCAATCTATTACCTCAAAATAATCAGTCATCAATGATTTGCACAGAACATTTCACAAGAAGTGCTACTAATAGGGATGACTGACCGAGGCACATCTTTACTGGGTAAAGGTATCAAGGGATTTGGAGCTATGACAGGCAAATGGAGTTGAGGTACAGATCTGGCATCATCTAATTGAATGGGACAAGGTAGGCTCAAGGAGCTAAAGAGTCTAATCCTGCTCCCATTTTCTAGTGTGTAAAGTAAAGTCACCATAGTCCCTGAAGACCATGGGCAGCTTTCTCCTGTGAAGGTGAGCGCTAACTGGTGGCAACGTAACCTGAGGATCCCTACACCTCAGGCATGGGGCAAGGTCGAGAAGACGGAGACTTCATGAATCACCTCAGCCAGTACGGTGTCATGTGAGAGTCCCCTTTAAGAAATGGGTGTTTAAGAAATGTACCTTTAAGAAATGGAGCTGCTCATGTTACTGGAGTGATGTCAGAGTGTGGGTGGAGCTGAGCTCTACTTCTGCTTTTTAGTTTCAGTTTTGAGAAAAGCTTGGGTGTGTCTGTGTTTTTTCAGTGAGCTGCACTGCTGTTGATCTTTGCCATCCAAAGACTATCCATGGATCATTTGGTGAACTCAGAATTGTAAAAAGGTCTCAGTATTAAATGTAAACCTAATGTGCTCCTGTTTGAAGGTTTCTTAAGTCTTTTGATGTAAAAGGACAGCATACAGGTTACTTAGTGTTGTATTCTTTGGGGGGTGTATTTGATTTACTGGTTGCTAAGATGTTCACTGTTTGTTTTAAAAAGGTTAACTTGAGTTCATAGAATAAACATAGTTTTGTTTTAAAAACCACTGGTCCATTTTGTGCTGTACCACACCTGTAGAGTGGGCCGTGTGCTCCCCATACCACAATCTATTAAAAGTTGTCGGTCAGGTGAACTCCATGCCAGCTGGCCAGTCAACTGAGCTATCCCCCCCCTCCCCAGTGTGTAGACCATAAAATGTAGGGGCAGAAGTAGACCATTTCGCCCATCGAGTCTTCTCCGCCATTTAATTGGCTCAAACACCTGCATATCTACGGCATCTTTCATGATCTCAAGACATTTCAAAGCATTTTACAATTAGAGAAGTGCTTCTGAAATGGAATCATTTTTGTAATCATAGAATCATAGAATTTACAGTGCAGGAGGCGGCCATTCGGCCCATTGAGTCTGCACCAGCCCTTACAAAGAGCACCCTTCTGAAGCCCACATATCTACCCTATCCTCGTAACCCAGTAACCCCCACTTAACATTTTTTGGGCCCTAAGGGCAATTTAACATGGCCAATCCACCTAACCCGCACATCTTTGGACTGTTGGAGGAAACCGGAACACCCGGAGGAAACCCACACAGATGCGGGGAGAACGTGCAGACTCCACACAGACAGTGACCCAGCGGGAATCGAACCTGGGATCCTGGAGCTGTGAAGCAACTGCGCTAACCACTATGCTACCGTAATCCCCATATGTCGGAAACATGGCATCCAATTTCCTCACAGAAGACTTCCACAAACGACAATGAGATAACAATCAGATAATCGGATGTTTTTCGTTAAGTTGACTGAGGGGTAAATATTAGCCAGGGGTAACTCCCTTGCTGTTCTTCAAGGTAATGTCTCATGGGAGCTTTTGCCTCCACCTGAAAGAGAGAGCTTTGGTAAAATGCCTTATCAGAAAGAAGGCACCAGCTCCGACAATGCAGTGCTCACTCAGTACTGCACTGAATTGTCAACTTAGATTTTTGCACTCAAGCCTCTGCATCGGAACTTTAACCGACTGATTCGTGGAAAGAGCATTACCAAATGAGCCATGGGAGAAATAAATATTGCCGACAATCTGTCTTCAGTTCTAACATTACAATAATATGTTAAGGCACCTTCTTACGGGTATATGTGAGGCAGGGTCAATAGCCTTATCTAGGCAATAAAATGAATCATGCAAAGAAGGAGTTTTCACAATTGAAATGTGCAATGTTCCCAGCTGTGACCCAATGAAATCTATAATTTCTCTGAGATGGTGATGTTCTATTTTTAATTCCATCGTTGTAAAACAGGAGGTAAGGAGGCTGTTACACGCCTTGATCCTAATATATTATTTAACTCCCTAATATGGTATCTTAGGACACTTAAGATTTCCATCAGTTACATTTTACACTTTGCCAGTAGCCATTTCATTAATCACATTCAAAACTCTGAAGATCATTTTTTGACGATTTCGTGTTGTTTGTGAATTGGAACAGAATTTAATTAACATATTCCTACCAGCCTGAGTGTCAAATCATACAGAGAAAAAAAACCCTTGAGATCCAGACAATGCCTTTTTTAAATATTCCATCACTCACCAGTTGATGCACTATTTTAATAACAAGAGTTGAAATCCTTGCAGAACACAGCATGTCAGACCTTAATTGTACTTATACCTCATTAAACATTGCATTTGCCATTAAAGTAGCAAAAAACAATCACCTATTTTTTGCTTCTTTTCCATACCATTGGTTAGTAAAACACAAAGCAATGTTTCCTATATGTCAAGCACCCACATATATACAGTACTTTTTTTAAAAAATCATCACAAAGTAATTAATAACTGCCAACACTTAAATACAACACCAGGTGACGAAAGGGAGTCTCCACAAAGAGCAGAATATAACGGACAAGGAAATAATCAGGCATTTTCCGCAAATTCAGACACATCCCAGTCGAGGACAATGGTAAGTGTTTAAATTTACAAGAGGTAGGATTTTGAAAGATTGGTAATGCTTCATAATTTATTAATTAAATGATAAATTTGCAGGTGTCAACATCAGAGATAGGAACATTGCTGTTATTTTTCAAAGTCAACATCATTGTTTACAGATGATTGAAAAGATGTTACTTCCCACATCCAGATGCTTTGTTAATGCTCCAGGATATTTGTACTCTTATCACCCAGGAGGTCTAATGGTTCTTTTTTTTTCTCTTTCTTTTCTCAAACTTCATTTTATAGAGTATTATATGCCAGGAGATATTATTCATAAATGGCACTAATGAGGTCTGAGCTATGATGCGGGGAGTGTTGGAAATTGTACCATTAATAATCGGTGTAATTAAGGTTTTGTCAGTGACGTGCCACTTTATGACAGCAATGGATTAGTTAGCCTGGTCCATGCCTGGCAGCCACGCAGGCAGCCTGTAAGTATAATGAATGGCATCAATTTAGCACAGGTTTGCAGCAACGGGACCACCTGCATTCTACTGGCTCACACCTTGTGCATCTGAACGGGACAGCGCTCAGCACTTTGAAGCAGGAACAATGTTGAGATTAATGTGACTCTCTCAGACGGAGCGATTAGCCTTTTGCCATTCCGCATAAATAGCTCTGGTGCAGTTGTTGAGATGTGCCAATTCATTTCAGGGCCAAAAAACTTAAAATCTTTGCACATTGCGGTTTCGAATAAGTGGAAAGGTAATTATTCAGGGAATCAGGGCCCATTGTTTTTGCTGTTGGAGGTAATGGCACTGATATTTTGTTGATCCATTAATCAACTCCCATAATGGCTTGTGTCAAGCAATTATTCGGATAATTTCTTCTCCAGCTTTTCCACTTTGTTTCGAGTCATGTTGAATCTAAGCAAGGCAGCTCAGCACAACTGAATTAATCTTTTAGCACTTTACTAGGGGTTAGTGGTTAAGTCCCTCCTCTCGAACAGCTAATGATAGTTGCAGTGGTGAACGTCAACATTTTTATATCCTAGCTCCTTTAATTATGAAAACATTCCATCCAAGGGGTTTCGTAAAAGCATTACCTGATAAGAACTGACGCCAATTCACATAAGGAAGGATTAGCACAGATGACCAAATTCTTGGTCAAAGTCGCAGGGAATTGTAATGGCTACTGGATGAGTCCGTTCAGCAAGACTTGGCAGTCTTTTGTATGTTAACTGCAAGTCTTTGTTAACTACTTGTAACTAGAGACAGATATAGAGGAAGGGGTGCTGGCAAAGAGCTATCTCCATGGCCAGAACTTTATGTTGGGTGGCAGGGTAGCACAGTGGGTAGCACTGTTGCTTCACAGCTCCAGGGTCTCAGGTTCGATTCCCGGCTTGGGTCACTGTCTGTGCGGAGTCTGCACTTTCTCCCCGTGTCTGCGTGGGTTTACTCCGGGTGCTCCGGTTTCCTCCTACAAGTCCCGAAAGACGTGCTGTTAGGTGAATTGGACATTCTGAATTCTCCCTCTGTGTACCCGAACAGGCGCCAGAGTGTGGCGACTAGGGGCTTTTCACAGTAACTTCATTGCAGTGTTAATGTAAGCCTACTTGTGACAATAAAGATTATTATTATTATGTTGTTAGGTTGAGCACGCGCCTGACGCAGAAGTGCATGAAATCACATGAGAAGACATGGGGGAGGGGGGGGGGGGTGTCCTGAAGTTCATTGTGTCATTAAGGGGCCAATTGAAAGTTATTTTACGTGGCTCGTCCGCTTTTGACGTTGGCAGACGGTCTCTCCATTTTAACTGCAGCCTTGATCTTGAGTAGGATGGAATGTCAGGGTTGAAATAAAATTCAAGAGGTGTCTGGAGACTGAGGATTGTGTTTGAATGTGCTGCCCCAGACTCTATTTGCAGCATTTTTTTCACTGGGATTTAATCTGTGCAGGTCTGCAGCTCCCTGAGACAGCTCCACACCGGCTGTCCCACTGAGGGACCACATTAGAAGTGCTAGCCCGCACCCTCCCATTTCTCAGCGCCCGCACTCTTCCCACCCTCTCCGGCAGCGCTGAGCCTTCCACCGTGGGCGTATCTCGCTGGATGCCCGATAATTGGCCAGCCAGCGTGAAGTCGCGTTCTGGAGCCGCTCGCTGCCACTGGCACTCACTCCCAGGCCCACCGAGTGCACGTGGCCGATGGGTGCAAAATTCAAGCCCATGCCCAAATCTAAACATGTCGCTGCTGGCCAGCCCCACAGTGACCCTAGCTCTGGGGTACGTGCCTTCTTATATCACTGTGTGGGAGGTAGTGTACTCAGTCCCATATCAACCCTGTGTAGCCCAGACCTTTATACTACTGTAGGTTTTAAGGACGGACTTAAACAAGGAGAGAGAGGGTGAGTTGGAGAGGCAGGGCTGTTTAGAGAGGGAACTCCAAAACATTAGGCCCATGCGACAGAAGGTGCGGCTGTCAGTGGTGGAGTAATGAAAACGGGGGGTGCACGGAACGCCAGGACTGGAGGAACACGAAGATCACAGAGGGTTTGGGAGCTGGAGGTCACCGTGATTGAGATGGACGAGGCCGTGGAGAGATTTGAAAACATAGATTAGAATTTTAAAATCAGAGTGTTACCGAATCGGGAGTCGATGTTGGTCAACACGCACAGGGTTGATGGGTGAATTAGGGCTTTGTGCAAATTAATGTATAAGTAGCAGAGTTTTGGATGAGCTAATGTCTATGAATCATTAGGTAAAATCAACTCTTAACCAATCATTTACTATATTTCAGTTGATTTGATTAGAAGGAGAAATGTTAGAATTGGTGCTCTCTTGCAGATTGAGGGATCAGTTGCATTTATTTCAGTGCTTTGAGACATCACCTCAGAGACTCTTGAGTTGCTTTTTAGTTGTTCTCCATTTGTTGTCTATTGACAGTGGAGAAGACTTGAGCCTGTTTAATGTTAACAGTGCTGTGTAAATGCAAGTTGTTTTGAGGTTAGATTCTGGGACAATGGTACCTCTGTGTCAATTCCTCGTATTTACACTATTAAATATGACTCACAGATCTACTTTTGCTTGCCTATGATAAGGTATTTGGATTTAGTAGTGTAAATGTCGAGAGAAGATTATGGACATGATTGATCTCAAGCTGAACGCAAAAAGGCATCAATAAAATTCTGCTTGGCCCCTAGCGTTGCTGGTTTTAAAGGGGGAGTGTACAAGGACCCTAAAGCAGGGATTGAACCAGGTGTGTCCAGGAATGTAGAGCACCACCTCCAGGGTCATATGGGAATAGGGGGTGTCTGTTGACACTATCGGGTTGGAGACAGGAGACCGAGGGAACCCGTGGTAAGGAAGGTTGATGGCACAGCTATTCCTGTTGCACAAGGATTTCTTAAAAATAAATATAGGATCTAGCCTACTGGGCATCTCTAGGGGCAACACTCCCCTCCTAGCCTTTCTTGTCTGACATTTGAGCCATCACTGCTCCCTCATTCAAGCTACCAAATGAAATTGCAAGCCTCCATAAGACCATAAGACATAGGAGCAGAATTAGACCACTCGGCCCATCGAGTCTGCTCCGCCATTCAATCATGGGTAATATTTTTCTCATCCCCATTCGCCTGTCTTCTCCCCATAACCCCTGATGCCCGTATTCATCAAGAACCTAACTATCTCTGTCTCACAGGCACTCAGTGATTTGGCCTCCACAGCCTTCTGCGGCAAAGAGTCCCACCGATTCACCACTCTCTGGCTGAAGAAATTCCTTCTCATCTCTGTTTTGAAGGGTTGTCCCATTAGTCTGAGATGGTGTCCTCTGGTTCTTGTTTTTTCTACAAGTGGAAACATCCTCTCCACGTCCACGCTATCCAGGCCTCACAGTACCCTGTAAGTTTCAATACGATCCTCCCTCATCCTTCTAAACTCCGAGTACAGACCCAGAGTCCTCAACCGTTCCTCATACGGCCTCCTATTAGTATAATCAAAACAGACCCTGCCACTCTGAAGGATGGGTTGATATTGTAACCCAGGGTGCCAGCGGAATCACAGGAGGAGAATGGCCAGGGTGCTGAGGTGGAAGGAACTACCTACACCAGTCCCCAACAACGCCCCCCATACCGCCAGCTGCCCCCCCCCCCCCCTCCTCCCCCCCGCCACACACACACACTCCATTGAACTCCATTTCCTTCAAGCACTAAGAATTAAAATAAAGAACTTAATATGATTTTACCTGCAGGATCTCAGCATTCTTCATGGCTCTCTGCCAAAACAAGGAACTCAAAGGAGACATGTTTGTACATTGAGTACTGCCTTCCATCGCCACCATTGGACAAAGTGCCTAGAGGGCCCTTGGATGCTTGCAAATGTCTTTGCTTAAAGTTTGTTTGTGCAGAGAGAAAACCCCAAAAGCCAGCAGCTCTGAGCAATCTAGCTCCAAGTGATATTTTAAAATTTAAATGTAGATAAGCTGTAAATAATAATTCAGAATAATAACTGAGCATAATAACCAGCTACAAAGCAAACTGCACTTATATATTATTTAGCAAAGTGGCATGGTTATTGTAATGTTTCCATACTTTATGCAATTAGGTTTTTGACAGCGCAGAAGAAAATTGCACTTGACGATGTTTAGCACTGCGCAGGGAGGTGCAAGAACATTTTGGCAAAGACCAATTAGGAGCTCGATGAGTTGCTGATGGATTTGTGGAGAACAGCCTAATCATGTGAACGTATGCCATTTATAGTTGTCTCTGCACTAAGTTTATGCAAGATCTCTTCTGTAAAACTTAATGAAACGCCTGGTATTCATTAAATTATTACTTACCAAAGTCTGGAGTGGCAGTTTTGACAAGAAGACCTCAACCAAGATGCTACAAACGATAGATTGGCCTTTGTAATGCACATTTCATTTACAGGGTTTATCGTTTCAACTGGGGATTTGGGGCACCGAGAAAGTGGTAAATACCTGATTTGGATCGCACGCTGCGCAGATGTACATGTGAAAATAAAACTCATGCCTCTCTCTTTGTTATCTCTGTAGCCTCCTCTACCCCTGCAACCCTCTGAGACCTCTGCACTCATCCAATTCTGGCATCTCGCACAGCACCAGTTTCTATTGCTTGCCATTGGCAGCTGTGTCTTCGGTTGCCGAGATTCCCAAAGCTTTGGAATTCCCTCCCTAAACTTCTCCACCTCTTTCCTCAGAAGTTACTCCTTTGGCATTAGGTCACCTGTCCTAATAACCCATCATGCCGCTTGCCGTCAAATTGTGTTTGATTTGAACTCCTGAGAACCCAAATTTCATTTTTGCTAGGTTAATGGTGTGTCATAGCTAAGAATCACTCAATGCTTAAAAGTATATGTGAAGATATAACTAAAAACTCACCTGCAAACAATATGTACTGGTTACTGCTTGTATAACTATTTCAATTTTTTGGCAAACTATTCCCCTTCCCCCACACACATAGTTATTAACTATTGACCTGCAGATTGGTAAATTTCTGCTTCCTTATAGAATCATAGAATTCATAGAATCATAGAATTTACAGTGCAGAAGGAGGCTGTTTGGTCCATCGAGTCTGCACCGGCCCTTGGAAAGAGCACCATACCTAAGCCCACACCTCCACCCTATCCCCACAACCCAACCCCACCTCACCTTTTTGGACACTAAGGGCAATTAAGCATGGCTAATCCACTTAACCTGCACATCTTTGGACTGTGGGAGGGAACTGCAGCACCCGGAATAAACCCACGCAGACACAGGGAGTATGTGCAGACTCCGGACAGACAGTGACCCAGTGGGGAATCGAACCTGGGAATCCTTGTCCTGGTCTATAAGCCTCTATTTTCTTATTATGGATTCATGCTCGGGATATTGGCATCACTGGTAACACTGGAATTCATGGCTCAACCTATCTTTGTCCTTGAGAAGGTTGACCTTTCTTCTTGAATCACTGCTGTCCATGTGGTATAGGTAAATCCACAGGCAGCGAGCCCAGCGACAATGAAGGGATGGTGATATATTTCCAAGTGGGGGTGGTTTGCGACTTGGTGGTAAAGTTAAAGTTGGTGGTCTTCACATCCGCCTGCTCTTTGTGCAGGTTTGGGTGGTGTTGTCGGCAAAGCCTTGGTCCATTGCTGGGGCGCTTCTCTACGCACTTCAGCCACAGTGCGCTGGTAGTGGAGCAAGTGGAAGGCTGATGCAGCGGACGGGCTGGCAATGGCTTTGTTATTAATGCTGCTGAGCTCTCCCGAGCATTGTTGCAGGAGAATGGTAGAGAAGCAGTGAATGGCAGCCAGTTATTCAACTATAGAAGACAACATGGCCAAACTCTCATATCTTCCCATTGAGGTCCAAACAGGATCACTGGATAGTAATCTGGAATCAGAAACCAGTCTGTTTTCCGGAATGGAGGGTAGCAGACAATAATTTTTTTTACAAAGGTCACTGCTAGAACAACAGTTCTTTTAGGTAACGATTAATGACTGGGCGGCACGGTGGCACAGTGGTTCGCACTGTTGCTTCACAGCTCCAGGGTCCCAGGTTCGATTCTGGCTTGGGTCACTGTCTGTGCGGAGTCTGCACATCCTCCCCGTGTGTGCATGGGTTTCCTCCAGGTGCTCCGATTTCCTCCCACAGTCCAAAGATGTGCAGGTTAGGTGGATTGGCCGTGATAAATTGCCCTTAGTGTCCAAAATTGCCCTTAGTGTTGGGTGGGGTTACTGGGTTATGGGGATAGGGTGGAGGTGTTGACCTTGGGTAGGGTGCTCTTTCCAAGAGCCGGTGCAGACCCGATGGGCCAAATGGCCTCCTGCACTGTAAGTTCTATGAAAAATATGCAGGTTAGGTAGGTTGGCCATGCTAAATTGCCCTTAGTGTTCAAAAAGGTTAGGTGGAGTTACAGGGATGGGGTGGAGGTGTGGGCTTATGTAGGGTGTTCTTTCCAAGGGCCGATGCAGACTCGATGGGCTGAATGGCCTCCTTCTGCACTGCAAATTCTATGATTCTATAATCTTGGAATACCGAGTAAAATTTCTAAATTTGCCATTGATTTCAAACTTAGAGAGTGAGGAACAGTGAGGCGAATATGAATTTCCTCCAACTAGACATAGATAGGTGAGCAGAATAGATAGAGAAATGCCAGATGGAATCTAATACAGAGAAATGTGAGGTCATGCATTTTGGCACGACTGCCACACCTGGGATCAGGGGCACGAACCACCATGTCTGACAAATTTGTGGCTTCAAACTTTTAAATAGCCCAAATAATTTTTGTCAGTCTAACAAAATTTCACGGAACGCTGCTGTCAATATCAATGCAATTGGACATCACAACATTCTGCTAAGAATCAAATATCTTCTCCGAGTTTTCTCCCATTACAATTAGCAACTAGCTTGCATTCAGAATCAGGTGCCAGCAACCAAGCAGGAGTTTAGCTTCCATTTCCACATTTTAAAAATTGGGGGCTTACGCTCTCCATGCTCAAAAAGAAAATCAATCCTTTGCACCGATATCAATACTGATTGCCTCCCCCATTTTCCTGGCTGTGTCTATCACAAACACTCTTGTCCTTTATTTTCACACCACGGTTTGAGTGCGCCTTGCCCTTTGACACCATTTCTCTATTACGACACACGGTCAGTGCACAGTGTGATTCAAAGTTGAAAGGCACATTTTGGTGTGTCCCTTTGCATTAAACCCATTGCACGGCGAAGCAACTCTGGGTTGGAAGAATATCGATTTTCTTCAGGAGAGAGAAAAAAAAACCTCTGCATCTATATTACACATTTTGTCCTTTGGCCGAATGGAGTGAAGTGAATAATTTACATAATTGCATGATAATCATTTGGGGCAGGCAACTTGTCCATCAACCTCGCATTTTCACCTGCGAACCTTTCGGTCTTCTTGTCTCTCCTACCCTTGGCTCCCTGAGCGACGATTACATAATTGAGTTTTATCTGATCTCGCCTACATTAAATCAATAGCAAGCTCCCTGACTTCCTGCAGCTAAAATTGATTGACACTGATGGGCAGCTGAAGTGAGAGAGATGAAAACAAACACCCCTGGCAGATGGTACGTGGAGATAAGCGGTTTGATCTCCCTCCCTTCTCTCCATCGTGTTGCCGTGACATTTTGTCCATATCTGTATCGGAGAGAGACAGAGAGAGAGAGAGAGAGAGACAGGCCTGCAGTCAACATGGAGTGGAAAGGATCAGGGATTGTTTGTGATTGAAGCATCCCTGTGGGGAACGCAGTGTGTAAAAGGAAAGGTCAGAGCGAAAAAAAGTGAGGGTGCCCGTGACCTTACTGCACAGTCCCATCAATTAATCTCTTATCGTCAAGACCGATGCTACAGCAGGGGATGACACATAGCCTGATGACATTGTCCGATATTAAAAGGCAAGGTCTGCTGTTGTGTGCATAATTTTAGGTTTGCTCAATATACTGAATCGATTTTTTACAGTGGACTTCTAAAACAAAAGTTAGCACGCAGCTGGAAAGATAGAAATGACATTCAATCTATTGTGATAACACTTAAGGGAATAGTGGTTGCTTTACAGATGTATTATATCACTCCCAATTACATTTACGCTACATTTTTTTACACACCAGTGAAAAATAGACCGAGGGACCAATTGATCTTTTTTTTCTATGGTAACGTCAGGGATGAGGAAAAAGCCATTCAGCCCTCAAAAGATGATGGGGCTAGAATGAAAATGAATGAAATGAAAATCGCTTATTGTCACAAGTAGGCTTCAATGAAGTTACTGTGAAAAGCCCCTAGTCACCATATTTTGGTGCCTATTCGGGGAGGCTGGTACGGGAATCTGCGTTTGGATTCTCCCACTTGTTCCTAAATCTCCCATTATGATGCCCAGGGCAATTAATCATCTTCATCGGGGCTGGAGAAGAAGGTGTCTGGCTGAATGTGAAATGTTGACGGAAACAGATACACCATTGGCGGCAGCTGGATTGTGCGATCAATGACTTCAGCAAAAGGGCACCGAATATTATTGCACGCATCTGATTTGGTTAAGGTTACATGACTGGCAGCGACACAGTAGCACAGCGGTTAGCACTATTGCTTTGTGTGGCCAGGTTCGATTGTTCGAACCCGGGTTCGATTCCCGGCTTCGGTCAGCATCTGCACGTCCTCCCCGTGTCTGCGTGGGTTTCCTCCGGGTGCTCCGGTTTCCTCCCACAAGTCCCGAAAGACGTGCTTGTTAGGTGAACTGGACATTCCGAATTCTCTCCCAGTGTACCCGAACAGGTGTCGGAGTGTGGTGACTAGGGGCTTTTCACGGTAACTTCATTGCAGTGTTAATATAATCCTACTTGTGACAATAATAAAGATTATTATTACTGTCGCTGCTCATTGGCAGCTGATAGATTGGCAGGAACAGGAAATTGGACAACATTTAAATGAAGCCTTCACCTCTCCAAGTGGTGCCGCATTTTTGCCCTAATTTAACCGATTCAGTGTAAAGCTCAGGTAAAACAACTGTAGTAATGTTCTCCTGTCCACCCGCCCCATTCCTCCAGCCAGGAATAAAAGGCATGCATCAGATTTCCGGGACAGCAGAGAGATTTTTGAAAATAATAATTGAACAAATTGCCATATCTTTTGAGTTCTGTTGGAGGATAATACACTTCCAGATTCTCTGATGATGCAGTGCTTCCCTCAGAGTTAGACATCAATGCACTCTTTTAACCCAAGCAACGCAGATGCCAAATTCAGCAATGGAATGAGGTGGCCATGGCAGTAAACACCAAAGATATAGCACTAGCCATGACAATTCAGTGCAGGAAAGAGTTCAATTACCTTACCAAGTCTTCAAAGGCAAGAAGCATTAGCTACACCTTTCAAGAATGCAATGTGCTAAGTATGTTACCCATTTATCAACACGTCCTCCCACTCTGTGCTAAAATGGCTTACATTTATTACTATCACTATTCAGTGCATTGACTGATAATTTCCTTTCCTATTGATGTACCGTAACAAAGAGAAGTCGCATGTCCTTGTGGGTGTCATCTATGACTGTGGCTATCTTGTGAATTGTGCTGCTTTATCATGTTGACTCCGGTTTTACATGGGAGGGCTGATAGCATTTCTTCATCTGGAAAAAATTGCATCCAAGTCTTGTTGGCATCTGTGCACAGCTGTTTGGCTTAGATTAGAGATGTGGCTTTGTTCACCATGGCTAACTTCCTCTCTCTAATGTCAATCCCATTAATTGGTGACTCATGGGCAACACACTACATTAATCAGCGCTCAATTTAATAACAAATAGTTTAGAGATTGGATCACGTGTGGTCCGGGGTGGAGCTGCGGGAATGAGAGCTGGAGCGATGGCAACCAGGAGTGTGCATTTGTATGGGCTCCACATTCAGAGGTAGCAGAGTATCTATAAGGCCTGTTCCCCTGAATGCAGCCAGCAAATAGGGCAAACCAATGTTGTACCATGCAGGGACCCAAGGAGGTGAAGGCCTCTTGTACATACACAGGACCTAAGGCCTATATCGGGTGTGGCTAAAGGATTTGCCTTGTTAGTCTTCATCCAATGAGGAGGATGGCACACACCTGGTGCATGCACTTCCTGCCGCCACTGTGTGGAGTTGGGAGGCGAGGTTGTGCCTGATAAATCCACGCACGCGACCAAAATTTGCGGCCTAAACTTTTGGTATGATTAAGACTTGGATATTGCTGCATTAAGAAGAAAATGAAGTCACATTTCTGAGTTGATTCTAACATTCAGCAATGCCCCTTGGGATTGACAACTGAAGCTGTTTAAATATTGAACTAAAAGTTCAATTTCCATATGCATCAGTTATAAATTGAATTGAATATTTGTCTTGCTATTTCTCAAAGACTTTGCCACCGCTTTTCTGGATGATTTTTCTGCAGTGTTTAAAACATCTGAGCAAGTCCAGCAAATACAGGATCTTGAGACACATTTTGTATGCTTCTGTAACATCCCGGTGCTGTGCTGGGCTTGGTACCCGTGAGAGCTTATTTCCTCCAGTGGCTAATTGAGGAATGAACAAAAGGAATGACTTGCATTTATTTAGCGCCTTTGACAACCTCTGGCTATCCTCAAGTGTTTGACAGTCAATGAAGTTGTTTTGAGTAGTGACTGTGATAATGCCAAGATATACAGAGCCAATTTGCTCAAGGCAAACTCTCTGCTTTTACTGACATTGATTGAGTGTTGAACAGTGGCCAAGACATAAATGCAGGATAAATGCAATTCACAAACTCATTCTCTATCAATAGTTATGTCATGTTGATACAAACAATGGGTAAAGGAACACTCCTTTTTGCCATTTCCCTAATACATGACCAATAACAATCTATGTGATGTTAGGAATTCCAACTTACCTTATCACCCAGCAGAGGGGCTGAGAACTACAGGTCCCAGCATGCCATGGGAGTTCCTGCACAATTGCAGACTGGGATCAGGCGGTGCACATGCAGCCCGGCATTTGGAGTCCTTTGGGTCAAGAACAAGGGTCTGTGCTTGTGTGAAAAAGACAAAGGTTGCGAAAACCCTGATCATGTGATCCAGGTGTACCTTGTCAAAACGGAGACGAGATCCCAACAGCGGGAAGGAGAAATACCAAATAGGAAACCCGGGGAGAGGGGCAGGGCGAGGTGACAGAAAAACGAGGAAGGAGTCATCATCGGGAGGCGGAGACCTCTGGTAGGAACCACCAGGAAGCGGAGCAAATAAACAGGCTCCAAACAGTAAAAGTGCTCCGGTTAGTAGGCTTCAAGTAGTGAGGGCTCAGGGGAATCCCTGGAGATCTGAGAAGGTGGCAGAAGGCTGGTGATCTTGGGGAAGTAGTGTTCCGCTTGGTGTGGCTGAAGGGCTGAAACTGAGCTCGAGTTAATGCCGGAGTGCAGACCCGGGAATCTTGAGGAATGAAACTTTGGGAGGTGAGACCTAAAACCTGCGAGGTGGGCAGTCATTGAGGCAGTCCGAGTTGGAATGACCTTTGGAGCTAATTCCAAGGCAAGATCTTTGAAGGTGAAGACTTGGCTCCCTCACGAGAGAGAGGGTGAGTTTCAATTAAATTTGTTGACTCAATGTCTGCTGACATCTGGGTGGGGTGCTGTGAAATCCATGGGATCTGTCTTGGTTGCATTTTCCATTTATTATACAGTGTGACGTATTCAGACACAATTGGCCTGTTATTACATGTGTACCTTGTGTTAACCCTGAATGTTGAAGTGTAAGGTAGATATCATTTTTTTAATCTTTCTGACCTTGCATAGTAAAGTTTATTTTGTTTGTTCAAAAACAGTGGAACTTGTGCATTTATTCTCTGAGAAAGCACCTTGCATCTCAAACTTTATCTACTTTAAACAAAAAGTTACTCACGTCTAACCAGAGCATATCCAAAACAAGGGATTGGGCCAGGAACCTAACAACGGTGACACAATGGCATTCAGAGGGAATGATAAACTAAGGGCCCAGCTGCTGTTTTGGTTGGGTGTGAAACATCCTGTGGGCTGGAATATATAAGGCACCAGATTCCTCAACCCTTGGTCTTAATGGTCAGGGGACAACCCATTGATGTCAACACTGGCTGCCCTGCAGCATTTCCTGGAGGCCCCTAAGGGACAGGTAAGGGTGGGGAAGGTTTGTGTTTGAGAGTCCAATGGGGGCAGGGGGCAGTGAAGGGGAGGGGATATCTTTGGTGAGCCCACCAATGGGCCGCAGGGGCTGCTTAAAGAAGAAGCCCAAGCAGGGAAACCTGCCAAGTTGAGCACATCGGCGGACCTCTCCTGCCCCCAGTTCAATCCCAACAGCGGCCTCATGAGACACTTAATTGCCCACTTAAGGGCCTGAATTAACTGACTGACAATATCGAGGGCCGAAGGGCCTGTACTGCGCTGTAATGTTCTATGTTCCAAGGGACATCCCCACCCCTGGTCTAATTTCAGTGGGGGCAGGAGCAAGTGGGTAGGCAGCAGGCAAGTTGTCCATTGGTTTTAATGAGGCACCTTCTGCCAAACTCCAAACCCACTGGCAGGATGGTGTTAAATACACCCGTGACACCATTCTGAAGAAGATTAGGCATGTGCGTCTTGTGTACTGGTCAATCCTTATCCACCCAGCACCAAAACAGCTTATTTGATCATCACCACATGATGGTTTATGAAACCTTGCTGTGTATAAATTGACTATCACATTTGTTAAATCACAACAGTGACTTCACTTCAAAAGAACTTTGTTGGTTATAAAGTCCATTGTGATGTCTTGCGGCTATAAATGGAGCAAGGTTTCATTTTCTTCACAAGTTGACATTTATTGTGCTGTAATTCTTATGATAGCCCCGCGATTGGGCCAATACCATTTTGACACACATGAGGGAAGCCATAGATAATACCATATGCCTCCTCCATATTCCTGAATGATGAGCATCAAGGTCGTTCTGACACTGGACTTTCACAATATTGTTGTTGAAGTGTGAAGCGCCCATCAGCGGAGCTTCATGATGACCCTCAGGGGTGGGTGTTGCCAAGCATCATATCATGGATCAAGGCGGGGGCCAAGGGCTGGAGGTCAACGCCTTGGTTGGGGATTGATGCCCTTTGTTGGAGCATAAACTGGAAAGGGTGGATGGGTTAGATGTGTGGGTGGTTCAGGGGTGTGTGGGCGGGCGGGGGTGCGGGCGTTGGTGGGTTGTCACGACTTTTCCTGTTTGGGACTATACTGACTGAGTCAGGACAAATTGGTAGATTGGGGGTGGTGGTCAGGGGTCAGGTTGGGAGAAGTTTGGAAAAACTATGTGGAAAACCATAAAGGGTGTTATAAAGGCAGTTGGGTCCTATATTGAGGGGCAAGGGCACCTGATGCTCTTTCTAGCTCACAAACAATGCCTCCTGTTTGACCTTACCCAATTTGATGGTCAGGAACCTTTAAAGAATCAAAGAATGGTTCCAGCGCAATAGGAGGCTGTTCAGCCTGTCTGGTCTAAGGTGGTTGTCCTGAAGAGCAAATCACCTCCTCAGACGCCCTCCTCTTTCCCAGAGTCCTGCAATTGTTTTTTCTTGAGATAATTCTCCAATTCTTATTTGAAGAGTTCAATGGAGTCCGTCTCCACCATGCCCTTGGAGCATTCCAGACCCAAACCACTCGATGTTCAAAAAGGTTTTTCCTCATGTCGCTGTTGCTTCTTTTGTCACTCACCCTTAACCCTGGTTCCTGATCCTTCCACACATGTAAGCAGTTTCTCTCTAGCTGCGCTATCAAGAACCCTGAAGAATTTTGGCTTCCAGTTGAAGAATCCCCAATGTTCCAACGGTTGATACCAGAGCCCTGGTAGTCTATCCAGTGCCTGTGAAATGGGCCAATATCCAGGTAGCATTTCTCAAAGGATTATCTGCAGCAGACCAATATGAAATGTTCATACACAAAGAGGAAGAAACACAGACATCAATTTGCTTGAAGGGTATAAATATAATAAGTATTGGTTGAAGGATTATGGAGGTTAAAAGCACATTTTTGCGGGACATATACGCAATAGATAACCTTTGATAAGGTGCCCTATGGTCCCCAAAAGTAAGGAAGCATGGCATAGAGGGAAATTTGGCCGATTGGATCAGTAACTGGCTATCACATAGAAGACAGAGGGTGGTGGTAGATGGTAAATTTTCATCCTGGAGCCCAGTCACCAGCGGTGTACCACAGGGATCAGTGCTGGGTCCTCTGCTATTTGTGATTTTTATCAATGACTTGGATGATGGAGTTGAAGGTTGGGTTAGTAAATTTGCTGATGACACCAAGATTGGTGGAGTAGTGGATAATGTGGCGGGTTGTTGTAGGCTGCAAAGAGACATTGATAGGATGCAGAGCTGGGCCGAAAAATGGCAGATAGAGTTTAACCCTGATAAGTGTGAGGTGATTCATTTTGGTAGGACAAATTTGAATGCGGATTACAGGGTTAACGGCAGGATTCTGAAGAATGTGGAGGAGCAGAGAGATCTCTGAGTTCATGTCCATAGATTTCTGAAAGTTGGCACCCAAGTGGATAGAGCCGTGAAGAAAGCCTACAGTGTGTTAGCATTTATTAACAAGGGGATTGAGTTTAAGAGACGTGAGGTTATGCTGCAACTGTACAAGACCTTGGTTAGACCACATTTGGAGTATTGTGTGCAGTTCTGGTCACCATTATAGGAAGGATGTGGAAGCATTGGAAAGGGTGCATAGGAGATTTACCAGGATGCTGCCTGGGTTGGAAGGTAGGTCTTCTGAGGAAAGGTTGAGGGAGCTAGGGCTTTTCTCATTGGAGCGAAGGAGGATGAGAGGTGACTTAATTAAGGTGCATAAGATGATGAGAGGGATAGATATAGTGGACGTTCAGCGACTTTTTCCTCGGGTGGATGTAGCTGTTACAAGGGGGCATAACTATAAGGTTCATGGTGGAAGATATAGGATGGATGTCAGAGGTAGATTCTTTACTCAGAAAGTGGTTGGGGCATGGAACGCACTCCCAGCTATGGTAGTGGAGTCGGACACTTTAGGAACTTTCAAGCGGTTATTGGACAGGCATATGGAGTGCACTAGAATGAAATGAAAATCACTTATTGTCACAAGTAGGTTCCAAATGAAGTTACTGTGAAAAGCCCCTAGTCGCCATATTCTGGCACCTGTTTGGGGAGGCTGTTACGGGAATTGAACCATGCTGCTGGCCTGCCTTCAAAGCCAGCGATTTAGCCATGTGCTAAACAGCCCCTTTAAACAGCTAATGATTGGGAGTAGTTTGATTTGATCTTAGTTTCAGACTAGTTCGGCACAACATCGTGGGCCGAAGGGCCTGTACTGTACTGTACAGTTCTATTTCTAAACTAGACTCGCTTTTAAAAAATGTTTTTATTGGCGTTTTTCAATTTTACTAGACTAACTTACATGTGTTACTTTCATCCACTAAACGGATGATCCTTGAGCTGCACAAAAAGGTGCAGCAGGATTTAAGATGTCCTGTCCTGAACAAATATACTTTACTTATTTGTGAATGTAACACAGGGGAGGCAGCGGTGCAATGTTATTGTCATTGGACGAGTAGTCCAGAGGCCCAAAGCAAGATCTAGGGACATGGGTTCAAATCCCGAGCAGATGGTAAAACTAGAATTCAATAAAAGTCTGGAATTGAAAAACTAATGAATCGATTGTCGTTAAAGACCCATCTGGTTCACAAATGCCCTTTAGGGAAGGAAATCTACCACCCTTACCTGGTCTGGCCTACATGTGACTCCAGATCCATAGCAATGTCATTGACTCCCAAATAAATGCCCTCTGAAATGGAGGGCCGTTATGAGGGCCCTGGATTTTTCTTCAGAAAAAAAAAGGGGCAGCACAGTAGCATTGTGGATAGCACAATTGCTTCACAGCTCCAGGGTCCCAGGTTCAATTCTGGCTTGGGTCACTGCCTGTGCGTAGTCTGCACATCCTCCCCGTGTGTGCGTGGGTTTCCTCCGGGTGCTCCGGTATCCTCCCACAAAGATGTGCAGGTTAGGTGGATCGGCCATGATAAATTGCCCTCAACCAAAATTGCCCTTAGTGTTGGGTGGGGTTACTGGGTTATGGGGATAGGGTGGAGGTGTTGACCTTGGGTAGGGTGCTCTTTCCAAGAGCCGGTGCAGACTCGATGGGCCGAATGGCCTCCTTCTGCACTGTAAATTCTATGATAATCTATGTACAGGCAATAAATGCTGGCATAGCCAGTAACATTTGTGTCCCGTGAAATTTTTAAAAAACTTTGCAACTCCCATTTTTCTGAAACTTATTGGACTTTGAAGTGCTTGTCCTAGTTTAAAGTTAAATTATTAACCTTCAAAGTAGCCGACTGCCACCAAAACAGGGACACTGATTGTGCAAATTGCGCAAAAGCAATTTTTATTGCCCATTTTCTGCTCATGCTCATTTGCGAATCAGCTAATATAAACAATGCAGTTATGCATGTTGGGATGTAATATTTTCTTTTTTTTAATAAATATTCTGAATTCTCCCTCCGTGTACCTGAACAGGCACCAGAATGTGGCAACTGGGGGCTTTTCACAGTAACTTCATTGTAGTGTTAATGTGAGCCTACTTGTGCTAATAATAAAGATAATAATTATTGTTATTTTTATTGGCATTTTCAATTTAGAATGTAATATTTTCTGAGACCGTTCTTTTCCTTGATACATTTCAGATTAGAAACCTGGTGCAGTTCTATTAACACAGATGAACAGGGTTATCATATTAATGGTTTTACTATCTTCACTCCCGGATAGGGTAAACCTACCCAGTCAAACTAATTGCAAGCTCAACACCTCAATTGTGATGAATTCCAGATCATTAAAGGAACCTAGTCAGCGACAGACTGGGTCCCGACTGTCCCCACTCCAAGGAGTTTTCAAACCAGCAAAATTATGATTTCCCAAGCCCGCCCATTGTGGGAATCGTCGCTGGTCGAACAGAAAATTTGACGGACCATTGATAGGTCCAATATCCTCGGGCAGGAAATTCCAGTCTCTGGGAGAGCGGGTCTGGAAAATTCTACCCGACATGTTGGTTCATTTGGATATACGTGTGAGACTGCAAGGATTTAAAACTTGCAGATGAATATTTATTATAAGAATCAATTATAGATTACATGATGGTAATGAATGCGATATCATAGAATAGATGGTAATTAACATACATTCTGACATGACAAATCTATTTCAGATTAGATACAATTTTGATTCCACCTTAAAAACAATTTGGTTATTCAAACAAGTATTGATTTGAAAAAAATTATACTGACAATCCAGTGTAATTTCTTAATAGTATGGATTGTCTTTGTTTCAACGTTTTATGGGAAATTCTCTCAGAAATCAACTCCTGTGTCCTCAGTATGGATGTGTGTGGCTGTGTGTCTGCGTATTGACTTTTCTTTTTAAAGACATGGGCCTTGGGCGGAGATTCATGGCCCCTCTCGCAAGTGGGATCAACCATTTCCGTAGAGGCCAACGGAGTTTTGAATGGCTCACCACATTTCACAGCCCCGCCCCCACTGCAATCGGGCCCTAAAATTCCATCTCCTTTCTCCATAGCTCACTGTACAGGTTGGTATTGTTCATTGTATTCACCCAAAACAATTTTTTTTACTATGTTTTTTCAATTTTCTTTTGACTGTGAACGCTTGAAGGTCAGTTGTTTGTTGTTGAGGGAGTTTGGCTCTCTTCCAATAGTTAGGTGTTCAAGGTTTTTTTTTATGAGTTCCCTCGCTTTCTGTCTTTTCTGTTCACTAGCTTTTTGGCAGCCATTCAAATGCGGCATAATGTAGTCCAATTTTATGGCTGCACTTTGATAATAACAGTCACACACCACGTCCCCAATATCCCCTGTTAAAATCTGCCCTATTTCATAGGCAGTAGGAAGCCAATGTTCTCCTGTTACTTTTACTACCAATCACAAAAGAAAATCAATTTCTCATCCATCCCCATGACGAAGTTGATCTGAAGTTACAGAAAATTACTAAAACAAAACTATGCAGAAGCAATTACTGGTTACATCGGTGGGCGACATCAGTTTCTTTCGTGAATTAGGAAATAGATGTTTTTGAGAAAATGTGCCAATTGGCATAGTTACGTCTCAAAGAAAATGCTTGACTTGAATAAACTTCTTGTGAGGCGTACAAACAGGGGCGATGAAAGGAAACTTGCCATTGTGGTGATCGATTCTGACAGGGGGGTGGTGAGGTCATATTATTGGATGGGGCTGACCTTGAGCTCATTGTGCCTGAACTAACTGGAAGTGCCAATCAGTGTTGGATTGCCACACCATTCCTCGTTTTTCTTTTACCTGGTCGGGCGAGATCCAAGTAGTGCAGTAGGTCCCCAGGGTCTAGTATTGAAGGGCAGACCTCTCGAAGGGATGGAGATCATGCCCCCTCTTTTACAGCAGGTAAGTAAAATTTCCTGTGCACTTGAAAAGCTCTTTATTTTCTCCAGGGAGAAAGTAAATGTATAAGATAAGTGGCTATGAATTGGGGGCGGGGAGTTAAAGGTTGGTCATGGGGGGAGGGGGGGCGGTTTCAGAAGGCTTGTTGGAGGTGGTGAGTGTAGCGGAGCAGGTCAGGAGGGAGGTTGGGTCTTGAGATGGGGGGGGAGTGGGTGTTGGTGAATCTCAGGGAGGGAAGGTGTCGGGCCGAGGGCATTCAGGTTTCCAGTCGGTCGGGTCAGGCATGGGAAGGGATTGGTGTAAGAATTGGGCCTGGCGGGGTCTGGGAAGACTCCCTGTGGGGCTAGTGGAATCCCATGGGTTTGGGAATTCCTATCGGGGGTGTAGTCCCTTGGGTGCAGGGAAGGTCCCCTGGTGCGACAAGTAGGGGTGTGGGGCGAGTCTGCTGGGTCTGTACAAAAGTTACCCAGAGAGGTTTTAACTTGTCTAACTTTTCTGGATAATTATTCATGTAACCCATGTGGAACCATCCAAAGTTGACAATTTAACGATCATTATCGAATGGTTCTCAATGCAGGGCAGTTGGCCATTGAGAACCTTGCACTTCTGGGCAAATGCCATAAAAATCTCGCCTGGGAACTCTGAACATCTTGGAGCCCGTTGGCTACAGCTCAATGTCTTTCAACCTCCCACATAAGACTGGGGAATTTGATTTGCATTGTAACGTCCGCTTGAAATTCCGCAACCTTTTACATTTGTGGGCCAATTGTGGGCAAGTTGCCCCAAAGAAGCAATACAATCGAATGGGATTTCTATTAGCTCAAACTTCAGTCAGGCCTTTAGTGCTGCTACCTTGCGTAATGTTTGTTTTCTGTCCCGGGGTCCTTCAACCCTTCGACAGTTCCATTCACCTTCTAAGAATTAAGGCGCACTCAGTCATGATAACGGTCATTTTAATTTATTTCCCCGGTGACAGATGATGCTGAGAATTTAGTGGGGGTGGATTTCAGAACTTTGCTGTTGCTGATGATCATTTAAATCTTTGCCCAATTGTTGCTCACCGTGCTGATAGAACAGGTATAAATAGCGGCTCATTGGTTGGCACAACCCTGTCGGCTTGCGATTCTGATGCAAGGGCTTTGCTCAATATTCCAGTTTGGGAGGCATAGAATGGTTGTGGCAAAGAAGGAGGCCATTTGGCCTGCCATGTCCGTGCTAGCTCTCTAGAACAGCTCCTCAGCTAGTCCCACTATCCAGCTTTCTCCCCGCAACCCTTGCAATGTATTTCTCTGCGAATTGTTACCATTTCCATTCTGAAAGTCACGGGGGTGAATTCTCCGCCGGGGGGATTCTCCATATTGCCGGCAGCGCACCCTCGCCCTCGGGTTTCCCGGTGCGTGGGGTGCCTGCAATGGTAAATCCCACTGGCCAGCGACGGTGCACTGCCAAGAAACATGCGACTGGGGAGGCGGAGAATTCACCCATAATTAAATCTGCTTCCACCTGACCCTCGGGCAGTGCATTCCAGATCCTCACCACTTGCTGCCGAAGAAATGTCTTGCCACCTGTCCCCTCAGGTTCTTTTGCGAATCACCACAGATCGGTGCCCTCTGTTCCTCAACATGTCCCACTGATTGGAATGGTTTCTGTTGCCCAGCCCCCTAATGATTTGAACACCTCTATTAGAACTCCACCCGAATCTTCTCTTCACTCTAGAGAACTGCACTAGCTTCACCAGTCTGCCCACAAGAGTGAAATCTGACATTCTTGGAACCAAATTGTTCCCAATTTACTGGGGGGAGCAGGGCTAAGCAGCGATGGGAAGGATTAGACATGTTACAATTGGTTTGGGCACAGCTGATGGAACAGGTTGGTGTTCTTGGCAGTTTTTATTTTATTGTGCCGTGGGATGTGGGCATCACCGACAAGGCCAGTATTTGTTACCCATCCCTCAAACGGCTTTGAATTGAGTGGCTCGCTTGACCATTTCAGATCGTGGTCAAGAGTCAACCATGGTTCTGTGGACCTGCAGTTGCACATTCGTTGGACTGGGTCAGCAAGGCTGATTTCCTTCTCGATATTACTTTCGTGAACGAGATGGGTTTTTAGGACAATCGGTGATAGTTTCATGATCATCATTACTGAGACTAGCTTTCTAATTTCAGATTATAATGAGTGAATTTGCATTCCACCTGCTGCCGAGGTAGGATTTGAACCCAGGCCCCCAGAGCATTAGCCTGGGCCTCTTCAAGGTGCCACTGCACCATTACACCACTGATTCCTCCACCTTCTCATCACAGTGGTACAAAACCAACATCCCTCTCAATATTGCTTGGGTAATAAAATTACTACTCTCTTCCGTCATCTGAAGCCTTTCTGTAGCGGCTTTAAGAGGTAGCTTCAACATTTCATTTATAACACGATCAAATCTATATTTAATCACACGCTGACTCATGACTTTACAAAAATTGTGTTAACAAGTTTGTTATTTCAGTCCTTTTGCAGTGTTTCTCAATTGCACTTATATTATTGTGTTCCCCAATGTTTAATAGATGGGTATTGCAATATCTCCAGGATGGTTGCTGTGTTTCAAGATAACCTCAGTGGAGCGTTGGGCTCCACGATCGTTGAGAAATAAATTATGGACATGTTATGTGGACAGTAAGTGTTCAGTGCCTGATGTCCATTTACCCTCAGAGAACGATTTGCTGCTCTGCTGTATCGCGTCTTTGGTAATTATTCCTTCAAGGGCCGATGCAGCACAGCGGGATGAAGGTATGTCTTCTGCAAACAAAATTCCGCATTATTTAATTTATGGCTTTGGAATAATCACCTCATGGAAAGAGACTGAGAATGAAGGGACAACCAAAGAATATCGATAGAAGGAGGACCTTTTTCATACAAAAGCAAAATGCTGCAGGTGCTAGAGATCGGAAATAAAAGCAGAAAATGCTGGAAATATTAATGATCTTACATTGGTTGTCAGTGAGCTATTAGCGTGCTTTTGAAATTATTCAGCACTTGTTGCTCAACCGTGGAATCACATCTACCAATTTTGTGTTGGGTATTGCAAGCATGGGCTGGTTGAGACTGGCCCGCATCATTTCTATCACAAACAACCAAAGGAATATGTTGTTTGATTCGATCATCTAATTGTTGGGACACATGGCCTACATACGACGAATAGCTACACTAACAACCAGGGGCCGGCCGCGAAACAAAGTAGGCCTGGTGGGGGGGGGAAGCCCGTCCGCCGATTGGTGGGCCCCGGTTGTGAGCCAGACACCATCGGAGGACCCCCCGCCCCGTGAAGGAGCGCTTTTCCCCGCCCCACAGGCCATCCCCCCCCCCCCGACCCTTCGCGCAGAGTTCCCACCGGCAGCGACTAGGGGTGAACGGCGCCGGCGGGACTCTGTCGTATCCGTGCAGCCGCTCGGCCCATCCGGGCCGGAGTATCAGCGGCCCCGCCGATTCCAGCGGCCCACGGCGGGCGCCGCATGAAACCCGCTGGCGCAAATGGCGCCGATTCTCTGCACCCCGGATTCTCCGCACCCCAGCGTCGGGCGTCATGGTGCGGTTGCGGCGATTCTCCGGCCCGGCGCGGGGCTCGGAGAATCGCGCCCATAGTTCCCTGTTACTTTCTCAATGGCAACGCCTCAACCAATCGCAGTCAACTTGCCAACCAATCAATACTCTTTCCTCCCATAGTATAAATTGTGATTGCTTGAAATTTGGCGTTCTTGTGTTTGTCCTGATCAGTGCAAAATGAAAAGCTTCAGCAACATGTCTCACGTTTCAGCAATAGTCAATGTCTGTACTGGCAAGTGACTGACTGTACAATCTGTAACTGCGCAATCTCCTCAAACATTTCTGTATTAGATATGCCGAACTCTATTTCCCAGCCCTTGTCCTTCAACTCATTCATATGTTTCTCAGAAATCACTTCTTTCGAATTTGCCTTGTTCTGACTAACGTTTTGTTGCTCAGTAATGTCACCTTTTGTAAAACATTAGCCTACCAGATCAAATTAGTTATTTTCCGTCATGCAGTTTCCACCAGTCATCTGTATCAGGTACAGGTAGGATTCACATTTGAACTGTCTTCATTTAAATGCTGTTTCACCCTTGGATTGCGGCTAGCAAAAGCAACTAATTAGGAAATTCACGGAGATAACAATTGCATTAGATTCCTCGCTATTTCATTGCTTTCACAATTACGTATATCTTGTCTCATTAATTAAAAATACTCACTCCTGATGCACGTAACCCAACTGGGTTGAGATGACATAATTATCCTTTAAAGAGTTATGGATAGATGATTATTCCTGAGTAAAGCACATCTTAATCCCTTTCCCATTAGCTTAAATATTTCATGTAGAGAATGCTATGCCCAGCGACTGTCAGCTTGCAGGGCAATTAACTTACCGTCAATTCTTTACTGGAAAAGTCATGCCATGCTGCCCTAGGTGTACCCAATAAGCAGACAGGGAATAATAAACCAGAGCAGACCGCTCGGAGTAAGAAAATACCAATGAGAAAATCTACTACCAATCAAACAAAAAGGGAGTCAATACGTGACTAAGCGAAAAACAAGACAATTCACCGGCTGAGTGAGTCCTCCCCCTTTAATAGATTATCCAAACATTTATTAATTTGAAGCCTACTTGTGATTATTATTACTATTGCTACACTGTCAAATCTGTCGAGATGCTTTGCAAAGACCATTTATTGTTCTACTTCTGAAGTGCTTTTTTCTGTATATTGGGGGTGTTTTCGATGATGCGATCACAGGCAGCATCGCACGAACGAGCATGGAAACGAATTGCTTCCTAAGTCCTGTTTGGCTGTCTGCGTAAAGAGTCTCTTTTAATAAAGAAGGCTCACGTGTTTTTCCATGTGGAAGAAGGATTGTGCCAACAGCACGTTAAAAAAAAAACTTTTTGGACTTACTAAATCTTTAGAATGAGGCCACTATCGTTGTGCACACATAGATGGCATGTTACCAAGGTAAAGACACTGCACAAGTAATGGCCACTGATGATACCCCAATTAAGTTACCATGTTTGAATGCTGGTCATGATAAATCAATTTGCAAATGTTGGGCACCTCTAGGCAGTCCTTTTCGTTTCGTAAATGCATTCAGTGCAGCAATGAATTTTAAAGCATAAAAGGCTCCATGAGGAAGAAAATGCTGAAAGGCAAATCGCAGAACATGGCAGGTCTACTGTGGAAGTGAAAATGAGTGTTAAGAGGGATTGCTGCCTTCACAGTATTCATTAAGTTCATTGCTGGGAGCCATCTTTATGAAACATACTGTTGCTTACCACTTGCAATCAAGCAGATGATAAGGTACAAGGCTAAGATCAGAGCACATCTATAACCCGCTGTCAGCAGCATAAAGGATTCCCTTTCAAAGCCTGGATAAGTGCTATGAGCCAACTGTTCTAATGCCCTCAAAGTATATTAAAAAAATTCACTTACCCTTCATGAATGGATAGGAATAAAAGGAATATATACACTTCACCCAAACCATGTGATTGTATTTTTGGCAACATTTGCAAACATGTAACCACTCGATTTAGCATCAATTTTATTCTAAATAACTGTTCAGGAGATAGAACTTCCAAAGCACGTATAACACGTGCTCCTGCCGAATCTTAAATTATTCATTTTATCCATTAGTGGACTCTCGAATTATGCAAAAAGTGTGCGTCGTTGCCAAAGAACGACGATGAAGGAGAAATCCAGGAGATGCAGTCAACTATATGGACTTGTGCGTTTGAGCTGTCTCCCTCTCTTCTGGCACGGGAAAGTGTTGAAATAAAATCTCCACTGTCCAACATCTGGAAACCATAAGGCAGCAATAATAAGGGAATAATACAAATTCCCATTGCAAAAAATCTGGCCCCTGTCATGGCAAGCACATAGCATCCTGTCTCCATTACCACAGTGATTGGTGCCAAAACATGGAAATACAGCTATTGCTACCATTGCAACCAAGCATATTTGTGGATCGACTCCCAAATGGATCCAAGGTGGGCATAGGTTACCCACCTCACACACTCTGGTACCTGGAGGTGACTTGGCCAAGTTTCGGCGAGCTGTGTGTGCGTCAAGTTGCAGCAGCACCACGGCCAACTTGCTGAAGTTTGGGCTCGGCTGCACCACAAATATGACCTGATGTTTCCTCTTCCATCGAAAAAGGCAGCGAGAGAAACATATGGGAGAATTACTGAAGAAAAGGAAAAAGCTGCTGAAAGGAATTAAATTATTAATAGCAGTAGAGACAATCTTGCTTAGTTATGAATGGAAAATTAATGTTGCAGATGGAATTCTGAGGGAGATCTGCGAATGTAAAATAGTAATTGAAAAGCAAATCTACCGGATTGGAAAATATAACGAGAAAGCTTCCCAATTAGAAAGTGTAAAAATCAGTTTAATTTTGTGATTTTTTTTTCTGCCAAGCACACTGGTCTGATTTCCAGGGCTTAACAAATCAAGATTCAACTAAATCATTTAAAAAGTCTATTTGCTGAAATGCAATTATATAAAATTTACAGCTTCGAGGTAGGCCATTCGGCCCAACTGGACTATGGCAGCACTCATGGTTTACATAAGCCTCCTCTCACCCTTCTCAACACCCCCTATGAACATCTCCTTCTATTCCTATCTCCCTCATGTGCTCATCTAGTTTCTTCTCAAATGTATAGGTAGCAATTAGAAACAAACATGAATTATTTTTCAAATACCTGTGCGGCATTTTGCTATTACAAACAAATTCCTTTCCGGCATTATTCTTGATAAGTTCTTAATAATAATAATCTTTATTGTCACAAGTCGGCTTACATTGACACTGCGATGAAGTTTTACTGTGGAAAATCCCCTCGTCGCCACATTCCGGCACCTGTTCGGGTACACAGAGGGAGAATTCAGAATGTCCAATTCATCTAACAGCATGACTTTCGGGATTTGTGGGAGGAAACCGGAGCACCCAGAGGAAACCCACGTAGACATGGGGAGAACGTGCAGACTCCGCACAGACAGCGACCCAAGCCGGGAATCGAACCTGGGACCCTGGCTCCATGAAGCAACAGTGCTCATTACTGTGCTACCGTGCTGCCCACTTTGTAGTCTTGTAGTTATACTCTGAGAATAGCAGCTTGTGAGAATGGGCACTGACTGTGGTCCAACTGTCGGGATTAAAGAGCTTATTACAAGGTTGTATAAATGCTTTAACTGGAGCACAACGGAAAGTTAAAATAAAAGTGTGGTTCAACTAGTGCCAATTATCAGCGGGCTGAGTTTTTCCTCTTTCCCTCTTCTGAAAAGCATTTGCTCATTTCAGTGGTTCCAACGCCTCAGGCTTCCGTGCATGCACGCAAACCTTGACCGCCGCTATTAATAAGGTTTTCAGCATGCTGGCACATCACAATCAATCCTGAGCTAAGAGCTGAGAAATGGCAGTAAGCCATTCAGCCCTTCAAGCCTGCCTGAGCAATCAGCTAGACCCCGGCTGATCTGATTCTCACCTGTTATGGGCCAGGGTTTAGAGAACACCAAAGTGTATCATGGAGTTCACCTGATCTACAACTGTTTATAAATTTTCGTTAGGAGGAGCACAAGGGCCTACTTTTCAGCTGATATGCAACGCAGGCTTTACGCACTTTAAATCAAAAACAAAGCTTTATTCTACAAATTCAGTTCACATTTTATAAACACACACAGTAAGCATTTTATCAACTACAAACATGAATATTCCACACAGCTACAGTACTCTATATTTAACCCTTAATAACTTGCCTTTACTGTTTCACTCAAGTAATAACATCCACAAATCAGACAATCCCTTTTACCACAAAACTGTAGGTTTGCATTCCTTGCAGAACACAGGCATTACTTTGAAGTTATCAAGTGATCCGGAGACACCTTTTTAACATGCAGAGAGAAAGAAGCCGGGATTCTAGCTGGATGCCGGAGGGGTTGACGCCGCTCCAACCGGCGGCGAAGGGACTGCGCGAGTTTGCGCATGCGCGGAACGGCCATCGTGATCTCGTTCATGCGTGGAACCACCGGCGGGATTCCGCAAATGCGCAGACCAGCCGTATTTTGGCACATGCGCAGGTGGTTCTCTTCTCCGTGCCGGCCATGGCGGAGCCCTACAGGGGCCGGAGCAGAAGGAAGTGGTGTCCTCACGGAACAGGCCCGTCCGCAGATCGGTGGGCCCAGATCGTGGGGCAGGCCACCATTGGGAGCCCCCGCCAGGATCGGATCCCCCCCAGGGACCGCCCCCGCCAACTTACCTGCCAGGTCCCGCCATGGGGGACCATGCGTAACCCACACCGGGGGTATTGGCGAAAAGCGGATGGCCGCTGGGCCCATTGGGGCCCAGCGAATTGCTAGCAGGGCCGCTGCCAACAGTCCCCGACCAGCGTGGCGTGAGTCCCGCCCCCGCCCGAAAAACGGCACCGGAGAATACGGCATCCAGTGTCGGGGCGGGAATCGGCCACCCACCCGGGGATTCTCCGACCCGGCGGGGGGTCGGAGAATCCCACAAGGCTCCAAGATCCTTGTAGTCTGAATACAGCTTCCAACTATCTAAACCGAAAGTAAAACTCAGAGCCACTGCCCAGCTTCACCCACACTATGACATCACTGCAGCCATTTGAGAAGATAAACATTTCTTAAAGGGAGATTGCCATGATACACCTAATACCAATATATGTCCATCAAGGGGTGTTATATGAGCCAAGCGCCCCAGCCTGTTTCCCCTCCCTAGCTCATAGCTGTGCCATCAAAGACCTAGCTGGTAAAAGCCAATTTAGAATGGAAGGGATTGAGTCTGAGGACACATTTGACCAATTTGAAGCTAAAGCTGTCTGTGGTATCGGCTGGTCACTGAATAACTTTATAGAGCCTGAAGGAAAGTCATGAATATATCTTTGCAACACATTGAGCAATATTAACAAGATAATATACTTATGTAAAACTACCGGATCTTATCCAAAGAAATATGGTGCTTTTTTCCAATGAAAAAATCTGGATATCCTCCCTGGAGAATGCTAATGTGCCCTATATAAATCAAATGGAGATAACCGGATGCCAAATATTGGATTAGCTAAATACGTGTCTTTATTTTGCAGGATTCTGCTCCCAACTTGGAGCCTCACTTGATGACAGTGTAGCTTGGAAAATTCTCCAACTTGATCTCGCATCAACAAAATATCGGTGCTAAAATCACGAAAGAAAACTGACTTTTTTAATGGTGAGGTTAATATTTTACTGTTGGTGTCTAAACAAGAGCAATAATACATTATAACACCTTCAACACAATGAAATGTCCACCGAGTCCTTCATAGGAACATTATCAGACAAATTTAGACACCAAGGGCGGGATTCTCCCAGTGCTGGGCCGGGTCGGAGAACCCCCGTGACCGGGCCACGCCGCCCAGACGCCGGCACGCGATTCTCCGCAGAGCCGGCCCGCCGATTCTCCGGGCCGGATGGGCCGAGCGGCCGTAAGAAAAAAAACGTGTCCCGCCGGCGCCGTTCTAGCCTGCTCTGAGCCGGCGGGACCTCGGCGTTGAAGGGTCGGGTGGCGGCCTGTGGAGGAGGAGAGGGGGAGTACGACCCCGGGTGGGGGGTGGGGGGGCCTCCGATGTGGCCTGGCCCGCAATCGGGACCCACCAATCTGTGGGCCGGACTCTCTGGCTGGGGGCCCCCTTTCCTACGCGCTGGCCCAAGTAGTCCTGCGCCATGTTGCGTCGCGCAGGACCAGTCTGGGCCCTCGTGGGTGCCCCTTAGAGGGGAGGGAGTTCTATTTATGTGGAGGGGGCAATGTGGGGAGAACTTGCCGGCATGGGAAGAGGGAGGACACTGGGAGGAGGGGGGGGGGGGAATGCCGGTAATACGGCTGCAGTGGTGATGGGGTGGAGGGGGTGGCAGCCCCCAATAATCGTCTGGGGGGTGCAGAACAATACCTCCATGGTGGAGGATGGGGTTAGCAGGGAGCTACACTTCAGTTCTGATCGGGGGTGTCCTTTAAAGATAACACCCCAGTCTTTGTGGAGCTGGGTGGCGGTTCTATCAGGCCCCGCCCCATTAGAGTGACAGCATAAACCCCGCCCACTCTTTTTTTTTTCTTTTAAGAGGTTCAACATCTGGAGAGATGATGCGACCATCAATTCACACGAAACCAGGAGTAGAAGTAAACTGTGGCTTTAATCAACTAGAATATTGCCTGCCTGTGACTGATCTGTTAGTGGGAGCCGCCTACAGGGCGACTGCTCTTTATACCTCCCCTCAAGGGGTGGAGCCAGGGGCGGAGCCCACACAGGCCCCAACATGCTATATCATAGATAATACCTTACAATGGTCCATAGGTGGAGCCCACATGGGCAACAGCGTAATACAGATATGCACATGGTGAACTGTTTCAGCAATACATTCACCACATTCACCCCCTGTTAAAAAAAATGAAGTCTGGCAGGAGTGAAGGGTTAATAAATTCAGCCTGTCCGGCGCATGGATTGTGCGCTGTGATTGCCGAAGCTCTGGTATCGCAGCTGGCCCGGGCATCAAACTCAGCCGTGCTGACATCGGTAGGGAAGTCGCCGGTGCGGGCACAGACGTGGACTCCAGGGGCGTGTCTTCTGGGGCTTCATTCCTGTGGGCCGGTGAAGGGGGAATGGCGGGCAGGAGGGGGTGCAGGTGCCATGTTGGGGCGGTGGCGCTGGTCAGCGTAGGTTGGGCGGGGTAAGATGGGGTGGCGGTGGAAGTGGAACTTGCGGGTGCCAGGTCCTGGAGGGAGACTGTATCCTGTTGGCCGTCAGGGTGTTCAATGTATGCGTACTGGGGGTGGAGTGTAGAAGCTGGACCCGCTCGACCAGGGGGTCAGACTTATGGCTCTTGACGTGTTTGCGGAGTAGGACGGGCCCCAGTGTCTTCAGCCAGGACGGAAGCGAGGCCCCGGAGGTTGACTTCCTGGGGAAAACAAATAGGAGGTCATGAGGGGTCTCGTTTGTGGCCGTGCAAAGTAGGGACATAATAGAGTGGAGTGCGTCGGGGGCGACTTCCTGCCAGTGGGGAACTGGGAGATTCCTAGACCGTAGGGCCAGGAGGACGGTCTTCCAGACCGTCGCGTTCTCCCTCTCCACCTGCCCGTTTCCCCTGGGGTTATAACTGGTAGTCCTGCTCGAGGCGATGCCCTTACTGAGCAGGTACTGACGCAGTTCGTCGCTTATGAATGACGAGCTCCGGTCACTGTGAACATACGTGGGGAAACCAACAGGGTGAAGACACTATGTAGGGCTTTAATGACGGTGGCCGCGGTCATGTAGGGGCAAGGGATTGCAAAGGGGAAGCGGGAGAACTCGTCGATGATGTTGAGGAAATATGTGTTGCGGTTGTTGGAGGGGAGGGGCTCTTTGAAATCGATACTGAGGCGCTCAAAGGGCCGGGATGCCTTTACCAGGTGGGCCTTATCCGGTCGATAGAAGTACGGCTTACACTCCGCACAGATCTGGCAGTCCCTGGTCGTGGCTCTGGCCTCCTCAGTGGAGTAGGGCAGGTTGCGGGCCTTGATGTAGTGGAGAAGCCGGGTGACCCCAGGGTGGCAGAGGTCATCGTGGATAGCACGTAGTCGGTCACCTTGCACGCTGGCGCATGTGCTGCGGGACAGGGCATCTGGGGGTTCGTTGGGCTTCCCAGGATGATATACTATATTGTAATTATAGGTGGAGAAACCTCCTACCAGCGAGGTAGTGCTTCCAGTGCCGCACAGCTTCCACAATGGCTTGGGCTTCCTTTTCGACTGAGGAGTGACGAATTTCGGAGGTAGTGAGGGTTCGTGAAAAAAACGCAACTGGCCTGCCTACCTGATTGAGGGTCGCGGCGAGGGCGACCCCTGATGCATCGCTCTCCACCTGGAAGGGGACGACTCGTCCACTGCGTGCATCATGGCTTTGGCGATATCCGCCTTGATGCAGCTGAAGGCCTGGCAGGCATCAGCCGCCAGTGGGAAGATGGTGGTCTTGATTAGTGGGCAGACGTTGTCCGCAAAGTTGGGGACCCACTGGCCGTAATATGAAAAGAACCCGAGGCACCTTTTCAGGGCCTTGGGGCAGTGGGGAAGGGGGAGTTGCAGGAGGGGGCGCATACGGTCGGGGTCGGGTCCTAGAACCCCGTTTTCCACGACGTAGCCGAGGATGGATTGCCTGGTTGTGCGGAAAATGCATTTCTCCTTGTTGTAAGTGAGGTTAAGGGTACAGGCGGTTTGGAGAAATCTCTGGAGGTTGGCATCGTGGTCCTGCTGATCATGGCCACAGATGGTGACGTTGTCCAAGTACGGAAATGTGGCCCACAGCCCGTACTGGTCCATCGTTCTTTGGAAGACCGAGATCCCGTTCGGGACGCCAAAGGGGTCCCGGAGGAGGTGGAAGAGGCGTCTGTCTGCCTCAAAAGCTGTGTAGTGGCGGTCCCTGGGGCGGATTGGGAGCTGGTGGTATGCAGACTTCAGATCCACCGTGGAGAACACCTGGTAGTGCGTGATCTGATTAACCATGTCTGCGATCCGGGGAAGGGGGTACGCATCGAGGTGCATGTACCGGTTTATGGTTTGGCTGTAATCTACAACCATCCGGTTCTTTTCCCCGGTCCTGACGACTACCACCTGGGCTCTCCAGGGGCTATTGCTGGCCTCGATGATTCCCTCCCGCAAGAGATGCTGGACCTCGGACCTGATAAAAGTCCTATCCTGGATGCTGTACTGCCTGCTTCTGGTGGCGACTGGTTTGCAGTTGGCGGTGAGATTTGCAAAGAGCGGGGGAGGGTCGACCTTTAGGGTCGGGCGGTGAGGAAGATGGTGTCCAAGATGGCGGCCCCCATGAATCGCACATGGCGGGCCGCATGGGCGCGGATGGCCAAGATGGCGGCCCCCGTGAGTCACACACACTATGCGGGCTGGAAGATGGCTGCCCCCACGGACAACATGAGGCCGATGACGCGTCCGTGGGGGGCGGAGCCGGCAGACACGCTGCCACACTGTGGGATCTGCGGGCCTGTGAGTCTGAGGGTCGGGCCTGCGATTCAGAGTTTTGGACCTGGCCAGGCAAACTTTAGCAAAATGTCCTTTTCTTCCGCAGTCACTGCAATTCGCGTTCCGGGACATGCAGCGCTGCCGGGGGTGTTGAAGCTGGCCGCAGAAATAACAGGGTAGCCTCCCATGGTGGGCGGGCAGCCGCATGGCACTGGCCTGGGGTATTCTTTGGTCGGGAGTCCACGAGGGGGTCGCGTGATTGGACGGGAACCCGTTAAGGCTTTGGAACGCTACTTCCGGAGAGGAGGCTAATTTTACCGTCTTTTCCAGTTCTAGGGCACCATTTTCGAGTAGGCACTGTCTCACGTAGTTGGACCTGACTCCAGCCACGTGGGTGTCCCGGATGGCGAGGTCCATATGTTGAGTGGCCGTAACGGTCTGGTAATTGCAGCTTCGTGCAAGGACTATGGGGTCGCGTAGGTACACTTCCAGCGATTCCCCAGGACGCTGGTGGCGAGTGGTGAGGAGATGCCGTGCGTATACCTCGTTCACGGGCCTTACGTAGAGGTGCTCTAGCATTGCGAGGGAGTCTGCGTGGGTGGAGGCTTCCTCGAGTTGAACAGAGATTCGATGGCTCACCCCTGCGTGGAGGAGACTCGGCTTCTGTTCGTCGGTGATGGAAGGTGAGGAGGAGGCGGCGAGGTAGGCCTTGAAACAGCGGAGCCAGTGCGAAAAAATCTCTTTCGCCTCTGTGGCCTGCGGATTGAGTTCCAGTCGGTCAGGTTTGAGGGCCGATTCCATAGTGGCGCTGGAGCTGATTAAATTGATGCGACCATTAATTCACACAAAACCAGGAGTAGAATTAAACTGTGGCTTTAATCAACTAGAACAGTGCCTGCCTGTGACTGATCTGTTGGTGGGGGGCGACTGCTCTTTATACCTCCCCTCAAGGGGTGGAGTCTGGGGCGGAGCCCACACAGGCCCCAACATGCTACATCATAGGTAATACCTTCCAATGGTCCTTAGGTGGAGCCCACATGGGCAACAGCGTAATACAGATATGCACATGGTGAATTGTTACAGCAATACATTCACCACACGAGAAAACTGGACTGTGCAGCTGGAGAGCTACATGCCTGTTTTCAGCCTGAATCTGACACTTTGAAAAAAATATGGTAAGTTTCTGCCATTATTTTTTTTTGTAGCATCACAGTGGGTGAGCTGAAACAATAGCACTGGTTAGTCCAGGGAATTAAAACTTTCCCTGATCCATTGGGAGATTAAAGGTTCAATTCTAATTACTTTAATTTATCTCGAACCCCATCCATTAGCAGTACTGAGGAAGATCCTCATCAGTTGTCCCGTCACATCAATCATATTGCATCTTTTCCTCATCAGCCAACTGTCTTAACCGTTCCTCCATCATATGGTAGTGTTTCACGTCTGCTAACAAAGTAATCACTTTGTCCCGTCGATGGATCACGGGCTCACATTGGAGGACTTTGTTCTTTTCTTTCACTACGAAGGCCATCTGTCTGGGCGAGTGAATGAATGTTCTCTGTAAATTAACAAGTGTAAATGTTTATAGCATTCAGATACAAACCCTTCATATTATAACTGCTTCAACAATCAAATGCGAAAGCTATTCTAATCCACCAGAGCTTAGGACAGATTGGCCTTTGACATAGTCAATAGCAAGTGGATGGAGATATGAACCAAGAAAAGGCCAAAATCTTTTAATTGAAGTTTTTACATATCATACATGATACAAGCAGTCAGGATAACTGTACCGATTACAATATACACATCCATTTCCTTTGTGCCGGTCCCCCTTCCCTCGTTGTTTCAGGGTTCTTTCCAGGGCCTTTCAGTGTACAATGGGTAACTATCGGCTCTGTACAAGTGAGCAGTGCCTTCCCTCCCACCCCTGTTCCCTTTTGTCATTGGGCTTCCCCCCTTTATCACCCCCCCCCTTTCCCTGTCCTGTTTTTGGCAAATATCCTCAATCCCTTCAAACAGGCGGCTCATTTCTCGACCCCGTCAAACGTGTTTCTGTGAACTATCTTCAATTGTATTAATTGCGTTAGTGCCAACCTCGCACGCATTTATCCTCCAAGAAATCTCGCATTGAAGCCCTTTTTCCAATGCCTCCCACAATTTCTCCTCCAATTTGGCCTTAACCCTGTACAGGGATTCCGATCCTTCCGTAAATTTTCTATAAGTAGCAGAGTTAACTCCCCCTTCCGACCGCAAAACCATCAACACCTCCTCCAGTAAAGAAGAAGGGGTAACATTGAGAATGTAGGGGAGATCTCTTTGGGAGCTCATATTTCTCCCTCAGTTCGTCACAGAACACATTTGATGAGGTTGTGAATGAGTCGCATGTTTGAAGGGGTTGAGGACATTTGTGATAGGAGCGGGAGGGGGCTGGCCAATCATCTACACATGTGCTGGTTGTGTCTGAAACTGAGGAAATTCCGGAACACCTTCTTCAGCACCATGTCTGCAATGTTACAGTTGGACCAAGAACACAGTCCCCTGGGAGCCATACCCGGGGTGTCGGACTTAGAGGAGCTCCAGACAGGGGCAGGGGCAAGTATCTTAGCCTCTGCTCGCTGGTGGCGAGGAGGCGGATCCTATTGGATTAGAGGTCAGTTTCTTCACCCTGTGCCGCAATATGGCTGGGAGATTTAATGGAGTTTCTAATCCTAGAGAAGGTTAAATTTAGCTTAAGAGGTAATGAGGAGAGGTTTCAGAAAATGTGGCGTCAGTGCACTTTAAGGAATTAACCTCAGTCGGCAGCTAAAAGGTGAGGGGGTAGTTAGTTAATAAACAAATTGTTTTCAGATTGAGAAAGGGATTGTTAAATGTTAGTTAAATATGTGCAATGTAATTTCTGTGTGCAAAAAATTTTGAAAAAGCTAATAAAAATATTTGTAAAAAAACTCTACTTGTTATATGCTTGAAGAATTCATTTAGATTTTTTAAGCATGATTTTCCTCTCATAAATCCATGACGTGTCTGTCCAATTCTGCCACTGTTTTTCAAGTGCTCTGCTATTAAATCTTTTATAATGGACACTAGCATTTTTCCCAATGCTGGCGCCAGGCTGACTAGTCTATTATTCCCTGTTTTCCCTCTACCTCCCTTTTTAAATAGTGCGGTTGCATTAGCTCCCCTCCAATCTGTAGGAACTGTTCTAGAATCCAGAGAATCTTGGAAGATAAACATTCATTATTTCTAGGGCCACTTCCTTAAGTACTCTGGGATGCAGTTTATCAGGCCCTGGGGATTTGTCGGCCTTTAATCCCATCAACTTCCCCAACTCAATGTTACTATTAACACTGATTTCTTTCAGCTTCTCCCTCTCACTAAAACCTTTGTTCCCCAACATTTCTGGTGCTCTCCTTTGTGAAGACAGAACCAAAGTTTGTATTTAGTTGGTCAGCCATTTATTTGTTCCCCATTATAAATTCCCCTGTTTCTGAATGTAAGGAACCTACATTTGTCTTCACCATCCTTTTGCTCTACACATATCGATAGAAACTTTTACAGTCCATTTTTATGTTCCCCCCAACTTACTCTTGTACTCTCTTTTTCCTTTCTTAATCGATTCCTTGGTCTTCCTTTGCTGAATTCTAAACTGCTACGAATTTGCGGGTCTGTTGTTTTTTTCAGACTAATTTGTATGCCTCTCCCTTGGATCTAATACTGTCTCTAATTTTCCTCGTAATCCATGCTTTAGCTAACTTTACCATTTACCTTTACACCAGACAGGAATATACACATTGTTGCAGTTCCCCCTCGTGCTCTTTGAATGTTTTTCATTGCCTATCCACTGTCATCCCTTTAAGTAACATTTCCCAATCCATCATAGCCAACTTGTGCCTCATAGTATCGTAGTTCCCTTTTTTGAGATTCAGGATCCTAGTCTCAGAATCAAATACGTCACGCTCCATCTTGATGAAGAATTATTAAATATTATGATCGCTCATCCCCAAGGAGCCTCGCACAACTAAATTGTCAATTATTCCTTTCTCATTACACAATACCCAGTCTAGGATGACTTGTTCTCTAGTTGGTTCCTGAACTTACTGGTCCAGAAAACCATCACGTAAACACTCCAGCAATTCTTCCTCTACGGTATTGTTACAAATTTGATTTGCCCAATCTATCTGCAGATTAAAGTTACACATAAAAATAAATGTTCCTTTATTTCATTTGTCTCCAGATTCCTGTTTAATAGCATTCCCAGCATCACCACCACAATTTGGGGACCTATATACCACCCCCACTAACCTTTTTTTGCCCCTCAGTGTTTCTCAGCTCTATCCATACAGATTCCACATCATCGGAGCTAATATCCTTCCTTACTATTGCATTAATTCCCCCTTTAAACAGGAATGCAATCCCACCGCTTTTTCTTTTTTGTCTGTACTTCCTAAATACTAAATACCCCAGTATGTTCAGTTCCCATCCCTGGTCACCCTGTAACCATGGGTCCATAATTCTGACTATATCATACTCGTTTACATCTATTTGCATGATTAATTCGTCCACTGTATTGCGAATGATCCATGTGTTGAGGCACAAAGTCTTAAGTCTTGTCTTTTTGACATTACTTGACCCATTCCAGGCAGCACAGTAGCATTGTGGATAGCACAATTGCTTCACAGCTCCAGGGTCCCAGGTTCGATTCCCGGCTTGGGTGACTGTCTGTGCGGAGTCTGCACATTCTCCCCGTGTGTGCGTGGGTTTCCTCCGGGTGCTCCGGTTTCCTCCCACAGTCCAAAGATGTGCAGGTTAGGGTGATTGGCTGTGATAAATTTTCCTTAGTGTCCAAAATTTCCCTTAGTGTTGGGTGGACGTGTGAGCTTGGGGCTTGGGTAGAGTGCTCTTTCTAAGAGCCAGTGCAGACCCGATGGGCCGAATGGCCTCCTTCTGCACAGTAAATTCTATGATTCTATGATTCCCACTCACTGAGGCCCTGCTTTATTCTGGCACTTGATTTCTCTAAATAAATAAAATAAGTAAATAATCTTTTATTGTCACAAGTAGGCTTACATTAACATTGCAATGAAGTTACTGTGAAAAGCCCCTAGTCGCCAGATTCCGGCGCCTGTTCGGGTACACGGAGAGAAAATTCAGAATTCTCAGCTGGTATAGGAATTGAACCCACGCTGCTGGCCTTGTTCTGCATCACGAACCAGCTGTCTAGCCTACTGGCCCCAGAAAATCACTGCGCTTATTCCCCTCACTGTCTTTTGTTCTTGTCCTTGATTTCCCCACCTCTGACTCCTTGCATAGGTTCTCAACCCCCTGCCATTTTAGTTTAAACCCTCTCCAACCACCCTAGTAAATACTAACGCGAGGACATCAGTCCCAGTCCTGCCCAGGTGTAACCCGTCCAGTGCGTACTGGTCCCTCCTCCCTCAGAACTGGTCCTAATGCCCCAGCAATCTGAAACCGCTCCCCTCGTACCATCTCTTCAGCTACATATTCATCCGATATATCCTGCTATTTCTACTCTGACTAGCGTGGGACACTGGTAGTAATACTGAGATTGTTACATTTGCAGTCCTACTTTTCAACTTACTTCTCCTTAAATTCTGCTTTTAGGATCTTATCCCTTTTTTTTACTTATGTCAATTGTACCAATGTGTACCACGCGCACTGGCTGTTCACCCTCCCCTCTTCAGAATATCCTGTAACTGCTCTGAGACATCCTTGATCCTGGCACCAGGGAGGCAACATACCATCCTGGAGAAATGCCTATCTATTCCCTTCACAATTAAATCCCCTATAACTATTTCATTCCCACACTTTTTCAACTCCTCTCCTGTGCAACAGAGTGAACCATGGTGCAAGGAATATGGCTGTTGCTGCTTTCCCCGAGACGTCATTCTCCGCAACCGTAAGAAAGCGGTATATCTGTTTTGTAGGGGAATAGCCACAGGAGGTTCCTGCACTGCCTGCCTAGGGCTCTTGCTCTGCCTGGTGGTCACCCATTCCCTTCCTGCCTGTGAACTCTTAGCCGGCAGTGCGACCACCTCTCCATTTGTGATAGTCACAATACTCGCCGCCTCGTGGATGCTCTATGGTGTCTCCAGCCACCGCTCCGGCTCTGAAAACCAGATTTCCAGGAGCTTCAGCTGGAGATATTTTGGGTGTGTATACGAGCTCCGGGCACTGGAAATGTTCCCAGCTTCCCACATAAAGAAGGACGAGCACACCACAGCTTTGAGCTCTCCTGTCATGACTTACCCCTTTAAATTAAATTAAACCGTTTGGAAGATACTTAATATAAAATAATATCAATTACTCTGAGCCCCTTCTTCCCTGTTGCTCGTTGTTATAGAATAGAACTCCTTCAAACAATGAACCACAAAATAAGACCTTAAAAACTATAAGTAATAAAAGTCTAATTCTTTTAAACTGCAATGGATATAGGCCCAACCTGCAAAATCTTTCCTCATAAGACAAACCCCTCATCCTAGAAATCAGCCTAGTGCCCTTTTTTGCAACTGCATCCAATGTTAATAATAATAATAATCGCTTATTGTCACAAGTAAGTTTCAATAAAGTTACTGTGAAAAGCCCCTAGTCACCACATTCCGGCGCCTGTTCGGGGAGGCCAGTACGGCCTCTCCTTCAGCAAGGGTACCAAAACCGTACACAGTACTCGCGCTGTGGCCTCACCAATACCCTGTACATTACAGCAAGACTGATATTTCCATAAAGCACATGCATGCCATACATTCCTCTAAAACAAAATGTTTCATTGGTCACAAAGTGTTTTGGGATGTCCTGAAAGATGCAAAAGATGTGATAGAAAGAAAGTCTTCCTTTCATTTGATCCATTTCAACCCATGAGACAAAATTATTTCAATAAATTCTTTCTCAGATGCCCTCAGATTGTTTACCTAACCTCGCCTCCAACATGCTTAGCCCCAATTTTCCAAATCCGCCCTTCTGATGCAGAGCCTGATGGAAGTATCTATTGAGCAATGGTGAGCGAGCTCCCCTCAACTTTCCATCAATGAAAATAATGTGTTGAAAAACAATTGGAGGCCCTCCCAGGGTTTTTTAACGTTCATTCCGAGTGCACAAAGGATAGCAGCCACAGAAAGCCTTCGGAAAACCATCTCTTTTATATCAGTCATTTTCTTTCATACGACCTAGCAGCTCAGGAACCCTCCAACATGCTCGACACAGAACTAATTACTCACAGTCTGGAAGGCTGAATTCTTTTCACAACTATTTTGTGTTCACATCTTTTTTGCAAATGGTTAAACAACGTAGCATCCAAAGAACTCTGCTGTCCACAGCCCTTGACTTCATTTCAAATGAAGAATTATTTTCTTCATAATTTCAACCCCTGCTCAAGGAGCTGCGTTGAATTTATTTGTGTCCTTTAATTCTGCACTGGTGCTTCCAGTACAATAACCATTAGTTGAAATGGCTTTATGACAGATTGGTTTCATCTGAGCTAAAAAGGCTGGGTAAGGAAGTTCAAATAGCAGATGTGCTTACATATGCTTCTTAGAATAAAGAAAACTGACATGACAAGGCCATATTCTGAGAATTGTGTGTAAGAATTACTGTAATTCTGACTTATGTACTATATGCTATTAAGTATGCATGAATCACTTTATAATAGCTGGTTAGAGTTTGTTTTCTAATTCTCTGGTCTTAATGCTAATGAATATAATTAAGCTGCTTCACCTCAGCTAAGGACTGAGTAATGAAACAGACAGGCTTGAAACTGAACGCTCAGGAAAGTCGTACAGGATGAATGAGAATCTACACATTTGACTGTTAGCATTAGATCCACAAAAAACAACTTCTCGAGAAACAAATCAGTAAACGTTGACAGTACATGATCCTTGTCACGAACCAGAGTTACATTTGAAAATAAAATTGTAGAAAACCACAGCTGCAGAATCGCCATTGCCGATGATGCTTTATTCAGCAGGAAATTATCGAGCAGAAGCCACAACGCCAATAAAGACAGGATTTACCAGCGCCACCATGCTCTTGAGGTTTCCCCACCTACCTTTCTGCTCTCTATGCACAGGATGTCCAAGTGCTTTATTAGGCACCAACACTTTGTCCGGATAAGGACAGAATGAACCAGTTTATTGGCATGAATTTAATCCTGCACTCGCCATCCATGGATCAGTGGCGGGAATGGAAAATCCCGTGAAATATCAGGAAACACAATATCATGTTTCACAATTTTCCCTGCCCCTCGCTGGCGATGTCGTGAGGTTCACGGCCACAGAGGGCATGAACTTCATATTAATACATTTCAATAAATGTACATATTATGAGAGGACCCCCCTCCCCGTGCCAGAAATGCGGGGGACAGAAATTAGTCCAGCCATGGAAGGAAAGGGACATGCCTGGGACTGTTGCTTCACAGCGCCAGGATCCCAGGTTCGATTCCCGGCTTGGGTCACTGTCTTATGTGGAGTCTGCATGTTCTCCCCGTGTCTGCATGCGTTTCCTCCGGGTGCTCCGGCGCCCTCCCACAAGTCCCTAAAGACGTGCTTGTTAGGTGAATTGGACATTCTGAATTCTCCCTCTGTGTACCCGAACAGGCGCCGGAGTGTGGCGACGAGGGGGGCTTCCACAGGAACGTCATTGCAGTGTTAATGTAAGCCTACTTGTGGCAATAATAAAGATTATTAGATGTGGAGGGGTGCTTCACTGCGTCGTGCAGGGGAGGTACCAGCCATGCTTACACGGGTATTGGTGGGGGGTTTCAATGCCAGCAGTGGATGTGCTGGTGGGTCTTGCGCGAGGTAGTGGAATACCAACGTGGTTTGTCGGGGGGGGGGGGGGGGGGGGGAGGGGGGTGAAGATGGGGGTGAGCACCCAAGATATATGTGATGGGGGCTGGAGGCCGCAAGGCAGCAGCACTAATCGGGGGGCTTCCCCCCCCCCTCCCACACCCGTAAACCAGGGCCACTCATTTCCTTTCATTTAAGAGGCTCAAGATTTCACGGGAAAACTGGCCTGTGAAACTGGGGAGATGCACCCCAGTTTTCTGCCTACGTCTGACCTTTGCCAAATTCTGGTAAGATTGCGCCCTATGCCTCACCTCACTCCTGCCGAGCGACAAGGTGGCGCAAGACCAGCAAAGCTATCGTCTGTCAGAAGCAATGCCTCAAACAAGCATCACCTTTATTTCCTGACACAGCCTTGCAATATATGAAAAAACTTTAGCTCTCGTGTGTCAGAGAATTAAAAGCATTGAAGAAGATACACAGTGAAAATCAGATGGCACCAGATGTTAGATTGTTATGCATGAGGCCAGGGAAGCAGATGCCGTCAAAGAAACCCACAGCCACTGCCTTAGTAAGTCCTGGTTGAGCAAGTAGTCAGGTTGCTTGTCATCTGCAGCAAAGCTATCTGCAAGCAGGCCGTGTCTACCATAGGGAAGGCACTGTGAACAACAGTGAAAGCCACTGTGCTCGGAAGAAAGGTCCTTGATCTGAATGTTAACTCTGCATCTCTCCACAGGCGTTGCCAGACCTGCTGAGCATTTCCAGCAGTTCTTGTTTTTCACTCAGATTTCCAGCGTCAGCAGAATTTTCCTTTTGCTTCAATCAAAGTCACTGCCCACCATGATGAACATTAATGTCCCCTTGTTCTTCCATGCTGGTACGGGGAACATCAAGAGAATTAAATAACTCTCTGCCAAAATGCATGGATGGCATAGTGGCACAGTGGTTTGCACTGTTGCCTCACCGCGCCAGGGACCCGAGTTCAATTCCGGACTTGGGTGACTGTCTGTATGAGGGGGCGGGGGTCTGAGCTTACGTAGGGTGCTCTTTCAGCGGGTCGATGAAGATTCGATGGGCCAAAGGCTTGTGATTGACGCATTGATTGACGCATGGGGGAAACCTTCGAGTCCCAGCCCATGCGGGAATTGTCACGGGCGGGACGCACAATTTGACATTGGGTGGGAATTTCTAGTCTTGGGCTTGACAGGACCAGAAACTGTCACCCAATGTGATCAAATTTCACCGTCACCAGTGGGGTTTTCCCAAAATAGAACAGGTCATTGTAGGTTCCAAGTTCCTGCCCTTCCGTCTTCTTCCTCTGGCACCATCGACTCTTTCATTTCACCCAGTTTATGGACCAGGCATCTGAAGGCATGACCTTCAATAGGAGAGCAAATCAATACCATGGAAGGCCAGAATTGGAGAAATGCAGAGTGCTGTAGGGCTGGAGCAGGTTCTGGCAAGAGGGAAGAGAGAGGCATGGAGATGTTTGAAAACAAGGATGATAATTTTTAAATATACTGCACACGGGAGTGAAGCATATTCTTGCACTCTGGAATCCTCGAGGCCGCGTAGACCTCAGAAAGCCATACAATAATTGTGCCAACCAACTGGAACAGCACCATTTATATCATAGAATGGTTACAGCCCAGAAAGAGGCCATTCAGCCCATTGGGGCAATGCTGACTCAATGCAAATAAACTGACATGCCCTTATTGTCATAATATACACCAGTATATCATGGTGCAGACACACACTGGGACCAATCAACACACACAACACCGCAGCCAATCACCAGTGAGAGCACACGCACTATAAAGACAGGGGACATCAGAGTTCCTGCTCATTCGAGTAGCAGCTAGCTAGGAGCACAGAGCTCACAGCCTGCAGTACAGACATTCACCATGTGCTGAGTGCATCAAGTGGTTAGGACAAGGCAAAGGTCTTTAGTTAAAGCTGGCATTGTATTTATGAAATTAAATGAAATGAAAATCGCTTATTGTCACAAGTAGGCTTCAAATGAAGTTACTGTGAAAAGTCTCTAGTCGCCACATTCCGGCGCCTGTTTGGGGAGGCTGGAACGGGAATTGAACATGTGCTGCTGGTCTTGTTCTGCATTGCAAGCCAGCCGTCTTAGCCCACTGTGCTAAACCAGCCCCTGTACCCACAGTTCAAGTATGTTTAAATAGTTAATCTCTTAATAAAATAGTGTTGCACTACTTCAAGTGTTGGTGACCTGTATGTGATCCAGAACACCCAACACATCACTTATGAGGTGGGGTGTGGTGGTTCGACAACCCCATTATTGGTGAGATGGGGCATTGGGACAATGCTGACTCAATGCAAATAAACTGACAGGCCCTTATGAAGTGGGGTGTGGAGGGTTCTATGACCCCCTTATTGGTGAGATGGGGCGTTGGGGGGAGGGGTCCGGAGGCCACGCTGGAGGGTCTAAAAATGGCGCCCCAATCTCTGCCTACACTGGTGAGTGAGCCTGTTAGCGCAGGAAATGGGACTAAGTGCAGCTTTAGCGCTCCTTGCCATGGCCCAGAAATGAAACAGAGCCCCGTTTAATAGTGGGGTTGTTCTCGGTGCTGCCAGAGCCAGGGAACAACCGGCCAAACGCGTTCGACACGGGTCTCTGTTTCATTTACGTTAAATCGGGTCCATGACCTCATTGAGTGGCGGAGCAGCCTCGATTGGCTGAGGGGCCTACTGCTGCTCTTATGTCTTACGGTCTTCGGTTGCAGCAAGCAGCATGATTATCATTGTTCATCAACTCCGCTTTCCTGCCTGATCTCCCGCCCCCATAACCCTCCACTCTCGTGTCGATCAAAAACCTACAAAACTCCACTTTGAGTGTATGAATTGACTGCAACCTACACTGCTGCCTGGGGAAGGGAATTCCATAGACAAACCACCCTCTGCAAGAAAAGACTTTTCCTCATCTACTCAACCTTTCTTCAAAATCAGCCTCAGCGCCATTGACGAATGTTGGAGGATCTTCACCACTAAAACGCCTACCCTCACAAAATTTAGAAAGTGAATTAAAGACATTCATGCTGACCCATAATCATTTTGGTGATTGGCAGGCAGAGAGCGCGGTGCATTTCAATTTTGCAGCCATTGACAGATGGGACCATTCAGAAGATGAAATGAGGCAGTACATTGCTCGACTAGCCTGTTCTTGCAAGACCACTTTCTGTGAGCTTTGCTTTACTACGACAGGTGAAATGTCTCCCTGACTGGTGGGGTTGGAGCCCGTAGGTTGGGGGAGATGAGAATTTATGGCATCTTTATGGAAGACTGGGCTGGGAATCCTGCACTCGCAAAACAACAAAAGTGACCCCTGCTGAAGGTTCTTGCAATTAGTTACCTTGCAATGCAGTAAAGGCAGCGAAGTCTGCAATCAAAACATTTACAAATGTGGTACTGCACCAAATATTGCATTATATATCGGAAACAATCACATTAATTAAAACTTCATCAGCAATATTGGTCCTCTTATTGATGCAGAAAGGATTTGCAGTGTTATAGGGCTTAAGGTTACATTTGTTGCACAGCAGGAAATTATTCCTAACTTAAAGATTCTTAAATTACATAGATTGAAACACATAACAGCTTTGAAATGGCTGCTCGTGATAATGGCAGGATACTTTAATGTGTTTGCCTCATTCTGCTAAGCCCTGATTAATAACGGATGTCTCAATCAGTTTATTTTTCATGAGTTAATGCTGTGGTCTAAAATGCAGTCACAGAAAAGTCACGTTACGCTTTCCCACCAATAATCCCATTGCAGTCACTTTTGGCCAAAACTTTTTAAGGGAGAGTTCATTTTTGCCCAACCGATCACCCCCTTTTGAAAGATCCAACTACTTCCACCTGGATTTCTCGGCAAATCCCCTAACTTCCTCCCAGTTTCTACTCCGAAATAAATTTGCCGTCTGCATTTTTATTTGTTCCGCCCTCCTTTTTTAACGATATCTGATTTCCTTCCTTCCCAGAATGTGCTTTCATTTAATTAGTATTGTAATAGGTGTCACGCATTTAGAAACCTCTTTGTTTGTTCTCTCGTCTCCCCTCAATTCCATGATCCAAATGGGCCACCTGATATTATTGTTGCACTCAATTGGGCTGCTCAGCTTAAGTGAAGATGGTGGCATTGTGGTAATGTCACTGGGCTATTAATCCAGAGCCCCGGCTAATATTCTGGGGGCACAAGCTTGAATACCACCATGGAAGTCGGTGGAAATTAAATTAAATTAATACATTTTGATTTGGAAACTAGTCTGAGTGACTCTGACCATGCCTGCGATTTCTTTTTGCCCTGTCAATGGCGAGCATCATCGTGGCTTCTGTCCAGTTATCCCTGTCCCACCAGCGACATTGCCTGCCATCGGCGAGACTGGAAAGGCCCCCCCCCCCCATTCCCCATGAAACTATCATAAGTTATTGTTGCTGCAAATACTCATCTGGTCACCACCAAGCAACAGGGAAGGAAATATGTCGTCCTTACCCGGTCTGGTCTACATGTGACTCCAGGCCCACAACGAGGTGGTTGACTCTTGGCCACCCTCCGAAATGGCCACTCAGTTCGAGGGGAATTCAGGGGTCGGGTTACAAATTCTGGCCCGGCCAGCAATACCCACATCCCATGGATGAATCAAGAAAATGTTGCAAGTGCGAGAAAGCGACACCTAAGATGAAGACGCGAGAATTATTTTTTGAAAAACAAAAGCCCACTTTCAATCCGGTTGTTGCCATTTCCAAATGTGTCCCTCTCTCTGAGCACATGAGGAGCTAATAACCGATCAAACAGGGATGGTTGTGCTTTGGAACAGAGTTCCTCCTATGAAACTGTCGACATCGCAACATGCATTCCTCAGTAAACCTTTGTGAGGTTTTATGGTTTGTCATAAAGTATTCTTTCCCAATTGTTTTCCTTCCACAGTACACAAGGGCTGTAATTATGCAGCATCTGTTACGCTTATTACAGGGTTGCCATTAAAACCTCTCAGAAACCTTTTTATATATTTTTTTAAATCTCTGGATGTTTTCTTTTTCAAAAGCAACCGCATAGATAGGGGCGATCCTAATTCAACCAGGACAAATGGATTGCTCCTTCAGCAATATATCACCAGCCCCAAAAGGGTGATTGAATCGCTCGTTATATTTTTAAGTTCCTCCCTTTAAAAGCAGAAGATCCCTCAGCGACATCACATACCAAGGTTTTTTAGGAGGCAGCAGTGGCTTCGAGTTCGGTGGATGGTTTGCTGTCATCTTTAATATGGATCTGGAGACCTGAGGAACTCGTTATTTACTTCAGCCTGAGCCTTCTGACGAAGTCAGATACATGTACCGATCCATAAGCAAGGCCATCTTCCACACGTGTGAAAATTGTACACGGGAGAAACAAAAGGCGAGTTTGGCAGAGCAACATGTGTTTATATAAATATCCAAAATCTGTTTAACAGGAACATGATCAAACAATGTTTAATACCTAGCCACACAAGCAGATATTAGGGCAGGTAACCAAAACCTTGGATAGGGCGTAAGTTTTAGGAGCATCTTTAAGATGTATTGGAGGCGACACACTGAGACCTGACTCTTCGACAAAGAACTGGGCGACAGACTCCTTATTCTGTGGGGAGTTCCTGGCGAGGCATTCCCCATGGCTGCCGCGGAGTTCTGAAGGTGGTTATGAGGTAGAGCGGAGTCTTCAGAGGGCTGGTTGGGGGGGGGGGGGGGGGGGGCGGAGAGACGGAGGCTCCCAGAGCCAGCTGACATCGCAGGCAGAGGAAGAAGCCACGAGAAGAGTGAGAGTAGCAGCAGCAGCAGGCATCCTCAAACAGTGAGCTGCAGTGTGGTAGGTGGAGACGCCATGAATAGAACAGTCAGTCAGAGCCTCTGCTGGTGTCTGAAGGACATGTGAGGGGAATTGAAGCAGGTGTACAGCTGCTTGAGGTCAAGGAAGACTGTCTGGGCTGCACAGTCCAGTGGTTACGGAGCAGAGCTTGTGGAGTTCGCAGTTAATTGGAAGAATTTTTTTCTCATCCAGTACTGCCTGTCGAACCAGCAGCCTGATAACTTAGAGCTAGTGGAAGCGTGGAGAGAGCTGGCGGTGAGGTCAAGCTGGATGTTGTCGGCATACATGTGGAAACAGATGCTGTGTTTGCAGATGATGTTGCCATTGGCCAGCATTTGGATGAGAAATAGGAGGAGAACAAGGACATATCCCTGTGGAAGTATCGAAGGTAATTTTGCAGAAGCAGAAAGAGAAGCAATGCAGGTGATACTTTTGCTATGACTGAATACATAAGAATGAAACCAGATGAGAGCAATTCCACCCAATTGGATGCCAGTGAAGGGATGTCTCTTTGCAAGAAACTTCAGAGAGTCGTGAACACCGCCCAGTCCATCGCACGAAGCTGCCTCCCATCCATTGACTCCATCTACACCTCCCGCTGCCTGGGGAAAGCGGGCAGCATAATCAAAGACCCCTCCTGTGGTGATGTGCATCAATGTAAATGCATGTAGGCTAGCTAGACACTAGAGGGAGCACCAAAGACACCACACACACACACATTCAACCAATAGATCAGGTAGATAGGACACGACCAATGGACATTCACGATACACACGGAGGTGACACGACCACAGGGGGGCATTACACCAACCCATATATAAAGGACACCACACACATGATCTGCCTCTTTCCAGTGGAGACAGTCAGTGAGTACAGACACAGGGTTGATTCAATATTACACCCACCACATGGATTGCAGCAACTGGTTAGTCAGTCTGGGTAGCTATAGTAGGATTAGCAGTAGTGTCAAACCCGAGTAATAGAAGTTTAAATAGTTTAATAAACGTGTTGAAGTTATCTCCACGTCTGAACCTTCCTTTGTCAAGTGCACCACAAGGAAGCCGCTTATGTTACACCTAGAGCATAACAAATCATGGAACCAGGACTGAACTGTTTCAATCCAGACAGCCATACCTCAGCGTACAGTGACAACCAGCAACGAAACCTAGGCAAGATGTTCGAGATCCGGGTTCCGCAGCAGCTCCAGTGCCACGGCGATCTCCGCGAAAACTGGCGGGTGTTCCGGCAAATGTTTGAATTCTTCCTGGTAGCAGCCGACCTGGAAGACCTGGCCGATGCTGAAAAGACAGAGCTTCTCCTGACTATCACCGGAGCCAGAGCAGAAGAAATCTTTTAAAAATTCAAGTTCTCCAAAGGGCCAAACAGGAGCGATTTCCAGGCAGTCCTGGACAAATTTGGCAAATACTGTGAGGAAAACACACACCAACCAGCAAGAAAAGGTAAGAAAAGCGCCAGTGCTCACCACGATGCCGAGATCCCGGAGCAGAGAACAATTTTGATCGGCGGCTATCTTTCTAAAGGGTCTGCACTTGCACAGTTGCGCAAGAAGCGCACAGAATGGGAAGATCCGTTTGCCCATTCGCGAGACGCCGTGCATGCGCAATCACGAAAATGGCCATCCGTAAATGAACAGCGATCTGCGCATGCACAATCGCTTCCTACGTGCTGTGTCACATGCGTCATGACGTCAGAGGCCCCGGACCACGCCCATTTAAAGGGGAAAGGTCCCAAATCAAAGAAAAAATATTTTAAAGCCGTAAAACAACCTTCCTTCACCTGGAATGACAGCACAATGCCTCAAATTGAACCAGGAAATGAAATTAACCTCCGAAGAACCCTGCAACAAGCAGTTACCTACGCTCAAACCGATGATTCTGACCTTGAATACTTCGATACCGACCTTTACATTTTCTCTGGACCTCGCGAGCCCAATGCCAGCTCCGATGCAAACAGTGATGATATGGTTCTAAAAGACTATGACTCGGACAAACCTTTTACATTGGGAGGCTACCCCAGTACTAAATCCGAACGGCAACTAGACATGTTGCACATTGGCGACCCCCGTACTGAATCCGACGCAGACGCGGATTCGTTCTTCGGATTTGAGGACCTTCAGCCCAGCATATATGACATCCCGACGCGTGAGTGCAGGATTATGCTGCGGCCTGAAACCAAGAGACAGAGAACGGTACAAGCCCACAGAGAGTGGCCTGCTGCCACACAGATTGGTCCATGCACCGCTCAGGGTTCCTGACTCTATGAAAGAAGACACGCAAGACTCCACACCGCAGTCCTTGCATGAACAAGAAGTTACTCCAGTGTCACAAGCCTCCACAGCGAGCTCGTGGACAGACTCCACTATAGAAGCAACGCAAAACTCCGACGCGCAGTCCTTGCAGGAACAAGACCATAAAGGTCTAGCAACCTCTTCTGACCAACTAGCAGCAGACGATGCATGTTTGCCATGCTCAAGTAAACAGCAAGAAGACTATGACAGTCTACCACGCTCCAGTGCACAGCAGGACGACCATGATGGTCTATCATGCTACAGTGAAGAACAAAGCGACATTGACAGTCCAAGCCCAAATGAAGGACAACAGCAAGACAATGACAGTCCACCCACATTGCTTGCGTCACCAGATGAAGACTCTGACAATTTACCCAACCCAAGTGGACAACAAGCAGCTACTGAGGCTCTACCCATGGTATGTGAGACGAGTGACGACAGCATCCCACTTCCCATGCAAGATGTACAAAGTGACAGACCTCAGCTAGTGTGTACAGAGGCACTCGACGATCACTGTGAGACCACTGGTGACTCCGGTGACACCATGATACTTCCACCCTCATTCGCTCGAACCTCCCCACAAGTCAATGCATTCCTGCATGTTCCGACTCCAGACGTGCAGCTTCAAGAAATCTCAGCTGACTCCAGTGAACCTGCTAAGACTCCGGACAGGGAGCATCAACAAACCAACACTGACTCAGTTAAAACAGACCAGACTCCAGATGGGGAGCAACCAAACGCCGACTCTGATTCACGTAAGCCGGACTTTACTCCAGACAGGGAGTGCCGCAACCTCAGTGATGGCACGCTCAGGGTGACAGCAGATGCCACAACGACAGGAGATGGATCACTTAACAATTACACTGGGTCAGTAATAACAAGCAGCGGCTACAGTCCAAGAGGAATACACCAATATTCACCACAGCTATATCCACATATTTGTTTCCACACCAGCAGGGCAGCCAATGACAGCTCATGCTGGACAAACCCAGTATTCAGGCATGCAGCAGCCAGTAGTCTATGCAGCATATTCTCAAACAGGCCAGCACTACGGATTGCCCACCAATGGAAACAAGACCGAAGAGGACTACCGCAAGCGCCATCTGCACTACAGACTGGATGCCTTAGTTACAGCCCAGGATTTGCTGCACCCCAGCCTGGCCAGATGGCATATTCCTATTAGATGCAAGGTTCTAGTTTCACACCATCACCAATTCATGCGAGCAGCAATTCTATTTCCAATTCGACAAGCTTCAACGGTTCTCAGCAGGATCACCCTTCCAGCACAGCACGTGGCCAGAACCAGTATGTACAGTCTTATCCAACTTCAACATATGGCACATCCATGACCTCGAATGATACTGTTGATGGTACCTCTTCAGCATCAACACCTTATCAGCTACAAGATGCCATTCGGCAGCACCATCACAAACATCGAAAAAACAAAGGGACTCCAAATCAGACAGCGAAGTGATTTGACCACTTCTTGGTTCCTGTGGCACAGGGACGTTGATGGCGTTCATAACCAAGAGAGACATTTGACCATGATGATTGATGGTTTTTGGGACTCAGACAAATAATTTGGACTTATTGTTTAATCACTGTTCCCATGACTTGTATATACCTGAACCTATCTACCTGTTTTTTGTTCAATTTTCTCAAAGTGTGCAGAAAATATGTAACATATAAAAAAGGGGGATATGGTGATGTGCATCAATGTAAATGCATGTAGATTAGCTGGACACTAGAGGGAGCACCAAAGACATCACACACACACACTCAACCATAAGATCAGGTAGATAGAACACGACCAATGGACATTCACGATACACACGGAGGTGTCACGCCCACAGGGGGGCATTACACCAACCCATATATAAAGGACACCACACACATGATCTGCCTCTTTCCAGTGGAGACAGTCAGTGAGTACAGACACAGGGTTGATTCAATATTACACCCACCACATGGATTGCAGCAACTGGTTAGTCAGTCTGGGTAGCTATAGTAGGATTAGCAGTAGTGTCGAACCCGAGTAATAGAAGTGTAAATAGTTTAATAAACGTGTTGAAGTTATCTCCACGTCTGAACCTTCCTTTGTCAAGTGTACCACAAGGAAGCCGCTTATGTTACACCTACAACATAACAAATCACCTCCCACCCGGCTTACTCACTCTTCCAACTTCTTCCATCGGGCAAGTGATACAAATGTCTGAGAACACGCACAAACAGATTCAAAAACAGCTTCTTACCGCTGCTACCAGGCTCCTAAACGACCCTCTTATTGACTGACCTGATTAATACTACACTCCTGTATGCTTCACCCGATGCCGGTGCCCATGTATTTACATTGTGTACCTTGCGTTGCCCTGCCCTATTACGTATTTTCTTTTTATTTTGCTTTCATATACTTAATGATCTGTTTGAGCTGCTTGCAGAAAAATACTTTTCACTGTACCTCGGTACATGTGACAATAAACAAATCCAATCCAATGGAGGAGGATAAAGTAATCAACCATTACCAAGGCAGAACCCAGGTCAAGAAGGAGAAGGAGGGAAAATGTTACATCTGTAGCGAGGGTGGCATGTGTTACTTTGATGAGAGCCATCTCCGTACTGTCGCGGTGCAAAAAACTATTTTGCGGGATCAGACCTGGATTTGTGGGAAAGATGGGCATAAATCTATTTCTGAGGCAGCAACGCATTCAAGGAGTTTGAAGAAGAGACGGAAGTAGAAAACGACTCAGAGGTTTTCAAGGATGGAAGAGTTCAAGAATTTCATTGTGTGGATATGTTTGGTGATGGCAGATTTGAGGGCCGGGAGATGGGGGTGGGTGTTTGGTGACAGGGTCTGAGGAGAGAGAAGCATTAACACGTTAGCTAACCTGGAAGCCAGGAAGGAAAGTTGGAAATATGGAGCGGGTTTCTCCGTCCCGCCGCGTCAGATTTCTGGTGGGCACGCCTTCGGGATTCTCCGTTTTGCCGGCTGGTCAATGGGGTTTCCCATTGTGGGGCAGCCCACGCCGTCGGAAAACCCCCGGGCTGCCGGCAAAACGGAGAATCTGATGGCGGAGAATTCTGCCCGTGGACTTCTACGCTTCCAGAAGGTGGCTCAACACCTCTTTCGAAAAGGCAATTGAGGACTGAAAATAAACGCTTGTCTATCTAGTAACACCCACATCCGTTGCACAAATGAAAAAACAAAAACACTTTATTAAGATTCGGGTCAGAGATTTGTATCATCGATCGGATGAGCTCATGGAGTGCATGAGATGGGAGATGAGAGTAAGATGCTGGTTCCTTGCTAAGATAAGAACCAATCTGACAAGACATTTGATCCAGGGACCTGGAGGAAAAGCAGAATACGACAGAGACAGCTGATTGGATGGTCTCAGTCCACCATATCCATTCTTGAATTGGACGCGAGGAAGCAGAGATGAGGGCCATGCTGAGGGAATGGCCAGGGTGAGTGGGAGAGTATCGATTTTAATGGTAACTGGGTCATCAAATAAGGTGGTGAGGCTGTGGTTGATCAGGACTTGTGGAAATGTCTGGGTAAATGGAGGGTCAAAGCTTAGAAATTTGGGATTTTGAAAGTGCAGTTGTAGGTGAATTAGTAGAAAAGTTTTTCTCCACATGTGGATACAGAAGAAGGAAGGTGGAATCAGAAGGAAGGAAATGGAGTTGGGAATCTGGGGAATATGAGGAAGTGATCAGAGATGGCCCTATCTGCGATTTCCGCAATGGGAATCGTGAGGCCTCGCAAGATTGTAACATTAAGGCAATGGGCATAAATAGGGGCTGGAAGTTTATATAGAGATCAAGGGAGGTTACTTAGGCAGTGAACTCAGAGCAGAGAGAGAGAGCGTGCTGAGTTGAGACGCACGTCAAAATCACTGAAAATAAGAAGTTGCTCAGTGCAGTGGCTGAGGGTGGAAAGCAGTGACCTCGGTGATAACATTTTTGTGATCCTTGGGCGGGCAGTGGAAAAAGGGGGTGGTTAATGAGAGATGAGAGGGGTGGAACAAAGCAAAGTGCTCAAAGGAGGAGAAACTGTGAAATGAATAGTGAGCCAAACCAAGGTGTGATTTGGGGGTAAGAGCCACTCGGCTACTGCGGCAGCCTTTGTGGGCAAGTGGTGTATGGTATAGCCAAGTGGGCAAGCTTCATGGCATGTGAGGGAGGCGGGGCGGGGCAAGGTATTTGAATTCCTTAACCAGGTTAAGGCCACTATGTTGATGCAATCATTAACAGTCAGCTCCAGGCTGGTAAGGATCTAGTTCGCATTCTGGAGGGCAATGCAGATTGGGACGATGAAAACTGATCCACTGGCCGAGTTCACAGGGTTAGCAATGGCATGGGTAAACTGGATGGGGAGGAGATTGGCAAGACCAGCTCCCAGTGGGTACGCAGAGTGGAACAATCAGCAAGAGAATAGGGTTGAGCAGTTGGGATGTCTGTTCATGAGGAGCACAGCACGAGCCTCAATGGACCCTTCAGAAGATGCCAAGCGAGGCAGAGAGGGAAACTAACACAACAGTAAACAAACATAAAACAGCTTAAGATGTGTTTTCTTTACGTCTCTTGCTCCAGACACAACAAAACCTCCTGCACAAAGCCAGCCAGGGGAATTAAGTACGCTATGTGTAGTCATCGCAGGCAGCGCCAAGACAGTCGTTTAGAAAGAAGAATCATTCAATGATTCAAAAAAAAATGATTACATGCTGCATCCTGGTAGATCTCTCTGGCTCACATTATGTTCCAATGTTAGTTAAGGTCCATTAACATTGTGGCTCAGTGCATGTCACGTCATGGAACGACATTGAGTGTACAGCATAGAAACAGGCCATTCGGCCTGAATAGTCCATACTTGCTCCCTGCAATCCACCCCTCTTCATCCAACCCTATCAGTGTATTCATCTCTACTTTTCTCCATCATGCTCCCCCCCCCCTCCCCCCCCCCCCACCCCCACCCCCCCCCTTCCCTTTAGTGCCTTCTGGGAAACGGTGCCAAAAAACATTGAACTCTCTGTTTTAACATTTTGAGGGGTGATTTTCCTAGTTTGCCCTCCAGCTGTTGCAGACATGTGGAGCGAAATTCTGCCCCAACCCGCCGGCGGGATGCTCCGTTACGCCGGCCGGTCAATGGGGTTTCTCATTGTGGGGCAGCCCCACGCTGTCGGGAAACCCCCGGGCGCCGGCAAAACGGAGACTCCCACCGGCGGAGAATGACGCCCGTGATCTGACATTTTCCTCCACTACAATATTAAGGGCAGTTCTCACCTGACTGCCCAAGAGGTGTTACCAGTAGAGGAAGCAGGGTAGACTGATAGTAGCACAGTGGTTAGCACTGTTGCGTCACAGCTTCAGGATCCCAGGTTCAATACCTGCTTGGGTCACTGTCTCTGCGGAATCTGCACGTTCTCCCCGTATCTGCGTGGGTTTCCTCCGGGGGCTCCGGTTTCCTCCCACAAGTCCCAAAAGACATGGGGTTGGATTCTCCGTTTTTGGGACAATGTCCCCACGCAGTCGTAAAAACTGGAGTGAAAGGACCACATATTCCTAGCCCTGCAGGGGGCAAGCAGGTACACGGAGTAAAACTAGCAGCTTTTGTTGCAGATATGGGCCCCCTCACATCCGGGTCGGAGGCCGCGCATTGCATGGCAGTGGCCTCCAGTGGCCATGCTGTGCTCCATGGCGGACTCTGACCGCGGAGCTGGACATTAAAAATAGACGCCCCGAGCAGCATGGTGGCGCAGTGGTTAGCACTGCTGTCTCACGGCGCCGAGGTGTCAGGTTTGATCCCGGCTCTGGGTCACTGTCCAGGTGGAGTTTGCACATTCTCCCCGTGTCTGCATGGGTTTCGCCCCCACAACACAAAGATGTGCAGGGTAGGTGGATTGCCACGCTAAATTGCCCCTTAATTGGAAAAAATGAATTGGGTACTCTGAATTTTAAAAAAATAGACCCAACTCCCCGTCCCCGATCGGCCGTCCAACTGACCCTGGCCACTTGCCCAAACATTGCCTGGCCGCGTATAAGGCCCCCCCCCCCCTGCCCTCCGATTGGCCCGCCCCCGGCCAGAGTTGCCGCGGACTGAGTCCGCAGCCACCACGCTAGTATCCTGACGGCCAGGACCATGTTAGATCCACGCTGTCGGCACTTCGGCCGGTTGGGGGGCGGTGAAAGGCGGGGCGGGCCTCCAGCAATGGCCGCAGGTAGGTGATATGCGGCGCGGCATAGGATTCTCCGCCCCAGTGCCGGCCACAATTTTAGCGTCAGGATGCAGAGAATCCAGCCCTTGCTGTTAGGTGAATTGGACATTCTGAATTCTCCCTCTGTGTACCCGAACAGGCGCCGGAATGTGGCGACGAGGGGATTTTCACAGTAACTTCATTGCAGTGTTAATGTAAAGCCTACTTGGTGACAATAAAGATTATTACATAAAAATTAATCTTGTACAAACCAAAGTCAATCGGCGGGTGGATAATGGAAACTTCAGTTGACCACCAGTGGATGAATGCAACAATTATTTATTTACAGGCAGATGAGGATCTACAAGTGACTATTTTACAAACATAAAAAAGCAAAACGACAACTCCTACCCTCCTGCTGTCCAGACCTTGAATGTGGGTTTTAAAGGCCTGCTCTCCAGCTGAAACTGTGCTCGCCCTGATTCTATTGGCCGGGGAGTCACGCGGCCTCTGAGATTTGCCGAAATCTTAGACGAGGAGATCACGTGGTGTCTGAAGTTCACCGCAACAGGGGGCATGGAGGGATTTGAAATCCCGACTGTCAACCCAAGATAAGACAGTATACGATCAGGTGTATCATTGTTCAGATTTGGAATAAATATCTTTTTACTCCACCCCGACAGATCTTATCACCATCTTCAGGAGAACAGCTCCCTTCGCAAGCAAAGTGACATTTCACTCATACACTAGTGATCTGTCTTAACTGAGGTTACTGCCAAATTATATTCTGCGCACTCACTTTCATTAGGAACTGGGTTGAACTCATTCAGATATTTCACAGGGGGCTCTTAAAGCTGAGTGAGAGCAAATGCTTTCAAGCTCATCCGTCTGGTCTAGACTGCAACCACAATCTACCTAACAAACTGCACTGCCACAATCTATTCATGTGTCGCGTGTTGCAAATGGCTGTGTACTCCAGACAGGAGCATCTGATCCGCACACCATGCAGAATTCACAAACTCAGTCGGACGAGATGCTTAAACTGAGACCCCCATCTCGTCTCACAGGTGAACCAAAATGACTTTCATAGAATCTACAGTGCAGAAGGAGGCCATTCAGCCCAACGTGTCTGCACTGGCCCTTGGAACGAGCACCCCACTTAAGCCCCACACCTCCACCCTATCGCCCTTTATCCCGGTAACCCAGTAACCCCACCTAACCTTTATGGAAACTAAGGGCAATTTAGAATAGCCAATGCACCTAACCTGCACAGCTTTGGACTGTGGGGGGAAAACGGAGCACCTGGAGGAAACCCACGCACACACGGGGATAAGGTGCAGACTCTGCACAAACAGTGACCCAAGCCGGGTATCGAACCAAGGACCCTGGAGCTGTGAAGCAACTGTGATAGCCACTATGCTACCGTGCTGACCCTATTTTGATGCACTGTTCAACAAGGGCAGGGTGCTTTGTTCCAATATCCTGACCAGCACCTAAAAGCAGATCATCTAATCGTTATTGCATTCCTGTTTGTTGGATCTGGCTGTACACTAATTGGGTGCCATGTTTCCTCCATTAGAACAGTACACTACAGAATGTACTTGGCTGTTAGAAGTTTTGGGACATCATGTGGTTGTGAAAGGCAGTATATAAATGCAAACGTTTCTTTTCTTTAACCCACTTTGCTTCCAACCCCTCCTTTAAAACACTGCTTAAATGCTATCTCTATGGGCAGTACCGTAGCGCAGTGGGTAGCACTGCTGCTTCACAGCTCCAGAGTCCCAGGTTCGATTCCCGGCTTGGGTCACTGTCTGTGCGGAGTCTGCACGTTCTCCCCGTGTCTGCGGTGGGTTTCCTTCGGGTGCTCCGGTTTCCTCCCACAAGTCCCGAAAGACGGGCTTGTTCGGTGAATTGGACATTCTGAATTCTCCCTCTGTGTACCCGAATAGGTGACGGGGTGTGGCGACTGCAGTGTTAATGTAAACGTCATTGCAGTGTTAATGTAAGCTGACTTGTGACAATAAAGATTATTATTATAATACTATATTATTATTGAATACATGTTTGGAGACCTGTCTTAATATCGAGTTACGAGGTTCGGCGACACATTTTGGCTCCTGTGAATGCCACAGGGCATTTGCCTGTGCTAAAGGTGTTGCACAAAGACAGGTTATTCTGTTTCCTCATGCATGGTGGGCAGCATGACTGATATTTAAAATAAAGTGCGTTAGGATGGTACAGTGGCCCAGTGGCTAGCACTGCTGTCTCCAGCGCCAAGGACCCGGGTTCGATCCTGGTCCCGGGTCACTGTCCATGTGGAGTTTGTACATTCTCCCCGGGTCTGCGTGGGTCTCATCCCCACAACCCAAAAAGATGTGCAGTGTAGGTGAATTGGCCACGCTAAATTGCCCCTTAATTTAAAACAAAATGTGCGATAGTCCCTTGTATAAAATGGAAAGCTCTCACCCAATTTCCAATGCAAAATTCAATGTTTGCAAATTCAAAATGAGATAAAAGTGCAGCGAGCTGCATATTGGGCTTCTCTCTGATGCATTTTATTTTTAAAATGCAACTTTCAGGTGGTAAACCCCTTTATTTGATTTGGATGTCCACCAGAGGTTCAATACTGTGCCCTCAGATGTAACCCACATAAAATCCGCATCAGCAAAATGTTCGTATCCCTCCTCCTGCTGAGTTCCTTTGTGCCCTATTCTTTCATATCACATTTGTAAGGCATCATTTACCATCAGTTCTTTGTTGTGATACAGGAAAAGTCACAGGTGGCTCCTTGACTTTGAAGTCAGTGTGCAGGCCATAATTAAAACATGGCTGTTTCACATATTCCAGCGGTGTAGCCCTCAAAGAAATGCTGCACGGTTTCATTTCCAGCAAGGTGAAAAGTAACTGGAAATCTTTAAAACTGCCGACTGAAATACAAGTCAAACACAACACTCCACAGACCTAGCTGGATGTCAGTCAAGGACACATAAACCAACACAGACTGTTGCTTTGATTTAATATATAAACATATTTCCTTCTTGTCGTACAGCATTTACTACTTAAGCCGATTAGATCTTAATGTGATGTCATTAACTTAATGTGATCCTTCTGATCCCATCTTTTTTTTCCTGCATAATTTTTATTTCTGTAAAGTACTTTCAAACTAAGCTGCGGTACATAACCGGGGTCAGAGAAAGGCAGATTTTGTGTGAAGTCGTACGTAAAACCCCATCGTTTTCTATCGAAGCAAGGTATCTCTTTGCTAGAAATTTACCGATGACTTAGAATTTCTCCTGCTTCATTAAGCGCCCATTAAACCTTTCTCTCCAACATGACAGACACTGACAAAATGTTTAGGTGTGAGCGCTTTCTTTGCTGGCATTTTAATTGCAGACCTTTCAGGCGGAAGGTGAAAAGCAATCAAGGTTTGGACTCTTGGGCCGGGGTATTAACAGGGAGGTGGGCAAGGGTGTGGGGAACAGGGGGCAGAGCAAGGGGGACTAGACAAGACCTGGGACATGGAAGATCCTGACGATCCTACCTGCAGAGGCCTTGTTTCAATAACATCCCACCAGACAGTCGTCAGCCAGATCTCCCTCACCAATAAGATGGGCGGGGTAGGTCGTCAGAATTAAATCTGTAAACTTGAGGACAGCCAGGACCGCCAGAGATATCCCGTGGCACGAGTCAGTACATTCAGAAAATTCAAAAGATAAATCAAGCCTCCAGGGCACTCTGACTCTGAAATTCAGTTACCACATTATTGAGGAGCTTCATGTTCATTTTCAGTCTGACGTAAGTGTGTAAGTGAAGTGAAGGATGAGAAAAGGCTACTTTGACTATCAAAGCTCATCCATCTAGTACATTAACTCCCTCATTATGCTGTCTGATTGCATTTTAAATAACTCATGAGTTCTTGCCTCTATTACGCACTCATTAGGTTGTTCCAAACATTTATTGCTGGCTGAGTGAAGATATCTGCCCTGACAATTGTTCTAAATCCACGTCAACGTAACGTCTACTAGCCTCACAGAAAGTATGGAAATCCTCTTAGCTCTGCAATGTGCTGTGTCCTTTCAGTGGCAGGATATGCTGCAGCGGGTCCACAAGAAGGTAAGAATCAGGAGCGGGGGGGGGGGGGGGCGGGGGGCGGGGGGTAGGACATTCGGTCCATCGAGTCTATTCTACCATTCAACCAGGTCTTGAGCTACCTTCGACCTCAACTTCACCCTCCCTGTTATGGGCCAGGGTTTAGAGAACCCCAAAGTGTATCATGGAGTTCACCTGACCCACAACTTTTAATAGATTGTGGTATGGGGAGCACACGGCCCACTCTACAGGTGTGGTACAGCAGAAATGGAAAAGTATTTTTGAAAGCAAAACAATGTTTATTCTATGAGCTCAAGTTAACCTTTTTGGAACATACAGTGAATATCTTAGCAACCATTAATTCAAATACAACCCCCGAAGAAGACAACACTAAGTAATCCTTAACATCTTTTAACAGAAGCACATTAGGTTTACATTCACTACTGAGAACATTTATAATTCTGAATTCACCAAATGATCTTTTGATGGCAGAGAGAACAGCAGGACACCTGCTTGGTCTGGCAGAAAATGAAACTAGCAAACCCTGCAGCAAACAGCCTAAAACAAAAGTAAAAAGCTGACAGACAGCCCAGCTCCACCCACTCTCTGACATCACTGCAGTAGTAAACACCCATTTCTTAAAGTTACTCTCACTACAGATATTTATATACACACCCATTTATAAATGCCCATTTCTTAAAGGTACTCTCACATGACACTCCCTCACTATCCCCTTATCCTTTGATTACCTTCGTGCTCAAAAATCTAACCATCTCTCTCTGTTGCACGCAACGACAGGTCTCTGGGGCAGACAATTCCAAAGAATCACAAAGTTTTGAGTGAGGGAATTCCTCCTCACCTCAGTTCATGGTGTCTGACCTCTGACTGTGTGACAAGCGAAACATTACATTCGATCTTTTTTTTAGGTGGGAGAGGGATAGGTGAAATATGTTTGTTGCATCAGCACAAAATGGGCAAACATGGATGGTCAGCCAGTTTTACACCCACTTGACTTTCCTCTCGATTGGCTTTGAAGATGTGCAGATTCGATGGGTTGGCAGTGGTAAATTGTCCCTTAGTGTCCAAAAGGTTAGGTGGGGTCACTGGTTATGGGGTTAGGGTGGAGGCATAGGCTTAAGTAGGGTGCTCTTTCCAAGGGCCGGTGCAGTCTTGATGGGCTGAATGGCCTCCTTCTGCACTGTAAATTCAGTGAAGCTGTAACTATCAGGTGCCAGAAGACATCACTTTGGGAGTTCGGGTTCAGTCTCCAATACCAGCTAAGTGCCCTAGGAGAGGAGTCCCAGGTGTGGGACAGGTTGTTGAGAAAGCCCCGAAGAAACGCCCAGAGTTCTCTCGTACAAAATGATGGAGCATCCCTGCTCTAATTCTTCATAGAATTATGGAGAAACTTCACTGGCTTGAATGCAGGTACACTTGCTGCCCGCAATTGTAATCAGAAAGCTCAGAATGAGAAAGGAGTGGGTAATTGTAACACTCCATTTTCACTCGCCCGCAAGGCCTGGTCTCTGCCAGACAGAGGGTGTTAGAATCTGGTCTCTGATTCCATAAATACTGGGCGGGATTCTCTAATCCCGCAGAAGAGTGTCCACGCTGTCGTAAACGGCGTCTCGTTTTACGACGGCATGAACGGGCCAACCCGACGACTAATTCTGGCCCCTACAGGGGGCCAGCATGGCACTGGAGCGGTTCACGCCGCTCCAGCTGCTGATCCCGGTGAGAACTGTGTGCTGCGGGATCTGCGCATGCGCAGTGGGACCGGCGCCAACGGGCGCATGCAACACGGCATGACGACAGGGGCCGGCACATCGGAAAGGAGGCCCCCAGCCAGAGAGGCCGGCCCGCCGATCGGTGGGCCCCGATCGCGGGTCAGGCCACATCGGAGGCCACACCCCCCCCCCCCGGGGGTCAGACCCCCCTCCCCCACCCCACAGGCTGCCTGCCCGACCCTTCCGCGCCGAGGTCCCGCCGACTGAGAGCAGGTGTGGACGACGCCGAACGGACTCAGCGTCTTCACGCCGGCCGCTCGGCCCATCGGCGGGCCGGCCGCATAGAGCGGCCCCTGACCGGCACTGCACCAACCACACCGGCACCAATGGTGGCGGTTTTCCGCTCAGTGGAGAATCACATGCCAACGTCAGGGCGGCGTGGCGTAATTATCGCCTGCTGCGGGGATTCTCCGGCCCGGCCCTGGGCTGAGAGAATCCCGCCCACCGTTTTTACCTGGGAATAGATTAAAAATGTCTTTATTTTATATTAAAATTGAGTTTTATTGTTGATTTACCATTTCTTCCATAGATTCATAGATGTTTACAGAATGCCGCCATTCGGCCCACGCTGTCCATGCCAGTCAACAATGATCTGACTCCACTAATCCCATGTTCCAGCACTTGGCCCATAGCCTTGGAGGTTATTGCAGCACAAGTGAATATCTAAATACTTCTTAAATGTTACGAGGGCTTCTGACTCAATTACCCCACTGAGTCTCAGAGTCCCCCCCACCCTCTGGGTGAAAAGGTTTCCCCCAGCTCCCCTCTTAGCCTTCCACCTGTTACCTTAAATCTATATCCCTGGTTATTGACCCCTCTACTAATGGAAAAAGTGCCTTTCTATCCACCCACCTCTGCCCCTCATAATCTTATGCATGTCTGTCAGGTCACCTCTCAACCTTCTCTTCTCCAAAGAAAACAGCCACAGCCTATTCAATCTTTCCTCACAGCTTCGACCCTCCAACGTCCTGCTAAATCTCCTTCACACCCTCTCCAGCGCAATCACACAGTTTTTATAATGCGGTTACCAGAACTGCACACAGCTCTCCAGTTCTGGCCTATCCAGCATCCTATACAGTTCTAGCATAACCTCCCTGCTCTTGTATTCTATGCCTTGGCTAATAAAGGCAATATCCCTTGAGCCTACCCTAGCCACCTTATTTACCTGGCCTGCGACCTTCAGGGATTTAGAACCCATGTTGTGCCTGTCCAGAAGGGGTTAGTGATAAAACTACATCACAGCCACTGACATGCGGATAAAGTTTCTTGTTCGGCTCATTCAGGAACTCGTGTCCAAAAAGAGCATGAAGTTGCATTGAACAGAGGACTCTGGAAAAACCCAGCAGGTCTGGCCAACACAATTGGTAGAATCATGCAATGACCAGGTTCGATTCCCGGCTGCATCACTGTCTATGTGGGTTTCCTCCGGGTGCTCCAGTTTCCTCCCACAGTCCAAAGATGTGCGGGTTAGGTGGATTGGCCATGCTAAATTGCCCTTAATGTCCAAAAAATGTTAAGTGGGGGTTACTGGGTTACGGGGGTAGGGTAGATACGTGGGCTTCAGTAGGGTGCTCTCTGTAAGGGCCGTTGCAGACTCGATGAGTCGAATGGCCTCCTTCTGCTCTGTAAATTCTATGATTCTATGACCTGGGGAGAGTTGGGGGGGGGGGGGCAATATTGTGGGTAGCAGCCAACCTGGGCCGATTGAATCTTGAACCAGTGTAAAAGATTCCCGAAAACAAGTTTGCAAGTGGTTTTGGCGGTTAATCACATTTAAAACTGCGATAGTTTACGCTGTTTCAGCCAATCGCACTGGATTGCAGGTACAGGGAAGTGGCTGCGGTGTAAACAGTTTGTGTAGAGGAAAGGATTAACTCTAATGAAAGCTCCTAAACATGTGCATAAGGAACCATGTCAAGTTATGTCACTCAGTCAGAAGAAATGAATGTGAAGCGCCTCAGAGATTAGCTCCAGGTGTATCTTGGCCTTTGCGAATTATTAGCATGTAAATAAATATTTCTGCACAAAAGACCATTGTCTTCGGCAAGATCTCTCCCAGTGTAGGAAGGCAACAAATCCAGAGATCCCTCTTTGAGGTGAGGTGAGGTGTAGGTGGTGGCAGCAGTGACTACTATACCCGTGGAGGAACAGTAGAAAACAATGAGAAAAACGCCAAGTGAAACCCAGCAACAGTGCGGAGCCGTGGGTGAAGAAGGATTGGGAGGCCAACCTAGTGACCATACAGGAGATAACCAAACAATGGGGCTGCCCAGCAACAGGCAAGACAAGCAGAGTGGAAAAGGCAATCTCAAACTGGGGTGTGAAATGGCGACTACTTTGCCTCCCCCTGAATCCTTCAAAATACAGCTGGCCCTAGACAGACTAAGAAGTAACAAAACTGGTGAAGACCCGATAGCACAATGCCTCAGGTATTTTGGGTTAAGAGAACAAAGTTCAAGTTTGCACTTTGTTAAACGCTGTTGGGAGCCTAGCTGGAGGCATCCTGGCCAGACATGGGGTCAACAGAGTGACTGACTCTTACATCGGAGCCTTTGACTCACACTTCAGTCTTTGTAAAAATATCGTCGTTGCGATGGCAATGCACGGTCAAAAACAGCGTGAAGATATTGCTCATCCTTGAATGAATTATACCGTCTAGCAGAAAAATGTGAGTATGGGACACAAAAAGATGATCTGACAAGAAATAGAATAGTCTCTGGTGTTTTAGATGAGAAACTCTCTGACTTCTAACAATCTTTGAAGATGTAAATTTAAGCAAAGCTGTACAACTGACCAGGGTGGTCAAAGAGCGGAGGCAGATTAAGGCATTTGCCAGAGATTGGGAAATTTCCTGAGAACAGCCCGGTGAAGTTGTTCAACTTGTGGGTTGTAAATCTGAATGTACAACTAGGAAAACGCCCTGAAAAGGCGCTAACCCCCATTTATCAATGCTCTCGCTGCCACACGAAGAAGGTCCGCAGGCAGGAAGAATGCCCTGCCAAAACTACACAGTGCCATGGGTGTGCGAAGTTAGACCATTTCAAAGTGATCTGCCGCTTCATGATATCTGGATTTACCAGGCAGAAAGGGAAATCTGTTAAAGGACCTTCCATTCAAGGAATGCAAGTTGACTCAGAAAGCTGTGAATCAGTCTTCATGGACAAAACTCCATCCCTATGACCACAGGAGGACATTGTCGATCCTTAATTTCTTTTCAAAGGGAGCTAGATGTAGTGCATGACAGGTCCGCCAAAGTTGAAGGTAAGCAGCCAGAAAATGACAGTCTAGACCTTAACTCGCTTTATCACGAAAGAGTGAAAGAGGATGATAACCAAGATGCCACTGATATCAATAATTTGTCACAGGAGGAGATCCTGAACATTTGTCTGTTCTTTGAAGATAGCATGAACCCTAAAGAGGTTCTGGAGAGTTCAGGCCCACTGAGGAACAAACTTACACTGAAGAGACTGTACAACTTCAACCACTGCCTATTGAAAAATAAATGCCTACTATATTAGCAGAACAATCATTATTGTACTCTTCAGAATATCCTTCATCCTTCTCTTCATCCACCTGAGCCTTTACATAATATTATGTTTGCTCAAGCAGCAGAAGCTTGCCGATCCTGTCCAGCTGTACAGATCACCACAGGAGTTAAACAAGCTTCATTCTTTCAAGCAGTCCAACCTTTCCCAAAAGTACCAAGAAGAGGTAAAAAAGAGAATAAAATGAAAATCGCCTTTGTTGCCCTTATGGTGCGGACCAGAAGCAGAAAACTTTGTCTGGGGAAGTCAATTCTTTCCAAAGAGAAGATTGTGGAGACCAGACATCTTTTTAGTTCTTTAAGAGAGGTGAGGACACAGTGGGGGTGTGGTAGTATGTATTAGGGGTCATGTGGGACTGTGAAGCCGTGATGGGGGATTGACATCACCGGCGCAAGAGGCTGTGAGGGAGAGGTGTAGGGGCATGTGTGTGTAATAGTATGGGGATAAAGACTTATAGGCAGTGCGGGTGCGGGGAGCTGTTGTTGAATCAAGGGTTAACTCTAATGATAGTGACTGAACATGTGCATAAGGAGCTATGCCACAGTGACGTCACAAACTCACAGGAGATCTTGGAGTAACTCCAACCATGTCTGGGTCTTATTTAATCTTTCTAAATAGTTAGCATGTAAATAAATATTTTTGAACATAAAACCAATACCTCCAGCAAGATCCCTCATAGAGTAAGAAGCCAACAAATCCTGCAAAAAGCTCACAATAACAAGAGTGGAGAGGGCAGTGGGAATGAAAACAAATTATTTCTGCAGTCAGTTCCTTCTTGCATCTTTAGAAACACTGGGTAGAAAATATGAATCTGCCTTCCTGAATGTTTGATTTCTAATTGTGAAGACTCTCCATTAATAGCAGAATTCCATTGCTGTGAAGGTGCAATGTAGTGTATGAATTAAATGCTTCTTGTATTAGTGAAATTGTCAGCTAATTGTTGCAATGCCTGTTATTTGTATCATTCTCTTTGTCATGCTGCTTTTATCAAGATTTGGCATCCACTGCTGTGATTTAGTTCATTTATCCTTAATGGAAGTTTAAGCTTGTACCTGCCCCTGTGGTGTTGCCCTGACATGAGAGTAAACTACATAGCAAGAGCCACCTGGTAGATTCAACCTGATTCTGCACCATCAGCAAATTATTCTTGACAAACCGCACTGATCTACAGCATCTCCCAGCAAACTCCTTTTCTAAAAAGCCCCGCAGTGATCTTTCATGTGAAAAGCTTTTAATAAGGCAGCCTTGCTTTGTCCCTTGCTGTGTGCAGAAGAACGGAATGGGGAGGGGGCGAGTTGGGGAAAGAAATCATTCCTGATATCGTGATGCCATCCAGGCTCCCTCTCCCTGTCTTGCTTAGCCGGGTTGTCGAGGTGGGCAGGGTGGAGGGGACCCATGTCACTCGAGGGCCATTATTTTGCACCACTTTTGACAGCAGCAGGTTGTAGAGGTGAAACGGTGTGTGTCAAAAGTCACAGTGATTGATGGCGCTTGCTGTTTCAACAACGTCCTTATCTGCATGCAAAACCACTTGACATGCAAGCTGCCAGGGACCTAAAGAGATTTTCTTTGTACTGGAAAGAGCTTCAACGAGCTTAATTTCCACAGTCCGTTTGCACAACAAAGTGAGATCTAATAGGTCCCACAGAAAATTGGCTGTGTGAGAATGAGAAATTCCAGACGACAAAATTAAATAAAATGAGATTAGTTGGCAGGTCACAGCAGGCAAGGCAAACAATAAAGTATTAGCAGATCGATACAGGACAGGGCTAAAGCTTGTAACCTCATGCACAGCTGCCTGGCAAGGTTTGGGCAATTGATTGCTTGCACCTCATCGCTGTACCAATGTCACTTGTTATCTTTCATTCGCTATTAAAGTTTTCTTTGCAGCGAATAATCCCCCTGTGGGATTTGATGGAAGGAAGATTTAAGCCCAGACACAAGAACTTGAGTAAATAGCTGTGATCGAGTGCAAAATTTGTCTGGGCCTTAATCTTTGCAATTCATTTCATTTCATTTTCATTTCATTGTGGAAGCTGTGCAATGGACATATTTGCAGTAGGAAATGATTGCTGTCAAGAAGGGTATCCATTGCTTAAAGTCAACAAAGCACTATGATAAACATGGACACAGATTTCACAAGGCACAGGTGGCAAGGACTCAGACTTCCTTTCTAAAAGGTGAACTCAAATGGGCTCCATATTCTGTCACATAACATCGCTCTGCTCTGTAACACTTTGGGACACTTAACTACGCTAAAGGGGCGACATAGATTATTGGTTGTTGTTGCTCCAAATTGATTGAGTCGCAATTTCTAGCAAGGCAAATATGAGCTCTCCTTTGCCCATCCCCGACGCCCATTTTCAGCATGTTTAGGATTTATTAAATATGGGATGTGGGTCAGCATTTATTGCCCATCCAAAATTGCCCTTGGACTGAGTGGCTTGCTGGGCCATTTCAGAGGGCACTTATTGCTGTGGGTCTGGCGTCACATGTTGGCAGACCAGGTAAGGACAGCAGATTTCCTTCCTTAAAGGGGCATTTGTGAATGAGGTGGGCTTTTACAACAATCGACAATAGTTTCATCATAGGACTTTTAATTCCAGATTTTTTTTTAAAATTCAGATTTCATCATCTGCCGTGGCAGGATTCAAACCCAGGTCCCCAGAACATTTTGCTAGGTCTCTGGATTATTGATCCAGTGACAAAAGTGTCATAATATACATCAGTACATTATGATGCAATCACATATACACACTGATGGACATGCAGTAGGACCAACCAGCATACATAACACCGCAGCCAATTACCAGTGAGAACACAAGCACTATAAAGACAGGGGACAGGAGAGTTCCCGCTCATTCTAGCAGCAGCCAGCTCAGAGCACAGAGCTCACAGCCTGCATCACAGAAATTCACCATGTGCTGAGTGCCTCACCATAGCTAGTGATAGGAAAGGGTCCACCGATAAGCTGGTATTGCTTATACCCACATTTACAGTATGTTAGCATAGTTGAACAGTTAATAAAATAGCATTACACCACTTCCAGCATTGTTGGCTTGTTTGTGAACCAGAACACCCAACACGACATGGTACAAGGAGTGGCCGCAATCTAGCACTTGTGAGACCTACCTGCAACTTCTCAGCATTCCGGCATCCTACAGCATGTAGAACATCAACCCGCCGCCGCCGCGCCGCATCGCTGGCAATCTCGGGGTAAATTGGAAGATATTTAAACCGCTTCCAGCTCTTCCTCGAGGCCACGGACAGGGAGAATGCATCGGACACCAGGAAGATAGCCCTTCTTCTCTCCACGGCTGGGCAACATGCCATCCACATCTTTAACTCCCTGACATTCACGGACAACGAGGAAAAGACCAAGTACAAGACGGTTGTCCTCAAATTCGACACACACTTCAGTGTTGAAGCCAACAAAAGCTTCGAAAGGTACCTGTTCCAACAGCACTTGCAGGGTAAGGACAAGCCTTTCCAATCCTATTTAACACACCTCCGCATCCTCGCGCAATCCTGCGGTTACGGGCCCACCTCCGACTCCATGATAAGCAACCAGATTCTTTTTGGGGTCATGTCGGACACCCTGCGTCAGCAGCTCCTTAAAGTTAAGCAACTAACCCTAGCGACTGCCATCGAGACCTGTGTCCTGCATGAGAATGCCACCAGCTGGTATTCCTCCATACAGGCAGCTGAAACAGCATGGCAAGGGCCTCATGAGGCGGAACGGGTCCAAACGATCGAACACCTCCCGGGCCACAGTCTGGAGGAGGGCGGCCATTTTGCGCGCTTTCCGAGGACTCCCGCGCTTGTACGCGCCAAACGAGGGGACGGTGACGTGGAGGAACGCGATGCACAGGCCCGCACCATGCAAGACCGTACCGCGCATGCGCGGTGGTGCAACGAACGAACTGGCGTCACGACGTGCGGCAACTGTGGCTCCGCCCACTTAAAGCGGCAATGCCCTGCAAAATGGCGACAGTGCCTACGCTGTGGCAGGCTTGGCCACTATGCTGCCTGCTGTCGAGCAGCCCAGCCTGCCAACTCGCAACAATTTGACCAGCCTCGCAGGAATGTTCAGGCAATCAAACCCACCTTCACCGAGTCCGATCCTGACTTCATGCAGACCAGTGACACCGAGGACAGGGAGCCTTTTCGAGTCGCCGTCATAACCAAGAACAGGCTGTCCCCGAATCGAAAGCACCAGCCGCTGTCGGTGCACAGCATTGATCCGGATGACGAGTGGTGTGTCACCCTGATGGTCATCCGATCCCAGATCAGATTCTGTCTGGACACTGGTGCTTCCGCCAATCTCCTCGCATGGTCAGCATTTAAAACCCTGGGGGTCAAACCAACAATACTTCCATCCAATTGCCAACTGGTCGACTATAATGGTAATGTCATCCCTGCCACCGGGTCATGCCAACTCGAGGTGACGCACAACTCGCAAAAAGTCACCCTACCCTTTGAGATCGTGGGCTCCTCAAAGGACTCCCTGCTAGGCGCACAGGCGTGCAATCTCCTCAACCTCGTGCAGCGCGTACATTCCCTCTCTCCAGCGGACACGTCTGACTTCCAAGATGTGGACTTCAGGGTGCAACTAAGTGCCATCATCACTCAACACCGAGATGTCTTCGAAGACATGGGCACACTTCCCTACACATACAAAATCCTGCTCAAACAGGATGCCACGCCTGTGGTTCATGCACCTCGCAGAGTCCCAGCACCCCTCAAGGATCGCCTCAAGCAGCAGCTGCAGGTCCTCCAGGACCAAGGAGTGCTTTCCAGAGTGACGGAACCAACCGACTGGGTCAGTTCCATGGTGTGCATCAAGAGGCCTTCCGGCGAGCTCCGGATCTGTATCGACCCAAAGGATTTAAATCGTAACATCATGCGGGAGCATTACCCTATCCCCAAGCGTGAGGAGATCACGTGCGAGATGGCTCGAGCCAACATATTCACCAAGCTGGATGCATCAAAGGTCTTCTGGAAGATTCAATTGGACAAGTCCAGCAGAAAGCTGCGTACTTTCAACACCCCATTTGGCAGGTACTGCTACAATAGAATGCCATTTGGAATCATATCAGCATCTGAAGTGTTTCACCGCATCATGGAGCAGATGATGGAGGGCATCGAGGATGTGCGTGTCTATGTGGATGACATCATCATCTGGTACACCACCCCGCAGGAGCACATCAGTCGCCTCCAACACGTTTTTAAGCGAATACGGGACCAAGGCCTTCGCCTCAACTGAGCCAAATGTTCTTTCAGCCAGACCGAACTCAAGTTTTTAGGAGACCACGGGCGTCATTCTACGACCCCCCGCCGGGTTGGAGAATGGCCGCTGGTTGCCGTGAATCCCACCCCCGCCCCCGCCGAAGTCTCCGGTACCGGAGATTGGGCGGGGGCGGGAATCGGGCCGCGCCGGTTGGCAGGACCCCCAGTTCAATTCTCCGGCCCGGATGGGCCGAAGTCCTGCCCAGAAATTGCCTGTCCCGCCGGCGTAAATCAAACCTGGTATTTACCGGCGGGACCAGGCGGCGTGGGCGGGCTCCGGGGTCCTGGGGGGGCGCGGGGCGATCTGACCCCGGGGGGTGCCCCCACGGTGGGCTGGCCCGCGATCGGGGCCCACCGATCCGCGGGCAGGCCTGTGCCGTGGGGGCACTCTTTCCCTTCCGCCTCCGCTACGGCCTCCACCATGGTGGAGGCGGAAGAGACTCTCCCCACTGCGCATGCGCGGGAAACTTTCAGCGGCCGCTGACGCTCCCGCGCATGCGCCGCATTTCCGCGCCAGCTGGCGGGGCAACAAACGCCATTTCCGCCAGCTGGCAGGGCGGAAATCCCTCCGGCATCGGCCTAGCCCCTCAATGTCGGGGCTAGGCCGCCAAAGATGCGGAGCATTCCGCACCTTTAGGCCGGCGCGATGCCCGTCTGATTGGCGCCGTCTTTGGCGCCAGTCAGCGGACATCGCGCCATTGGGGGAGAATTTCGCCCCACATCTCCCGGTTGGGAGTGCGGCCGGATGCGGACAAGGTGGCCGCCATCACGGCCATGCAGAAGCTGGCGGATAAGAAGGCGGTGCTCCGGTTCTTAGGAATGGTAACTTCCTAGGAAAGTTCATCCCTAACCTCGCTTCCCACACCACAGCTCTCCGCAACCTAGTTAGGAAGACGACGGACTTCCAGTGGCTTCCCGCCCACCAGCGTGAATGAGAGGAGCTCAAGGTCAAGCTTACCACTGCCCCGGTATTGCCGTTTTTCGATCCTGCAAGGGAGACGAAAATATCAACGGACGCTAGCCAATCTGGCATAGGGGCGGTGCTCCTGCAACGAAATGACGCCTCGTCATGGGCCCCTGTTGCCTATGCGTCACGGGCCATGACCCCCACAGAGCAGCGCTATGCGCAAATCGAGAAGGAGTGCCTAGGCCTGTTGACCGGTGTCGACAAGTTCCATGACTACATGTATGGCCTTCCCCAGTTCACTGTGGAGACCGACCATCGCCCGCTGGTCGGCATCATCCAAAAAGACCTCAATATGACCCCTCGCCTACAACGCATTCTGCTCAAGCTCCGATTTCCAGCTCGTGTACACCCCGGGTAAGGACCTGATCATAGCCGACGCTCTGTCCAGGGCAGTCACCACTCCGTCCGACTCAGAGGGGTTCATTTGCCAAGTCGACGCCCATGTGGCCTTCACGGCCGCCAATCTGCTGGCCACGGATGAACACCTAACCCACATTCGCCGTGAGATTGCGGCTGACCCCTTGCTACAACGTGTAATGCGCCACATGACTGGCGGATGGCTCAAGGGACAATGCCCGCAGTTCTATCATATTCAAGACGATCTGGCAGTCGTTGATGGCGTCCTCCTGAAGCTGGACCGCATCGTGATCCCACACAGCATGCATCACCTGGTTTTAGAGCAGCTGCACGAGGGCCATCTCAGCGTAGAGAAGTGCCGATGGAGGGCCCGAGAGGCCATCTACTGGCCTGGCATAAATGAGGACATTACCAACACTGTGCTCAATTGCCCCACCTGTCAGCGGTTCCAGCCGGCCCAACCACGGGAGACCCTTCAGCCCCATGAGTTGGTCACGTCCCCTTGGTCTAAGGTAGGCGTGAACCTGTTCATGCGCTCGGCAGGGACTATGTTCTCATAGTTGATTATTTTTCCATCTATCCCGAGGTTGTACGCCTGCACAACATCACGTCATCGGCTGTTATCCGTGCCTGCAAAGAGACCTTTGCTCGTCACGGCATCCCACTCACTGTGATGTCGGACAATGGCCCCTGCTTCGCGAGCCAGGAATGGTCTAACTTCGCCAGCAGGTACAATTTTATACACGTGACGTCCAGTCCCCTGCACCCCCAGTCAAATGGCAAAGCGGAAAAGGGCGTCCATATCGTAAAGAGGCTCCTCTGCAAGGCTGCTGATACAGGATCCGACTTCTGCCTCGCCTTGCTGGCCTACCGCTTGGCTCCACTGTCCACTAGCCTGTCACCAGCCCAGCTGCTGATGGGTCGCACACTCAGGACCACTCTACCGTCCATTCACGTCCCAGACCTCGACCATGCTCCAGTCCTTCAGTGGATGCAACAGTCTCACACGCAGCACAAGGCGGCGCATGACGCTCAAACGACTGATCTTCCTGCTCTGGCGCCAGGTGACAATGTCCGAATCCATCTTCCGGAGGGTGGCTGGTCTGCGACTGCTGTGGTTCTTCAGCTGGTGGCTCCCCGCTCATTCCTGGTTCGTCTGCCTGATGGCTCCATTCGCCGCCGCAATCGGCGTGCCCTTTGTCTGGTTCCACGCTCGCTACGCGATCCTCCACCGGTGCCACGCCCTCCTGTTGTCCCCGACCTGGACTTTGTAGAGCTTCCGGATACTCTGCATCCTCCTCACTTGGCCGTGGCCCGGCCCGATCCTCAGCCGGTGGCTCCTGACCCACCCTTGAGGCGGTCAACCCGAATTCGTCGCCCACCTCAGAGACTTGACTTATGAGCCTTACAATGTTGGACTCAATGCTTTGTTCTTTCATCCTGTTTCAGCATTTCACTAATTTGTTTATAGCATTCGTTATTAGTTTTGTTGTTGGTGTAACACCTTGTTTTTCTTTTCTCTGCACCAGGCACCTTCCCGTGTATATAAACTAGCCTCATGTACATAATTATGTAAATACTGCACACACATGGTCAGATACACTCATTACACATTATTTATTCTCACATAGGCACATGTTCTTTGTAAAAAAGGGGGATGTCATAATATACATCAGTACATTATGGTGCAATCACATACACACACTGATGGACATGCAGTAGGACCAACCAGCATACATAACACCGCAGCCTAGAACGGCTGAGGAAAACAATCAACGTCATTTTCTTTTGGATTCCCCTCAGAGGGGCAGAGGAAGCTCCTTGACAACATTAACGATCTGCTGGAGCAGGTTATAGAACATAGAACATAGAACAATACAGCGCAGTACAGGCCCTTCGGCCCACGATGTTGCACCGAAACAAAAGCCATCTAACCTACACTATACCATTATCATCCATATGTTTATCCAATAAACTTTTAAATGCCCTCAATGTTATTATTTCCCTTTTGTTTGCTGCGGCTTTCTCAATAAGGCATCTTGTTGATCTCAGCAGATGTGGCTCGAGGTGGACCCATCAATGAGGCATTTTGGGCAGAATCCCCAGGGGCTAAATTCTTTACAAACCTCAGCATCGGCTTCAGGTTCCAGCCAATTTCTCGGCACCAAAGCTTTTTGGAGGGAGATCACAAACGTGGAGGTGGTGAGAAGGAGGTTCATTAGAATCGTCACAGGCTTGAGGAATGTCAATTATGTGGAGAGGCCAGAAAAGCTGGTCTTGTTTTCCTTAGAACAGAGGTTAATGGGTTTCGAGCGAGTAAAGAAGCAGAAACCATGTCCAACAGCAAGCATGTTGTTAAACCAGAGGACACAGATTTGAGGTATTTGGCAAAGGAACAAGAGGTGGAGGTGAGGAAAAATTCTTTGATGCAGTTAGTTGTCTTGATCTTGAGCCTGAAAGAATGGTGGAAACATGTTCGAGAAACACTTTCTGAAGGGATGCTTATTTGAAAGGGAAACCCTGCAGGGGGCATAGAGGGGGACTGGAACTAATTGGGTAGTTCTTTCAAAGAGCTGGCACTGCAGAATTGGTTGATAGACCTCCTTCTGTGCCCTACATTTCTGTGAGAATGGGAACACCCTTTGCATTTCTGGAGAAATGACATTGGGTTGGGAATAATGCCCAGTTCCCATGGAGCACGATTCCCGACCTTGATTAAAGGAATGAAAACATGACGGATTTATGGCCCCTTGCCAGAGTTTGGACAGTGCTTTGCTCCTTTCATTCACACAATTTCGATTCTTATACATATTTAATCCATTGTGTTCCCTGTGGAGCAGGAATGTGGTAAACTTAGGCTCCTTTAACCTTTTTCCTCATAATTTGATCCAGTAGTTAATCACAGCAGTTAAAATCAACACACATGCTCTTTTTTGAAATTCAATCTTGGATACCTTTGATGCCCAAAATGATTAGGAATGAGCTATTTCGCACAGGTTGTCTTATTCCACGCCAGAGTAAAGCTTGGATGAAATATGACATAGAGCGCACAGCAACTGTGGCCTGGAATTTGTCAGGTCATGGCACTGTAATAATAGCCGGGAACTCCATCACTAACACCACTACAGCTCCAGGAAATAATAATACCAACATTAACACCACTGGCGTGATATATGTGAACTTTTGGAGTTCCTTACTCCCCAGAGGGTTGTGGATTTCAGCCATTGGGTACAACAGGATTGAAATCTATCTGTAGATTTTTGGACATTTAGGAAATCAAAGGTGTGTGGGCATGTGTAATCGAGGTAGAGGATCATCCATCATATTGAATGGCGGAATGGCCGACTCCAGGTTCTATTGCCGGGATTCTCCGACCCCCCGCCGGGTCGGAGAATCATCGGGGGGCGGCGCAAATCCCGCCCCGACACCCGGCTGCCGTATTCTCCGGCACCGTTTCTCGGGCGGGGGCAGGACCCCTGCCACGTCGGTCGTGAACCATTGGCAGCGCCCCCCCCCAGAGAGTCTCTGGACCCCGAAGGGCCACGCGGCCGTCCATTTTTGGCCAGTCCCGGCGTGAATCACTCGACTCACGCACTGGCGGGACCTGGCAGGTGAGTATGCATGGGCGGTCATCGGGGGGGGCGGGGGGGGGAGCGCGGGGGGTCCGACCCTGGGGGAGTGGCCTGGCCCGCGATCGGGGCCCACTGATCCGCGGGCGGGCTTGTTCCGTGGAGGCACTTTTTTCTTCCGCACCGGCCCCTGTAAGGCTCCGCCATGGCCGGCGCAGAGAAGAGAACCCCCCCGTGCATGCACCAAAATACGTCGGCCAGGCTGCGCAGGCGCAGAATCACGCCGGCCATTCCGCGCATGCGGAAGATCACGCCGGCCCTTCGGCACATGCGCGAACTCGCGCCGTCCCTTCGGCGCTGGCTGGAGTGGCGGCAACCCCTCCGCCGTCCACCTCGCCCCCAAAAATGCGGAGAATTCCGCACTTCTGGAGACTGTTGACTCCGGAGTGGTTGGCGCCGGTTTTCCTGCTGGCGTGGGGACTTAGTCCCCAGAAGGGAGATAACCGGCCTATTTCTTTTGTTCTTAGGGGAAGGCCATCATTTACTGTGATATTCGGGCTACTTAACTGGAACCATTGGTGAGACTGGGAAAGGATCTTGATGTAAGGGAATTCGATCCCTCTCCCTCCCCACATTAATCACAGTGGTGAGCATCGATTTGTGGCAATTAGGTCAGGCTTATCTGCCACTTGTTGGAACGTCGTTTCAGCGATGTGCTGGAGTAATTTGAACACGAGGATGGGAATTTTACGTTATAGAACCACAGAATTTACATTGCAGAAGGAGGCCATTCGGCCCACCCAGTCTGCACTGGCCCTTGGAAAGAGCACCCCACCCAACCCAACCCAACCATTTTGGACACGAAGGGCAGTTTACCAATCCACCTAACCTGCACATCTTTGGACTGTGGGAGGAATCTGGAGCACCCGGAGGAAACCCACGCTGACACGGGGAGAAAGTGCAAACTCCGCACAGACAGTGACCCAAGCCGGGAATCGATCCTGGGATCCTGGAGCCGTGAAGCAGCAGTGCTAACCACTGTGCTCCCATGGCAGGGTAACCAATGTAGATCAGCAAACGCAGAGGGGATGGGCGAACGGGGCTTGGTGCCAGTTAGGATATGAGCAGCAGAGCCTTTGAAGAGCTCAAGTTTCCAGCGGATGGAGGTGGGAGGTGACTTGTGGTTTGGTTTCCACTGTAAATACTATTTGGATCCCTCTTCAGTTGAACTGAAGCCTGTCCTGGATTGGGAAGGTTCCCTATTACTTGTGAGTGACTGAGGTCTAACTCCTGTATGTTTCTTCAAAAACCCCTTTACTTACACCATAGCGCATTCTAAGCTTTTAGGTAAGTACATCTCTTTCTTGTACATAGTATTCCATCTTATCTTCTCAATCTCATACATATGACTGCTGATATCACTGCTACATCATGGAACACACAACTATCTCATTACTATTAACTCATCATCGACATCTCACACCAAGTATAATCTCAATTTTTTTTTTCATAACAATCTTAAACCATTTTCTTAAATTATTTAACCATCTCACCTCAAAATCCAAGCTTCGCAGGTAAAGCCTTTGCTGGTGCCTTCGCTGCTCGAATTGACCTTGTTCTTGTCATGGAGGATCAAGGGTGATGGTCTCTAATCCCTTCATTGACTGGATCACTATTCTGTGAGGTTATTGATGTAGGTTGGCATTTTCCGGCCCTTCCTGCTAGCGGAATCTGCCAGTCCCGCCGACAGCGACCCCTGCGACAGGTTCCCCGGTGGCAAGACAGGGTGAGCCACGCAAAACACCTTTGACATCGACGGGACTGGAGAACTGCCTCCGCTACAGGAAAACAAGGCGCAGGGTGGAGCTGGAAATTCCCGCCTCGAGAGTTTTTGTTGCATCATCCCAGCGCTTGTGATATTCAAGCTTATTTGTCCTTCCAGCCTCTAATAAATATCAAGCTTTTCTCTTTCTCCTGAATGTGCAACATGGAGTTTGAACGAGATAGGAACAAAGCTGTTCTGCTTGTTCAAAGACTGCACCTGCAGACTTTTGACCTCTAATCCATACTTTCAGTCCTGGTGCTAAGGTTGCTGAAGTCTTCGCGCCATGCCTGGAGTTATACCAATTCTTCCGCTTCCCTCTTTGATCATTCTCTGTGTTTCTTACTCTCGTTTGGTCATCGAATGTAACATTCTGGTTGGAAATTTCCCAGATTTTTTCAAAGTGTTGCTCTCGGCAAGAAAATCAGCTCCGATGGGGAATCTCACCGTATATTCAGCCTCTTTCACAAAAATGTATTTTCACGTTCATGCCGGGCTTGTGGTGGCTTCCCTCTGATTCGCTTGCCCCGGGGAAACTTAGCCTCTGTAATCAGTGGGACGCTCGTTTTCAACACCTCCCCAACACCTGTTCCAAGTCCAATTGAGGAGATGTGTGCTCGGAGGACAGTGCCACGTTTCACGAACGGAGCCCTCATCACACATCTGGGTGGTGTCGAGCAGAGGCATGACATCCTATACCCGCGATCGGCCAAACATTCAGCAAGCAAGGTCACAAACCCCACCTGAGAGGCTGAGGCTGCGATAGTGAGTGCCAACTTGCTCTGTAAGGGGACGGGCGACTGTATCGAAAATGATGAATGACCTTCTTCGAACATGCCAGGGTAAGTCTGCTTTCTCATGTCGCCCACTGCACCCATTAACACACTCTTCACACCTCCACGGTGTTCTCTCTCATAGCCACCTCACTGGGCAGCAACACTTGTCCTGGGGCCCTCTCTCCCCACCCCAATGCTCCCCCCCCGCCCAATAGATAAACTGCTCCTAACATTCCCGTTCCCACTCAACCATCGCGCATGCCAGACTTCATCATCACCTGACCTGCAGGACTCCTCCCTACACTCATCACATCTCTTTCATTGCAGGAGAAACCTGAGCGGATCCAGCCTGCCCAAGCTGAAAGCTCTAAACCCCTTTGAGGAGCAAGACCTTGAGTGAGCTGGTGAGGAGCAGGACCGCGCCCATGCAGAGGGCGAGCGAGGTGGGGACAAGCGGCAAAAGTGAGAACCCTCAACATATGCAACCAGGATGCAGGCCTCATGTCGGTTAAATTCCTCCCAACGGTCTGTCCCTGTGGTGCACTAATGCTATCTCACTACTTTTGCAGGTCAATCTGTCAACAAGCCCAGACCATCCTCACACTCTCTGGAGACCATAGGCCCGGGTAGCTCTGAGGGAAACATCTCGGAGGAGGTATCACATCTGTCACCCGTACCCTGCACCAACACAGATACTCACACCTCGGTGGGATTAACTAATAGACAGGCTTCTGGGTCACTCACTGGTGAGCACCTCACAGCTGAAGATCCACAGCAGGCGGAGGCAGGGATGTTTGTGGGATGTAATGCCGCAGCCCAGGACTCTGCTGAGGCCCAGGCTGATGATATGCCCATCGGCCCGATCATCCCAGAGCTGCTGGAGCTGCAAAGGTAAAGTTGAAAGCATCAGGAAGGAGAGATAGCATCCTTCCTTGGTCTAGAGGAGTCCTTCCTCGGACTGGAGGAGGGTGGCGTCCGCAGAGCTGAGCTTGGTCCATTTCATGGCAGGGGGATGTCCACTCCGTGGCTCAGCTCAAGACCTCCATGGCTGAGGGCGTGAGCTCCATGGTGCAGGCCCTGAACTGCAAGGTGCAGGCACTGGTGGAAATCCACGAGTGTCAGAGCCCGGGGATGCCAAAGCTTCTGAATCTCACTTCAGCTGCCCCTCTATTCCATTGAGGAGCCCAGTGGCCAATGGGCATCCAAAGGCAAGTGGATTGGCAAGATTGTAGACCAGGGTCCTCCACTCCTGGGAGAGTCCAGCCCATCAGACACCTCCCTCCCTGTGAGCGACACACTTCCAGCCTCATACACTGGCCGGAGGCAGCATCACAACACCCATGCAGCTTCATAATAGACTGGGGCCCTCACATTCCAGGCTCCCCAAGGGACGCCCACCAAGGTATCTCAGGCAACAGGCTGTGGAAGTCAGCAGGCTGCCTCAACCTCAGTTCTGGATAAACCTAGACCAAATGGGAGGGTGAGGAAGAGGAAGAATCAATAGGCATCTAGGGTGCACTGCAAAGGTCTTCCCATTAATTCCATTAGTTCCTATTTATTTTATTTTGTCTTTCTCATATTTGGTTCATGGATCATTCATGGAAACATACTTTAATCGAGCAGAGGAATTAAGGAACTCAAAGTGTCAAAATAATACACTGTGTTATAATGCTTTTCTATTTTGGGCCGAAGAACACAGGGTTTATAGCACCCAATAGATTGGAAGAGTTCATTTCGATTGATTGATTGGTTGAATGGTGGCCAATGGATTGACCATGGACATTATTCTGCCCGGCAATTGAAAGCGATTGGTTCCTTTCAGGTGGGGGTTTTCAGATAGAACCCAGGAGAAGCATCAAGGTGGAAGCATCTCTCTCCCTATCTCTGCTCTGCTGCCAACTATCTGAAGGCGGAAGCTTCTAGATCCTGAAAGAAGAATATCTCTATCGCTCTCTCTTTCTCTATCTCTCTCTCTTTTTCTCTCCCACTCTCTCTCTCTCTCTCTCTCTTTCTCTCTCTCTTGAATGCTGGCTGCTTGCTATATCTGTGAGTCTACCGTGAAAACCAATTACAAACTGAAAAAAAAGATAAAATCCATTTGAAAGTCTAGACTGAAGTATAAACTAACTGGAAGATGTCCGTCTGAAACAAAGGCTCTTATCCTTTGACTTTCATCATCATTTTACACCCCTCTTTCCCCTCTGTGTTTGTTTGTCTGTGTGTGTAGAGGGTGGGGAGAGTTAAAAAGGTCGGGGGCGGGGGGGGGGGTTAGGGATTGGGTAGTAGTGAACCAGTTGCATTTGTTACCTATTTAATTATAGTTTGTTAACAATAAAAAATTGATGGTGTTTAAATTTACAAACCTGATGACTGTTGTTATTGGGCAGCCGAAGACCTCGGGTATTTTAAATAAAAGTAAATTTCAACCGTGTTGCTTCTCCAGGTCAATGAGGCTGGAATTTGCCTTGCAATGGCCCAAGGTGTCATAGACTCATAGAATTTACAGTGCAGAAGGAGGCCATTTGGCCCATCGAGTCTGCACCGGCCCTTGGAAAGAGCATCCCACCCAATGCCCACACCTCCACCCTAACCCTGTAACCCAGTAACTTCACCTCATCTTTTTGGACCTAAGGGGCAATTTAGCATGGCCATCCCACTGAACCTGCACATCTTTGGACTGTGGGAGGAAACCGGAGCACCCGGAGGAAACCCATGCAGACACGGGGAGGACGTGCAGACTCCGCACAGACAGTGACCCAAGTCGGGAATCGAACCCGGGACCCTGGAACTGTGCTAACCACTGTGCTACCGGGTGAACCTAGGCATTGGTAAAGATAAGTCATCTTTGTTATATCGCATCTGTATTAAACACCACTTTGTTCATCTGTATGGAAATTCCACGATATTGTACCCTGGTGCCATGCTCTGCAAACCCCTGTGCAGACTTGGAGCTTCCTCTCTGGGCAATGAGAGAATGACAACACTAGGTCTCTACCACCTCCCACACTGAAGACGTAAGAAATCCACGCTGCTCATGGCGTGGGCTCCCCAACCCCATCCCCCCATCCATGGAATGCTCCCCCCCTCCCCCCCCACCAATGCTCCCTCAGCAATGCTCAGTCCTCTCATGACTGCCAGTATTCTCCAGGTGCAAGGATGCCAAGGGCTAAAATCGTGCAGACAGTCTGTCCACCTCGACAGTAGGTGGAGAAAACCAGCAGGACCCCTCCTGGAGGAGGCAGTGGGATTTCAAGTGTCTCCTTCAGTCTCTCTGGGCCTAAAGATAAGCGTGTTCAGTGGCAGGTTGAGTTCAGCTCTGTGTCAGGCAGCAGAAGCCAGATATTTCAGAGAGGATGAGAGAAGCATCGCTCTGTTGTCACTGCAAGTCATCATTGTTCTCCTGCAGCATCCAGCCAATCACTTTAGCATCGTGCTTATGAATGTAGCCACCATGACAATGACCTCCCGCAGGGACCACAGTAGTGAAAGGATGTCAGACCCCATGGTGGCAGAAGTCTTCACAGCCTAGCTAGCCCTGGTCGTCCTCAAACTAAGAGGTTATTATTACATCTCTATCTCTGCACTCCATGTGGATCCTGGCCATCGACCAAAGTCATTCCTTCCCCTCCTCTGTGGATTGCCTCTCACCGCTCTCCTCGATAACCCCCTCATCTGCGGTGATGTGGCCTCCTCCATTTCCTCCTGGTCCAACTGCTCGCCCCTGCAGCAGTGACAGGTTGTGCAGAGCGTTGCAGTTCATTATGATGCGGGACACCCTCCGGCAGCTGTATTGGAAGGCCCTCCCTGACCAATCCAGGGAGGGGAACCGCACATTGAGCAGGCCAATCGCCTACTCGACCAGCGCACAGATTGATGCACGAGACTCATTCTAACGAGTTTGAGCAGGTGTTTGCAGCCTCTACACTGGCGCCTTCAGCAACCTTCTGAACGGGTACGCTTTGTCCCCGAAGAGTCATCCATCCAACTGTTGCTCTTCCTCAAAAATGGTTGAGATCTGCGAGCTTTCCAAGTTTTAAACTATCATGAACAATCGCCAGAAAGCGGGGGTGGGGGGGGGCATGCATGATGTGTATCGCCTGGTCACAGACGATCTGCATGTTGAGGGAGCGGTATCCCTTGCAGTTCATAAATGGCGCCCCATGTTGACATGGGGAGTGCAGAGACATGTGGGTGCAATCGATAACACCCTAGCCCTGGGGCATGCCTCCTATGTGGTTGAAGCCCATGGTCCTGGTGTCCTGGCTTGCTTGGTCCTAGTTCAAGTTGATGGACATCCACGTCCTTGTAAATAGCACCTCTGTGACTTCCCATATGCCCTTCTGCATGGCAACATGGGAGATACCACACATGTTATCCATGCAGAGCTGATGCAATCCGTTGGCATAGAAGTTCAGAGTGGCAGTGACTTTCAGGTTCATGGGCAATGATTGACCTTCAAGTATATGTGGTGCCAACTCCTGTATCACTTGGCACAAGTGGTCTGCCATACCCCGGGACGGACACATTCGTCTCTGGCACTGGAGCTCGATCATCGGGAGGTTGGAAGATCTACAATGCAATACCCATGGCCGGTTGTGTTTCCTCTGAGGTTCTGCCAATTATGGCACTGTCCCGGAAGATCCCGGAATAATAGTCCACTGTGATAAGATGCACGTTTTCTCCAAAATCAAAGAGACATAGTCAATATTTTCCAAGGTTTGTCTGGGAAAAGACGGGGCAATAAACCTTCTGTTGGTGTTTGTCCAAAAATTGCACATGTATCGTATGGCGACATGAAGTCTTAAATTGCTTTTGAAATTCATTTGGAGATCATTTGGAGACTTGGGCAGAGAGATGGCAGATGGAGTTTAATCCAAACAAATGTGAAGTAGTGCATATTGGAAGGTCTATGCAGGTAGGGAATATACAGTGAATGGTAGAACCCTCAAGAGTATTGACAGTCAGAGAGATCTAGGTGTACAGGTCCACAGGTCACTGAAAGGGGCAACACAGGTGGAGAAGATAGTCAAGAAGGCATACGGCATGCTTGCCTTCATTGGCCGGGGCATTGAGTATAAGAATTGGCAAGTCATGTTGCAGCTGTATAGAACCTTAGTTACGCCACCCTTGGAGCATAGTGTTCAATTCTGGTCACCACACTACCAGAAGGATGTGGAGGCTTTAGAGAGGGTGCAGAAGAGATTTACCAGGGTGTTGCCTGGTATGGAGGGCATTAGCTATGAGGAGCAGTTGAATAAACTTGGTCTGTTCTCACTGGAACGACGGAGGTTGAGGGGAGACCTGATAGAGGTCTACATAATTATGAGGGGCATAGACAGAGTGGATAGTCAGAGGCTTTTTCCCAGGGTAGAGTGGTCAATTACTAGGGGGCATAGGTTTAAGGTGCGAGGGACAAGGTTGAGAGGAGATGTACGAAGCAAATTTTTTACACAGAGGGTAGTAGTGTGTGCCTGGAACTCGCTACCGGAGGAGGTGGTGGAAGAAGGGACAATAGTGACATTTCAGGGACATCTTGACAAATACATGAACAGGATGGGAATAGAGGGATACGGACCCAGGAAGTGCAGAAGATTTTAGTTTAGACGGGCAGCGTGGTTGGCACAGGCTTGGAGGGCCGAAGGGCCTGTTCCTGTGCTGTACTTTTCTTTGTTCTTTGTTCTAATTCCTGGCTGCCACACAGACCTATTTGCATGAGATCTACACTTTGCTATCCCGAGTGACCACTATAGATTCCATGAACAATCTTCACCCTCATGGTATCATGTGTTCCTAATCGATAGTTAAATACAAGAAGATCGCCCACTATTGTTAGATGTTTCCTCTGTTTTTGCAAGAGCTGATTGTTTGTACAATATTCTGACAATTCTTGCCATCCGGATTGATCATTCTGAGGAATCTCTAGACATTGGCAACAAGCTTTGATTGCGGAAAGTTGCTGATGGCTTCTGATTTTTGAGGGTCTACTATTGTGCCTTATTGTGTGTCCCAGGAATTTGCTGATCGCATTTTCAAATTCACATTTCTCGTTTCAGATGTGACCTGCCTTTCGTCGTGGTTTTCAGAGCAGTTCAAAAATTCTGTGATCATTCTGTCTTGCGGCGCTATAAAGAAACATGTCATTCATATGACAAATGACTCCCTCTTTTCTTTCTGGAATGTTTTACATGGTCCGTTGGAATGTATCCAGAGCCAATGATATACCGGAGGGAAGTCAGAAACGCCTGAAATAATACAATAAATATTGTTAAGACCCTGGACTCCTGGTCCAGGGAAATTTGCCAAAAGCCTCGATTAGTGTCAAGTTTATTGAAGAGCACGTTGTTGACAAGTTTTGCCAAGCTGTCACATACTGACGGCACAGGATGGATTTCCCTCTGGACTCCTTTGTTTAATTGTGTGCGGCCTACACAAAGCCTGAGTTCATCATTCAGCTTGGGAATAGTTACAAGGCCCAAACACCACCTTTGTTGGCTTTGTGATGGATGGTATGCCACCTCCACGCAACATTTTGTCGGATTCCACTTTATGTTATTCCAGCAATAGGTGTGGTCCCCTCCTGGAAGTGTACAGACGTACCGGCTTAGCGCCTTGAAGCAACGTAATGTGATGCCCATCCTTGAGATTAACAAACCCCTGAAAAAACTTTGGGAATTCTTGGTGGAACTCTGATGTCTTGTTGAAGGACTTTGTCCATTTTCCTTTGTTCAGAAGACCCAGTTGTATAAATGCATTTCTGCTCAGCAAAGATGCACTTGGATTTTGCAACATGCAGAGGGTCTCAGTCATCTCTCACCACTTGTGGTTGAGGGGGGGTGGTTATCTGATATTTTACGAGGAGATCTGTATCACCTGGAGCTTGAAATGTATTGTCATGTGCGGGTACCTTTAAGAAACGGGTGTTTAAGAAATGTTCCTTTAAGAAATGGGTGTTTATCAGTGATGTCAGAGTGTGGGTGGAGCTGGGCTGTCTGTCAGCTTTTAACTTTAATTTTAGGCTGTTTGCTGCGGGGTGTGTTTTAGTTTAGTTTTCAGTGTTGGAGCTGAAGCCAGACAGAGCAGGTGTACTGTTGATCCCTCTGCCATCAAAAGACTATCCCTTGATCATTTGGTGAATTCAGAATTATAAATGTTTTCAGAAGTGAATGTAAACCTGATGTGCTTCTGTTAAAAGGTGTTTCTTCTGACTTTTGGATGTTGTTTGGGAAGTTATTAAGGATTACTTAGTGTTGTATTCTTTGGGGGTTATCATTGAATTAATGGTTGCTAAGATATTCACTGTTTGTTTTAAAAAGGTTAACTTGAGTTCATAGAATAAACATTGTTTTGCTTTCAAAAATACTTTTCCATTTCTGCCGTACCACACCTGTAGAGTGGGCCGTGTGTTCCCCATACCACAATCTATTAAAAGTTGTGGGCCAGGTGAACTCCACGATACACTTTGGGGTTCTCCACACCCTGGCCCATCACAGTATTGCTTGATGTCGAGTGCTTTGAGCCATTCTAAATGGTCAGCCAGGATTGTCACTCCAGATCCGGAACAAAGTCCAAACTCAGTTTTAAAGCCTTTCACTTCTAAAGTAACAGACCAAAATGTTTTGATCTTGATCTTTTCCTGGAAAGTCTGTATTTTCAGTTATTTGATTATACCCAATTTACTGGATTGTCTGTTTTTCATAGACATTCTCTTCCTTCCTTCCTTTAATGGCAGATTTAGATTGACAGAACTGCTGGAAGTGTCCTGTCTTTCCACACTGCAAACACTCTGCACCCCCTGCTGAAAATTCTTGCCTGCTGAGCTGCTTCTTTGATGCCATAGCATGGGAATTTTAAAACAGCTGCTGTAGGATTACCCGTTCTTTAACTTGTTTGGCAGACTTTAAAATGAGTGGCCCTGCCCACTAAAAGAATCACCTGAAGGCTTCATATTTCCAAGCATTGAAAAAAAAAGTAAAGTACCCAATTCTTTTTTTTTCAATGAAGGGGCAATATATCGTGGCCAATCCACTTGCCTTGCACGTTCTTTGGTTTGTGGGGACGAGACCCACGCGGACACGGGGTGGTGGGGGGGGAGGGGGGGGCGTATGTGCAAACTCCACACGGACAGTGACCCGGGGCCAGGATCGAACCTGGGACCTTGGCGCCGTGAGGCAGCAGAGCTAACCACTGTGCCACCCTGCTGCCTCATTTCCATGAATTATGGCCTGAATTTGTTCCCCAAGTTCGGCCTGCCTGGCATATTGTTTGGTCATCTTTTGTCTGCAAAAGATCTGGCAGAATCCAACAACAATGCGGCCTGAATAAGTCCATCTTTCAATGCATCATGTCTGCAACAGCTGGCTAGCTGTTACAGGTCTGTAAGGATGATTCGATGGATTACATTGACCTTTGAGATCTCTGATTGAAGCGGAATGACCTAAACATTTCCACATTCAAACCCGACGCTGCTCAATACCTTAGAAAATGTTTTTTTTCTACAACAACCAATGCTGGCTGATGCACTATCAATTACCTCAGGACGAGAGTAGAGAGTAATCGAGGCTTTATTGCACAGAGATGTGTGGCCTCCTACAGCTGCTGCCGAAATGGCTGCAGTTCGGAGTGCACACACATTTATACTCCGCCTACTGGACGGAGCCAGCAGGCAGGGATCTACCCCCGTACCTGTAGTACCGGGGCCTTACTGTAATACCCTCGTATGCAGTGAAGTATATACAATATAATACAGAAGTGGTGACTACCACACTGGCCTCTCCGTGGACATTTCCCAACGGCCGTGGAAGGGGCACTAACTACTCGATTGGTGCTGACACTGTTAACAATTCTTTGTGCGTCTCTAACCAAGGAAAATCTTCTTACTCTTACTTTGAACATATGAACATATGAATTAGGAGCAGGACCATACGGCCCCTCAAGCCTGCTGATCGATGGCTGATCTGAGTGGACCCTCAACCCCACATTCCTATCAGCCCCCGATAACCTTTCACCCACTTGTTTATCAAGAATCTATCTACCTATGCCCTAAAAACATTCAATATTCTGCTTCAGAGGCAGAAGATTTCCCTTGGTGAGGGACATACTAAGAATTGGTAGCAAAGTCAGCATCAGTCGAGTAAGCAGAGCCCCTTCCACAGCCCTTTCAGGAAAAGCGATCCAATGGCCCTCTGGGAGAGAAGATTTCTCCTCATCTTTGCCCTAAATGAGTGATCCCTTGTTTTTAAACAGCGGCCTTTAGTTCTAGATTCTCCCTCAAGAGGAAACACCATCTCCACATCAAACCTTCAGAATGGCATATGTTTCAATCAAGTTGCCTCTTACTCTTCTGAAATCCAGTGGATACAAGCTTAACCTTTCCAATCTTTCCTCGTAAGGCAACCCACCCATTCCAAGTATTAGTCCAGTAAACCATCTCTGAACTGCTTCCAAAGCACTTACACCCTTACTTAAATAAGGAAACCAATATTGTATATAGTACTCCAGATGTGGTCGCACAAATGCCCTATACAAATGAAGCATACCTTCTCTATTTTTGTATTCAATGCCTTCATTATAAATGATTATATTCTATTATCTTTCCTAATTATTTGTTGTGCCTAGATGCAAACCTTTTACGATTCATGCACTCAGACACCCAGATCCCTCTGCATTTCAGAGCTCTGCAATCTCTCACCATATGGGTCATAAGTTTCTCTTTTATTCTTCCTGCCGAAATAGACCATTTACCATGTTCCCACTTCATACTCCATTTGCCAGAACTTTGCCCATTCGCATATCCCATCTATACCCCTCAAGAAGTCTTCTTATGATATCTGTTGATGGGACCAAATCATGGTTAGATTGGTGTCATAAGCGCTGCTACCATGGTTTGTAATCTGGTTTCCACTTTGAATAGTATTTGGTAACTTGAGGCCTGATTCATGTTGGGATCCACTTAGGTCTAAATCTGGCATATTTCTTCAAAAATTGCTTTATCTTCACTATAGTACACACTAACCTTCTGGATAAGTAGATCTCTCTTGTTCTACATTTCTAGCATTTTTCACATGAAGATTTATTTCCCAAATCTGCTCCCTGGATGGTCTGACTCTGATTTTAAAGTTCTGTTCCCTGATCCTAGGTTCCCCCATCAGTGGGAAGATGAATCTGCTTGTTATAACTTACTTTCAAATCTTACATACCACAATCAAATTACCTTCTATATTCTAGAAAACACAAGACTAGTTTAGTTTTTCCTCATAATCAAACTCTTGGTATTCCTTTCTCCATAGGAGCCACAGGCCTCCTAAAACTTTTCATTTTTACAGATTGCCCTACAATTGATCAACATTGCTCCCTCCCAATCTACCCAGTATTCCAAGCCTCAAATTTATCGTTCTTCTTCTATTTTTTACCCTCTTTCAAACTTAACCTTTACAAGCACTTTTTGCCAATCACCTTTTCTTTCCATTCTGTTATTTTTCAAATAAATTTAGAGTACCCAATTATTTTTTTTTCTAATTAAGGGGCAATTTAGCGTGGCCAATCCATCTAACTTGCACGTCTTTGGGTTGTGGGGTTGAAACCCACGCAAACATAGGGAGAATGTGCGAACTCCACACGGACAGTGGCTCAGGGCCGGGATTCGAACCCGGGTCCTCAACGCCATAGTCACAGTGCAAACCACTGCGCCACATGCCGCCCCCTTTCCTTTTTGTTATGCATGATACAGGTGTGTCATAATATGAACTTGCAGCCAATATTTTAAAAAATTGGACAGAAACAAGTTGTTAAGATGGCTGCCAGAAATCATGTGACATTTGGCATTTGGAATAGACAGCGAATACCGAAATAAATATGGACATATGTGAGGGTACCTCACGGCCCTCTGTGTAATTCCCACATCTCATTGTTTAAGGATAGGCTCAACACCAAAAGACTATGGAGTCTCCAGACAGTCTGGCTCCATGTTTCATACTGGACAAAAGGTAATATCGTAACTCCAAGGCCACTATCAACTTTCCTTTGTTACACAATGACCATACCATCCAAACTGGGAGGCCATCAAATATGCTAACTCAGTCATCATGCGATTGAAACTGATGCTGGGAACTGTATCCATATTACCCCAGGGCCCAGCAGACCTAGCAGAACTATTAATGATCAGCCAGTCTGGGAGGCAGACTATGAAACTAGCTGCAAGTTAATAAGCAGTCAAAGTACTTAATTTGTTCCAATTTCAAAGTTCACCTGAGAATAAACCTCTGAGATATATAATAACTAAAAATAAAATAAAATTCACAACCTGCTGTGAACTCTTTTCAACTCTAAATTACTGAATCCACTCATAAGGTCACAAGCCTACCACACGGAAGACCAGAAGTTGTAAATCAGAGACTGGATTAACGGTAATCTGTAACGGCTCACAAACTTCATTCATATCCAATATGTGTGTGTGTGAGACCAAGTGTGTGAGGGTGTGTTAATTCAGAATACGTGTGTGAGAATAAATAACCTAATTTACTTAAAATCACAAAAGCTTCGCTGCGGAATTATTTAATTGGAATGCACACTCCAAGCGCGGAAAAACCGCACCTCTTTCCATATTAAATCTACTGATTATGGGAAGTAAGGGAGCACATACATTATTTTTGTGACATCTTAATGCACTGCACTCTTGATGGCATGCCTTGAGCTGTAACCTGTAAAACTGCAATACAGTATCCAATATGCGTATATGTGCACATGTGGGATCAAGCATGTGACATTGTGTTCAGACAGGGTAGGTCGAGCTGCCTGGTTTCACACTGCTTGAACTGTCCTCCCTGAAACCTTGGGCGGGATTCGCCGACCCCCCGCCGGGTGGGAGAATCGCCGGGGGTCGGCGTGAATCCCACCCCCGCCGTCCTCCCAATTCTGCCGCCCCTCAAAAACTGGCTCGCCGTAATTCGCGCCGCCCGCCTCGGAGAATGGCGGGGTCTGGCGCGACTCAATGGGCGCCAGGGCCGCCCGAATTCGCCGGCCCACGAGGGGCCGAAGTCCCGCCCGCATGTTGCCGGCCCGGTCCCGCCGGCGTAAATCAGAGTATGACCCTTCCCAGCGGGACCTGGCGGTGCGTGCGGGCTCCGGGGTTCCTGGGGGGTCACGGGGGGATCTTGCTTGGGAGGTGCCCCCACGGTGGCCTGGCCCGCGGTCGGGGCCCACTGATCTGCGGGCGAGCCTGTGCCGTGGGGGCACTCTATTCCTTCCGCATCGGCTGATAGAACATAGAACATAGAAAAATACAGCACGGAACAGGCCCTTCGGCCCACGATGTTGTGCCAAACCTTTGTCCTAAATTAATCATTGATTATCATTGAATTTACAGTGCAGAAGGAGGCCATTCGGCCCATTGAGTCTGCACCGGCTCTTGGAAAGAGCACCCTCCCCAAAGTCAACACCTCCACCCAACACTAAGGGCAATTTTGGACACTAAGGGCAATTTATCATGGCCAATCCACCTAACCTGCACATCTTTGGACTGTGGGAGGAAACCGGAGCACCTGGAGGAAACCCACGCAGACACGGGGAGGATGTGCAGACTCCGCACAGACAGTGACCCAAGCGGGAATCGAACCTGGGACCCTGGAGCTGTGAAGCAATTATGCTGTCCACAATGCTACCGTGCTGCCCTTAAGAACAAATAAATCTACACTATATCATTTTACCGTAATCCATGTACCTATCCAATAGCTGCTTGAAGGTCCCTAATGTTTCTGACTCAACTACTTCCACAGGCAGTGCATTCCATGCCCCCACTACTCTCTGGGTAAAGAACCTACCTCTGACATCCCCCCTATATCTTCCACCATTCACCTTAAATTTATGTCCCATTGTAATGGTTTGTTCCACCCGGGGAAAAAGTCTCTGACTGTCTACTCTATCTATTCCTCTGATCATCTTATAAACCTCTATCAAGTCGCCCCTTATCCTTCTCCGTTCTAATGAGAAAAGGCCTAGCACCCTCAACCTTTCCTCGTAAGACCTACTCTCCATTCCTGGCAACATCCTGGTAAAGCTCCTTTGCACCTTTTCCAAAGCTTCCACATCCTTCCTAAAATGAGGTGACCAGAATTGTACTCAGTACTCCAAATGTGGCCTTACCAAAGTTTTGTACAGCTGCATCATCACCTCGCGGCTCTTAAATTCAATCCCTCTGTTAATGAACGCGAGCACACCATAGGCCTTCTTCACAGCTCTATCCACTTGAGTGGCAACTTTCAAAGATGTATGAACATAGACCCCAAGATCTCTCTGCTCCTCCACATTGCCAAGAACTCTACCGTTAACCCTGTATTCCGCATTCATATTTGTCCTTCCAAAATGGACAACCTCACACTTTTCAGGGTTAAACTCCATCTGCCACTTCTCAGCCCAGCTCTGCATCCTATCTATGTCTCTTTGCAGCCGACAACAGCCCTCCTCACTATCCACAACTCCACCAATCTTCGTATCATCTGCAAATTTACTGACCCACCCTTCAACTCCCTCATCCAAGTCATTAATGAAAATCACAAACAGCAGAGGACCCAGAACTGATCCCTGCGGTACGCCTCTGGTAACTGGGATCCAGGCTGAATATTTGCCATCCACCACCACTCTCTGACTTCTATCGGTTAGCCAGTTCGTTATCCAACTGGCCAAATTTCCCACTATCCCATGCCTCCTTACTTTCTGCAGAAGCCTACCATGGGGAACCTTATTAAATGCCTAGTAAAATCCATGTACACTACATCCACTGCTTTACCTTCATCCACATGTTTGGTTACCTCCTCAAAGAATTCAATAAGACTTATCAGGCAAGAATTACCCCTCACATATCTGTGCTGACTATCCCTAATCAAGCAGTGCCTTTCCAGATGCTCAGAAATCCTATCCTTCAGTACCCTTTCTATGACTTTGCCTACCACTGAAGTAAGACTAACTGGCCTGTAATTCCCAGGGTTATCCCTATTCCTTTTTTTGAACAGGGGCACGACATTCGCCACTCTCCAATCCCCTGGTACCACCCCTGTTGACAGTGAGGACGAAAAGATCATTGCCAACGGCTCAGCAATTTCATCTCTTGCTTCCCATAGAATCCTTGGATATATCCCGTCAGGCCCGGGGGCCTTGGCTATCCTCAAGTTTTTCAAAATGCCCAACACATCTTCCTTCCTAACAAGTATTTCCTCGAGCTTACCAGTCTGTTTCACACTGTCCTCTCCAACAATATGGCCCCTCTCATTTGTAAATACAGAAGAAAAGTACTCGTTCAAGACCTCTCCTATCTCTTCACACTCAATACACAATCTCCCGCTACTGTCCTTGATCGGACCTACCCTCGCTCTAGTCATTCTCATATTTCTCACATGTGTGTAAAAGGCCTTGGGGTTTTCCTTGATCCTACCCGCCAATAATTGTTCATGCCCTCTCTTAGCTCTCCTAATCCCTTCCTTCAGTTCCCTCCTGGCTATCTTGTATCCCTCCAACGCCCTGTCTGAACCTTGTTTCCTCAGCCTTACATAAGTCTCCTTTTTCCTCTTAACAAGACATTCAACCTCTCTTGTCAACCATGGTTCCCTCACTCGACCATCTCTTCCCTGCATGACAGGGACATACATATCAAGGACACATTTCACTTGTGTCCTTCCCTGACAGCCTATGTTCCCAAGTGATGCACTTCAATTTTTGTCTGACAACATCGTATTTACCCTTCCCCCAATTGTAAACCTTGCCCTGTTGCACGCATCTATCCCTCTCCATTACTAAAGTGAAAGTCACAGAATTGTGGTCACTATCTCCAAAATGCTCCCCCACTAACAAATCTATCACTTGCCCTGGTTGATTACCAAGTACTAAATCCAATATTGCCCCTCCTCTGGTCGGACAATCTACATAATGTGTTAGAAAAGCTTCCTGGACACACTGCACAAACACCACCCCATCCAAACTATTTGATCTAAAGAGTTTCCACTCAATGTTTGCGAAGTTAAAGTCACCCATGACTATTACCCTGTGACTTCTGTACCTTTCCAAAATCTGTTTCCCAATCTGTTCCTCCACAGTTCTGCTACTATTGGGGGGACGATAGAAAACTCCGAACAAGGTGACTGCTCCTTTCCTATTTCTGACTTCAACCCATACTTCCTCAGTAGGCTGATACTCCTCGGACTGCCTTTCTGCAGCTGTTATACTATCTCTAATTAACAATGCCACCCCCCCCACCCCCCACCTCTTTTACCACCCTCCCTAATCTTATTGAAATATCTATAACCAGGGACCTCCAACAACCATTTCTGCCCCTCGTCTATCCACGTTTCCGTGATGGCCACCACATCATAGTCCCAAGTACCGGGGCAGCACGGTAGCATTGTGGATAGCACAATTGCTTCACAGCTCCAGGGTCCCAGGTACGATTCCGGCTTGGGTCACTGTCTGTGCGGAGTCTGCACGTCCTCCCCGTGTCTGCGTGGGTTTCCTCCGGGTGCTCTGGTTTCCTCCCACAGTCCAAAGATGTGCAGGTTAGGTGGATTGCCAGTAAGAGAGGTGGTTTGATTCTCGCCAGCGGGACAGGCATTCCAGCAGCGGGACTTCGGATTGGCCATGATAATTGGATACTCTAAGTTTATAAAAGAAAGAAAGATAATTAACACATAGAATTATCATTTAACTTTAATAATAATTCAATTAAAAAAAATTTTAAATCTTGATTCTTGTCGCAAGTAGGCTTACATTAACACTGCAATGAAGTGAGTGTGAAAATCCCCTAGTCGCCACATTCCGGCACCTGTTCGGGTACACAGAGGGAGAATTCAGAATGTCCAATCCACCTAACAAACACGGCTTTTCGGGACTTGTGGGAGGAAACCGGAGCATCCAGAGGAAACCCACGCAGACACGGGGAGAACGTGCAGACTCCGCACAGACAGTGACCGAAGCTGGGAATCGAACCCAGGATCCTGGAGCTGTGAAGCAACAGTGCTAACCACTGTGCCATCGTGCGGCCCCGATGTTGCAGAGAAAATTCCTTTGCAGCAAGGATCATGAGACAACTGATGAGGCAAGGTGTGCTGCGATCTGTTGCAATATAATATGCAGCTAAATGGTTAAGATTAGTTAGCTGAACACAAAACTGGATTTGGACAGGATTTTCTGCTCCTTTTTCGGTTGGCGGCAATGGTGGCAGGGACAGTGAATTGAGGGGGTGGGGGAGGTCCCAAAACAGCTTTTATGCCTGCGGGATTTTCCCACTCGATTGTCCCTGCCGATACCAATTATGTAATGCGGATCTCGCCATGAAAGCTTGATAACCTGATTACCGTACATTGACAAATAACATTTGTCCTCACTCAATCGCCCCTACATAGGGATCCCACCTCCCTCGTCAGCATGAAGTCATGGGACCCGTTTCCAGGGTTTCTGTTTACCATTTGTCAAAAAATATGATGTGAACAGTCAGCAGGGGAACCGGCAGTCCACACACTGCTTTTCCTTCTGAGTTGACACAGTCAAAAAAACATAAAATTCCGTCAAAAGGAGACCTGGGCCTTTCGCCATCTACTCACAGAACCATCCAGAGTTCCTTTGCTGACGAGAGACAAGATATTCTCTGTAGCATATGAGGCCCAGATAGCGTTGGCCTGAGCAGAAATTTGAAATATGTCAAATATTCTCGATTGTTGCAAACATTTGTTTCAGAGCAGTGTTGGCAGATCTTACCAATACCCTGTGCACATTGTCTGCATTACTCAATATTCCGGTATTGCATTCTCCTCACCTTCACATCACCCCACATAGCTTTGCCCCAATGGAATTGATTTCAGCCAGTTCCTGTATTATAATTTCTTGGTCTGAATTTTGCAACTAAATAAAAAAGGTTGCGATTTAGAGGAATCCTGAGCGGGATTCTCCGACCCCCCCCCCCCCCCCGGCCGGGTCGGAGAATCGCCGGGGGCTGGCGTGAATCCCGCCCCCGCCGGTTGCTGAATTCTCCGGCACCGGACACGGCGGGGGTGGGAATCGCGCCGCGCCGGTTGGCGGGCACCCCCCCCCCCCCCCGGCGATTCCCCGGCCCGCGATGGGCCGAAGTCCCGCTGCTGGAATGCCTGTCCCGCTGGCGAGAATCAAACCACCTCTCTTACTGGCAGGACAAGGCGGCGCGGGTGGGCTCCGGGGTCCTGGGGGGGGGGGGGGGGGGGGCGCAGGGTGATCTGGCCCCGGGAGGTGCCCCCACCAGCTGGCGGGAAAGGCCCCGCCAGCTGGCACGGAAATCACTTTGCCGAGCGGCGCATGCGCGGGAGTGTCAGCGGCCGCTCGCGGCATCCCCGCGCATGCGCAGTGGAGGGGGTCTCTTCCGGCTCCGCCATGGTGAAGACCATGGCGAAAGTGGAAGGAAAAGAGTGCCCCCGTGGCACAAGCTCGCCCGCAGATCGGTGGGCCCCGATCGCGGGCCAGGCCACCGTGGGGGCACCCCCCGGGGCCAGATCGCCCCGCGCCCCCCCCCTCCCCCCCCCCCCAGGACCCCGGAGCCCGCCCGCGCCTCCTTGTCCTGCCGGTAAGAGAGGTGGTTTGATTCTCGCCGGCGGGACGTGCATTCCAGCAGCGGGACTTCGGCCCATCGCGGGCCGGAGAATCGCCGGGGGGGGTGGCCCGCCAACCGCCGCAGCGCGATTCCCACCCCCGCCGAATATCCGGTGCCGGAGAATTCGGCAACCGGCAAGGTCGGGATTCTCGCCAGCCCCCGGCGATTCTCCGACCCGGCGGGGGGTCGGAGAATCCCGCCCCACATCTTGATCATTTGTGCATTCTTAGGTTTTTTTCTCTCTGTGTCTCCCCGCCATTCTCCAACCCTCATTTCCATTTTTACTCTTTTCCTCTCGTCCCTCGAGTCTACTCTTGGCTATGTAACTTTTTAATAATCTTTATTGTCACAAGTACTCCCTCTGTGTACCCGAACAGGTGCCGGAATGTGGCGACTAGGGGCTTTTCACAGTAACTTCATTGCAGTGTTAATGATATATTAACACTGCAATGAATTACTGTGAAAAGCCCCTAGTTGCCACATTCTGGCGCTTGTTCGGGTACATGGATGGAGAATCCAGAATGTCCAAATTACTTAACAGCACGCCCTCCGGGACTTGCGGGAGGAAACCGGAGCTCTCGAAGGAAACCCACGCAGACACGGGGAGAACGTGCAGACTCCGCACAGACAGTAACCCAAGCCGGGAATCGAACCTGGGACCCTGGCGCTGTGAAGTGACAGTGCTAACCACTTTGCTACTGTGCAGCCCTGTGCAATCACGCAGCCCTGCTTATTCCTGCTGTTAAAAAAAAAGGGAAGAGCCGCTACCTATGGTTAACCAAAGAAGTTAATGAAAGCATCAAAGGTAAGGAAAGAATATGTAACTGTACAAAGATTAGTGGCAGGTCAGATGACTGGTTAGACTATAAAAAACAGCAGAGAATGACTAAAAGGCGAATTAAGAGAAAGAAATTAGGGTGCGGCAGGAAGTTAGTTAGAAATGTAAAGATAGCAAGAGCTTTTGCAGGTATCTCAACAGGAAAAGGGTAAGAAAAATGAGTTGGTTCCCTGGGAGGTGGGAGTGGGGAGTTAATAGTGGATAATACAGGAATAGCAGCTGAAACGAACAGGCATTTTGCTTCTGTATTCATTATGAAGGGCACAAGAAACAGTTGAATAATAGCTGTAAATCAGGAGGTTGATGGGAGGAAGGAACTTGATAAAATTACAGTCACCAGGGAAGCAGTAGTGAGCAAACTGAGGGATCTGTGCATTGACAAGTCTTTGGGTCCTGATGTCCTTCAACCTGTGAAAGAGGTGACATCTGAGTTAGTAGACGTGTTGATGTTAATTTTCCAAAATATGTAAGGTTCTGGATAGGTTCCATCAGACTGGAATGTAGCAAATATAACTTCTCTGTTCAAGAGGGAAGGGAGGCAAAAAAAAATCAAAAAATTAATAGGTCAGTGTGGTGAATCTATTTCACCTAATGCATGAGCTGTCTGTACTGTCTGTATGATGTGACCCATGACCTGGAAGTGATGATACGGGCTACTTCCAGGTGCTGTGCTGGTACCCCGCTGGGCTCCGCCACTGGCTCCACCCTCACTGGGGCCATATATAGTCCGGCCACCTGTGGGTGGCACTCATTTGTGCAGCCGACTCTGGCAGGCGAGTTCATGGATATTAAAGCCTAATGTTCGCTCGTTCTCACGGTCTCACAGTGAATTGACGGTATAACAGTCAGTTAACTTTATATCTGTCATGGGGTAAGTGTTAGAATCGATCATTAAACAGGTCATAGCTCAGCACTTAAACAAGCTCACGGTCATTGGGAAGAACCAGAATGGATTTATGAAAGGAAAATCATGTTTAACCAATTTATTGGAGCTCTTTGAAGGAGTAATCCATGCTGTGGATAGAAACTGCACTTGTATTACCAGAAAACACTTGATCAGGAGCCCCATCAAAGGTTATTGCAAATAATAAAAGATCATGGTGCAGGGGTAACATATTAGCCTGGATTGAAGACTGGTTGGCCGGCAGAAAACAGAGAGTATGCAGAAATGGGTTTTTGTCTGATTGTCAGGATGTGACAAGCGGAGTCCAGCAGGGGTCTGTGCTGGAGCCTCAACCTTTTACAATTTACATCAATGATTTAGATGAGGGGAGCAAAGGCATGGTAGCTAAATATACCGATTACACCAAGATAGGCAGGAAAGTGCTGTTGTCGTTAAGAAGAGTAACCAAAGCCTTGGGGTCGGTTGCATTTTTAAATCTTATTCCCATGACATAATCGGAAAACCTCTCATAAGACTATGTGGCTGCTAATGATTCTCGTCAGTGGTTGCATACATTGTATCAGTGTTCATCGGAGCTCTTGAGGCGTAATTAGCTAGTCTTCTTTGCCCATCTTTTTGAACTTGAAACAGGACTGAGTCCAAGATTGTGACAATTTATGAGCATTCTGTTGAAATGAAGAGACTTTGGATTTTGTCAAAAGCACTTTGGGGGTCCATGTTCCAGCACCACTGTTGGTCTTGTTTCAACAGCTGTCAAAATGGTTCATTGACTTCCACCATGTTTAGTGGAATATCGCCTACTTGGTTGACCATTCTAAGGAAGCTTTGTAATTCTGTGATGTCTTTAGGCTGCGGCAAGTTTCTAACCATCTCAGTTTTCTGCAGGTCAGCCCTGATTCCCAAACGCACACAACGTGGCCTCAAACATTTATCATTGGCTTTTCAGATTCGCATTTCGGATTTCATGTCAGACCTGCTTCTTGGTAGACTTTCCTCGGTAGACTTTGAGGGACTGCTCTCTCTGGCCAGTCATGTTCTTCACTTGATGAACTGTCTAAGGAGAATATTGTCCACGTGGCATGTCACTTCCTCCATGCCTTCCGGGGTCCAGGACATCGTTCTTTGGAATATCTCAGGTGTAGAAGCAGTTACCTGTTAGGACAACAATGGCCAAACGGGGTGATAAATATAGTTAGCAATCTGGGTTCTTTGTCCAGAGGCAACAGTCAAAAGCTGCTGTTAGCATCCAATTTTGTGAAGCGAGTGCTGTTTTGCTCATTTGGCAAGACCTCCAACCATGATTGTCATCGGGCGCATCTCACACTCTATTGATTGGCTCAATTGAGTCAAGTCCACACAGATTCTAATTGAACCAGCAGACATAGGTACTGTGACCATTCCCGAACACTACTTCACCAGTAAGTCTACTGGAGCCGTGGCCCCTTTGTTGGAATATAGTTTCAATTTTGTTCTTTACATTGTCTAAGAGTGGATGGAGGACATTCCTCTCTGGGGAAGAGACTGATAACCTTGGCATCTGCCCTTAGGGTTATGTGGTGTTCTGTTTTAAGCTATCCCAAGTCTGAAAATAATGATAGAAATGTATTTCTAAATACATGAACGGATTGCACATCAGCTTGGTGAATGACCCTCAGGTGCAAGCATGCCTTTATGTTTAGTAATTATAACTTCTGGTTCTTTATAACATACATGGGTTCCATCATTTATTTATCCTTGTATCTTAATTTTTATAACTTTTCCGATTCCCCCCCTTGGGAAAATTCCCCCAACTGTCTAGTTCAAACAGACGTATTCTGTTGTCAATTCCACACTTTGTATGGATTTGCAATTTTATTCCACAACTTTTACATTTTGGACTGTTTAAGGGTTAATAATTAACATTCAAAATGAGTAATTGGATTCCAAATGCTCCTTCCATTGTTTCCAAGACATGTACACAATCTGTCATAATAACTGATTCAAAACAGAATGACAATTTGAAGAAACACGTTAATAAATATATATATATTCCCAGCTGCTACCAGCTTGAGATGAAATCCAACCATTATGTGGCGCTGAATTATTTGTATCAGTTTTTTTTTAATTGTCGCTGAAAAATTAGCTTTAGATCTTGACGATATGAGGCAGAATCAGTTTAACGGACTTTGACTTTACCTATTCACAAAGAGATTGTCACAATTGCATCGAATCAGACAGCATATAAAGAGGCCAATCAGCCCATTATCCCAGTTTTGGTTCCTTGGTAGAATTATCAAATTAGTCCCAATCCCTTTCTTATTCCTCAAAGCCCTCAAAATGTCTCCTCTTCAAGAAAATGTTTATTTTAATTTTGAAAGTTATTGTTGATTCCTCTTCCCCATTTTCAGAAGCTCATTGCCGATCACAATAACCCGCTGGGTAAAACAAATTCTCCTCATCTCCCCTCTGAATCTTTCAAATTAAATCTGTGTCCTCTGGTTACCAACTCTCCTGCCAGTTGAAACAGTTTCTCCTGTTACTATTATTGATAAATATGCATCTTATTAACTCTGGGAATAAATACCCAAAGGCTTTTTAAGGAATTACAATGAGTAAGGAATGCAAACTAATGAAAAGACCAATTGCTTTGTCATCCTGAACTTGAATGTTGCTGAAAAGAGAGACAGGTTGCTGAAGCTTTTCATCCAGCACTCATCGGGACTAATGCAAGAATGCCAAATTTCAAACAGTCACAACTATTTGTACTGCAAGTGGAAATGGTATTGATTGGTTGGCAGGTCAACCTCAGATTGGTTGCAGCATTGCCATGGAGAAAGCAATGGCAGATCTATAGGCTCCCCAATCGCCAATCGAAAGAAATCGCGTAATGTGGCCCGCGCTAGCTAAAAGCAACATAACATTCATACGCAGCGACTCATCCGGTGTGAACAAAACTTGAGTTTTTTTGCTGAATTGTTCTCCCCTGGAGCTTGGAGCCTATAGTTGTCCATTGCTTTCTTCATGAAATTGCCTCAGCTAATCTGAGTCGATATGTCATCCAATCAGCATCTTTTGTCATGTAGTATAAATTGTTATGATCGTTTGAAATTTAGCATCCTTCGTGTTAACAAAGACAAAAAGCTTCAACAACATGTCTTTCTTTTCATCAGTTATAATTAGTGCACTTGAAATACAACAGTTTGCCTTCCAGCACTGAACTGTCAGCTACATCAAAGGAGCTCACCTTTAAATGTATAAATGAAAAAACAATTGCATTGTGGCATCTGCTACATGATAGTGAAAGATAATTGCGATCCTTAGTCCAACACAAGTTTATCGGGTTAATGTGATTTATATTTGATGGCATGTTAAAAACAGTTGTAGGTGGATTAGGTCGATGGAGAACAAGGACCAATTTCAGGTCCAACTGAAGTGATAAATAAGATTAGAAAATTCTGGATAAACTTAGGAGGCCTGGCAGAATCTCTGGAGCGAGAAACAGAGTTGGATTTTCGAGCGCGTATGACCCATCTGCAGATGTAAGGAGAGGTAGAAAGGTAATGAATTATATAGTTTGGAGAGGCGGGTGGAGGAATTGGCGCAGACTGAAAGGACAAGGATAAGTCGGAGCAAAGGAGGGATTGACAAAGGTGTCACGGACATAAGACAATGGAGGGGCGGGGTTTAATGGTGCCATTATGGACTGAAGAGTGTTAATGGTGGCAACAATATAGCAGAATGTGTCAATGAGAGGACAAAGGCCAGTGATCAGTGGGAGCAAAACTGAACAACAAAGGACAGGTGGCCATTTGTGGGAGGGGTGGAGTTGTGTTGGGGCAAGCCAAGGAAACCGTAAAACAAATAAGACAAAAAGGAGGGGCCGTCAAGGTGGAGGGGAAAGTTCACAGTCTAAAGTTGTTGAAGTCATGGTGAGTCCAGAAGGCTGTAACATGCCTAATTAGAAGATGAGGTGTTGTTCTTCCACTTTGTATTGGGCGTCGTTGGAGAACTGCAGCAGGCCGTGGCCGGAGAGTTGAGATGGTGTTCCAAATCAAGTGCCTTGTGGGCTAAGGACTTGCACAAAATAAACAAAAGCGAAATACTGTGGACGTTGGAAATTTGACTTATAAACAGAAAATATGGGCAATGTTCAGCTGGCCTGCTGGTATCTGTGGCGAGCGAAGCAGAGTTCAGGGGTGGGATTTTCCAGTCTCAACGGCCGGGGGACTGGAAATTCCCACCCAATATCAGCAGAGCTTTTGCTTGTCCATCAAATATTCCACCCTCCCCCGAAGATTCCCGAGGTGGGCGGGTCTGAAAAATCCTGACCAACGTTTCAAGTCAACGACCTATCATTGGAACGGGAAGAAGTTGGAGATTTAACAGTTTTCACTTCAGAGGCAGGGAAAATGGAGGGGGGGGAGGAAAGAACGGAAGTGAAGGTCAGTGGCAGGGTGAAGGTTGGGGAAAATTGTGACATCTTTCAGTTGGCCGCCAAGAGATAATGGATGGAGGTGCCTGTCATGATATCCACATTAGCATATCATGGTGCAATCACACACACACTGATGGACAGGTAGATGGACCAACCAACACACACACAACATCGCAGCCAATCACCAGTGAGAGCACACGCACTATAAAACAGAGAACACCACAGTTCCCGCTCATTCTACCAGGAGATAGCTCAGAGCACAGAGCTCACAGCGTGCCACTCAGACATACACCATGTGCTGAGTGCCTCACTAAGAGAGTGCTAGGGCTGGGTCCGCAGGTTAGCTGGTGAAGTGCAAACAACAGCCAGAAGTTAATAGTTATTATTGTACAGAATAATAAAACAGAGTTGTACCATCTACAACCGTGTTGGTTCGTTTGTGTATCGGAACACCCAACACGACAGTGCCCACACTCTGGATTCTTACAAACACAATGAGAGTTTACAGGGATGTTGCGCATACAATCTAAGATCTAACTGAAGTCCGCACAAACACTCTGACGTCACTGCAGGTCACATAACACTTCATCAGCAGGAATGTATTCTGTAGTACATAACAAAAATAAGCAATACAAAGAATGATGGTGCAAAGCAATAAGGGACGGGTAATGGACCAAGTAAAAGAATAAGTGATGGATCTAGAGGGGCTGTGAAGAAACCTGGTGGGTTTTACGACAAAGGATCTACATACATATATATAGTCTGTCATACATAGTATATCTTCTATACTTGTATATTCACACACACACAGACAAACACACATACGCATTGTTATTGGAGCAAAATTGACCTCTATGATATTATGTTCAGGAAACAAATTGGCTATGTTCCCGATAACCTGTTGAAATATTGATGTCTGTTCTGACTGAGGCTGAGTTTCATGTTATGTCCACTTGGATGAGATTTAAAGATTGATTGGTAAGTGTGTAACTGCTCCACAATTTGACAGATATTGTATATCCATGAGTGCCGAACTCAGAAGACACGGGAGCATGAGGGACATAGCTGGTGAAGGGCGCAGCAAGGAGATGGTTACAATGCACTTATCAGTAGAACATGGGAGTTATATAATGACAGAAGATAGTGGGTTTAAGTCCACCTCCAGAACCTGAGCATGAAAATCTAGGTTGACACTCCAGTGCCCTACTGAGGACGTGCAGAAATTTCTAGTCGGGATTCTCCGTCGGCCGACACCAGGATCGGGAAACGCGATTGGGTTCAGAATCGGCTCCGACACCAAAATCGTGGCCGGTGCTGGTTTCATGCCATATTGCAATTGTCCATTGCCTCGGCAGTGGCCTCAATGTGTTTGGTAAATGCTGTTGAACATATCATTAGCGGGCCTGACCGGTATTCTCCGGGGTCTCCGCAATTCTCCAGCTCCACCGGGATGAATTTACGACGGCGAGGTTCACTCCCATTCCTCCTGGTCGCCGACCATGTCCAGGGCCCACTGCTCTGTTGCGGTCCCCACACCCCTGACCCCATCGGTGCCGGCACCTTGGGGGCCTCTGGCCCTGGCGCCCATCCTTGCTGCCAGGGGTGCCGTTGGATGGCAGCGCTGCCCATGTCAGCGGTATGCTCTGTGTCCCCTGTCCGGTGCCCCCTGTAGGGGCTTCTCTGGGCGTTCCTCTTCAGCGGGCCGCTTGCTGCCCCATCGGCGGATGGCGTCCCCGTCCAGCCTTCTCCCATTCCAGGTGGTTATGGTGGCTTTTTCCTGGGGCTGAGGAGGGGGGGTGGAAATAGAAAACATCAGTTTTAGATAACCCAGCACATGCAGCCTAAGGGATGGGTAGCTGGTAGCTTCACTGGCCAGGGCACCCTGCCATGGCAGCCGGTATGTGGTGCAGGGTGGGGTTTGGCTGCCCTCCAGATGGGGGGGGGGGTTAGGGTCACGGCTGTCTGGGACGGGGGTTGATGCCAGGGGCTCTGACAACATTTCAGTAATAGCACTGAAGACCTGTGCTCCAGTACATACTGCGCCCAAGGCATCCTCTTCCAGTGGAGCTACAACAACTGCCCAGCCAAGATGGTAAATGTCCTGTACGTAAGAAACAGGGCTAATCCAACCCAACCATTTACCGCCCCCCCCCAGTCTACTCTTGATCACAATGACGGAAGGGGTCATTAACAATGCTATTAAACAGCACTTGTTCAAAAACAAACATCTGACTGAGGTTCAGTTTGGGTCCCGCCAGGGTCATTTAGCTCCTGACCCCATTGCAGCCTTGTTTCTAACATGGACACCAGAACCAGGGGCTGGTTTAGCACAGGGCTAAATCGCTGGCTTTGAAAGCAGACCAAGGCAGGCCAGCAGCACAGTTCAATTCCCGTAGCAGCCTCCCCGAACAGGCGCCTGAATGTGGCGACTAGCGGCTTTTCACAGTAACTTCATTTGAAGCCGACTTGTGACAATAAATGATTTTCATTTCATTCATTTTCATTTTCGACTGAACTCCAGAGATGAAGTGAGAGTGACTGCCCTTGACATCAAGGCAGCATTTAATTGAATATAGTAGCTTTAAGGGACCTCAACAAAACTGGTGTCAATGCGAATCGGGCGAAACCGCCCCACTGCTTGGAGCCATACCCGGCACAAAGGAAGATGGTTGTGGTGGAGGGAAGTCAATCACCTCAGCTCCAGGACATCCGTGCAGGAGTTCCTCGGGGTAGTGTCCTCGGCCTAACCATCTTCAGCTGCTTCATCAAAGATCTTCCCTCCGTCATAAGTTCAGAAGTGGGGATGTTCGCTGATGATTACACAATAAGAATTCTTACACCAGGTTAAAGTCCAACATGTTCGTCTCGAATCACTAGCTTTCGGAGCACTGCTCCTTCGTCAGGTGATTGCACAATGTTCAGCACCGTTTGCGATTCATCAGACACTGAAGCAGTCCTTTTACTCATGGAGTATGATCCGGACCACATTCCAGCTTGGGTTGTTCCCTCACTGCTGCTGGGCCAAAATCCTGGAAACGCCCTCCCTAACAGCAGTATTGGTATACCTACACTACAGGGGCTGTCGCGGTTCAAGAAGGCAGCGCACAGGGCAGCACGTGGCACAGTGGTTAGCACTGCTGCCTCACGCCGCCGAGGTCCCAGGTTCAATCCCGGCTCTGGGTCACACTGTCCGTGTGGAGTTTGCACGTTCTCCCCGTGTCTGCGTGGGTTTCAGCCCCACAACCCAAATTTGTGCAAGGTAGGTCAATTGGCCACGCTAAATTGCCCCTTAATTGGGAAAAATAATAATTAAATTTATTTTTAAAAAGAAGGCAGAGTACCTCAACCTTCTCAGAGGCAATTAAGATGGACAATAAAAATGCTGTTTAAGCCAGCAACACCCATGTCTAATGAAAAATACATTTTTTAAAAAGGGACTACATTCTAAAATACATAATTGGCTGCAAAGCACTTTGATATGTCTGGTGATCGTGAAAAGTTCTCTTATAAAAGTAAATCTCTTTTTAATACTTTCCATGATTGAAAGGTCGACTGAGCTTTCCCTGTCCAGCACAGGACGTGATGATGACTCACTGGGGTGTGGTACTGGAGGGTAGTTGGTATGTACGAAACAGTACACAATGGTACCATTGGACAGGTATTAGAGCTCCTTTAATACCTAACTCAGGTGGAAGAAGGGATCGGGAGAAATAGGACAAAAATGGAGAACGGTGGTCACAAGAAGGTCCCGATGCACTTATCAAGGGCAATTAGCAATGGGGAACAAATTCAGACCATTCCAGTGATGTTCACATTCCATGAACGAATGAACAAATGCGACATATTTAGTAAATCTAGAAAATCAGCCAATTAGATTGTCAACAATAAAGTGAACAATTTTGTCGGTGGTTTTGTAGGTTCAGTTGGTCACACAAAGAGGTTCTGAGTCCTGTATGTTGAACATTAAATATTTTTTGCTGACACATTACTCTGTACATATATACAGGGTATAATCCAAGCTAACTCCATGCTTGCGTCTACACAGGTCTCTATCCAGTGCAAAACTGAGTCTCATTTCAAGTCATTTATCTCTTTACATCGCACTGCGGGTGTTACTGTTTCCCAGTCCCACATTAACCCTTGCAATGCCAGATGCCAAATGGTACCTCAGTGAGAGCTTGAAAGAACTGAATACTTGTGCCGAATTGTCTTTCCCACAGTGAAGATAAAGTGCTACCATTGTTTGAAACAGGCCGAAGTCCTGACGGCGTGGAACTAAAATGCTCCAGCCGGTCGGGATACTCGCCGCCCTGGTTGGGGACGGGCGGATCGGAGGCCCGGCGGGGGGGAGTGGCGGGGGGGGGTGGCCTTATAGGCAGCCGGGGAATGTTCGTGAGGGGATTGAGGATCCAGAGCCTGGCCAATCGAGGGGTCTCCTTTTTGGGTCTAGCTCCACGGTCCGAGTCTGCCATGGAACACGCCGCAACCGCTACAGTCCGCCGCCGTGCGCCTGCGTGGCCTCCGACCCGAAAGTGGCCCGTCTCTGCAGCAAAAGCCGCAAGATTTACTTCGGGTCCCTGCTAGCCCCCTGCAGGCTGGGAATTTGTGTCCCTTTGATCCAGGATTTTCAGGAGTAAAACTCTACCGGCGTGGGTCATACTCCCAATAATGGAGAATCCAGCCCCATATCTTTGAATCAGAGAGTGGTTGCAGCATAGAAAGAGGACATTTCGCCCATTGTTTCTGCGCCATCTTTCTGTAAGAACAATTCATCTCATCTATTGTACGGCTGTCAAAGGCTATGAAACCTACAACAGCAAAAACCAACAAAGCGTACACACTAAATTCACCATCTTGCTCACAGAGAGAGAACTCAAGCAATGGGACACTGTGGCTTATTGATGTGGGGTTGAGATGTGTTTGTTTGTCAGGGCTCGGAATTACATGGTCGTGGGTTCTATTACTCATTTGTGACCTGAGAGCTTTGCTCAGCTGACTCCAAAGCTTTGCAGTCAGCTAAGCAAAGCTCTCAGGTCTCAAATGAGTAGGAGAGTTACTCCTACTCCTACTTCCCTGATTTATCATTCTTCACGCCAAGAAGCATATGTGAAAAAAAGACAGATTGAGAATATACAAAGGCGGAAGGTGCTAATTTGAAGTTTAGCGACACTCGCCAAAACCCCATTCCCCCGCAAGGAATGTGTCGACGTTAAAAGGATATTAATTCCTCGATAGATCCATTTGGAGGAACAATTAGTCTCAGCGGCTTTGTATTTTTCTATCATATGGAAAGTGAAAATGCACAATAACATCTTTCCACACAAATGCCTTTTGTGATTCATGTCTCATGATGGGAACGCAATCTTTTTTGCTTGTTTGCCAACTTATGTGAGTGAAATTCCATTCCGTGTCCAAATGCATCAGGGAATATATAGACAAATTGCTGGTAAAATATATCATGACTTGAAATGCATTTTTAATTCTGGCCATGCATAACTATCGCAAAGGTGATGAGCCGAGAATAAAGAAGCAATTTGTTACACTGGGCGAAATTCTCCCCCAATGGCGCGATGTCCGCCGACTGGCGCCAATCAGACGGGCATCGCGCCGGCCCAAAGGTGCGGAATGCTCCGCATCTTTGGCGGCCTAGCCCCAACATTGAGGGGCTAGGCCGACGCCGGAGGGATTTCTGCCCCGCCAGCTGACGGAAATGGCGTTTGTTGCCCCGCCAGCTGGCGCGGAAATGCGGCGCATGCGCGGGAGTGTCAGCGGCCGCTGTCAGTTTCCGCGCATGCACAGTGGGGAGAGTCTCTTCCGTCTCCGCCATGGTGGCGGCCGTAGCGGAGGCGGAAGGGAAAGAGTGCCCCCACGGCACAGGCTCGCCCGTGGATCGGTGGGCCCCGATCGCGGGCCAGGCCACCGTGGGGGCACCCCCCGGGGTCAGATCGCCCCGCGCCCCCCCCCAAGACCCCGGAGCCCGCCCACGCCGCCTGGTCCCGCCAGTAAATACCAGGTTTGATTTACGCCGGCGGGACAGGCAATTTCTGGGCGGGACTTCAGCCCATCCGGGCCGGAGAATCCAGCGGGGGGTCCCGCCAACCGGCGCGGCCCGATTCCCGCCCCCGCCCAATCTCCGGTACCGGAGACTTCGGCGGGGGCGGGGGCGGGATTCACGGCGGCCTACAGCCATTCTCCGATCCGGCGGGGGGTCGGAGAATGACGCCCACTATAACTCAGTGAATATGATATTTTCACTGACAGGCAGCCAATAAATACGAACTGTTGGATATAATAGAATCTCAGTTTATGTCGTCTTTCGGGGGTTAAATAGGATTTTTTGGTATTGAAGGGATGTTCACAGAAACTATTTTTGATAGTGGCGGCAATGCTGAGTAAGGAATGAATAGAGTGGCCACAGAGACTCACCCAAACACAATGGAATCTTCATTTTCAGTAGTGCAGCTTCTAAACAAGCCACTTACTCTGTTGTAACGGCCCTCCCTGTTCATTCACTTCTTTTCCCTTTATTTTTGCTGTGATCATTTTTGATTCATGGATGCTTATCGGACAAGGATCTTTAAGTCAAGCAGCAGAGAGAAGGAGGAATTCAAAAAGTTGCTACATAGTATATGGTGCTCGTCTTCGAAAAAAAAACTCAGATTTTGTGGCACCCAATGTGAGACTCCGTTTGATTGGTTGCCAACTGGTGGCCAACGAATTGGCCAAAAGGCCGTATTCTGCCTGGTAATAGATGGTAATTGGGTCCTATTCGAGTGGAATGATTATCAAAGACCCAAGGAGCTCCGTTTCAGTCCTGAACTCTGAGACAAGAACCTGATCTCTCTCTCTCTTCCCTCTCTCTCCAGAAAGGCTGTCAGCTGCTGTATTTCTGAAACTCCGGAGATCGGAATGAATCTACAGTGAAAACCATCACATACTGCAAACAGAGACCACAACCGGAAAGCTGACTTTGAAAGAAGGCATGGTTAGGGACAACCAACTGAAACAAAGACTCTTTTATCTTTTACTTACAATTTTCCACCGCTCTCTTCCTCTCTGTGTTTGGTTGTCTTGTGTGCGTGTTTAGAGGGCGGGGGAGCAATTTAATGTGCAGGATTAGGAGTTAGGTAATAGTTAACCAGTTGTATTTGCTGCATATTTCATTATACCTATTGTTATAAATAAAAACTAATTGTGTTTAAATTTACAAACCTGGTGACTGTAACTATTGGGCAGCTAAGGGTCAAATACTTTGCGTATTTTTTGAAGAATTACTGGTTACTTTGATTGTGTTGCAACTCCAGGTCAAGGGGGGCTGGAATTGACTGCGCCCTAGCCCAAGGTGCTTCAACACCGTTAACAATTAATAGCCACTTTCCACCCCTGCTGCCATTTTTACCAGTATTGGGAGAGACCGTCACTGTGTGGGGAGATGGCCATGTAAACCCTGGCGTCTACCCAGCGGGTTCCCCTAAGTGGTGACGGAGGGCCTCCTTTATGCCCGCTCCACATCCCACAGATGACCCCCCCCCTCCCTCCTGGTGGCAATGATCACCTCCATGGCTACAGCAAAGCTTCTACAAGATATGCCCTCCCCATTCACTGAGGCCTGCCTGCCTGACCCCAGCATGGTCCATAAAAAAACCTGGCTCACCTTCAAGGACATCTCACTGTGAATGAAGCATTTATTGCAGTGCGACTGGGCCAGTGGTTTTTCACAGAATGGTGGAAGATTGACGAAGTAAGACTAACTTTAATTAGCTGCTGTTGAAGCCTGTGTGTGTTGATATTGCATCTTTCAGCTAAAAACAGCGGATGAGATGCTCTGAGGAATGCAGAATAAATAATGGAATACTTCCCTTCAACCAGCAGTGTTACTGCAGCACTTTCAGTTAGTCACAGAGAATCATTCAGCTCTCTTAGTTGACTTCCAGAATTAGAATGCAAGAGAGCATCGGGGTTGGTTCGGGAGTCCGAGGGGCAAAAGATAAATGTGGTAAAAAGTAGAAAATAATAACGAAATCTGAGTGCCTCTCACATTAGAAGTTACCGTAAAGCACCTGTCCATTGGACAAGGACTGTTCGTAAAGCTAAAGAAATGAGCTCCTTGAGCAATCAAATAAACTTAAATCATTATTTCAAGCCATTTACATGTTCAGAGTCCATTCTGTGGTACTGTCATAAATGTAAGAACTGCAAGGGTTAATGAAATGTCCAGGTGAGGCACTAGAGGGAGCTAGAGTTACAAGTATATTGATGGTGAGCCTTGTGGGGGAGACAAGTGAAGGAGTTAGCTAGAGCCAGACTGAAGGAACGATAGTGTGAGTAAGAGCAGGTCATAATGAGTAAGACCAGATCATTTATTATAGTGTAGAGATTAGTTGTGGGTGAGTGTAGATTCTATGTTAATTATCAACTGTGTATTTACCTGGGAGTCCAGGATCAGTCTACTTCTGTTCCACATCATTGGGAAGCTAGCACTGAACTACTCGATTGTGCCAGCAAGTTTCCCCAGAGCTCCTGTGGCCCAGATTCTCTGTTGCGAGTCTGCCCCACTACCACTTCCAGCAAGGACGGAGAATCCATCACTCAGCCGAATTTCCCATCGGGAAATTCTCAGCAGGAGCCAAGAATCCTCCTGCTGTGAGCGGACGGAGAATCCCACCCACTGTTTTTATCTTCATATCAGCTGCACTGCTCTATCACTGCACAGAGTTTGAACACAGAAAACAGCTCACAGTTCCGGCGCAGTACTGAGGGACTGCTGCATTACCAGAGGTGCCACCTTCCAGGTGAGACTTTGAGCTCCTTCTGTCCTCTCTCTGAGATGTGATAGGTCCCATAGGACTATCCAGAGGAAAGCAAGGGAGCTCTCCCTGATGCAGTGGCCAATGTTCATCCTTCACCCAACTTCACTCATAAATTCATTGTCTGGTTTTCATAATAATGAATCGAACTGACCACAGTTTGAGCACACAGTCGTGACCATTGAAACTATCCATGCTTACCACAGGCAACTGCCTACATCGAGAAAATAGCGCTAACCTTTTGCAATGCCACATGAATCAATTAAAAAAGCACCCCGTTTAACATTTGAGGGTGCCGGTTACCTTGGGCCCATCAATGGTTTCTTCATTAAGCTTATACCTCTTCAATCCCCCGCATGTGTGATATTGTCACTGTCTTGGTCATTCAATTCATCAAAGGCTTCAAGATAGGTCCTCGAAAGGGCAGCACAGTGGCACAGTGAGTAGCACTGCTGCCTCACGGTGCCGAGGTGTCAGGTTCGATCACGGCTCTGGGTCACTGTCCGTGTGGAGCTTGCACATTCTCCCCATGTTTGAGTGGGTTTCACCCCCACGACCCAAAGATGTGCAGGGTAGGTGGATTGGCCACGCTAAATGGCCCCTTAATTGGAAAAAATGAATTGGGTACTCTAAATTTAAAAAAAAAGATAGGTCCTTGAAAGGGAAGGGAGGAAGAGAGAAACACAGAATCAAAACTGAATTAATGGGCTGCTGCTTAATCTTCAGAGCCCACGTATTGTATTATTTCAGCCCTTTAAGAATATGTTGGTTAGCTTCAGACTGTTGGTGCACCCAACCGAGTAGGCGTAACACTTAAATCAAAATGAAGAGACATTGACAACTCACATTAGCACCTGTGCCCGCTATAAGCACTGGGAATTGCATAATTGAAATGATTATATTTCACTGTATTCATAGAAAACCTTGAATTAGGAAATGTTCTTTGAACTATCAGTCCTACAGAACACTGGATCTGTACAGAAAATCATGATCGTAGTTACTAGTTCACACATGCACCTTTGAAAATGCATCAATATATTGTAGTAAATAAACGGATAAGGTTATAACCAAACTAATTTCTCATCAGCAACCTTTCCTTCCTGCCTTCACCTCACTAAACGTCACAGAGTCTCTGAAGATTTTATCATGTTGGCCATGGAATTTCCTTTAACGATAGGTGGCAGAATGGCACAGTGGAAGTGCGCAGTGTCATGTGAGAGTACCTTTAAGAAATGGGTGTTTATTAGATAGCTGTAGTGGATGTACCTTTAAGAAATGGGTTTCTATCAAATAGCTGCAGTGATGGCAGAGTGTGGGTGGAGCTGGGCTGTCTGTCTGCTTTTACTTTCGTTTTTGAGCTGGCAGCTACAGTGTGTGTTTAGTTTTGTTTTCAGAGATGGAGCTGCATCCAGCCAAACAAGGTGTAATTTTGATCTCTCTCTGCATGAAAAGAATGTCTTAAGATCATTTGCTAATTTAAAAGTGATAACTGCTCTCAGTAGAGAATTTACTGTCTTTGTTAAAGAGGGTATTTGTCTTATGGATGTTGCTAGGAAAGATTAAGGGTTACTTATAGAGTACTGTTTTCTTTGGGGGGAGTATTTAAGTTGATAGTTACTAAGATGTTTACTGTGTGTTTATAACGTTTTTACTGAATTCATAGAATAAACATTGTTTTGTTTTAAAAGTACTTTAGATCACTGTTGCATCACACCTGTAGAATGGGCCCTTGTGCTCCCCATAACAAAAATCTATTAAAAGTTGTGGGTCAGGTGAAATCCATGATACACTTTGGGGTTCTCTAAACCCTGGCCCGTAATAGCAGGGCCCATAACCCAGCGTTTCTGTGTTTCTGGAACAGACCTCTTCATTCACCTGAGGAAGGAGCAGCGCTCCGAAAGCTAGTGACATCGAAACAAACCTGTTGGACTTTAACCTGGTGTTGTAAGACTTCGTACTGTGCTCACCCCAGTCCAACGCCGGCTTCTCCACTCCATAATTATCAACACGGACTGACGGGACTTTATATAATTCAGCATAAGAATCCCTAAACGCCCAGTTAATATCTTCAATTTTCATTGGACCTATTACCCCCAGAGTTTTGCACAGAGGGGATAGTCCTCGAGTCAGCCCTCTTCTTAATTAAAAAGACCACAGGTACTTGCTGCGTTTATTCCCAAGCTCATATACAACTTCTGCATTTCCCACCTTCATTTAAGAGCCGTGAGGTGATGATGCAGCTGTACAAAACTTTGGTTAGGCCACATTTGGAGTACTGTGTACAGTTCTGGTCGCCTCATTTTAGGAAGGATGTGGAAGCTTTGGAAAAAGTGCAAAGGAGATTTATCAGGATGTTGCCTGGAATGGAGAGTAGGTCTTATGAGGAAAGGTTGAGGGTGCTAGGCCTTTTCACATTACAACGGAGAAGGATTAGGGGCGACTTGATAGAGGTTTATAAGATGATCAGGGGAATAGATAAAGTAGACAGTCAGAGACTTTTTCCCCGGGTGGAACAAACCATTACAAGGGGACATAAATTTAAGGTGAATGGTGGAAGATACAGGGGTGATGTCAGAGGCAGGTTCTTTACCCAGAGAGTAGTAGGGGCATGGAATGCACTGCCTGTGGAAGTAGTTGAGTCGGAAACATTAGGGACCTTCAAGCAGCTATTGGATAGGTACATGGATTACGGTAAAATGATATAGTGTAGATTTATTTGTTCTTAAGGGCAGCACAGTAGCATTGTGGACAGCACAATTGCTTCACAGCTCCAGGGTCCCAGGTTCGATTCCAGCTTGGGTCACTGTCTGTGCGGAGTCTGCACATCCTCCCCATGTCTGCGTGGGTTTCCTCCAGGTGCTCCGGTTTCCTCCCACAGTCCAAAGATGTGCAGGTTAGGTGGATTGGCCATGATAAATTGCCCTTAGTGTCCAAAATTGCGCTTAGTGTTGGATGGAGGTGTTGACTATGGGTAGGGTGCTCTTTCCAAGAGCCGGTGCAGACTCAATGGGCCGAATGGCCTCCTTCTGCACTGTAAATTCTATGATAATCTATGATTAATCTAGGACAAAGGTTCGGCACAACATCGTGGGCCGAAGGGCCTGTTCTGTGCTGTATTTTTCTATGTTCTATGTTCTATGTTCTGCTTTGCAAACTTTAGGCATCTCTCAGCCATTGGGTCAGTAAAGAATCAAGAGCCACCCTAAGTGCATCAACCTCCTTCAATAACGGCCAGCTAGGACCCTCCTATACTTCTCCTCCGCTTCAGCCAATCTAACATCCAACCGGCGGTGGCTTTCCCCCATTCTTCAGCTTTCGTGGACTGTGTAAGGAATAGCCAGACCTCTAGCATTGGTCTTGCAGCTTCCTCACAAAATAACAGGGATAACGTCAGAAAGGGAATTGACTCAGTCGAAAAGCTCAAACTCCTTCTGAGAATATGCAATAAAGGATTTGTCCCGAAGCAGGGGGTGGGGGGTGAGTAGCATCAAAATGCCGTGACCTCTGCTCCCTCCACTGTCAATGGGATTTCCCATCGAAGCTATCCCACGCCGCCGGGGAACGCACCGGCGGAATGTGCTGCTGGCGGGGGAATGTGCTGCTGGCGGGGCAGATAACCCCGCTGCCAGGGATTGGCCGGAGAACTCAGGCCTCTGTTTCTCACTCTGTCAGTCCTGCTGTGTCAGTCCAGCATTTCCCACCTTCATTTCAATTTTTTGCCATTTATTGCAGTCCCAGTTCTGCAGCGCTGCCTTTTCTGACCCTGCTTTTTATTTCACTTTTCTATTATCTATTCTGTAATAATGCATGACTCCCCCTCATTATTTTCCTGACTTTGCGTTCGGTTTGGCGCCCATAATAATCAAGGTAAGGTTTTACAATCCACTGACCGATGGTGTTTGAGCATTCCTGTGGTGCTGTTATATAGTTACACTGCCAAGCGCGAGCAGAATAAATGGCCCAAATCTTAAATAGCAATTTGCCATCAGTCCTTAAATATATGACTCAGGCTCAGTTAATGTAACATACCAACATAATTTAAGGTAATAGTGGCCTTCAAAATAGGATTTGTGCACTTAAACTCTGCATTGCATGCTTAACAGTTGTGTAATGAAGCGGGCATTTGTCAGCATGACTGCTTTTGTGTCATCCTGGACTGACAATATATGGAAAAAGTCATTTCTTTCCAGATAGTATGAGTTCCCTTATTGTGGTTAATCATTTCCATTGATACAGAAACACTTAATTACCTGGAACTACTTAACACTGTGATTAGAACACTTCTTGGTGTTGTGACTTGACAGCAAGCCAGCACAATTTTTGTGCCCAAATTGCCCTACATTGTCACTGACAGAAGTTAATTTTTGCTTCTGCCACCTGCCCAGCTTCAGCTTGCCTCTGATACTCACATATTAGCTGAAAATATGCATCCGACCAATTTAGTACATCACAGTGTTTTAAATGTTTATGCAGCAAGTTATTGTGATCCGCAATTTGCTGCCTGCAGGGACAGTGGAAGAAAACCCAATGGTAACTCCCAACTGGAAAAATGCTTGAACAGGAGCGAAATTTCAGGGCTGTGGAATTGGGAACAGTCGGAGAGCTCATTCGAAGAGCCAGCGCAGCAACGATGGGTCGGAAGGTCTCCTGTGTGGTAAGGTTCGATGTGAGAAGTTTCCAGACGCGGTCCCTGTTAGAAGGGCGGATTTAGCGACAGCGTTATTTTCACACCTCCAGGTTCCCTATCCGCTCGGGAGGCCAGGCGAAATCATATGTTCGTTCAGTCAAGGGAAGCATTTCTAATTAAACGAGCCATGCCGTGGGTTCGAAGGATTCACCACCTCTGGGACCTTTGAGGCTGCAGCAACAACAGGAATGGAGAGTGCTCCCTTTTTTCCCCCCACTCTTACCAGGTGGTCCTGTTGTGGGATTGTGAGGGGCTACAGTGAGATGAGCTCTACCCAGAAAGGAAAGGCCTTTCCAACCAAATAGGCTTGGGTGGAAGTGGGCCAGGAAGTGTGCAGCACTAGTGTTTCCCTTCTAACGTGGAGGGATTGGACAAGGAGGATCCAGCACTTGAGACGGTCATGACAGGTAAATTGTGTTGCACCTTCAGGTACCAAGCCCCACAATCTGGTTTGCTCAGTATCCTCCTGCACAGCACATCTCAGATCAGCACACCTTGCAGGTCCACTCATTGCTCTCCCTAAAAGGACCTAACATTCCCATCGGAGCAGCCAATACTCACACTCACTCTGTCACATTGCCCTCTCGCACCCAAGCATCACAGGTTCCCTTCACAAATAGTATCCATCCCACCTCTCAACACAAGCCATTATGAAAACTCCCACTCCTGTTGCTCCCCTCGCAAGAAAATAGATGGCACAAAATGGGGAGAGACAGAGGGCGAGATTCTCCGTTCCTCGGTGCCAATTTCATAATAGGCGATTGGGCAGAGAATTCCTTTTTACGATGAAATCGGGGGCGGCGCCTGTTTGACACAGGTTTCATATGCTCCGCCCCCTCCGAAACGGCACGCCCTGCACGACGTTGGGATGGTCAGCGCGCCACCTGAATGCCCTCCCCCGCTGCTCCGCCCCAGTGGACCGCGTTTACGATGGCACGGTTAACTTCTGGTCCTTGCAGGAACCCGGCGTGGCGGCTGCGGTCTGTGTGCAGCGCCGCCACAAACGGGCGGGAGCCGTGCTGCAGGCCGGAGGGCGTCCGTGAGGGCTGGGGGGACTGATGGGGGGTGGCCAGGGGGGCACTAGCTGGCCAGTTGCGTCGGGCCCGCGCACGGCCGGCGCCGTGTTTAACGGTGCGACTGCTGCAGGTCGTCGCCGTGCGCATGCGTGGCCACGGACCCAGCCCTTTGCCGGCTGTTTATTTCGTGGAGGACAGGTGTTTTACGTGGCGTGGCTGCTAGTCCCCGACCGGTCGGAGCATCAGCGAGGGGACGGAGCTGATTTCTTTTCCACATAAAACCTCAACAGATCCCCCTTACTTGGGGGGGGAAGTGGGGGGGGGAGGAGCTCAGGCCTCCAGGATCAGCTATCTCATTGGCCACTGGCAAAGAATGCCAAGGAGGTCTTGTCCCAGGAGGCTGCTGATGTCAGTAATGACCTACCATGAGAGCCTGAGCTGATCAGCTCTCCCTTGGGAGTCTCACCTCCTTCCAGCTAAATCTGGGAGGCGATCTCCTCTCCCATGTAGAGGGACAGCATGTAACTAAAAAGAAAATGCTGCTGCTGGTGTTGTTCCTGCTGCTGCTGCTGGAGCTGTTAGTGGTGGAGTGGCCTCTGCTCTTGACCATCAGCAGAGGTGAACGGTGAATCTGCTTAAGCCGCTGCCATACCTTGGTGATGGCAGAAGGGATGTGCAGCTGAAGGGGAGTGAAGTGCTCAACAGGTGAAGTGCCTTCCAAAGTGTTGCCAATCGCTTGCCACGCAGTGATAACACCCGCTGAAAGAAGAAGGGCTTTGAGCAACAATCTCTCAATGTCCCTGGCTGGAGCTCTTCAATTTCACTGATCAAAGACTTACTAGCCTGTCAGTTTCATTGCAGAAGCTCTTGTTGCTCTGCACTCACCCTGATGACCTTGGAAAGGTGTTGACAGATCTGGAAACCCTTGTGTGCTGGCTCGGGAATCCAGAACTGAGGGTGAAAGGAGTTCTTCATTGGCATTTCGAGCACTTAACTGACTGATTGGCAAAGGTTCCCCACTCGCCTTCAATCCCGCCCTGGAAGAGGCTGGGATGAAGTCAGGATCCCATCCCAGTGGAATATTACAGAAATGTAATATAAATATTACTCATTTGTCTTGCTGAGTTGTCTATAACTTGATGATAAACAGTCAAAGTCTTCCAGTTGATGACAAATTATTTATTGAGTAACAAAATAATATACTTGTGAGTTATTTCACTTTAATTCTTTGACTAGCGATAGAATTAACTAAGATTAGATTAAACTAACAATTAATACAATACACAACACTCTGAGCTGGTCATGACTATACTCTAGCTGCACTACACACACACTAACCTAACGAAAGAGCGGGAAACTCCTTATATAGTTCCTGTTAGTGTTGCCATCTAGTGATCATCTGGCTGTACTGACTGCACATTAACTAATCATGTATTAACATATACAGAGATCACTACACCCAGTATATTTTTTCAGGATTGTAATTCCCCACACGCTTGCAAACCTGCTTCCTCCCCAACTTACCTGGGAAAATTACTTCCTCCCATTCTGTGAAACTCTCCAAGTTTTTTAATTTGTTTAATTTTATTGCACGGCAATGCATTTCATGTTATTGTCCATTCTTCAGTATGTCTACCATGATGCCATTTCAGGATATTACACAGTGAATGTGAGTATGTTACCAGTCATCATAATCCTCCTTATGACAGAAGAAAACGGGGGAAAAAATCCAAGTGTTTTATTTCCATTTCATAAATTGGAGAGTTAAACACCCTTAAAAAAGTGACATTAGGTTGGGATCCTGACGTCTTCCAAACTTCTTCCGGATGCGGTTGAGGGTGAGTGGGAATCTCTTCCAATAGTGATTAATTAAGATGCTCAAAAAGCCAATTAAGAACTGCCTCTACCCTCCGCTCTAGACTTGCAAACCAGGGAGCCAGTTTCTGATTTGTCAGCAATTAGCGAAAGAAGCTATTTTAACTTTTTTTTCCCGTTCGGCCTCCCGGGGAATGTACCACACTCTGGGCAAAAGATGTGGCAAGCGTACTGATCTGTTTCATCGCTCACCCCGAGCTGGCTGCTGGGGGTGACTTGATCTCCAGAGGAAGTAGCTCCCACGCACTCACCTCCTCGTCCCTGTTGCACAGCCGAGATGGAGATCTAACCAGAGGGCTCAGAATAATGAGAGAAAAATATAAAAGACCACATATGCTGAAGATCTGACCCGTTATCTTGTCTTTTCAATTCATAATTGTTGACTGCTATCCAGAGCTATCCTGTTAACCACAGTTCACTTGCAACCAGTGTGATAACTAGAAAACAGCATGGACAGTGCAATTGCTCGCTGCAACATTTTTAGCTGTCGTTATACAGATGAGTAAAAGCAGAGTGTCGGGGTTTGAGGTGCAGAAGCCTGAAGAGGTTGTCAAAATAGGAAGGACAAAAAAGCAAGATAAGAAGTGACACAAAATTTTAAACATGACACTAAGGGCGCAATTCTCCAGCTTCATTGCATTCTCAGTCGAGTGAAACGAGACCGGTGAATAGCGGGAGAGGCCAAAACCGAGAACCACAGCAGGCGATTTGCAATGCAATTGGCGCGCTCTCGCAGGTGAATTCAGGATCTCGCCGTAATGTGGCGATAAACCAATTATCAACACTTGAAACACATTTCCATAAAATTAATGGGAGCAACCCCTCATCTAATGGCCTCCTGTCATTCATCGGCCTCCCCGGCAAGTGGTTCCACTGCCGCCGGTTCGGACGCCCTTTTAAGAACGTGAACCCGGCAAATTGTCTTCTGCGGGGAGCCGAGGAGGTGAGTAGCCATCTTTGCTCACAGGAAACAGCCCGGGGGCAGTGGGCTTGCTGCTCCAATGCTCGGCCGGGGGTGGGGGACCACACCCCGCCGAAAAGGTGGGCCGCCATGCGAAGGATGGGAAGCATTGGGGGCAACCGCTTGCGGCACCAGCATACCAAGCCATGGGGGGGCAACCCTAGACCCTGCCCGTTTGCCCCACTGACCACCCACAACCCCCACTGACTGCCGAAGCCACGAACTGAAAGCTATTGAATCATAGAATTTACAGTGCAGAAGGAGGCCATTCGGCCCATCGAGTCTGCACCGACCCTTGGAAAGAGGGCCCTACTTAAACCCACACCTTCACCCTATCCCCGTAACCCCACCTAACCTTTTTGGACACTCAGGGCAATTTTGCGTGACCAGTCCAGCTAACCTGCACAACTTTCGGGACTTGTGGGTGGAAACCGGAGCACCCGGAGGAAACCCACGCAGACACGGGGCGAACGTGCAGACTCTGCACAGACAGTGACCCAAGCTGGGAATCAAAGCTGGGATGCTGGAGCTGTGAAGCAACAGTGCTAACCACTGTGCTACTGCGCCGCCCAGTGAGAGTCAGCCGTACAGTTCCTGTAGGTGCTGATTTTCATTCTGTGATCAATGTCAAGAAGCATGGAGGAGTCCCGCAGCAGCATGACACAGGCCTTGGAAACCGTTCACTCGAACATGGAAATGGCAGCTGACTCCGTTCGCACACCCGTGGATCAAACCATGATGCTAGGTTTGATGGCCAATATCTCAACTTCCACTGGCTGCTGCAAGCTCAGACCTCTGTGCTACACGGTCAGCTTGCTGCACTGCAAGTTCAGACTACTGCCAGGATGGCTGCAGGTACCGGTGTTCAACTGTCAAAGATAATGAGGTTTGCTATGGTGCATTCTGGGAAAGTGTCAGCTGTCATTCAGTTGGCAGCATTCTCCCTGTGGCTTCTAGTCCCACCCCAGGACTTGAGCATGAAGGTGAAGGCTGACATTCTAGTGCAGTACTGTCAGAGTGTTGGAGGTACAGCCTTTCAAGATGAGGCATTAAGCCATGACCCTATCTGCGGTTACAGGTGGATGCAAAAGATCCCACAGCAAGACATGCAGTTGAGGGCAGTTGTTTCAAGTTTCGCTTCTGGGATTTGGAATAACTCGCATCAGCCATATACTTCGCAAAGACAAGACAAAGTCCCTCAGCACCTATTGCGTGGCTCCTTGGCCGAAATTCTCTGGCTATTGCGAGTTCACTTGTTCCGCCAGCAGCTCACCCCCGCCAGCTGGATTCCTGGTGGCGACAATGGGAAATCCCATTGATCAGCGGCAGGAAGACAGAATCCCACCGTCACCGAACAGCGCGCCACCGAGAAACCCGCATGGCTGACAGACTGGAGAATCCCGCGCCTTGCAGATCCTAACAACTTTGAAGAGACCCAGAGCTGCTTTTGACCAGGAAGAAATTGGGGGTCGTTTAACGGCTTGACCGAAAGCAATAATTCTTCATTGCCCGACTGGGAATCGAACCCGGGCCGTGGCAATGAGAGCACCGAATCCTGCCCGCCAGGGAAGGTGAAAAAATCCTGAAAGAACCAAACACATCTACAACCATAGCAACAACCAGCAGAAATCAACCAGCAGCTGAGATGAAGGTAGTTAATTCCTGGAAATAGCAGTGGGAGGATGGTGAGTCAACGAGCTCACCAACTCCGTGTTGGCTGTCTTATAGAGCAATTACTTGGTTCCCTTCCTCCCGTCTTTCCCTACATCCTGTAATTCTTTTTTCTCCTTCATTATATCCGTCACCCCATAAGTTGGTGCATTCCAAATCTAATATTGTTGTGAAAACATGTTCCCCTTGTGACTCTTCTGGCTGCAATTTGCGCCCTCTGGGTATCAGCCCATTCAGCTGTTGGAAACAGTTTCTCTTTATCTAACCTGTCCAAATCCCTCGTATGATTTAAAACATTTCTCAACATATTTTGCCTTACACTGTGCACTGAACTTGATGTGTAAGCACATAAAGGAACACAGATCTTCCAGCAAGCCTTGGATTCCCTCCAGATGGGATTCTAACTAAAAGGGTGGGATTTTCTGGGCGTTCACACTGGAGGGATCTTATGGTCTCAGCAACGGCGCACCCCCACCACTGGTCTTGCAACAGGAAACCCCATTGACAAATGGTGGACCAGATGATCCCGCTGCTGCAGGACACACCCACAGAGGGGGAGGAAACTCCCACCCAACAAAGCAGTCACCACACTGTCCAAGGTTGTCCATGTAGCAACCACCAAGGAACAGGAATTCAATGGGTTCTCCCCACTGCGGCGGGTGGTATCTCAAACAACGACGAATCAGACTACAGAAGGGTGATAGATCACTTGGTGGCACGGTGTACCGAAAACAACCGAAATGTTGGAAAGACCAAGGGACTGATCATCGACTTCAGGAAGTGTATCACGACACATTCTCCCATCTACATCAATGGCTCCGAAGTGGAAATGCTTACTATCACCAACAATCTGACCTGGTCCAGTCATGCTGACGCAACAGTCAAGAAAGCCCAACAACATCGCTACTTCCTTCAGAAGCTCAAGAAATTCGGCATGTCTGCATCGACTCTCACAAACTTCTACAAATGTGCCACAGAGAGCATCCTATCCAGCTGCATTACAGCTTGGTATGGCAACTGCTTGGCTCAAGATTGCAAGAAACTGCAGAGTGTGGTGAACTCAGCCCAACGCATCACACAAGCTTGCCACCCTCCCATTGATTCTGTCTACACCTCTCGCTGCCTCAGGGAGGCAGACAGAAAGGGCAGCAGAGTGGCGCAGTGGTTAGAATTGCGGCCTCACGGCGTCGAGTTCCCAGGTTCGATCCCGGCTCTGGGTCACTGTCCCTGTGGAGTTTGCATATTCTCCCCATGTTTGCGTGGGTTTCACCCCCACAATCAAAGATGTGCAGGGTAGGTGGATTGGCCACGCTAAATTGCCCCTTAAATGGAAAAAATGAATTGGTCACTCTACATTTTTTTAAAAAGGAAGGCAGACGGCGTTACCAGAGACCCCTCCCACCCAGGCTTTGCCTTCTTCCAGACCCTTGCATCAGGCAGAAGGTACAGAAGTCTGAAGACCCGCACATCCAGACATAGGAACAGCTTCTTCCCCACAGCTACAAGACTCCTCAACGACTCCCCCTCGGACTGATCTGTTCCCTGTAAGAACACTATTCACGATGCCATATGCTGCTCTTGCTCATGTATTTGCTTTGTTTGACCCTTGTTCTGCACGGTAACCAATCACGATTTGTCAATGTAGTATTTTTCAATGTACTCTGTCGATTATTCTTTTTGTCTACTGTGTACGTTCCCTTGGCCGCAGCAAAATATTTTCACTGCGCTTTGGTACATGTGACAAAAAACTAATCAATCAATCAATTTCAGCCAACCTGAATCCCTGTACCCAAAAAGAAATAGAACTGTTGTACTATATTGCCTCGAACCTTTGAACCAGGTGAACTATTTATTTTTCTCATACTACTGAAACGTGTGGAACATGTAATATTGCTTGTCTGGGGCTTAACTATACCATTTTATCATAATATTCCTCATTTCTGTAGTCTGCATATGCAACAATTTAATACAGCCACGTTCAATTGCAGCTAATTCTCACGTGTGACGTTACTTAAGGAGCTGGTTTAGCACAGTGGGCTAAACAGCTGGCTTGTAATGCAGAACAAGGCCAGCAACGCGGGTTCAATTCCCGTACCGACCTCCCCGAACAGGCGCCGGAATGTGGCGACTAGGGGCTTTTCATGGTAACTTCATTGAAGCCTACTTGTGACAATAAGCAATTATTATTATTATTTAAAATAGTTATTTTCTCTGGAATTCTGAACTGCCTCAGTATCGTATGATTCTGTTCACCTCTGGTTTAAAGTTCAGTTTCTTGGCTTCTCTTGCGTCCCGCTGACTGTTTGCACTCTCCCCGAGGTTATGTCAATCTGTATCCCTCTAAACATCTCTCTTTTCACCTGACAATTCAAAGGGCCACTGCTGAGGAAAGTGGCGTGTGGCAGCTTGATTTGACAGTGGCGGGATTCTCCGACCCCACACCGGGCCAGAGAATCGCCAGGAGACGGCGTGGATCCCGCCCCGCCGCTGGCTGGCGGATTCTCTGGCGCCGGTTTTTCACCGGGGGCGGGATTCACGCCGCGCCGGTCGGGAGCCGTTTGCAGCGGCCCCCCCCCGGCAATTCTCCTGCCCACGGTGGGTCGAGTGGCCGCCCGTTTTCAGCGGGTCCGCCGGCGTGAAATACATCAGGTCCGTACCGGCGGGACCTGGCTCTGCGGGCGGCCTGCAGAGTCCTCGGGGGGGGGGGGGGGGGGGCGCGGGGGGATCTGGCCACGGGGGGGGGGGGGGGGGGGCCACGGTGGCCTGGCCCGTGATCGGGGCCCACCGATCCGCGGGCGGGCCTGTGCCGGGGGGGGGGGGGGGCACTCTTTCCCTCCGCAGAACCAGGTCCCGCCGGTACAGACCTGGTGTATTTCACGCCGAAAACGGGTTCTTCCCCCGCAGGGGGGTTCTTCCCCGCGCCGGCCATGGCGGACCGCTACACCGGCCGGCGCGGAGAAGCACCCCCCTGCGCAGGCGCTGGGTTGACGCCAGCACCCGCTGGCGCTCCCGTGCATGCGCCAACTAGCGCCGGCTGGCGGAGGCACTTTGGCGCCGATTGCCGCAGTGCCAAACCCTTAGGCGCCGGCTCGTGCGGCGCCAACCCCGCCGCTGCCGGCAGAGCCCCTGAAGGTGAGGAGGATTCCGCACCTTCCGGGCGGCCCGACGCCGGAGTGGTTCATGCCAACCCTCGGCGCCGGTACCGCCCGCCCCGCCGGGTAGGGGAGAATCCCGCCCTGGGGTTTTTGTCATCCCAAAGCACTTCTACATAACTAAATTTTGCTTGAAATATGACAGGAAGATATCTCAGCAATAAAAACAAAACATATCAAAGCCTTAATACATGAAAACTGGGAAATGCAGCATAGCTTTCCCGTTGCTGGATTAGCAATCCAAGAACTTTGATGGATCATCAAGAGGCCAGAGTTCAAATCCCAACATGGCATCGGGGGAATTTTATATTTTTTGAATTGAATAAATATGGAATCAAAAGCTAGTCTGATTAAAAAAAACTTTAGTTCACAAGAATGAGTAATGAGAGGTGATCGTTTATTGAAACATTGAAGATCCTGAGGGTACCAGACAAGGTGGAATCCAAAAGGACATTTCTCCTTTTGGTATAGACAGAACTAGGGACCATGGTTTGAAAATAAGGGAGACTCTCTTTTAAGACTGAGATGAGGAGAATTTCTGTCCCAGAGGGTCATTGGTCTTTGAAGCTCACTTCCCCAGAGAATGGTAAGAAGTCATTTGCAAGGCAGGAATGTTCCCTTCTAGTTGGGGAACACTTCAGCAGTCAAGGGCATTCAGCCTCTGATCTTCAGGTAAGCGTGCTCCAAGGCGGCCTTCAGGACGCGCGACAACGCAGAATCGTCAAGTTCCGCACTCATGAGGACGGGCTCAACCGGGTCCTTGGATTCGAGTCGCATTACATTCACCCCCCACCATCTGGCCTGGGCTTGCAAAATCCTACCAACTGTCCTGGTTTGAGACAATTCACACCTCTTTAACCTGTGATTATCCCTCTCTCCAGTGGCACCATCTGGACCTGTAAAGACTTAATTACCCGCAAAGACTCGCATTCAAAGTATCGTTTTGCATCTTTGACTTTGTCTATATAAATGTTTCTGGAACCCACCTCTTCATTCACCTGAGGAAGGAGCAGTGCTCCAAAAGCTAGTGATTCGAAACAAACATGTTGGACTTTAACCTGGTGTTGTAAGACTTCTTACTGTGCCCACCCCAGTCCAACGCTATAATCCCCTCATCGGAGAATGGCGAAACCAAGGTCGATGAATATTTCTAAGGCAATGGTCGATAAATTCTAGACTAACAATTTAGCCAAAGGATATTGGGGGTAGGCAGAAATGTGGAGGTGAGGCCATGATCAGATCAGCTATGATCATATTGAATGGCGGGGTAGGCTCGAGGAGTCAAATGGCCTACACCTGATTCATATGCTTGTATCAGTAACCGCACTCACGAAACATTCAGATTCTTATAAAGCCCATTTTTTTCGCTAGTATCCATCCCTGAAGGATATCTCGGCCCTGACCTGGTCTTGCCTATATGTGACTCCAGATCCACGGCAATGAGGTTGACTCTTAACTACCCTCTAAAATGGCCCAGCAAGTCACTCAGCTGCACTAAACCATCACAGTTCAGGGCTGCAATGGTTTGAGAAGGTGGCACACCATCATCTGCATGAGGGTGAGGGACAATAAATGCTGGCCTTGACAGTAACACCTCCAGCCTATGACTGAACAAAACAAAGATTACATCAATCTAATTTTGCAAAGCATGGCCCCACACATCAGGGCCTGGATCCTCCAGTATCCTGCGGGGCGGGCTGTACCGCCGCCAAAGAATGGCGTGAGCCACTCCAGCTTCGGGCCACCCGGAAGGTGCGTAATCCTCTGCACCTTCGGGGGCTAGGCCGGCGTTGGAGTGATTGGCGCCGCACCAACCGGTGCCGAAGGGCTACCCCCGGCGAGTTGGCGCATGCGCGGGAGCGCCAGGGTGTTCTCAGAACCGCTGTCATGATTCCTGCACATGCGCAGGGGGTTTCCTCTCCGCGCCGGCCATGGCGTACACAGGCCGGCGCGGAGGGAAAGAGTGCCCCCAGGGCACAGGCCCGCCCGCAGATCAGTGGGCCCAACCCCGGGCCAGGCTACCGTGCCCACCCTCCCGGGGCCGGATGCCCCCGCGCCCCCCCGGGGACTCCGCAGGCCGCCCTCAGAATCAGGTCCCGCCGGTACGGACCTGGTCCAATCCACGCCGGCGGGACTGGCCGAAAACTGGCTGCCGCTCGGCCCATCGGGGATCGGAGAATCGATGGGGGGGGGGGCACTGCCAACGGCCCCGGACCAGCGCGGCGCGATCCCCGCCCCCGCCAAAAAAACGGCGCCAGAGTATTCGGCAGCCGGCGTCGGAGCGGCGGGGCTGGATTCACGCCGCCCCAGGCGATTCTCCGACCCGGCGACGGGGTCGAAGAATCTCTTTCACTTCTTTCACATAGGCCAGAATTCGCCATAGGTTCGTGGGTGGCGGGATTCTCTGGAGCAGCCGGCAGCGCGTCCCTGCCCGCGGGTTTCCCGGCGGAGTGAAGTTGGCTTCGCTGTGACTTCCCGTTGACAGCGGCGGGAGCAGAAAATCCCGCCATCAGCGAACGGCCCATCAGCGACAAAAAGGCGGCTGGGGGCGCCGGAGAATCCTGTCCGTATTTTCCAATTGCAAGTTTAGTTTCCTGCCCTCTGGTAGCCTTGTCCATGAAATCAATGTTGTGCTAAGAAAGTAGCAATGAGCTTTTGGTGCATTTCCTACACCCTGTCCTTTAGATCAGTTAGTATATGGGGTGGCTTGAAACAGCTAATTTCAAATTGGACTAAATAAACAGCTCACAGCAATTAATAATAATCTTTTACGGTTTCCTGCAATTGTTTTTATTTTCTGTGTCCAGCAGAATGAGGTAAAATCCAACACAGCATTAATAGTTCTGTGTATCCAATTTGAAACACAAATTAACTGCTGTTCTTTCAAGTGTAAAATATAAATATAGTTTCTTCTTGCATTTTAATTACTTGTCAAACTGCAGTAAAGCAACACAAAATAGCAATAATTAAACCTCACAACATTTTATGTTGAAACAATCATATTATTCATTGTAGGTTTTAGCAGTGTCTTAAGTTAATCATTTTATTTATTGTGCATATGTATCTGAGCAGAGGAAATAACTATTAATACAATTAAATCTGATTATACGGAGGATAAACCTTTAAGATGGGACTTAATTTTTCAGATTACATTTAAAAAAGCACAGTACTTAAAGTACCAGACTATACAATGTGTTGTATAATTTAGTAACATTACAGTCGAACAAAAATGTTTCTGCATCATTTATGTTTGACTACACTCTGAAGTGCTGGCAAGCTACTGTATGTATGAATAATGCAAAGTATTTACAGGAATGGGCCTTTTAAATTCCACCCATGTACTGCATTTTGCCTGGCATAATGCTTTATTTTGCAACATAAAGTTGTGAAGACATTCAACATTCAGCAAAAAGCCTTGTATTTCCAACATTTCGCAAATAAACCTGATCACCGGTCATCATTTGAGGAGTAAATGATTGTTAGGCTCAACGTTTAAATATTGAAGAACTCTTTCAGGGATGTGGTGTGTAGTCAACCCAAGCCGATGAGCTGTTCCAAATATTGGCCAGATTTCTACTGTGGGCAAGACAGAACAGTGACACCAAAACCATTCATTTCAGTGGTGTTTGCACCATCTTTGCTATTCAACCAGCCTTTCTTTTGATCCAAAATAGTGTGAGATTATCAATGCTGATCTTGGTTCACCATCAGTACTTCCTTCAGAAAATAAAATCAGTAATTGTAAGTAACGATCGTTAATTTTAACAGCCTTGGTTACTTCCCTCATGCGTATGTAAATGACATAACAACATAAGAAACAGAAGCTGAAGTAGGCAATTCGGCCCTTCAAGCCTACTCTACCATTCATTAAGGTGATGGATGAACTTTCACCTCAACTCCACATTTCTGCATTATCCCTGATACCGTCAGTAGCAAACAAATCTCTTGATCTCTGTCTTGAATATGTTCAATGACTGAACTTTTACAGCTCCATGGGACAGGTAATTCTAAGGGTGGCACGGTAGCACAGTGGTTAACACTGCTGCTTCACAGCACCAGGGTCCCTTGTTCGATTCCCGGCTTGGGTCACTGTCTATGCGGAGTCTGCACATTCTCCCCGTGTGTGCGTGGGTTTCCTCCAGGTGCTCCGGTTTCCTCCCACAAGTCCCAAAAGACGTGCTGATGGGTGAATTGGATATTCTGAATTCTCCCTCTGTGTACCCGAACAGGAGCGGAGTGTGGCGACGAGGGGCTTTCCCCAGTAACTTCACTGCCGTTGTTAACGTATGCCTACTTGTATCATTCTAAGAAAACAACCCTAGTAGATGCAATCTCTCCTCAGAGCTGCAATTTTCAAGCCCCGGCGACGTTCTTGTGAATCCCCTCTGCACTCTCTCCAGAGCAATTATGTTCTTTAATGTGGTGACCTGGGGCGAAATTCTCCGGAAACGGCTCGATATCCGCCAACTGACACCCAAAACGGCGCAAATCAGTCGGGCATCGCGCCGCCCCAAAGGTGCGGTATCTTTGGGGGCCGAGCCCTAACCTTGAGGGGCTAGGCCCGCGCCGGACAAATTTCCGCCCTGCCAGCTGGCGGAAAAGGCCTTTGGTGCACCGCCAGCTGGCGCGGAAATGACATCTCCGGGCGGCGCATGCGCGGGAGCCTCAGCGGTCGCTGACGGCATTCCCGCGCATGCGCAGTGGAGGGAGTCTCATCCGCCTCCGCCATGGTGGAGACCGCTGCAAAGGCGGAAGGAAAAGAGTGCCCCCACGGCACAGGCCCGCCCGTGGATCGGTGGGCCCCGATCGTGGGCCAGGCCACCGTGGGGGCACCCCTCAGGGCCAGATCGCCCCGCGCCCCCCCCAGGACCCCGGAGCCCGCCCGCGCCGCCTTGCCCCGCCGGTAAGGTAGCTGGTTTAATCTACGCCGGCGGGACAGGCATTTTAGCGGCGGGACTTCAGCCCATCCGGGCCGGAGAATCGCGCGGGGGGAGGCGCCAACCGGCGCGGCACGATTCCCGCCCCCGCCAAATATCCGGTGGTGGAGAATTCGGCAACCGGCGGGGGCGGGATTCACACCAGCCCCCGGCGATTCTCCGACCCGGCAGGGGGTCGGAGAATCTTGCCCCTGATCTGTGCATAAAACTCCAACTGTGGATAGACCCTCCCGATTTTTGTCATCGCTTTGGTTAACTGAACTTTCTGACTGCCATCCAAGAATGTCAAATTGTTTACAGTGGAATTGTAACAAACATAAAAATGTTTTTCTGCACAACAATATAAGATCTGACTAAATAACTTGGAAGGACAGCGGAGGGTCATTCTACGCTTTGTGCACAGCAACGAACAGCACTCCAGCAAAACAGAACACTTGCACAACAAACAATTAAGCATGACAGTTGCCCTCAACCATGAATGTATTTCAAAGAGAAATTACTTTTAGTCTCACTTTAAGCCTAATGTTTCCATAATTAATGTCACCTGCAAGAAGATTGACTGCTGATGTGATCTGATACCCAGGAGAGAAAAATGGGTTTGAAGCTCCTCATGGTGAAAAATGTCACTGCTGGGGGGGTGGAACCCTTTCCTTCCTGAAGGACTCAGTGTTAATCTCAACCATTTATCATACAAGCTGGACACACCGTGGAACTGGGCTAAACCCCCCCCCCCCCGACAGCGTCCTTCCAGCTGGATTCACTGCTGGTCTCCACCACCAGAGAGACCCAGCGGCTGGATTCTCCGATTTGGAGGCCATGGCCCCACGCCGGCGTGGGAACGGTGGGAAAACTGGTGCAAAGAGGCCACCGATTCCCTGTTTTGCTGGGGGCTAGCAGGAAGGCAGCGTAGAGCACCCGGCTCTAGCTGACAATACGGCCCGGAGAATTGCCGGGTCCGTGGCTGCGCATGCTCACGGCGGCAGCCTGTAGCGGCCGCGTCGTACTACATGGCGGATGCCGCTCCCGGACCTGGCCCGGAAAATAGTTCACCCCCTTCAGCCGGCTCGCGCGCCCCAGACCATCCCACCACAGTGGCCCAGCCCCGAATAATGTTCCCCCCCACAGGTGGATCGGCCCTCCCCAACTGTGGCGGCGTTGGACTGCGTCCGCGGCCGCCACGCTGGGTTCCCGACGGGCGAGACCATGAGAGACCCACGCCGTCGGGAACTCGGCCGGTCGGGGGCGTAGCATCGGGGGGTGGACCTCAGGCAATGGAGGGGGGCAATGCATCACGAAAGCGCCGCTGCCCCCGATTCTGTCGGGAATTTGGATTCTCCGGCCCGTCGCCGAACATGATTTCGGCGTCAGCGACCGGAGAATTCAGCTCCTGACGTGATAACTACGCCGGGAGGAGGGGGTGGGGGGGGGGGGGGTGGGAGGCAGAGGATATTGGTGCCCCCATGTTGGAGACATGGCAGGGTAGAGCAATGCTACTCTCCCCGACACCTGGAGCCCCAACAGTGTGAGCTTGGCAGTGCCAAAGGTGGCAGGGACACTGCAAGTCTGGCACTGCCAAGGATGATGGTGAGGCTGCCAGTTTGGCACTGTCAAGGAAGCAAAGGGGCACTGCCAGATTGGCACCACCAAGGGTGCCATGGGGTCACTGCCAGTTTGACACTGCCAAGGGCAGTGCCTGAACAGGGGTGAATCCTGAAAGGGTAGAACAGAAATGGAGCGTAAAGGGGAGCATGGAGTCGGAGGGCATGAAGGAAGGAGGCTTGAAGGGGGCATTTGACGACCCCATAGTGGGTATTGCTCACCTGGGGGTGTTGGGTGCTGGTGCTAGTACTGACAATTTTTTTGGGGGGCGGGGTTGCTGATGCTGGTGAGAAGTGCGGGGTGTTTTATTACACTTTGATGTAATATGTCGTTATTCTTCGTCTTGTGATCCAGAATGGTTTGACGAGTGGGTGATAAAGAAACCAGCAATCGTAAGATTGAAGCAAAATTAATTTATTGAATAAAGATTAAATTTAATAGAGTTGGCACACTCTACAGAGCTATAACTATTAATACAGTCATCTATAATCTAATATTAACTAATGATGTACTCGTGCTACTTCTTTCTCGTACATAAACTATTCTTAGAGCGGTGATCAATTACTCTGCTAACACTGAATTACCCAAGATTCCTTCAGATCTGAGGCGGATTCTCTGCCGGCAGGATTCTCTGTTATGCCGGCGTCCGGGGTATTCCCGACGGCGTGGGGTTGCCCCACAATAGGAAACCCCATTGATTGGCTGGCGTAACAGAGAATCCCACCGGCGGGTCAAGGCAGAAAAGTGGCGCGGCGGATGGAGAATCCAGCCCCTGATATTTATACTGGGAACTGGTGGTGACCTCTAGGGCAGGATTCTCCAACCCCCCGCCGGCTGGGAGAATCCCTGGGGGGTGGGGGGGGGCGGCGTGAATCCCGCCCCGCCGCTCCGACGCCGGCTGCCAAATTCTCCAGCGCCGGTTTTCGGGCGGGGGCTGGGATCGCGCCGCGCCGGTCGGGGGCAGTTGGCAATTCTCCAGGCCCTGATGGGCCAGCGGCCATCTGTTTTCAGCCAGTCCCACCGGCGTGAAATAGACAAGGTCCATACCGGTGGGACCTGACTTGGAGGGCAGTTAGTGGGGTCCTTGGGGGTCGCGGGGGGATCCGGCCCGGGGGAGGCCCCCACAGCAGCCTGGCCCGCGATCGCGGCCCACCGATCTGCGGGCCGGCCTGTGCCATGGGTACAGTCTTTCCCTCCGCGCCGGCCTCTGTAAGGCTCCGCGCATCCGTAGGAAACACAGCGGCGGTTCTGCGCGTGCGCCAACTCACGCCGGCCGGCGGAGGCCCATCGCCGCCAGTTGGCGCGGCGCCAACCCCACCGCCGCCGGCCTAGCCCCCAGAAGTGTGGAGGATTCTGCACCTTCCGGGCGGCCTGACGCCGGAGTGCTTCACGCCACTCTCTGGCACCGGTACGGCCCGCCCTGCCGATCGCGGGAGAATCCAGGCCGTAGTGTTTGAATTACACTGAGATGTAACTTTAACCCTTCACTGGTATACCTATATACATATCATTACAGGGGGTTATGAAGGAAGCCCCAATGTTGGGGCCCAGATGCCAGCGTGGGTGGGGTGGGGGTTGGGGGAGAAGGGGTTGATGCTGACGAGCATGCTGAGTGGGGCAGTGAAGCGTCGATTTTGGCGATGTTATTGGGGGGGGGGGGTGCTTTTACTCTCACGATGGGAACTCTGCGAAGTCGGGCTTGCCAGCGTGTTTGAGCCCCACCCCCTCAGTGCCAGCGCAAAACTCACCACCCTCTAAAAACAATTTATACATGTGGGTGGATTGCGATTAGGATCGCGTCCAAACATGCCCGACGAGAATCACTCTCACTCGGAGACCCATACTTCGGACCCATACTTTTGGGAGAATTCCGTCTCCAGTTTTCCTTATGTGCATCTCGTTAGCTTAAAGCTAACGGTTTAGTTCGCTCCTATTGATTTCCCCTGGTTCTGTAGAATGTGCCTGTCTACATCCATCTTATTGATTTATGTCGTTCATTCTACTCTTCTTGATCTTTTTTTTCCACAAGAAGAACTGAGTTATCTTCCTGAGCTTCCACAATCCAATAATAATTTTTTAAAACTAGAGTCAGTTCTCTGAATCCTCCTGTCAATATGTTATATTTGATAAGTACTGGGGCATGATTTCCCACATGCCTTCAATTTATATATTGCACTGAAGCTTTAGACACCCAACAATGTGCTTGTTCTTGTAATTTCCACCACATTATTTGACACTTCCAATATTTAACCTTTTCTCATTTGGAGTTTCCTCCCAATCTAGTTTATTTATGAATTCAGGAGGTGATTTTCCAATGCATACTGGTAGTTAATAAGCTTTCCTGGACCAAAAGCATGTCCAGAAGAGTATCCCTTTTACTTTCCTAATTTCTCATTGGGTTAACAGGTCACGGGCAACATTTATGGTGCATCTGCTGCTCGAGGAAAACTTGGAGCTGTAGCCGATGTGTCAAGAATGAGAGTTTGCTTTCGAAACCTGTGATTTTAAATTCATTTGAGGAATTTTAATTCACAGAAAACAGAGACTGTCATGATGTGACCTCGAGTTACACTTATTGTTCTCTGTAACATTGTGACTAATCCTTGATCTTCCTCGCATCCTGTGACAATTGTAGGCAATGACACCCTCAGCCAAAGATAATGGGTGGAATTCTCCCCCCCCCCCACGCTGGGTGGAAGAATCGCCGGGCGTGGCCCGAGTCCCGCCACACCACCCCGAAACCCGCACGCGATTCTCCCCTCCCCGCACCAAACCAGCGCCGCGAGAATCACGCCTGGCCACTCGGAGAATCGCCGCTCACCGTTTGCAAAAGGCGAGCGCCGATTCTCCGGCCCAGATGGGCCGAGCGGCCGCCCCAACACGACAGGTTCCCGCCGGCGCCGTCCACACCTGGTCGCTGCCGGCGGGAACTGCACGGGAGCGCTGGGGGGCGGCCTGTTGGGGGGGGGGGGAGAGGGGTTCCTGCACCGGGGGGGGGGGGGGGGGGGGGCCTTCGATGAGGTTTGGCCCGCGATCGGTGCCCACCAATCGGTGGGCCGGCCTCTCTAAAGGAGGACCTCCTTTCCTCCGCCGCCCCGCAAGATCCATCCGCCATCTTCTTGCGGGGCGGCCTCGGGGAGGACGGCAACCGCGCATGCGCCGGTTGGCGCTGGCCAATCGGCACATGCGCGGGTGACGTCATTTATGCGACGCCGGCCGCGTCATTGACGTGGCACCGCCTTTTAAGCGGCGCCGAGGCCCAGCGCACGAAAAATACGCGACGCCGCTCCTAGCCCCCCAGGGGCGGGAGAATGGGGGGCTGGGAGAGGGCTCCGACGCCAGAGTGAAACACTCCGGTTTTCACTCCGGCGTCGGGACCTTGTCTCCATTTCGGAGAATCGCGCCCCTGGACCTCATATCTCTTAATGACCTCTGGCCTCAGTAACATCAGTCCCTATTAACCCATCATTCCACAGAGTCGTTGCCAATGTTTAGCATCAGCGAAGGCAGATTCCATGACAAGACAATATAAGCTGATTTGCTTCTTTTTTATCTTTGCTGTCCAATGGCAGTTCCAAACCACAATGCCACAATCTCCACCACAGATAGATCAAGGGGGCAGGTCCCAAATCCACCTCAGCTGGAACACGGATCAAATCCTGCGCTCTTGACACCAATCTGACCTTCATGGGTCATCAAGCCGACTGAGCCAGCCAACTCCCAAGTTCTCTGAGTTGGCGTGTGGTTCAGGGCTACGAATAGTGATGGTAAAGGTTCCACATTTCCTTCCATCACATGGCTGAACAGGAATCGCTCCCACTCTTACCGCCTGTCATTGGCATATGCTGGAAGGATTTTTCACATTGATACTAGTTTCGTCTTGAGTTTGGATCCAAGATGAGTTTCTTGAGGCTTTATCTGTTAGGCTGTCATTTGTGAAAACCTTTCCTGGTATATATATATATATATATATATTATGTACATCTCAGTCCTACACATCAGATTCTATTTCTTGTCTCTAATCACTTCTCTTCCTTAACCATGTGGCATTGCATTAAATTACTTCAGGTGCTCCTGCTGTTAACCCCGCTCTCTAGAATATCCAACCTGTTTGGCCACTATATGGGCACACCTTCCTTGGCTCCCAAATCCTTTGGTGGGGCTTGAACCAAGAACTTGCAATCGCGAGGCATACAAGGCTATAGGGCAAGTGCTGGGAAATGGGATTAGAATAGTAAGGTTGTTGTTTTTGACTGGAACATACCCGAAGGGCCGAGGGGCATTTTCTCTGCTGTGCAACTCGATGACTAACTCCTCACGCACAGGTAAGGATGTTGCCACTGACCTCCCTACATGTACAAAAGAAAAAACTACCAAAATCTCAAAACAACTCAACAAGACACATGAAGATATCTTATATGATGTGAATGGTACTGACCTCCCATTCCAAACTTATTGTTCACAGTAAGAAGTCTTACCACACCAGATTAAAGTCTAACATGTTTGTTACGAATCACTAGCTTTCGGAGCACTGCTCCTTCCTGAGGTGAATCTGAGCAGTTCACCTGAGGAAGGAGCTGCGCTCCGAAAGCTAGTGATTCTAAACAAACCTGTTGGACTTTAACCTGGTGTTGTAAGACTTCTTACTGTGCCAATCCCAGTCCAACGCCGGCATCACCAGATCAAACTTTTTGTTAACACTTCAGATATGATCCAGCTTCAAAAGAGCATTTTCTAACTGCAGCACGTACAAATGGATTCTTTCAATACATTCTTTCCTGCTGGTGTTCCTAACCGTTTGTATCACATTAATAACATACAATGGCTGTCCTCAGCAAGGAGAGATCTGACCACCAATCTCTGACCTGCAGTCGAACCAGTATCCCACCAACAACATCTTGGGAGTCACCATTGATCAGGGTTTTAACTCGACTGAGCATGTCGAGTTCTCCTCCAATTTACAAACATTCCTGACGATGATATCCATTGCTGTTCCTTTCGCATCACTGAGGTAATATTGTAGGAATCCCTGTCTCACTCTAGTTTGGGAGCGCCATCAGTAAAAGGAAGCCTTTCAGTTTAAGTTGAAGGCTTATCAGTTACTTTTCAACGCAATTAAGGATGGTCAACAAATTGGACCTTGCCAAAATTCTCCACATCCAGGGGACAAATTTAAAAACCCCGGGGCTGGATTCTCCGCCTCACGCCGCCACACCAGGTTCACCCCGCCGACGGGATGCTCCATTATCCCGGCCGGTCAATGGGTTTCCCACCGTGGGGCGCAGGCCCACGCCGTCGGGAAACCCCGGGGCTGCCGTCAAAATGGAGCCGGTAGAGAATCCAGGCCAAACTGACACTGAGCACAGGTAAGGCCTTCCAATAGTTTAAAAAAAAGAGAACTATGGGCAGCATGGTGGCGCAGTGGTTAGCACTGCTGCCTCACGGCGCCGAGGTCCCAGGTTCGATACCGGCTCTGGGTCGCTGTCCGGGTGGAGTTTGCACATTCTCCCCGTGTCTGCGTGGGTTTCACCCCCACAATCCAAAAGATGTGCAGGGGAGGTGGATTGGCCACGCTAAATTGCCCCTTAATTGGAAAAAATGAATTGGGTACTCTAAATTTAAAAAAAAGAGAAATGTAGCAGAGAGGAATATAACAACCACTGTAAGCAGCCTGACGCACCTGTTCATGATGCTTCAGCTACCAGGGCGTAGGGGAGAGGCTTGATTGGCCTGTTGATTTTCCTGACCATCAAATTCATACCTTTCCCATTTTGGTTGGTATGATTTCATAGACATTGAACTAAACAGCACATTACTTTTGTTATTGCAGTCAGTAATATGTGCCACAACGTGGTGCAAGTCATGATTTACCACCTTGATACAGGACATCCTCCATGCACAGGGCCCACTGTCACACACTCCACTGTTGCAAATAAGTCACACTGATGCATTACGCATTCGTGATTCTAATAGACAATTCAGGGGCATTAATCTATTTTGTGCAGTTGGTTATGCTGCAGTGAGTAGCACATTCTCTGTGCGCAGCATAAAAACCCAATTCCTTAGCACAGACTGCAGTGATACCATTGCATCCGTGCCACGGAATGACTAATACCCCTCAGGATACCGAAGCAATGTGCATTTTGATTAGTCTAATCTTTGTACCATCTTTGGAGATTCAACAAACAGATGCTATGAGGAATTAAAGGAGGATTTGGAGAGGCATTCATCCACTAATTATTTTCTACCAAACAGTATCTTTGAAGTCCCCAAATGGAATGATTGCTATCAGATGAGTCACTCAACATTATTCAGAGTTATTTCTCGAGCCCTGTGTTGGTTATGCCCATAATGTGATTTGCTTCTTGTAATGCTGCTCAGGGATATTTCAGCATCCTGCCCTTCAGCTCCGAGACTCCTCACAGTAGCAACCGAAATAAAGAGAATTTTGTTTTATCGCCGAGCTCCAACCAGCATGTCCATGTACTTGCCTTGCAGGGAGTTGTCAACCATTGTAGAAAGGCTTTCTATTCAATACATCTAACGTTGATTTAATATATATTACATATATAAAGTTGATATATTTCCAACCTCCACAGTTGTAACCACATATCATGTACAGCCGCATCCTTCCTATTAACCCAGCTTTCACTTACAGCTTTTAGGCTATTTTCCACTCAGGGCAAATCCATTCAATTATTTTTTCAGTAAAGGATCCATGTCCGATGACCACAAAAATGCAATGGTCAGATACCAAAACAAAAAGAATAATTGAAAAGGCTTGCCGTTTTAATTCTCCGTCCCACTCCAACCTCTCTGTCCTCGGCCTCCTCCTCAGCTCCGATGAAGATCAAATAAAGCTTGAGGCTTAGCGTCTCGTCTTTCAATTACACGCCTCAAAACTTTCCTGACTCAACAATGTCAGATGCGAACCACTGCTCCCGGGTTTTTTTTCCGGGCTGCAATTGCTCGTAACGTTGCCATTCGCACCTTCTCTACGCCCATCCTTTGTTTCTTTACTTGCCCCATTACCACCCCACTTCATCATCAGGGCAGCATGGTAATGGTTAGCACAGTTGCTTCACAGCTCCAGGGTCCCAGGTTCGATTCCCGGCTTGGGTCACTGTCTGTGCAGAGTCTGCACATTCTCCCCATGTCTGTGTGGCTTTCCTCCGGGTGCTCCGGTTTCCTCCCACAGCCCAAAGATGTGCAGTTTGGGTGGATTGGCCATGCTAAATTGCCCTTAGTGTTCTAAAAAGGTTGAGTGGAGTTACTGGGTTACAGGGAGGGTGGAGGTAGGGTGCTCTTTCCAAGGGCCAGTGCAGACTTGATGGGCCGAATGGCCTCCTTCTGAATTGTAAATTCCATGATTCTATGATCATCCATCTGATTATTCAAGCACTCCTGCACTTACAGACCTTTCTTTAATTTCCTCATCTTTCCTCGCCCCATTTTCTTGTCTCTCTGTAAAAAGGTCATGGACGTGAAATGCCAACTTCTGTTTACCCTCCACAGTTGCTGCCTGGCCTGCTAAGGATAAGAACGTGAGAAAGAAGAACAAGGGTAGGCTGCGCTGCGCATTGAGCCTGCCCCATCATTGAATAAGATCATGGTTGATCTTCTATATCAGCTGCATCACCTGCACTATCACCATATCCCTTGATTCGCTTCGTATCCAAAAATCTAACCATCTCTGGCTTGAACATATTCAACCATTGAGTGTCCACAGCTGTCTCAGGCAGAAAATTCCTGAGTTCACGATCTTTTGAGCCAGTGGGCAGCACGGTAGCACAAGTGATTAGCATTGTGGCTTCACAGCTCCAGGGTCCCAGGTTCGATTCCCCGCTGGGTCACTGTCTGTGCGGAGTCTGCACGTTCTCCCCGTGGCTGCGTGGGTTTCCTCCGGGTGCTCCGGTTTCCTCCCCCAGTCTGCAGACGTGCAGGTTAGGTGGATTGGCCATGATAAATTGCCCTTAGTGACCAAAAAAGCTTAGGTGGGGTTGTTGGGTTTTGGGGATAGGGTGGAAGTGAGGGCTTAAGTGGGTCGGTGCAGACTAGATGGGCCGAATAGCCTACTTCTGCACTGTATGTTCTATGGCCGTAATTCTCCAGCCGACCCCCACCCACAGTTTTCCGGGCGACAATCCCATTGTCAAGCAGCTGGAACAGAGAATCCTGCCAACAACGAATGGCAAGCCGCTGAGAGAACCACGGCTAGAGGACCGGGGAACCCCGGACAATATTCATTTCTCAAACGCCGAGCCCTTATTTTGAGAATATTTACGGCGTTTCTGTTTTTAGAGCCATATGAACATTCCTGAATAAAACTCCAATAAAAAAAATCAGGTTAGCCATCATTTGGAGTACTATAAATGATAACGTATGCACCGACCAGTAATGCAATGTGATGGTTAATTGAGAGAACATTGACTGAAATTGAATTTTTGAACTCAATGGAAGTAAATTTTCTGAGAATTTAAAGCTTCTGATTTTTCTGCTGTGGTAATATAATCAGGGCCTAGTTTTAGGATCGATTAAATTGGATATCCTGAATTAAAGAATTGAGCATTTTAAAATCATACTGCAGTCAAACCTCACGAAGGCTGTTCGAATCCAGACTTGACCAAAGTCAAATATACAACCAGCAGGCAAGCTGCCAGAACGTGTCTGGGCCTGTCCCAGTCAATCACCCATCAAATGTCATCGCACTCTACTGAGACCCAGCAGGAGATCATCGAACTCCATTGAAATGCACAGGTCTATTGTTCGTAGCCCAGATCGAGCCAGACATTCTATCACCCAGAGTACTTACCTTACCGTAGATTTTTTTTTTAAATTTAGAATATCCAATTCATTTTTTCCAATTAAGGGGCAATTTAGCATGGCCAATCCACCTAGCCTGCACATCTTTGGGTTCTGGGTGCAAAACCCACGCAAACACAGGGCGAACGTTCAAACTCTATACGGACAGTGACCCAGAGCCAGGACCTAACCTGCGACCTCGGCGCCGTGAGGCAGCTGGGCTAACCCACTGCGCCACTGTGCTGCCACCTGTTACCTGAGGTAGTAAGAAGTCTTACAACACCAGGTTAAAGTCCAACAGGTTTCTTTCAAACACCAGCTTTCGGAGCACTAGTGTTCAATTCTGGTCGCCACACTACCAGAAGGATGTGGAGGCTTTAGAGAGGGTGCAGAAGAGATTTACCAGAATGTTGCCTGGTATGGAGGGCATTAGCTATGAGGAGCGGTTGAATAAACTCGGTTTGTTCTCACTGGAACGAAGGAGGTTGAGGGGAGACCTGATAGAGGTATACAAAATTATGAGGGGCATAGACAGAGTGGATAGTCAGAGGCTTTTCCCCAGGGTAGAGGGGTCAATTACTAGGGGGCATAGGTTTAAGGTGAGAGGGGCAAGGTTTAGAGTAGATGTACGACGCAAGTTTTTTACGCAGAGGGTAGTAGGTGCCTGGAACTCGCTACCGGAGGAGGTGGTGGAAGCAGGGACAATAGTGACATTTAAGGGGCAACTTGACAAATACATGAATTGGATGGGAATAGAGGGATACGGACCCAGGAAGTGTAGAAGATTGTAGTTTAGTCGGGCAGCATGGTCGACACGATCTTGGAGGGCCGAAGGGCCTGTTCCTGTGCTGTACATTTCTTTGTTCTTTGTTCACTGCTCCTTCCTTTACCTGAGGAAGGAGCAGTGCTCCGAAAGCTAGTGTTTGAAACAAACCTGTTGGACTTTAACCTGGTGTTGTAAGACTTCTTACTGTGCTCACCCCATTCCAATGCCGGCATCTCCACATTATGGTTACCTTAGATAGGAACAGGTCATGTGCAGCCCACACCACCAGAGGTGGGAGACCTGGGGCGGGCTCAGGTGGCCTGTCAAATGGTCATCAACCGGACCATTGGCTGCTCAGACCCCCTCCCGAGACCTCATTGGCCGGAAACCAGAGAGGTTTCTGGAAAGACGGGGAGAGAGGGGGATAAAGGTAGGCATCTCAGAGACACCAGCAGCAAAGACTCGGTGTGTCAGGTGACCTTGACCAGATCAGAAAGAAGGAAGGAAGCAAGCAAGGAAGAAACAGCCAGCGAGAATCACATTCACAAAGAGAAACCAGAGGGACTCGGGCATCAGATCTACAGCTTACCAAACTACCTTTGCGAGTAGTATAGTCGAATCCTGAGTGTTTCTTATATATATAGTGGATAATTTACAGGTTAACTATATTTAATAAAGTGTGTTGCGTTAAATCTGTGTCCGTACTTTGTTCTCCTCAAAAATAAAGACACCTGGTTGAAATATCTGATTTAGACAGATACAATTGCTTTCAGAATTTGTGGAGCTTGTAATTTGGACAAACTTTTTTCCTCCCACTGATTCATCAGTTTTGCACCTTCAGACTCTCCAGCCCTGCTTGCTATTGTTCGCCCAGACCCATCAATGTTGACCTCAGTGGAATATCATTCCAATTGCTTTTTCCCCCTTGAGCAACTTCAGCATCACACCTGTTAGCTATTATCTTGCACTTTAGCATTTCCGGAATAGTTGTGCTTTACCTATGACTCATTTGTCCATGTGCTCTTGGCTGCTGGTGCCTGTGAGTCAGTGGCCCACCAGTGGACATGCACATCTGAGGAGACCAGCATCAAGGCAACAGAGCTATCACCCCCACCTTCCACCAGCGCAGAGACACACACCTCGGTGGACGACATTAGTGGACAGGCTTCTGGTGCACAATCTGGTGAGCGCCACACAGTTGCTGATGCACATCAGGTGGAGGCAGGAACATCCAGCAGAGTCAGCAAGAGAGGAGGTCTGCTGGACCCCATGACTCAGCTGCGTCCCAGTCTGATGCCGAGCCTCCGTCAGGGTTCTACCAGGGCTGATGCAGATGATAGGACACAGCCTTGAGATCCAGGAAGGGATGTCAGGTTGGAAGAGTTCCAAAGGCTAATGGCGCAGGAGATGAGGCAGACAATGCGGGGAAACCGAGGCCAACACTGCTAGAGTGGCGACCGCAGTGGAAAGACTGGAGCACAACGTCAGCATCTTTAGTGATGGTGCCCAAGGCATGGCTCAGTCTGTGGAGACCAAGGCCGAGGGCCTTGTCATCATGTCCCAGGCACTTAGAGACGTGTCGCAGATGCAGCTGGCCATTTCAGAGGCACTCCACAGTGTGGCCTAGTCACAGAGGAGCATCGCTGAGGGCGTCAACACCATGGTGCAGACAACGTGGAGACATCATGACTAGTAGAGCCGGATGACTCAGAGGTCGCTGGAGATCATTCCAGATGCCCCTCATTCCCATGGAGACCCCCAGAGTACTATGGCATCATCAGGGAGGAGGAAGTGCTGGAGGCCAACCCGGGGCAGTCTCCAGTTCTTTGGGATCCCGCCTCCTGTCACCGGTGCAGCTCAAGGGCAGCAAAGCACAACCGGGTGCCACGGCGACGACAGTGACACGGGTAAGGCGACTGGGACCCTCCGGCTCCAGGCCCTCCAAAGGACGTCTGCCAAGGGCATCAAAGGCCACAGGGCCCAGGAAACAGCACTCTGCCTCCACCCCTGCGGGCTTCCTGGGGACGTACCTGGATGTAGAGAGATTAGATGGAAGGAAGGATTGTTTGGGGGGGGGGGGGGGGGGGGGGCGGGCCTTGGGTCGGGAAGGAAGGATTGGGGGGAGGGGGGGGGGCTTGGGTCGGGAAGGAGGGATTGGGGGGAGGGGAGGCTTGGGCCGGGAAGGAGGGATTGGGGAGAGGGGGGATTGGGGGAAAGCGGGGAAGGGGGAGATTGAGGGGAAGGGGAATTGAGCTTCGTTATATCGGGCCTCCACCTCAGTCTCCAGCCTCTGCACTGGCGTCATCAGCCAGCACCTCAGCGGCTCTCCTTATCCCCAAAAAGCCTACTCGTCATCCTGGGGTGGTCCTCGAAGATGTCAGGAATCTCCGGGAGTCCCAGAATGTAGCCGTCATGGACGCTCCCTGGGAAACATTCACACATGTGCATGATCCAGAGGTGGTGGTCGTGCACGAGTTGAACATTCAGGGTGTAAACCCCATTCCTATTAATGAAGGGGACTCTCTGATGCCCCAGTGCATGCAAGGCAACATGCGTGCTCTCAATTAACCTGGGGCATCCCTGCGATGGTGGAGAATCCTGCAGCCCGGATATCTTGGTAGGCCTGAACCAGCTCAAAGTTGATATAGTCTGTTGCCCAGGCATTTAGGGCATCCGTGACCTCATGGATGCACTTGTGGGCAGTAGCTTGTTAAATGCTGCACAATTCCCGACTAGAGCCTTGGAATGATCTGGTTGCATTGAGGTTCAGGGCTGCGGTGACCTTCAAGGTCACTGAGAGCAGGAGTCCTTTTCCTCAACACCAGTTGCACTGTCTCTTTGTTGAGACGGGGGCTCCTGCAGCACATGCTGTCCATCATATCCCCGAAAGACCAACGACCCCTGTGCACCTTGGGCCGTCACTGGCTTCCCACTCTGGATTCCTCCTCAGCCTGATGAACGGCTGTGTCTTCAGGGTGTGCGGTGGCCCCTTGCACATGGGATGCTGCCTCCAGCCTGTAAAGAGGCTGCTGCTGCCTTCTCCGGCGCCTGCCTGCCTCAGCTGTAACCAGCACCATGAGGGCAGGCTCTGCGAAACGGACAGCACCAGCAATATATCTGTAAGGAATGGGAGATGGAGACAGATCGACAATCAGGCAGGGCTTCCACCCCGGAAAAGTCAAATCCCCCACGCCTCCCCCACCCTTGCATCTCCTGCCTTCTCTTTTTTTTTTAAATTTAGAGTACCCAATTCATTTTTCCAATTAAGGGGCAATTTAGCGTGGCCAATCCACCTACCCTGCACATCTTTGGGTTGTGGGGGCGAAACCCACGCAAACACGGGGAGAATGTGCAAACTCCACACGGACAGTGACCCAGAGCCGGGATCAAACCTGGGACCTCGGCGCCGTGAGACTGCAGTGCTACCCACTGCGCCACCGTGCTGCCACTCCTGCCTTCTCTTAAAGTGCCATCCACCGAGCCAGTTGTGCTGGAAAACCTCCCTCTGCACACTCACCCCCGGACACAGCAGGAGCCCCGAGACCCCAAACCCCTCAGGTGGCCTCCCCTAACCCACACACTTACCCCTTGGTAGCAAGAATACCCCCAGGCCTGAAGCCCAGCTCTTGAGTGTTTGGTTGTTGGCTGTTGCCTCTATGGTGTTGCCGCTAAGATGTTTCTAGAGGTCAGGCAAACTGTTCAGGCATCAAAGTTTGTGTGAAATGCGATGCAGTAATCATCATCTGAGATATGACACATGTACATGAGAAGCCACTTGAGAGCTGTGAAGTGCTCTAACAACTAACAAGGCCAATTCCTCATTGGCAATAGCCCTCAGCTGTGCAGTCAGAGGCTGCTCACAGTCACAGGGAGTTAAAGTGAACTTCAGCATAGAATCAAGAGCAGGGCTTTGTCTTGGTAGAGTCTGGTAGGACAGACGGGCAACAGCTCTGTTTGCCCCTCTAATGGGTATCCACAATATTTAAAGATGGCTTGAAGGCATCACAGATGAAATGTCCCTCACCCCCCACCGGCCCAGGGGCGACCCCCGACCTGGAAAGCTTCAGTCCCCCCCAACGAAGCCCAACCCCCCTGAGAGATCCCCACCCTCCCCCCCCGAGCACTGGGACAGCATACTGGAAAATGGAAATGGTTAATCACCTCCTCAGTTTCCCTCAGCAGCCATTGTGCCAGCTTCACGTTTTTAGAAAGGAGCACTGAACGACGCCCGCGTGATTTCTCGCTGGGGAGCCGGTTAATTACTGGGCGACCATTGCATTCGACTTGGATGAAAATTAGGATTAATGATATACTTAACATATTTGGCCGTGACCCGGAACTCGCCATCGAGACCTGGCCAGTTAGATAACAAACTGATTCGCGTCCTGCGTGAATCTCGATTTTGTGCCCAGATCCGCACCGGGCGCAACGCGTTGGTTAAACCACGCCCATCATACTTCTTTTTTTTAAATTTAGAGTACCCAATTATTTTATTTCCAATTAAGGGGCAATTTAGCGTGGCCAATCCACCTACCCTGCACATTTTTCGATTGTGGGGTGAAACCCACGCTGTCACGGGGAGAATGTGCAAATTCCACACGGACAGTGACCCAGGGCAGGGATTCGAACCCGGGTCCTCAGCGCCGTAGGCAGCAATGCTAACCACTGCGCCACGTGCCGCCCACACCCATCGTACTGAACCATAAATGTTACATTTTAAATCCTGGCCATCTCTCAGCTAGACATTCATCCTTTCATTTGACGAAGGCATCTTGAGGGGCGGGGTTTATATCACAGCTATGACAAACTTTGCCTGAACGTTAGTGAATAGCCATCGATAATCAAGCAGATTATTGATAACCGCTGGCTTCTTTTCTGAAATGGTCACGACGCCATTCAACTATACATTTGTTTAAGTGACACTGAACGTTGAGGAATAAGATTGCTGGTTAAGCAGATTGAGGGGAGCGAGATTTATATAACCTTTCAAGCCGCCGACTAACTTTGATGCGCTTGAGAAACGGTTGCGGGTGAAAAGGTAAATTCCTGTGAACGTGAACTCTGCTCGATATTTCTTGACTGCGTTTTTTTTCCTTTATCTATTATCGTACCTGACGGCACAGAAGGTGAATAATAAATCTGTTAGGCATTTACTTCATGAATCACCTTCAGGAATTCTGCTCCTGGGTTTGGTCGTTATTCTCAGTCTAATTGCATTGCTCCAGCAATGTGACGGTGTTTCTGGGGATGTTTTAACTTTCATTGGATCATGGAGTGCAGAAGGAGGCCATTCAGCCCAACAACTCTGTATCGGCCCATTAAAGGGACTGTCCAATTGGGGCTGCTGCCCCCAATTCCCATCACAGCTCTTACCTTTATTAGTGTCACAAGCAGGCTTACATTACCACTGCAATGAAGTACTGTGAAAATTCCCCAGTCGCCACTCTGTTCGGGTACACTGAGGAAGAATTCTGAATGTCCAATTCACCTAACAAGCACGTCTTTCGGAATTGTGGAAGGGAAGTGGAACACCCACGCAGACACGGTAGCACAGTGATTAGCGCTGTTGTTCCACAGAGCCAGGGTCCCTGGTGCTGTGAAGCAACAGTGCTAACCACTGTGATACCGTGCCACCCATATAGACCTCCATTTCATTTTTTCGCTTTTTAAGTAGACATCCAATTCTCATTTGGGTGTTAGGATTCCATTTCCTTCCACCAGACCTATGGGCAGGGCATTCCACATTGTAACAGAACATTGCATTGTAATAATAATAGCTTAGTGTCACAAGTAGGCTTCAATGAAGTTACTGTGAAAAGTCCCTAGACGCCACATTCCGGCACCTGGTCGGGGAGGCTGGAACGGGAATTGAACCCACGCTGCTGGTCTTGTTCTGCATTACAAGTCTTAGCCCACTGTGCTAAACCAGCCCCTTTAAAAACATTCAACTCTTACTACCTTTGTTGTTTTGCCAATATCATTAAGTCTGTGCTCTCTGGTTATATGTTTTATATTATTATTTTCAAAACGTGTACGAAACAGTGATTAACTTAATTCTATTCCAGACATTTAAGGCCACCTCCGATCATTTCCTTGTATCGTATTCTACCCACATCCCCCTTCTCCCTTTCAATCTTACCTCCTTCTGTATCCTCCCCTGGGAAAAACTCTCCCAATTCCCTCACAACTGCACATTCAAGATCTCGACACTCCAGCCTTTGGCCTTCCGTTCGATATGATATTTCTGCAGCTTCCACCCTTGGTGTCCCAGTTTCCAGAAAAGCCATTACTATCTTGTACCCTGGCCATTCCCCCAGCATGACTCTGAGCTCCACTTTCCTGAGTCCAAGGGGTGCAGACTCGAAGCGAGCTGATGGACAACTGACCTCACTGCCAGATCTGGCTGGCCCACATGAAGCACTTTTGGGCCCTGCACACATTTGCTAAACCTGATCACTATTCCAGAATGATCCTGGAATGAAAGGATGAATCCATGTTCTTTTCTCTCCTGCAAGCCATCTTCTGAAGCATCTTTGCTTCTCCACCCTCACCTGGATCAACTAGCCCGAGGAGTTCATTAATTCCTTTGTCACGAGGCGACCCAATCCGCTGCCTCTGCTGTGTTCCTGCCCTCCACTATCCCCCGGGGGGTTGGAGCGGGACATCCCCGAGCAATCCAAGCGCAGGTTTGCAATGTCCCTGGCACAGATTGTCACTGTCCCCAGGCCAATCTGACCGTGCCAACCTGGCATCACCACCATATGCCCCTGTGCTGGGGGGGAACCTCACGGGAGCCCAATTGGGGGGGTGGAATTTCCCATTATGTGTGGGTGGGGAAGGGTGAGAGCACCAAGGCCTTTGAAGGTGGGGACTTGGCAATGACAGGGTAGCAGCCATTGAGGTGGGCAACTTACAGGCACGGAGGTTGGCGTGGGCAGTGAGGGGAGAAGTGGTCAATGAAGTGTTGCCGATACTGCTGTGGTGGGGGAGGGGAGAGAGCCCGGATGATTGGCCGTGAAGGGTGGGTGGGGAGCACCCGATATGTTTGTGGTGGGTTGATGCACGATCAATGAACACTAAAGCGAGGTTGTAGTCCAACTGAAGGGCTTAATAAGCTAGATGTTTCCCCCAGCAGCTCAGGTACAGAATGAAGGTTGCTGGGGCAGCACGGGTTCTTATCCCCTGCCTAGCAGGGCAGAGCTATCATACATTCTAACCAAGAGAAAGCATACAGTTTCCACCAATGGTGCTTTAGCCTATCAGGTACCGTAATACCTATAATATCACATTCACCCCCTGTTAAAAAAGAGTCCAGCAGGGGTGGTGGCCTGAAACTACAAAACATGGCAACGTGGTATAATTAGTTATGGAGGTACAGTAATACCTCCGTACAGTGTTTAGTAACTATTTACAATTCTGATAGCTATGTACATTTGATGGTTTATATTTACAGTTTACAATTAAAATGAAGCAATCAGTCGATCGGGGGCCCTGGTCATCCTCTGTGATCGTCGGAGCTTCGGTGGTGACTCTGGTGGAGGCTCGGGCATCTGTATCTCCGGGAGCGTGGCTCCGATCTCCATGGCAGCTTCGGCACCCCTAGACGGCGCTGGTGGGGAAAACGGTTGTCCTGGGAAGGGATCGCCTGTGGGGGGCGTCGGTGGGTGGGAGGGCCTACACGGGGCCGGCAGAAGGACCGATCCTCCTGTAAGGTGCTGCAGTGGAGGGGAGGGTGGGACTGGTGGCTGGGATGTGCATGGGGTTCCGGCAGGCGCCGTATCTTGTCGGTCGTCGGGGTACACCACGTAGGCGTACTGGGGTTTAGCATGGAGCAGATGGACCCTCTCGACCAACGGGTCCGACTTGTGCGCCCGCACGTTTTTTTCGGAGCAGGATGGGTCCGGGTGCTGCCAGCCAGGTCGGGAGCGAGGTCCCAGAGGAGGACTTCCTGGGGAAGACAAGGAGACGTTCGTGAGGTGTCTGATGGTGGTCGTGCAAAGCAGTAACCGGATGGAGTGGAGGGCATCCGGGAGGACTTCTTGCCAGCGGGAGGCTGGGAGGCTCCTGGACCGTAGGGCCGTTCCGTTCCGTTCTCCCTCTCTACCTGTCCGTTACCCCGGGGGTTGTATCTGGTCGTCCTGCTCGAGGCGATGCCCTTGCTGAGCAAGAATTAACGCAGTTCGTCGCTCATAAAGGAGGACCCCCTATCATTGTGTATGTAAGCAGGGAACCCGAACAGTGCAAAGATGCTATGGAGGGCCTTGATGACAGTGGTTGCGGTCATGTCGGGGCAGGGGATGGCGAATGGGAACCGGGACGCTCGGTGGAGGGGAGGGGGCCTTTGAAGTCCATGCTGAGGCATTCAAAGGGACGGGAAGCCTTTATCAGGTGCGCTTTCTCTGGTCGGTAGAAGTGCGGTTTGCACTCCGCGCAGATTTGGCAGTCCCTGGTGGCTGTCCTGACCTTCTCGATGGAGTAGGGCAGGTTGCGGGTCTCGACAAAATGGAAAAAGCGAGTGACCCCCGGGTGGCAGAGGTCCTCGTGGAGGGCTCGGAGGCGGTCCACTTGTACGGTGGCACATGTGCTGCGGGACAGGACGTCAGGAGGCTCGTTTAGCTTCCCGGGACGATACAAGATCTAGTAGTTGTAGGTGGAGAATTCGATCCTCCACCGCAAGATCTTGTCGTTTTTTATCTTGCCCCGCTGTGCATTATCAAACATGAAAGCAACCGACCATTGGTCACTAAGGCAGTAAATCTCCTGCCGGCCAGGTAATGCCTACAATGTCACACTTCTACTATAGCCTGGGTCTCCTTTTCGACTGAGGAGTGGCGGATTTCGAAGCATGGAGGGTACGAGAGAAGAAGGCCACGGGTCTGCGCGCTTGGTTGAGGGTGGCGGCCAGAGCTACGTCGGACGCATCGCTCTTGACCTGGAAGGGGAGGGACTCGTCGATGGCGTGCATCGTGGCCTTTGCAATGTCTGCTTTGAACATAGAACATTACAGCGCAGTACAGGCCCTTCGGCCCTCGATGTTGCACCGACCTGTGAAACCACTCTAAAGCCCATCTACACGATTCCCTTATTGTCCATATGACTATCCAATGACCATTTGAATGCCCTTAGTGTTGGCGAGTCCACTACTGTTGCAGGCAGGGCATTCCACGCCCTTACTACTCTCTGAGTAAAGAACCTACCTCTGACATCTGTCTTATATCTATCTCCCCTCAATTTAAAGCTATGTCCCCTCGTGCTAGACATCACCATCCGAGGAAAAAGGCTCTCACTGTCCACCCTACTCAATCCTCTGATCAACTTGTATGCCTCAATTAAGTCACCTCTTAACCTTCTTCTCTCTAACGAAAACAGCCTCAGTCCCTCAGCCTTTCCTCATAAGATCTTCCCTCCATACCAGGCAACATTCTGGTAAATCTCCTCTGCGGCTGAAGACCTGGTGGGCCTCTATCGTCAGGGGAAAAGCTGTGGATTGGATCAGGGGAGGGGCCTTGTCCGCGTAGTTGGGGACCCACTGGGCGTAGTTGCTAAAAAACCCTAGGCAACGTTTCAGGGCCTTGGAGCAGTGAGGGAGGGGGAACTCCATAAGGGGGCGCATGCATCAGGGTCGGGGCTTATAACTCCATTTCGCACTACGTAACCGAGGATGGCTAGGCGGTCGGTGCTAAACACGCATTTATCCTTGTTGTATGTAAGGTTAAGGATTTTTGCGGTCTGGAGAAATTTTCGGAGGTTGGTGTCATTTGCTGGTCGTGGCCGCAGATGGTGACATTATCGAGATACGGAAATGTTGCCCGTAAACAATACGGGTCAACCATTCTGTCCATCTCGCGCAGGAAGACCGAGACCCCGTTGGTGACACCAAAGGGAACCCTTAAGAAGTGATAGAGCTGCCCATCTGCCTCGAAGGCAGTGTATTTGCGGTCACTAGTACGGATGGGGAGCTGGTGGTAGGCAGACTTTAGGTCCACCGTGGAGAAGACCTTGTAATCCACGATCCTGTTTACCAGTTCGGATATGCGGGGGAGAGGGTACGCATACAGCTGCGTAACCCTGTTGATGGCCTGACTGTAGTCAATGACCATCCTATGCTTCTCCCCGGTATTTACCACCAGTACTTGAGCTCTCCAGGGGCTGTTACTGGCTTCAATGACCCTTTCCCTCAGTAGCCTTTGGACTTCTGACCTAATGAAGATCCGGTCCTGGGCACTGTACCGTCTGCTCCTGGTGGCGACGGGTTTGCAATCCGGGGTGAGGTTCGCAAACAGGGAAGGCGGGTCGACCTTAAGGGTCGCGAGGCCACAGACAGTAAGTGGGGGTATAGGGCCGCCGAATTTGAAGGTCAGACTTTGAAGGTTACACTGGAAGTCTAAACCCAGGAGTGTAGCCGCGCAGAGGTGGGGAAAGACGTAGAGACGGAAATTTTTGAACTCCCTTCCCTGGACTGTGAGGTTTGCTACACAAAACCCCTTTATCTCCTCTGAGGGTGAACAGGAAGCCAGGGAGATTTTTTGATTAACGGGGTGGATGAGGAGAGAACAGCGCCTTACCGTGTCGGGGTGTATGAAGCTCTCCGTGCTCCCAGAGTCGATTAGGCAGGACGTCTCGTGCCCATTGATGAATACGGTCGTCGTAGCAGTTCAGAGTGTTCGAGGCCGAGACTGATCCAGAGTCACCGAGGCTAATCGCAGCAGTTGAGAGTTCTCTTCGGGCAATGCGTGGTCAGCCGAGCTGGGGTCCTGGGGGTTCATCCAAGATGGCAGCTCCCATTGGTCACAAATGGCTGGGGGTGCACAAAATGACGGCGCCCCTCCCTCCAACGTGGCATCCGCGGAACAAGATGGCGGCGCTCGGGGTCCGCACGTGGCCCTGGAATATGAAGATGGTGGCGACCGCTGGCCGCACGGGGCCCCTGGAGAAGTGTGTGGTTGCGGTCCGCATTCGCCACCGGAGACCGCGGCAGCCGCACGGGCATGACATATCCCCACGAAATGGCCCTTTTTGCCTCATCCCTAGCAGGTGGATGCACAGGCCGAGCAGTGCTGGCGGGGGTGCTCGGCCTGCCCGCAAAAGTAGCAGCAGGGCTCCCCCCGGGGTTGCCAGGCCGCCTTGCAGCGCAGGCCTGTGGGGGAATGGGGAAAGTCTCGGGGTCGGCCGCGGAGGGGTTCCAAGCTGCCCAGGGGGCTGCCGCGTGGCCGGGAACTTAAGCGCGGGCGTTCCTGGAGGTCACATCCAGGGAGCCTGCAAGGGCCCGTGCCTCCCTGAGACCCAGGGTGTCCTTTTCTAACAGACCCTGACGGATTTGTGAAGATAGCATACCTGCCACGAAAGCGTCTCGGACTAAGAATTCCGTGTGTTCGCTTGCAGAAACTTGCGGGCAGCTGCTGCTTCTTCCCAACACCAGGAGTGCGCAGTAGAATTCCTCCAGCGATTCCCCAGGGGTTTGTCGCCTTGTTGCAAGCAGGTGCCAGGCGTAGACCTGGATTACCGGGCAAATATAGTGTCCTTTTAGTAGCTCTATTGCTGCAGTGAAGTCATCCGCTTCCTCGATGAGGGTGTAAATCTCCGGGCTCACCCTTGAGTGCAGGATGTGCAGTTTCTGCTCTCCCATGGGTGCTTTTTCGGCCGTCCCAAGATACCCTTTAAAGCACGTTAGAGAGAAGAAGGTTAAGAGGTGACTTAATTGAGGCATACAAGACGATCAGAGGATTGGATAGGGTGGACAGTGAGAGCCTTTTTCCTCGGATGGTGATGTCTAGCACGAGGGGACATAGCTTTAAATTGAGGGGAGATAGATATACGATAGATGTCAAAGGTAGGTTCTTTACTCAGAGAGTAGTAAGGGGGTGGAATGCCCTACCTGCAACAGTAGTGGACTCGCGAACATTAAGGGCACTCAAATGGTCATTGGATAGACATATGGACGATAAGGGAATCGTGTAGATGGGCTTTAGAGTGGTTTCACAGGTCGGCGCAACATCGAGGGCCGAAGGGCCTGTACTGCTGTAATGTTCTATGTTCACGCCAGCCAGTGCTTAATGATTGCCGCTGAGTTCGCCGCGTGGGGGACACTCCGGCTTGATTCGGAGCTCCATCCTTTCTTCTTAAAAAACTAGCTGATTAAATTGATGCATAATCAATGAGCACTAAAGCGAGATTGTAGTCCAACTGAAGGCTTTAATAAGCTAGATGTTTCCCCCAGCAGCTCAGGTACAGAATGAAGGCTGCTGGGGCGTCACGGGTTCTTATACCCCGCCTAGCAGGGCGGAGCTATCATACATTCTAACCAATCGAAAGCATACAGTTTTCACCAATCAGCCTATCATGTACTGTAATACCTATAATACCACATGGGTGCAGTTGGAATGCTGGGGGAAGTTTCTCCACTGATCGGGGCACCCAAGATTGTTTTAATTTTTATTCCAATTAAGGGGCAATTTAGTGTGGCCAATTCACGTACACTGCACATCTTTGGGTTGTGGGGGTAAGACCCACGCAGACATGGGGAGAATGTGCAAACTCCACACGGACAGCGACCCGGGACGGGATCGAACCTGAGTCCTCGGCGCCGTGAGGCAGCAGTGCAAACCATTACGCCACCGTGCCGCTCTAGGGTGTCCTTTAAAGATGACGCCCCGATCTCTGTGGAGCCGCGCCAGACTGACGCCGTAAACCCCGGTCCCTGATTTTATTCTGTGAGAGTGGCATAAAATATGGTCTAAGAACCCGACTGTGAATCTGGAGAGATACACTTCGGTTTTCAGCCAGAGCCTGGCACCCTGACAAATTACGGTAAAACTACGGTCCAAAAAATGTCGGGTGGGATTACTGGGTTATGGGGATAAGGTGGAGGCTTGGGCTTAATTAGGACGCCCTTTCCAAGGGCAGACCCTTTCCTTTGCAGACTCAATGGGCCGAATGGTCTCCCTCAGCACTGCAAATGCTATGATACTGCGCCTATAGAACAGAGGGAAGCACAAGCAATGCTGTTGTGGGCTATTGGAGCAATGACAACCTGCTTGTGTGTTGTACGTTCCACGGATAAATCAACACCACTTGCTTCACACAGTCCCCAGTGCCTGAATGACCCACAAAGACTTCCAAGGATGGCACAACTTTGCTTGGGTTTGTCTTAACCCTTGCATGGTTATTATAGTTTTCAATTATCTTTTTTCCGATATGTATTGCGCGGAATTTAAAAATAAATTCTTTTGAAAAATGCGAATTTCTTTCTCACTCATACCACCTATGGTTAGTTACAACTTTAAGTTTTCAGAAAAGTAATTCATTCTCACATAGATGCAGACTGGATGGAGCCGCCCTCTTTAGTCACTGGGACCATCTGTAAGGTTGATTTGCTACAGCCGTCTGTGATACCAAATAGATTTATCTGCCAGATTATTCACCGCCGGCTTGGGACACGGAATTATTTGATTAATAAAAGAAGCTGCTTTTTGAACAGAAGCCCCCACTTCCCTCGGGTGTTTTTTAAGTCTGCCAACCTGCGCAGTTGGTACCCCACATGGAGCCATTAAACAAAAGCAAACACTCCAGCAACATACTGTTGTATTCTCCTTGGTTGTGGGTCAATAACAAGAGTATGTTCAGCAGTTTGATTGTTCGCAGACTGTCACTTCACAAAGCTGCAAACTTTAGTCATGCACGGCATTCTGTTGCAGTTCCCCGCCTCCCTGTTAAGCTTAAGTCCTCCGATCCACTTACGGTGAGAATTCAATCCCTGTGAGATTTAGCATCAGATTTTATTTTGGGAGAGCTTATTGTATTCGCAAAGCTGAATGCAAATTTGCAATGATGGACAGAATCTTACCACATTCGTTTACAGTGTCAGGCTCTGATTGAAAACCGCTGTGTCGCTCTCCAGCTGAAAAGATCAATTTTCACTCCAGTTCTGTTTAGGCCTGTTTAGCACAGGGCTAAATCACTGGCTTTGAAAGCAGACCAAGGCAGGCCAGCAGTACAGTTCAATTCCCGTAACAGCCTCCCCGAACAGGCGCCGGAATGTGGTGACTCGGGGCTTTTCACAGTAACTTCATTGAAGCCTACTTGTGACAATAAGCGATTTTCATTTCATTTTCAGATCGCGAGGCCTACCTGAATAAAATAATTGAGTGGGCAGGGTTGATGCTGTCACTCTGGCGGGGCGAGGTCTGATGGAGGCGGCACCTGGCTCCACAGAGATCGGGGAGCCATCTTTAAAGGGCGCCCCAGTTAGAACTAAAGTGTAACTACAGGGGGCAGCAGGGTGACGCAGTGGGTTAGCATTGCTGCCTCAAGGCGCAGAGGTCCCAGGTTCAATCCCGGCTCTGGGTCACTGTCCGTGTGGAGTTTGCACATTCGCCTCGTGTTCGCTTCCACAACCCAAAGATGTGCAGGGTAGGTGGATTGGCCACGCTAAATTGCCCCTTATTTGGAAAAAATTAATTGGGTACTCTAAATTTTTTTTTTTTAAGTGTAACTTCAAACATTTGTTTTGTCGATTCACCAGGTTTGAATAAAACAATCAGAAGTAGAAAACGCCGGAAATACTTTGCAAATCCGGCATCATCTGTGGAGAAAGAAACAGCATTAACATCCCATGTCAGTTCTGATAAAAGATCGTTGATTTACAGTATTGCCACTGTTGACCTTTCCACAGATGCTGCCACATCTGTTGAGGATATCGAGCATTTTCACTTTTAGTTTGAATTTCCAGTATCCACGGTGCTTTGTTCTTGTAGAATAAAACAATAATGGGTTGATTCCATTAACTTTGCCACTGGGTACAGATGCTCGGCTGGTAGTGCTACATTATTACTGCAATATTATTCTTTCAAATTGCAATATTTGCGAAAGCCTTGTTCTTAGTCTGTGTACAAACATGCTGACTTTACCTCAAAGTCAATTGTTATTTATCAAATGCCAATAAGTCGACGTGCTTTAGCAGTTAAGTCATCTTTGAATGTTTAATGTCACCTTTGCATGATTTTGGAAGGAACGCATTGGATTGTGCTTTTTTTAAATATAAATTTAGAGTGCCCAATTAATTTCTTCCAATTAAGGGGCAATTTAGCGTGGCCAATCTACCTAACCTGCACATCTTTGGGTTGTGGGGGCAAAACCCACGCAGGCACGGGGAGAATGTGTCAACTCCACACGGACAGTGACCCAGAGCCGGGATCGAACCTGGGACCTCAGCGCCGTGAGGCCGCAGTGCTAACCACTGCACCGCTGTGCCACCCTAGCATTGGATTATGCGCAAGAAACATTATGAGTGAGAGTCTCTGGCCTTCCCGCAGGTGACAAGAGGGGTATTCAATTGAATCCACCCCACACCGCTGGGAAATCGGGGCGAGGGGTGAGCCGTCGGCAAGATCTTCTGGTCCCCTTGGCATGAACTGCAGGAGATCTCACCCCATATAAATAGACCTGTAACCAGCAGAAAGATTATCATTCTTGGCTCAAATATTGTTGGCTGACGTATTAGAAAATGAGTTGCTGACACAATGAGGACAGAGGTCATGAGTGTATAGCTGAAATTCATCTTCAGTTGTATCCAGAACTCCAATTCCGTCCACAACTATCGGAAATAACGAGAAAAATAAAAGTGGCTACATTCGTTGATGGCTTCAGTCATGTCGGTAGCTCTTCATCCAGTCATCTCAAGACAACGGGAAAACTAATTATTAAGCTCCAGAATAGCACCACCATTTTAGGCAGTGCGTTCCAAATCTGTGACACAGCGTCTTGCTGTGTCAAAGAATGTTTCCTCATGTCATCTCTCTGTTTCTTTTGTCAATCAGTTTATAATTCTGTCCTCTGGTTACCAACCCATCTACCACTGGAAACACAAGGGTGACATTCGTTGGCCCCGTCATGCCAAAGGCAGGACTGTAAAGTGCAGTGAGGCATTCAAATGTCCATTGACGGGAGGGATCACGCTATGTGAATGCGTGAGCGGCCAAGCTTTCGCGAGCTCCAACTCTGATCATCTTTTAATCTGACTATTTATCCTTGCGCACGTTATTTTTTTTGTTTTTTTCATGGTTTATGCTGGGGTGAATTCTCCGCCAACAGGATGGCATGTGGAGGGAAGTCCGTTTGGCCAGCGGCGGGAATCAAGAAACCCGCTGCCGGTGACGGTGCACCGCCGAGAAACACTCAGCTGTGTAGGTGGAGAATTCACCTCCACTATGTCCCTGGAATTGCCAGTCGGTGTTTCTGCCTGAGGGAGCAAGGTTTAAATCCTCGCGTGTTTGTGGCGGCTGGAAGGAGTTGGGGTGGTGCCCTGCGTTTAGTGCCCTGCGCTTTGGAGTGGCCTCCGTCTTGACTGTACGGTGTGCATCTTGGATCTTGGCTGCCAACGAAGGTGCTGCTCTCGGCTGTGAGGTACAGAGCACCAGGACACAAATCCGAGTAATTGTGGGTGTTTTCATGTAAGTAATGAAGGGGCACAAGGAGTTTCTTGCATTTGAGAAATTTAATGGAGTGTATCTCATCCTGCCTTCGAGGCCTGAGGTTGGTGCAACCAGCCAACCACTGACCGTGTATTGTCCTGTTCCTGTTGTCTGTGGTGAAGGGTTGGGTCTCATCAAGTTGGTCGGGTCATCCTCCCCAGCTGGCACCTAGGTCATGGACCACCTGGCTTCTGGTGAGACAGCAGGGCAGGAGTAATGGTGCCTCGTGCCACAACTGTTGGAATTCTTGAGAGATCCTGAAGAGCGCTCGTTGATCCTGATCCTGCCTCATCTTTGATCTGGACTTCCTTCGTCCGCCAGTAAAGATGTCTTTATCCTGAGGGCAGCCTTGAATTTCTATATCTCGGTTATTATCCTGGACTTTGCTCCCTGTTGATCATGTTGTTGTTTGCCTGATGTTGTCAATAGTTTCCATTTACAGGGAATTAAATAATGTCGGTGTGAGGGCGTGTACCATTGATTATCCTGATTTAACAAGGTTCTATCATGTTAAGCTGAATGTTGAATCAGCATCCTGGGGGTTACCATTATCAGAAACTTAACGGGACTAGCCATTAATACTGTTCCTACCAGGGCAGGTCAAAGGCCAGGAGTCCCACAGTGAGTAACTCACCTCCTGACCCTCCGGAAGCCTGTCCACAAGGCATAGGTGAGGAGTGTAATGGAATATTCTCCACTTGCCTGCATGAGTTCAGCTCCAACAACACTCAAGAAGCTCGACACCATCCAGGACAAAGCAGCCCACTTGATTGCTCCTCCTTCCACAAACATTCACTCCCTCCACCATCGATGAATAGTGGCAGCCGTGCGTACCATCTACAAGATGCACTGCAGGAACTCGCCAAGGTTCCTTGGGCAACACCACCCAAACCCACGACCACTACCATCGAGAAGGACAACAGCAGCAGATACCTGGGAACCCCACCACCTGAATGTTCTCCTCCAAGCCATTCACCTCCCCGACCTGGAAATATATCACCGTTCCTCCACTGTCGTTGGGTCAACATCCTGGAATTCCATCTCTGACAGCACAGCGGGTGTACCTACACCTCAGGGACTGCAACAGTTCAGTAAGGCAGCTTTTACCACCTTCTGAAGAACTAGAAATGGGCAATAAACGCTGGCCTAGCCAGCGACGTCCACACCCCATAAATAAATTTTAAAAAAGAATGTGGGATTTGTGCACAATCCTTATACTGAATGTATTTGGGCCTTATATTGTCTGACAATCCTTTTGGTGGAGGGAGGGGGTGGTTTTTTTTGTTGTCTCCTCCCCGTCCCATATAAAAGGAGGATGAGCAGACCGGAGTGGGGTGAGGGGTGAGTGCTTGAGGGTTGGAGTTGGTTGGGTTAAACTTTGCGCGTGTTGACCATGGAAGATCCCCACAGTTAGAGGTAGCCAGTTTCAGGTTATTTTTCTTTGCATTTTTATTTTAATTTGGACCAGAACATCCATGTTTCTTTTTCTCTTAGAAGGCGCTGTGCCTTTTCCGTGAGTGGTCCTGGTTGTCGGGGTGGGTTCCCTGGTGCTGGGGTGAGAGGGGCTGGCTGTGCCACCCAGGGTGACCCCCGCTTCGGGGGGAGGGGGGGTGCCCTGACGTCCCCCTCTCCTCTGGGACGGGGTTCCCCCCTTTCCGGCTGGGATCTGCTGATATCCTTCTTAACCCCGGGCCTTTCGCGTTGTGAGTATCAGTGTTATCCATGAAGGCCCCGCCTTCTCATTCTTGCTCCTCCACCTGAGGTGTGGTGATCTTGGGGTTAAATCGGCAGCAGTCAGCTCTCCCCCTCAAAGGGGAAAGCAGCCCAGGGTCATCTGGGACTATGGCGCCGTTACCTTTACTTTAGCTAATTTCCCCTTAGCTATGGGGTTCTCGGGTTATTTATCCTTGAAGCCATGGGTATGATGCCAGCTGTGCTGTTTTAATACCACAGAACATAGAACATACAGTGCAGAAGGAGGCCATTCGGCCCATTGAGTTTGCATCCATCCCCGTAACCCAATAAACCCTCCCTACCTCCTTGGTCACTAAGGGCAATTTATCACGGCCAATCCACCTATCCTGCACTTCTTTGGACTGTGGGAGGAAACCGGAGCACCCGGAGGAAACCCACGCACACACAGGGAGAACGTGCAGACTCCGCGCAGACAGTGACCCAGTGGGGAATCGAACCTGGGACCCTGGCGCTGTGAAGCCACAGCGCTAACCACTTGTACTACCGTATCTTGCTTTGGTGGACGTGGATCTTGTATCTGTGGAGGAAACACGTTGGGGATGTTGACTTTGATTCACCCAAGCCTTATTTAGACATAGACATAGAACATACAGTGCAGAAGGAGGCCATTCGGCCCCTCGAGTCTACACCAACCCACTTAAGCACTTACTTCCACCCTAGCCCCGTAACGCAATAACCCCTCCTAACCTTTATAGACATTAAGGGCAATTTGTCATGGCCAATCCACCTAACCCGCACGTCTTTGGACTGTGGTAGGAAAGCGGAGCACCCGGAGGAAACACACGCAGACACGGGGAGAACGCGCAGACTCTGCACAGACAGTGACCCAGCGGGGAATTGAACCTGGGACCCTGGTGCTGTGAAGCCACAGTGCTATCCACTTACGCTAACGTGCTGCCCAGATTCTATTCTCAGGAAAATAACCCCAACTTCTGCATTTTCTCTCGCACAACTGATTCATGGAGTCATCTGAATCCTTAAAGTTATTGTGTGGTTACTTTAGGTGCTTAGGAACATCTTCGGAAGCCTGAGATTAAATTGAGATTTACCTGCTCCCAGCCATATTTAGTATTTCATCATATTGAGGATAAAGTTCAATTAAATATAATTAAAGTGCAGAGTAATGTGTCATGCTTCTCAGCTCATGCTGAGAAAACTATTTTGCAGTTCTGAAATAGATTCCAAAGCATTGAGAAGTTTGATATGTAAAGGTCAATTTTAAAAGATTTTGCCTGCCAACAGGCCCTCACACATCGCCAACAGAAAATCTTCAACAACATGCTCACAATTTTCAAATATGCATGCAGGTCCTCACCAAAATTATATTATGACCATACTAATTTCCAGGTATTCCAAATGATATTTGTCTGGTTAATGACAATATAACTTATGCCCTTGTTGTAACTTTTGTAGTCATTCTCATATTGTGGGAGCTTGCTGTGCATAAACCGGCTCCCACGTTTCAACAGTGACTACAGGAACACATTGGGAAGCACTTTGGGATGTCCTGAGATTGTGAAGAACTAAATGCAAGTTATTTTTCCTTTAACCAGCCAGCTGCCTCTGAACGTTTTCAGCTTCTGAAAGCCCGCGTTGCTGCAATTCATTTATTTCATTTCTTATATCGTTGGACAGTTCTGAAAATTAGCGTCTTCAGCAAAGAACGCCTCAAAAACAATTTGTTGGCGTAAAACATGCCAAAGTTGCTGATCTGTGACCTGAACACGAACATTTGTTTTCAAAGCAATGTCCATATCACCGGTCCCAAAATTCTCTCCCTGTCAGTCCAAATGCTTTCACTGAGAAAGCGAAATAATTCTTTTCCGCTCGGATGTTGTCCGGGAAGTCCCAGATTCAGCCACAATCCGAGAAATCATCTTGGCGGGTTGACGGAAATATAAACTAGGATTAATGGAGGTGAATGAAATACTCACTGGCTCACAAAACATCAGAAATTTCTCACGATGTGCTCTGAAATCACTACAAATGAGAAGTTACCGTTGGTTAGAGAAGCAGATTAATACTGAAGGCAGAACATAATTTGAAACTTCCCTGGCACTCAGCTGTTAGTGGGTGAGGAATGCATCTCTGGTTAGTAGGCTAAAGAAAGTTGGCTTTGTAATTCATTGATTTCCCTCTTCCAGGTTCCTGACCAATTAACAAGGACAGCTGCTTCATCAATGACCTCCCTTCCATCATAAGATCAGAAGTGGGGATGTTTGCGGATAACTGCACAATGTTCAGCACCATTCACAAATCCTCCGATAATGAAGCAGACCGGGCGGAATTCTCTGATAATGAGGCTATATCCCCCACGCCCGCGAGAAAACAGGCGCAAATCACTCTGGACTTTCCTGGAGAAAGTCCAGATGATCCTCCGTTTTGCAGGGGTCTAGCAGGGCTCAGGAGTTCTTCTCGCAGCTCCGGCTGCCGATACGGGACCCTGCACTATGGCGGCGGCCCCGCGCAACATGGAGGACCCGCACCGCGGGCCAGCCCCGACAATATAGGCCCCTCCGAGATCATACGTGCCCAATCGGTGGCCCAAAACCACGGGCCTGGCCGTCTTGGAGGCCCCCCCCACCGGTGACGGATCCCCCGCCTCCCTACCAGGGCAGCCGCAGACTGAGTCCACAGCAGCCACTCCGAGCTCCCGCCGGGTGGAACCATGATTGAACCACGCCGGCGGGAACTCGGCCAATTGTTGGCGGAGAATCGCTGCGGGGGCCTCATTCAATGGTCCCCGACCGGCGCCGCGTCGACCGTGTGCGCGCAATTGTCGCCAACTCTCCGGTCCCCGGAGAATCACGGGAGCCATGCGGGACCCGATCGAGGGTCTGACGCTCATTCTCCGCCCCTGCGCCAAGCGCGATTGCGGCGCGGAGGCTCGCAAAATCCCAGCCTCCATGTCCAAATGGAGCAAGACATGGACAATATCCAGGCTTGGGCTGACAAGTAGCAAGTTACATTCGTGCCACACTAGTGCCAGGCAATGACCATCTCCTATAAGAGAGGATCTAACCACCGCCCCTTGACATTCAATGGCATTACCATCGCTGAATACCGCATAATCAACATCCTGGAGGTTGTCCTGATCAGACACTGAACTGGAGTAGCCACATTAATACTGTGGCTAACAGGACAGGTCAAAAGCTAGGAATTATATGGTGAGTAAGTCACCTTCTGACCCCCCAAAGCCTGTCCACAAGACAAAAGGCAGGGGTGTAATGGAATACTCTCCACTTGATGAGTGCAACTCCAACAACACTCAAGAAGCTCAATAACATCCAGGGCAAAGCAGCCCCGCTTGATTGCTCCCCCTTCCACAAATATTCAAACCCTCCACCACCGATGAACAATGGCAGCCATGTGTACCATCTTCAAGATGCACTGCAGTAACTCACCGAAGTTCCTTAGACAATACTTTCCAAACCCACGACCACTACCATCTAGAAGGACAAGAGCAGCAGTTACCTGGGAGCCCCACCACCTGGAGGTTCCCCTCCAAGTCACTCACCACCCTGACTTGGAAACATTTCACCGTCTTCGCTGTCATTTCTCAGGATCCTTCTCTCGATAGACAGGTGACAGGCAAAGGATCCAACACACTGGAATTTAAAGGGTTGGTTAAATAAAGTGGAAGCCAAAGTAATTGGAATCCATCCCAAATTCTCATATTTCCCAATCCCTGGTGGAGGCTGTCTGCACTCATTAGCCTAGGAAATTTAGAGAATTTCCATCCCAGAGAATCAAGGAATCGCTACAGTGCAGAAGGAGTCTACACTGACCCTTGGAAAGAGCACCCTACGTGGGTCCATGCCCTGGCCCTATCACCGTAACCCAGTAATGCCGCCACCTAAACGTTTGGACACTAAGGCGCAATTTCGCATGGCCAACCCACCTAACTTGCACATCTTCGGACAGTGGGAGGAAACCGGAGCACTCGGAGGAAACCCACGCAGACATGATGAGAAAGTGTGGACTACACACAGACAGTCACCTGAGGCCGGAATTGAACCCAGCTCCCTGGTGCTGTAGAACATAGAACAGTACAGGCCCTTCGGCCCTCGATGTTGCGCCGACCTGTGAAACCAATCTAAAGCCCATCTACACTATTCCCTTATCGTCCATATGTCTATCCAATGACCATTTGAATACCCTTAGTGTTGGCGAGTCCACGACTTTTGCAGGCAGGGCATTCCACACCCTTACTACTCTCTGAGTAAAGAACCTACCTCTGACATCTGTCTTATATCTATCTCCCCTCAATTTAAAGCTATGTCCCCTTGTGCTAGACATCACCATCTGAGGAAGAAGGCTCTCACTGTCCACCCTATCCAATCCTCTGATCATCGTGTATGCCTCAATTAAGTCACCTCTTAACCTTCTTCTCTCTAACGAAAACAGCCTCAAGTCCCTCAGCCTTGTGAGGCAGCAGTGCTAACCACTGCACCACTGTGCCCCCATGAGGTGCCACTGACATAGACATAGAATTTAAAGTACAGTAGGAGGCCATTCGGCCCATCGGGTCTGCTCCGGTCCTTGGAAAGAACACCCCATCTAACCTCACTGAGTGAGGATTTGGGTAGACGTCTCACTCAATAGGATTGTAAAGGCGAGTACTCCCAGGAATGACTAACCTCACCCTAGAACGTTAACATATCACAATCACACCTTATCATAATCTCAATGTGTTTCTTCAGGTCTCAAAATTGGGAACATTGGGGGCAGCATGGTGACGCAGTGGTTAGCACTGCTGCCTCACGGCGCTGAGGACCCGGGTTCGATCCCGGCCTTGGGTCACTGTCCGTGTGGAGTATGCATATTCTCCCTGTGTCTGCGTGGGTCTCGCCCCCACAACCCAAAGATGTGCCCCTTAATTGGCAAAAAAAGAATCGGGAACATAATGGATCAGAAAAACGGGAAAAAAAGAGTAACAGAGTCAGAAAGGGAGTGACATAAAGCGAAAAGGGAAAGATGAGGAAGGCTAACAAAGAAACGTCCCCAAATGAATATAAACCAAGAACAGTAAGAAAGGGGGGAAATGGGATCTCCGAGAGATATCCGCGGACTAGAGGACAGCTCCTTCCTGAGCAGGGATGTCAGCTCTCCAGGATTGGCCTGGAGGCCCCTGGAATTGAAGATCAACCTCCAGGATACTGCTGCGTGCAACCATGGAGAAAAATCATCGGAGCACAAAGACTTTTTTTTGTGATTTTCTTCATGTGGGTGGGGTGGGGGCGGTGGGTCGGCAGTTTGGTTGATAGCCGAACATCATCAAATTGGATAATAAGTCTTTTAGCTTTCCAATTGGAATAAAGGTGGACGTATTGACTGACTAATGGCGAGACCATGGAGCTAAGTCATGTGATGAAACCTCCAGGCATATATTCAATCACAGTTGACAACCCTATTCCTCGCCAAATCTTTGACATAACTTTAGCAACTTGAGTAAGTCAGAGGTAATGGAACAAGGATTTAATGAACTCTGTGCAATATTCTGCCCAAGGCAGTAACTCTCTGTCAACCCAGCCCTTGCTGGCAGAACTAACCACACCAAGCCCTACCTGCGCTGGCCTTTATGTTTAGTCTTTCATCAGTTCCTGCTGCATGACCTCTGCCCCCTACCTGGAAAGCTCATGCTCCACCGGGGAGATCAACAATGGGTTCCCTGTGGTCCTCATGAGGGTTATAGCGATAACAATATTTACTGATAACATCCAAAAATATACATTACTTCAACAGACATGATGGGTGCGATTCTCCCATCCCCCAACCGCATGTTTATCGGACACGTGCCGTTCACTGGCAGCGGGATTCCCGGCGCTTGTCAATGGGATTTCCCATTGTAACCATCCCCAAACCGCCGGGAAACATAAGGGCGGGGGTGCGCTGATGGCGGGAATAGTGAATTGCAACGATCGGAAAATTCCGGTCAATATTTCCCTCAATATTCACAAGGACCACTGGCATAATTAAAGTGACCACAGCCTTACTGGCCAGATGGGTATTGCAAACCTTTGCAAGTTATTGCTGGTCTTGATAGATCAACAAACACGTTGACGTCCAATTGCAAAACATTGCCAAGAAACAGAATCAAATTGTAATGGCAATATTTCCTCGGCACCGGAGGCATGCTCAGAACGTACAGGGCACTTAAGTCCACATTCCAAACCTGTTTCAGCAATGCCATGGGAGATCGATGAGGTACTATTATAAAATGCATTAGCATTAATTTCAATTAATTGAATGTTTAATTTCACCATTCCATGGGCACTCTCACAGTTTGAGCTTAATTATTTAAAATGCCAATCCTCTATTGAACTTTCTTTAAAAAAACAGCTTTTTTTTTTGCACTGTTCCTCAGTCACATGGATTGTTACGGAAGAGCAGCAGACCATTCGGCCCATCGTTTCTGTGCTGGCTCTCCGAATGAGAAATGCATCTCGCCCCATTCCCCCGTCTTCTCTCTGTAACCCTGTGCATTCTTCCTTTTTAGATAATGATCCAATTCCATCTTGAATGCCTCGAGTAAACCTGCTTTCATCACCGCGCTCTCAGCCAGCATATTCTAACATCCTCCCCAGAAAGCCTATAGTTTGTTAGCATTTATTAACAGGGGGATTGAGTTTAAGAGCTGTGGGGTTATGCTGAAACTGTACAAGACCTTGGTTATACCACATTTGGAGTATTGTGTGCAGTTCTGGTCACCTCATTATAGGAAGAATGTGGAAGCATTGGAAAGGGTGCAAGGGAGATTTACCAGGATGCTGCCTGGATTGGAGGATAGGTCTTATGAGGAAAGGTTGAGGGAGCTAGGCCTTTTCTCATTGGAGCGAAGGAGGATGAGAAGTGACTTAATTGAGATGTATAAGATGATGAGGGGGATAGATAGAGTGGACGTTCAGCGACTTTTCCCTCAGGTGGATGTAACTGTTACAAGGGGGCATAACTATAAGGTTCATGGGGCAAGATGTAGGAGGGATGTCAGAGGTAGGTTCTTTACTCAGAGAGTGGTTAGAGTGTGGAACGCACTAGTGGAGTCGGACACTTTAGGACGTTTCAAGCGGTGATTGGATAGACCTATGGAGTGCACTAGAATGATTGGGAGTAGGTTGATTTGATCTTAGTTTCAGACTATTTCAGCACATCTTGGGCCGAAGGGCCTGTACTGTGCTGTACAGTTCTGTGTTCTATGTTCATTCGGGTTGTGAAAACGTTTCTCCTCATGTCTCTATTGTTTCATTTGCCATTTAACTTAAAATCAGTGACCTCCCGTTCTCAATCCTTCCACCAATGGGAACATGGTGATTTTGAATACCTCTCTCAAATCTCCTCTCACCCCTTCTGCAAGGAAAACTGTCCCAACTTTTCCAATCTCTCTATAAAAGCGAAATTCTTCACCACTAGAACCATTCTTGTGAAGTTTTCCGGCCATTGGGAATCTCTATTCCTGCCCGCAGCACACTTCCGCCATTGGATTTCCCGGTGTTATGGAGCGGCTTCAATCGAAATCCTATTGACAAGCAGCGGGAGTAGAGAATCCCACCGCCGTCGAACGGCGTATCTCCCAGAAACACGGGGCTGGGGGAACGGAGAATCCTGCCCAATATTCTGGTTGACGCCAAACTAGTGTTTCATATGATTTAGCATAACTTTCTTCTTGTACTCTATACCCCTATTAATAAAACCCAGTACACTTTATTAATCATGCTCTAAACCTGTCCTGCACCTTCAATGACTTATACAAATATATACCCTGGTCCCTTTGCTCCTGCACCCTCTTAAGAATTGCCTGCACTGCCCCGAGTGTCTGCCAATGTTAGGTCCTTATCTGGTGGCTGTTTCCTTCCTGACAATCTTGTTTCCAATGAAGCATCCTCTGTGTTGAGAGCAGTTTAAAAGGATGAGGGGGGATCTTACTGAAACGTATAGGATACTGCAAGGCCTGGATAGACTGGACGTGGAGAGGGTGTTTCCACGAGTCGGAAAATCTAGAACCAGAGGACACCATCTCAGACTAAAGGGTCGATCCTTTAAAACAGAAATGAAGAGGAATTTCTTCAGCCAGAGGGTGGTGAATCTGTGGAACTCTTTGCCGCAGAAGGTTGTGGAGGCCAAATCACCGAGTGCCTTTAAGACAGAGATATATAGGTTCTTGAACAATAAGGGGATCAGGGGTTACGGGGAGAAGGCAGGAGAATGTGGATGAGAGAAATATCAGCCATGATTGAATGGCGGAGCAGACTCGATGGGCCGAGTGGCCTAATTCTGCTCCTATGTCTTGTGGTCTTAAGAGCTCTTATCTCAAGGTTCTTCTGATAGCTGATGTAAAATTGGGACCCCAGCATGTAAAGGCTATATCAAGAATCTGCAAATAAACTATTGAGAATCACTCAGTCATAAACGGAAATTGAAATCTGAACAACACCAAAAAAATTAATTGCATAGGTATTCTCTACCCTGGAGTGCTGTCGATGCTCAATAATCAAGTATATTTTAAACAGGGGTCAATAGATTTTTTGATACTCAGGGAATTACAGGATATGAGTGTGACATTATACAAATGAACAGCATGTAAAGAGTTAATGTTATGTTAAGTCTAGCCACTAGAGGGAGCTAAGGGACCTTGCTATGCATTGCACAGATTCTTGGACTTCTGGGTGAGATTAGGTTGGAGCGCGGGGAGATTAGATTCATAGTGTATTGCAGAGCTAGTTAAAATATAATTGTTATAGTTAATAGATATGGGCCGGGATTTTCCGCCGGCGGGATTCTCCGTTACGCCGGCGCCCGGGGGTTTCCCGAAGGCGTGGGGCTGCCCCACAATGGGAAACCCCATTGACCGGCCGGCGTAACGGAGAATCCCGCCGGCGGGTCGGGGCAGAAATGTGGCGGGGCGGGGAATCCCGCCCATAGTACTAGTGAGTGTAGTTTAATTCTTAGATGTGTGTTTGCTATTTGGAATAAGTGTCAAACTCACACTTAGTCGTGTTAAAATAAAGTTAGTTTAGTTCTTTGAAATGAGCTTTGTGTATCTTTGTGATCACTGCGTGGACCATCCTGGAAACCCCGCACACAGATCACCACAATGAGGATCGTGCGGAAAGGAAAAGTTGAGGTCGAAGATCAACCACGATTATACGGAATGGTGGGCAGGCACGGAATGTTAAATGGGCATTTAACATTTTTCGGTTTGGACATTTATGTGCAATTTCTGCTGGTGAAAGCACGTTCAGCAGCAAAATATTTAACATGGATGGCCAATTTACCGTTTCCCTGACAACATTCTTGGATTTATAATTTTATTGTGTTATTAAGTGAATTACTGCTGAAATAGTAGAAGTAGTACAATATTCACAACTAAACTTGTCTGGTGCACAATTGCAGCCCATTTGGTCTGTCCCCTGCAAACCTTCCTCTGCCTTATTTCATCTAACCCCATCTGCATATCCTTCACAGTAACAATGTGAGCTGAAGGGTCTCTTCGTTTTGTAGTAAAAGAGAATCAAATATGAGTGTCTAGGATTTCATGCACTGCACAGTAATAAGCTTGCTTTGGACAGAATCAATCTGAATATTGATTGGTCAAATCTCTCAAGTCTATGACCACAGTGAAACACTTAATTAAGTGCAATTTAAAAGGACTTAATGGTTCAACTGTGACCCTTGTATGCCCACTGTTCCTCGGTATACTTTTCAGTGCGTTGCCCTGGGTTTTGCTGTGCTCTCAGTCAGTTGCTTAATATACTCCTCCCAGGACTGGCTGTAGTCCTGAAATGTAAATGCATCAACACCCTTCGCTGCCAAGGGCATCAATGTCTGAGAGAGCACAGCAGAAATGTCACTAATAGTGCTTTAGTGAAGAGCTCCATCATCCCGGCTCTGATTAACATCAGGAGGTTCAATGTGGGCAATTACAAAAATGAAAACTGACACTTAGCATTCATCAACAGAACCTCAATCACCATAAACATCAGCCGAATTTAGTTATAAGCCTTGTACATTTTCAGCAATATTTTACTTAATAACAGCATAATTTGATGCCCAAGTTTACAGAATGTTATCAGGAGAAAAATAGTCACCCTTTGCATTGTAGTGCTCTCAGCGAACCTGATTTCACGACCAGGAAAATGGCCCGAGAGGGAAGATAAACAGAACAACATAAGAAGTAAGAGCGGGGTTTGAGCATTTGGCTCTTTGAGCCTGCTTTGTCATTCTGATCTTTGACCTCAGCTCCACCTTCCTGCACTGTCTCCATATCCGGTGATTCCCTTGGTACCCAAAAATCTATGGATCTCAATTTTCAAGACTGTCAGTGATTGAGAACCCCAGCCCTTTGGGGTAAAGAATTCCCAGGATGCACAAACTTCTAAGTGAGATAATTTCTCCTCTTGGCTAACCCTTCATCCAGAGATTATGGACTGAACTTTATCAGTTGGGCACAAGGCCCCCCACCTTGCGGAAATGAAGGTCACCAGTAGTTACAGCCTGTCCTCAGGAAAATAACACATTTATCCCCACCCTCTGCCTTCTGCCCCATAACCAATCCTCAGTCCATGCTAGTGTCACCCGCAACCCCAAGGCACTTGCTGTTACCTCAGAATCTCTGGTGTAGAACCTTATTGAATGCCTTTTGAAAATGTAATTAATTTACAATCACTGACTTCCCTTTTAACTTGCTTCAAATGCCTTTGGGATATTGGGCATGATTTAATCATTTTGTTGCTCCCAGTGCGGGGCTGGGCACGTTGGTTAAATAACGGGAAAGGCCAAAATCAAGATTCATGCCGGACGCAAATCACTTTGTTATCCAACTGGCCCGTTCCCAATGTCGAGTTTCAGATTGCGCCCAAATATGGCGAGCATGTTATTAACACGCATTTATATTAATTTCCATTTCATTAGCGAGGTTGCAGTTGATTTCAACAGCCTCCCGGGAATTAACCCGCTCCCCAACGAGAAATCACATGAAGCTTGGGGAATGGCTGCTGAGGGGAACTGGGGAGGTGTGCAGCCTTTCACATTTTCCGGCTCTGGAGCTGTTGCCCCACTGCTCAAGGGGTGGGGTTGGTAGGATCCCTCAAGGGGATTGGGCTTTCTCGGGGGGGCTGAAGAATTCCAGGTCCGGTGTCGCCCCTGGACTGGGAGGTGGGCGCGGAGTGAGGGTAGGTTCTCCTGCTCAGCATCTGTGAAGCGTGGGGCCGCGCGTCTTGCTGCCGTCTTGGTGGCGAAATAAGTGTGCGTGGGGAGAGTAACATGTGCATGTCAGCGTGTCAGCCGCCTGAGTGTCAATCGCGAAACTGCCGAATCTGGCACTTTTTCTCATCAGAATCGATTGCGTTCCATGTGGCGTCAGTGCTCGCCCCTTAACAAGAGCTGAATCAGTCCAGGTGGGACGCCAGTTTTGCTATCGTGGAACTCCATGGTTTCTGCGTCGGCGTCCACACTTAGGGCTGGATTCTCTGATTTTAAGGCTATGCCCGGAGAATGCGTCTAGTCTGACAACCAAAAAGTCGGCACAGCCCCCGCACCTATGCTCTGCCCAGTGGGGAGCTCGCAGCCCCCGGCCTTACCTGCAGATACGGACGGAGAATTGCCAGATCTATGGCCGCACATGGTGGAGACCTGCGGCGGTCGCACCGTACAATATGGCGCCCGACCTGCCAGATAGTGCCACCCTGTAAACCCCCTCGCCATCCCTCCAGCCCCCGCCAACCCCCCCCCCCACCCCCCCACCCCCCCAGGCCAGTGGAACGGCTACCCCCCCCTCCTGACTGTGGCGGCGCTGGACACAGTCCGCAGCCGCCACGCGGGGTCCCCGGTAACTGAGAGCACCGCGCCCCACGCCGTCGGGAAGTTGGCCCGTCAAGGGCGGAGCATGGGGGGGAGAGCCTTCAGGTGACATCCTGAGGCCGTCTCAACGGCGCGCAGCGTACTCAGCGATGGCGCCGTTTCAGAGGGGGCAGAACGTCCGAAAAACGGCGCCACCCCCGATTGCTGCCTCAAAACGGAATCTCCGGCCAATTGTCGAATGTGAATTCGGCATCGGCAATCGGAGAATCCGTCCCTTAGTCTCAGGAACGGAGAATCCCGCCCCAGGTGTTATTTTTCCGTGAAATTGAACTGATGTAGGTTTATATTGGTACCAGTATGGAACGGTGACGTTTCCTTGTTGTTTAGTGGATAGTGTCATATGTGGAATGTTACATAGTTAATTTTCAAATCTTTGTTACTTTGACCGTTTAATCAACAAAATATTCTGAAGTGGCTTCTTGCCCGTACACATGCCATGTCTCAGACGATGATTATTGCATCGCATTACAATCAAACTTTGAAACCTGGACATTCTGCCTCAACTTGAGAAGTGTCAGCACTATAGAGGCAGCCGGCAACAATGAAACACTCCAGAGCTGGGCTTCAGAACTAGAGAAACCTTCACAACCAAAGGGTAAGTGGGTGGATCAGGGGAGGGCACCTGAACAGTCTGGGGTCTAGGGGCTCCTGCTGTGGCCGGGGGTGAGTGGTCGGAGTGAGGTTTTCCAATAAAACTGTCTCCTCTGCATCAGCTCCGGAAGAACGTTGTCCAGGGTCTCAGCATCTGACTGAGACCCAGCTTAGTCCTGGAATCCAGCAGATCCCCAACTGCTGACTCACTTGGATGCTCCTGCCTCCACCTGGCATGTATCAGTAACTGCGTGATGCTCACCAGATTGTGCCCCAGAAGCCTGTCCATTAATGTCACCCATCGAGGTGTGTGTCTCTGCGCGGGTGGAAGGTGGGGGTGGTAGCTGTGACCCCTCGATGGTGGGCTCTTCGGAGCCCTTTTCCAAGGTGGTCTCTGGGTTGGTTGGGAGGGGTGGGGGTTGTGGGGGGGAAGAATTGAATCCGGATGGTCCAACCTCATCAGATGGAGATGCTGTGAGACAATGGACATGTGGTCAGTGAGAGGGAAGAATCATTTTGTCTGACATGAACAACTCACCTGAGCCAGATCATCTGGGTGAAGGGGCACTGGTTCCTCACCTCTGCAGCGCAGGTCAACCTCGCTGTCGGTGACTGCTCACTCCTCGGACAACACCGCGATTTCCAGGGCCCATTCCTCATAGGAGGTGAGGACTCGACCTCTGGTACTCCGCCCCCCCCCCCCCCCCCCCCCCACCACCAGCTTGGCCCTTTCCCACTTAGTATGGGCTATCTTCTCCTGTGGGGACACAGACACCGCACTCTAAACCGCATACGTGAAGCATCTGTAGCAGTTGGCAGGTGTTGGCACCAGACCTGACCATGAAGGGATTGTGCTAGTGGGTGCCAGTGGGTTCTGAAGAGCTAGTATGAAGGTCTGGGGAGGGTGTGAGGTGTGAGGTGTCAGCGAGTGGGTTGAGGGGGAAGGAGGGGGTTTTGGGGGTTTTAAGGGGTGACAGGTAGAACTGATACCAGAAGAGAAGTGGTAACTGACCCTTAAAGCGCGGTGGAGGTCATTGGCCTTCTTCCTACGCTGGATGGCGGCCCCCCTGGTCATGCTGCCCACATTGACAGCACTGCCACCGCCTCCCAGCTGGTATTGATGACCCTGCTGCTAGTCCTCTAACTCCCTCGGGGGGAACAGGATGTCACGTGTTGCATCCACAGTGTCGGGAGGCCTGGCCAGATTGGCATCCCCAAAGTGAGGAGCAGATCTGCACGCTGCCATGCGTGCTGCCATGTTTGTGTGATCGCTGGGAGAGAGTGGTGAGGGAGCGTTTAAAAGCAGCTCCTCCCTTGTTAGCGGCGAGACGCTGAGGCACGAGTCGGGTAAATCAGTCGGCGAGACAGCCAGTATTGCCGAGTAGTTTGTGGGTCTCATTTTGGCACCAAGTGCCGTTAAATACGGACCACCCTCCCGCCAACGTAGCCATTGAAAAGCACTCTGCCAAACGCGCCCAAAATCACACATAGAAATGTTTCTGTTAAATCGAGCCCATTGTACTATTAGGAGAAATGTGCAAAATATTCAAACAGGAGTACTGACTGAAGGAATTTCAGGTTTGTAAAAAATATTTCAATTTGGATCCCCTTGAATATTTGTTTACCTCCGACCTTCAAACGTTATTCTAACTTCTTTGTCTGTGGTAAATACAAGGAGTAGAACCTTGATAGCAAGTATCACAACAGTTCCGAATACTGAATGGAAGAATTTATTGTTCCTGCACCTACACATATGAGATTTAAAAGAAGGTTATATAAATATTGCAGCCTGGATGGTATAAACCACCCGTTTCAGAAATATTCTGCCTTTAAAGCCATTTCCCTACGACCATAAATTAATGACTCTGTGCATTTAACAGTTAACATACAATTCTGCATTGGGGAAGAGCTTCACCTGTCCCACGATTTAACGCCAAAAAAAATCAGAGTCCCGTTTTGGACGCGTATAGCGGCTGTTTCTCCGCCCCAGCAATGCCAGGAATTACCCTGCTTTGGCATGGAAAACCTGGCACCCAGGCACTGCCGGCCTACAGTACCACCAAGGTGGCACCTCCATGGTGCCAGGATGACAGTGCCAAGATGCCAGCCTGACAGTGCCAGGGTACCCGGATGCCAGCGGGAGTGCCAGGGTACCATCCTGCTCAGAGCTCGATCACCCGGTGACCTCCAATGGCCTGGGAGTACCCCCAAGATTGGTTCCTATCTGTGTGGACCAGTGCTAAACGGTGCCCTGGTGAGATTCCCGGGGGAGACGGTTGGTTCCTGAGCCTCGGGAGAATCCAGCGTAGAAATATTTAAATGAACCTAATGGCTTACTATGTTAATCAGGACCTCGCCCAGTGAGGGTGAGATGCAGATCGTGACGTCTTGCGAGATTTAACGGTCTCGTCACATCACTGAGTCAGGAACAACGAGGCCATTAGATCATGCCCTCTGCATTCATCTTGCTTAAGTAAGCAACATGTTACAGAAAGCGGTGATTATCCTATATTCGTCATGGGGGGTTGCAATGTTTCACGACCTTATTGTTGCCTGCCCGATTGTGGAATAATTTCATGACGCACCTTTCATTCAGTAATATGCAAATGAGCTGGAGTGGAAACCCGAGGGGGAAAAAACGTTTCTGGAAATTAGTGGGATTTCGGGTTCAATCGGAGCCACAATTGTTTCAAAAGTGCAAAATCCTGGACACGAATGAAGAAACCTGGAGCGTAAAAAGCGTATTGCTAAATAGATGAAGTCTTGACCTTGTGGGAAGCGATGGTTAATAAGTAATAAAGAGTACATTTATTAATGCAAAACGGAATCAAATAATTCCTTCTATGCTAAATTGAAGACCGCTGCCAGAAGTTAAATTACATCTGCTTTCCTGAATGTGCAATCACTATAATTGCCAGGTTTAGAGGTTGCAGTTTTTGGCGCTATTGAAGATAGATTTTTTTTTATATACTTGAGAAGCAACCGTTGAAAAAAAAATTGGAATCTTTAACCTTCCCACTCAAATAACCAGGGAACAGTGCAAGCCACTAGACGATGAGCAAAAAGAATCTCCAACATCAGGAAAAGGCTTGTTGCTCAGTGGCATAGTTCAAACGTCAGTTCGCATTTCTCTATATTTGGCACGTGGCTACTTAACTTTAGTGCACTCACCAACAGAATTCCGGCCTTATTCCACTCAGTAGAGCAGGAACACTCTGGGAAGAGATGAACAAAAAGCTGCCAGCTATGTTGACTATTTAGCACGGTATTAAGAGATTTTCTTTATTGCTCCGCACTTCCACAATTCCAGCTCAAATCCGAATTTTCCCAACCAACGAGGTCAGATTACTTTCAGTAATTTTGCAATGAAATTGTTTCAGTGCCAAGGGATGCTATTAAGGTCAACATGTTGTGTGCACACCTCATCTCCCAGTGAATAGCAATGTGAGCAAGCCATTCCACAAGGTCAACATCTCATTAAATCCATTGCATTGGTCAAATTATGACAAGGTTACATTTTTTCGTCATGTGGCCCTGCTTGAAAGGTGTGTTTCTCTTACAAATCAATCATTTTTAGATACTTCCCAGCATAATTAGGCAACTTAAAATATAATGTCACATCAATAATAAGCATATGTACTATTTCGAATGGGCAACATATCCCGGATCTGATAAATCCTTTGAGGTTATACTGGCAGTTGTACGGACTGTAATTTATACACTCAATGTACAATGAGGTGAGAGATATTACCAGGCATTATATAATCTGCATAATTTATTCATTGTTTCATTTTTAATGTTTTATTACACAAAACACAATCTTGTGTAAACTCGAAGCCTAATCAGGAAACCTTGGAAACAGGAATCATTCAATTTATGAGGAAGGGCTTCATAAGTCTCTGATTGACTTTGCCGCTGGAGAGTTAGCAGCACTTCTTGCTCCTGGAATAAAGTATTAATGCGACATCTGTGGCAAGAATGACATTCGGGGGAAGTGGCTGTTTTCTCAAGCAGGTCAGATTTGGAACTTACTCCACTGCAGGTAGGATTCCAGCCGATTGGATCTGCCTTTCTCTAAACCTCCAGCAACAGGGAGGAAGCGACTGTGGCAGTTCGGCTGTAACCAGAGACAGCACCTTAAAAACTGGATTTGAATGATCTGAGCCAACACATCGCTTGAACAGAATTTATCCATGCTCAGCATTTTTGTTCTAATTACACGGAATATGTTGCTAACTTTTGGTTGCCTCTTAAATGTTGCCCGTTGTATCTTTACTGAACTTGCTCTGTTTCTATAACCTTTGCTCTAGAGTCACCAGGTATCTTTATGATACCACCATGAGGTTCAAGTTCAAGTGCTGATCAATAGCTCAACACACCAATTAGTAAGATTCAAATCAAAACACATTTATTATACACAGTAAATCACTACTCATGCATAAACTCTACTTTCTGGACTATTCTCTATCACTAAAAGACCTATACTTAGCTTCGGAATTGGCCCACCACGTCAGGGGAACAAATGGCCTTTCGTTCGATCTGAGTCTGCAGGATTCAAAAGCTGGTATGGACTGGTAGCTAGGAGCGCCTATCTCGTAGCGTGCGTTGACTGGAGACTTACTTGGTTGATGCGGCAGCTTGGGCAGTTCACTCTCAAGGGTTGATTCGCTGCTGAGTGACCCTGCCAAGAAGGACGATTTGAACTTGGGGGCTTTACTTTATAGTCCCCAGGGGCTTCCCGCCCTTCGGGGCGGACCCCGTACCTGGTTCCAAGTGATTGGACTGCGTTCCGATTTCTCCAATACTGGAGTTGTTCCCTGATCGCTGGGCGGTCCCTGAGTGTCCGTTGGCCTTCCTTTGTCTTGGCTCCTGCTGGCGCCGAGGAGTCTGGCTTGGCCTTATTCACCTTAAGTGTTTCAATTGTGCCCGGGGATTGCTCATTAATATGCAGATGGCTGCTGGTTTCAGTGCTGTCTGGGCTTTGCAAGTTCTAATACACAGGATTTCTGCACTTGCTAGTTTTTTGCCTGTGTTGGCTGAATTTCCCTGCAGCCTTTGCGGATCTCCATTTTTAGTCGGGAAGTGGCCAACCCAGGTGGCTACACACGGAATTTACGGCACACAAGAAGACCAGTCAGCCCATTGTTGTGTTGGGTGTTCTGGATCCGTGGAACACATACAGGTCACCAGCACTTGAAATAGTGCAAAACAACTTTATTGAATCATTAATTGTTTAACATACTCAGACTGTGGGTTAATACGATACTAACTTTAACTAAAGACCATTACCTTGTCCTAATCAGTCAATGCACTCAGCACATGGTGAATGTCTGTGTTGCAGGCTGTGAGCTCTGTCCTCCTAGCTAGCTGCTACTCGAATGAGCGGGAACTCTGATGCCCCCTGTCTTTATAGTGCATGTGCTCTAACTGGTGATTGGCTGTGGTGTTGTGTGTGTTGATTGGTCCCACTGTGTGTCCATCAGTGTGTGTGTCTGCACCATGATATACTGGTGTATATTATGACACCCATGGTGGTGTTTCTGCTCCACATAAGCCTTCTCCTATCCTACATTATCATATACTTGCAGCGCATCCTCCCATTTTGTTCTCGATCTTGTGTTAATATAGCTTTGCACCCAATCAAATCCACCCTTATGTGAGACTGAGCTTCCTGTTCCAACCATGCTCTGGTTAGACCACTGGGGCAAACAAAATCCAGCAAAGCCCAATTATGGGAGAGGTCCCAATCCCAGGGTGGGATTTTCCAGTCGTGCTACCTGCCGGGATCCTCCAGCATCGCCGAGAGTTACTGAGCGGGATCCTCCGTTGCGCTGGCAGCACACTCACGTCCCCGGGTTTGCCAGCGGCATGGGGTGGCCACAATGGGAAATCCCAGGTGGCGGGAACGGAAAATCCGGCTGCCGGCGAGGGCGTAACACCCAGGAAAACGCGGCTGGCGGACCAGAGAATCCCGCCCAATGGACGTCTTCCTGACCCACCACCTCCTCCGGGGTGGGCCTGCCATGGCAGGGCCGAACAACCTCAGCCGCAGTGTTTGTTTCGGTATTTTATCAAATTTCTTTCATGGAATGTGGGTGTTGCCGGCAAGGCCAGTATTTGTCACCCATCCCTAAGTGCTACAACTGAGTGGCTTGTTCAGCCACTTCAGAGAGCAGTTAAGAGTCAACCACATCACTGTAGGTCTGGAGTCGCATGTAGGCCAGACCGGGTAAAGATAGCGGATTTATTTCCCGACAGGTGAACCAGATGGGATTTTTGTAACAATCTATGATAATTTTGTGATCACTGTTGCTGGCCTTCAATTCTCAGTTATTTAATTTAATTTAAGTTTCAGCAGCTTCCGTGGTGGGGTTTGAACTCACTTGTCCCCGAATCATAAGCCTCTGGATTACTCATGCAGTGACACGGCCACTACACTACCGCCTCCCCAAGCTGCCCACTGGTTCTCTACAGCACGACTGAGGCTCGGATACATCCGCATAGAGGCCGAGTTCCACTCTGCAAGATGTTCAACTATGAACCGGGGAGAGTAGTAGGCCTCACAGAGAGTGCTTCATCTCTCCTCCATACTCTGACCATGATTCACATGCTGGACTCCCAAACCACTTTTGTGAATGGGAACTCGCTCAGGCCCCATTTCTAGCCCATCATTTGCCTTGCTAAGGGGGAGCAGAAAGTCTGACAATTAACTGTGGAAACATGGCTGAAAGTGCAAACAATGTAACCTGGTTTGCACAGCTCCTGGCAAAGAGCCTGGCAGAATCTCTGCCCGGGATTTTCCGAATCCGTCAAGATCATCCCGTCCGACTGTAAGTCAATGGATTTTTGCCTGTGTTGTACCCTCAATAACGACGCTTAGAGAGTAAACGGTAAAGAAGGCTTTAATAAGCTAAGAACTAGCCTGGTGCCGAGACGGGTGCTTACTGGGTGCCACCCATAAGGCGGCCCCTTATATACGGCTCCCAGGTGGGCGGAGCCAGAGGCGGAGTCCCCCAGGGTTCCAAGCCCCGGTCTTAAAGGGGACATCACCTCACATGATGATAAGGCTACAGTAATATAGTAACCGTCACGACTGTGTCAGAAAATTCAGGCGTCTGTCAAATCTTTGGGGCCCAATATCGTAAGTAATTATGAGTTTGCATTTTTAGTAAGTTTTTTGTTTATAAATTCAGAGTACCCAATTCTTTTCTTTTTCCCAATTAAGGGGAAATTTAGGGTGGCCAATCCGACTATCCCGGCTTGGGTCACTGTCTGTGCGGAGACTGCATGTTCTCCCCGTGTGTGCGTGGGTTTCCTCCGGGTGCTCCGGTTTCCTCCCACAGTCCAAAGGTTAGGTGGATTGGCCATGCTAAATTGCCCTTAGTGTCGAAAATTGCCCTTAGTGTTGGGTGGGGTTACTGGGTTATGGGGATGGAGTAGGGGGGGGGGTGGACTTGGCTAGGGTGCTCTTTCCAAGAGCCGGTGCAGACTCAAGGTGCCGAATGGCCTCCTTCTGAACTGTAAATTCTATGAATTCTATGAATTCTATCCTGTACATCTTTGGGTTCTGAGACCCATGTAGACATGGGAAGAATGTGCAAAGGGAGGGAGACTGAGGAGATTTTGATTTTAAACAACTGCGAAAGGTTGGCTGAAGCAGATCAATTTGAACTTCCAGAAAGGGAATTCAACAATAACTTGAAGGATAAAAAAAAAAATTGCAGGGTAAAGAGAAAGAACTGGGACTGGGATAATTGGATCGCTCTTTCAAAGAGGTGGCACTGCACAATGGGATCCCCTCTGTGATGTATCATTCCAAGATTCGCACATTTGTCTCATTTTTCATTCTGTAGGAGATGTTCCTTACATGATAGCCCAAGGTGAAGATGATGAAAGTGTTGTTTATTCCAATCACACAGTTGCATTGCTGAAACATCATGCTGTCTTCCTCATTGGTCTGTCAAGCATTGCATTCAATGACGTCCTGTACAGGATACAATATCTCTTTCTAATGTCCTGTGAGACTGCATCCGATGGAACACAAGTTTGTGCAACTGGACCACGGCAGTCGCGGCAAACCAGAGCAATTAAGACGACCCTCCCTCATCAACACAGTGAGCAATAACATTTCTTGAGAAGTAACCAGGCTGTCCACAGTTTGGGATTTGTTGGATTGTGAATTAACATGGCATTTTCCTGGAGAATCTCAGTCTCCAAAGTAAAACCCCAACGGCTGGAGTTTTATAGCATAAAATCAAGCACCATCCAGTGCTGACATGCCCACCATCTTCCTACACCAGCTTGCCCCTGTTGTGAATTTACCAGCAGGGGGAGGGGAGGCTTCAGGCAGTTCCTTTTGCTGTATGCCAATTGAGGTGGTGAAGTCCTCCTGTTGTGGTAATGCGCCTTTAACAGATTGCAGCATGACATCACTAGAAGAGAAATGTGTCATGCAATCCAGTCTTAGTTTTACTTGTATTTTAAGCAGGACACACACACAGCTTTAGCACCCAGTGCAAAGTGTAGTGGAGGCAGCAGGGAGGGAGGAAGATCTCCCTGTGGGCCTCCTCCTGGGCCTAGCCAAGCTGGCCAATCATAGGTTCAGGCAACTGGTTCCCATGTTGGGAACCCTTCAGTCACAAGGAGCAACTGCCTTCAGATGCAGAAGAAACCACCCCCTCTGCCCCCAGCACGCAAGCACACAGGGAGCCCCTCCCCCCATGGGAACCCAACCCGTGGACCCAAGGAGCTCCCCTTAAGAAGCCCCCCAGCTGCTGTTGCCCTAGTGCTGAGGACAATGCCAGGGAGCAGTGTCAAGGGCCAGTGCAAGGGGCAGTGCCTGAGCACTGTCAGAGCATGTCTCTATTCCCCACCGGCCTGTATTTTCTTGTGCGCCCTCAATGGGTTCTCTTTGCCAGGTTCACAATTGTCCAGGCCTGTTGTAAACCTCAGCGATGTGATGTCACATGGTTGAGGGAGTGGGGATCTGCGTGTGAGAGGTTGATACTGCAGGGAAGCCTGCTAATAGTTTTTAAATGTATATAAACATCACTGGCATCAGTGGCAAAGATCAAAGGCAATTGCATCACAAATCTTGTTTTCGGCCTTTCGTGAGATTTTGCTTGTGGTTCTGTGACCCCTAGCTCTGGATACCCCCCCCCCCCCAACCCCCCTCCACACCCCCTCCTCCCCCATTGGGAACAACCTTCTTGCATCTATCCTGTCTAGTCCTGTTAGAATTTTATATGTTTCTATGAGATCCGCCCTCATTCTTCTGAACTCCAGCAAGTGCAATCCCAACCAACTCAATCTCTCCTCATACGTCAGTCCCGCCATCCCAGGAATCAGTCTGGTAAACCTTTGATGCACTCCCTCTATAGAAAGAGCATCCTTCCTCAGATAAGGAGACCAAACCTGCATAGAATTCCAGGTGTAGCCTCACCAAGGCCCTGTCTAATTGCACCCCTGCTCCTGTGCTCGAATCCTCTCGCGATGAAGGCCAACATACCATTTGCCTTCTTTTCCGCCTACTGCACCTGCGTGCTTATCTTCAGTGGCTGGTGCACAAGGACACCCAGGTCCCATTGCACATTCTTCTCTCTTAATTTATGGCCATTCAGATAATAATTTGCCTTCCGGTTTTTGCGACCAAAGTGTATAACCTCATATTTCTCCAAATTATACTGCATCTGCCATTCATTTGTCCATTCACTCAACTTGTCCAAATCACACAATGGAGACGAGATTAGTACAATTTTTGTTTCGCTACCAGACCACACTTCATGCCGTGACCGGTGTAGCGCCGGGAGAGCTGTTGATGGGCCAGAGTTTCAGGACCCACCTCAGCCTCACATTTCCCGATACTGCCAGGAGAATGCAACATAGTCAGGATCAGCAGAGCCGAGCCCATGACAGGTCGACGCGAATGAAGAGTTTCCAACCAGACGACACGGTGTACGTCCGAAGCTTTGGGGACAGTGCCCTTTGGATTGCAGGAACAATGGTCCAACAGGCCGGACCAGTTTTGTATTAAGTGAAGACACGCGAACGGATGGTGCGGAAGCACCCTGATTGGATTGGATTGGATTTGTTTATTGTCACGTCTACCGAGGTACAGTGAAAAGTATTTTTCTGTGAGCAGCTCAACACATCATTAAGTACATGAGAAGAAAGGGGAATAAAAGAAAATACATAATAGGGCAACACAACATATACAATGTAACTACAAAAGCACTGGCATCGGATGAAGCATATAGGGTGTAGTGTTAATGAGGTCAGTCCATAAGAGGGTCATTTAGGAGTCTGGTGACAGTGGGGAAGAAGCTGTTTTTGAGTCTGTTCGTGCGTGTTCTCAGACTTCTGTATCTCCTGCCCGATGGAAGAAGTTGGAAGAGTGAGTAAGCCGGGTGGGAGGGATCATTGATTATGCTGTCCGCTTTCCCCAGGCAGCGGGAGGTGTAGATGGAGTCAATGGATGGGAGGCAGGTTCGTGTGATGGACTGGGCGGTGTTCACGACTCGCTGATGTTTCTTGTGGTCCTGGGCCGAGCAGTTGCCATACCAGGCTGTGATGCAGCCCGATAGGATGCTTTCTATGGTTCTGATCACCTCAGAAGCAGGGTGTCATCCCCTGGGGATCCCGACATCGAGATGCGGGAGGTGGCGGACTGCGGCTCTGAGATGGAGACCCAGGCATCCGAGGTTTTCGATGGCGGCCTTGCCACGGATCAGTTGCCTGCGATACCTCCCAGATGGACATTGCAAAAAAGGCGTTCCCCAACCCAGCCCCGCAGCCACCAGGGCTGCCGCTGCGGGCAAAGAGGAGCAGACGTACTCCTGCACTCCCTTCTTCAGAGGGTCTTTGGGGGAGGAGGGGTGGGGGGGGGAGGGGGTCGGTGGAGGGATGTTATAACCCCCACGGGAATTATCCGATTCATCTCCCCATGAGCCTCGCGGAGCTCAGGGTTGAGGCCCTTCAACCGGGCTCGTTAGTCCATTGCCATAAAAGCTGGCCTAGGTAGGAGCAGAGCTGTCGGGAATTCCCGACTGGGACTCAGAATGTTACTTGTAAATACTTTACTTTCGGAAATAAATCATTTTTTGACTCTCCTTTATGGACTCCTCCTTGACCACTAAACCTCCTGGCCCTTTCCTGCCTACATGTGCTTGTCATCAGTTGAGCAATACTGTAAATTCCCATCATTTGTGACCCACTCTGTTGCAAATTTATTTACCCACAAAAATGTATTTGGGCATGTAATCACAGTTCACAGCCCCAAAACTGGCTCACCCAGGGTTTAAAATGTTGAATCTTTCCCACGTCGTTCTAACGGGGAAAGCGCGCACTGTGCAAGCCCCGATTCTGCTTGTGCGGAAGTTTGCCGCTCGCAATTCTGCTCATCACAGGAACAGAGTGCACGTGAAGTGCGGGAGCTTGCTGTACACTCCCACTGCCCGTGAGAAGAGTGGGGCAAATGACAAAGGCGGTGACTCGTGGCAGATATATCTCGCACCGTGTGTGTAACCCGCTTGTCGATCAGGGAACGGAATGGTTCGATTGCCCACGAGCGCGCTGGACGATTTCACCGAGGTGCAAGATTCAGGTCTGTAGCCCATTAATGAGCATTCACCACGTGCAAATTAGGACCCCAGCATTCGCCAGCAGGAAAGGGGACCCGTCATGAATCCACCATGGAAGTGCCGACGGGAAGAATTGGCCTTGTTTTCCCACCACGGAATTTCGTCTTTTGGCCTCGCTTCAGATTATCCAATCCCGCCCACCACGATTCCCACTATTGGCAGGATCGGAAAATTCCAACATGTATGCCATATTGGAGGAGGCTCTTCCGTGTGTGCAGTATGGTAAGTATAATATTTATGCAACAGTCCTAGGTATTTTGTGAATTTGACCTGCTCCAGAGCCTGAATGATAGAAACGCTCAACTCACACCTAATGCTAACTGACAGCACGGATCCAAGTGCTTCTTAAAAGGCTTATCTATCACGTGCAGGTTAGATGCTGAATTGACCTCCTAGACTGCTCATATGCTTTGGGAGGTTTCAGCCCAATATTTTTCTTACTCCTGCCACCAATGTCTGACTTCAACTAAGAACGTTTTTGGCGTGGCTGAAGTGTTTTGTTTTGAAGTTTGTGGCGGGTTCATAATTAGACTGTTTTCGAAATGCTCTTGCTGTAGTCATCGGTAGCCTGGTTAAGCTGCCTTGGCAGCTGCTGGCCTAGCGGAAATGGAGGGAAACCTCATGCAGTCCCGGCTTCAAGTGCCCAGCTGCACAATGAGGGGTGGGCCGGGAGAGGCTGGCCCAGTTAGCACTGTGGTGTTACAAAGGCACTGGGTGCTCGACAGGGTTCAGTCGGGAGAAGAGGAGTGGGAGTCCCATTTAAGGCCACCTCACCTGGAACGGTGCCTCAGAATTCTGAACATCATGGAAACGTTCAGCTGAGAAGAAAGCCAATTGGCCCATTGTGACCGTGCTAGATAGTAATGCTGCAATTGCTGAGATCAACAAGCCCGTCAGAGAACAGGATTGAACCTAGAACATACCTTACGAGTGAATCAGCTACCCCCTGCCTTAATCGTCTGAGCCAGAGAACAACATTAAATATTAACACACATCAGTATGTAACTTAGCGTGCAACCAAAGCGCAGGAGAGCAAAAAGTGAGAAATGTGGGGCTGGATTCTCCGCTGTTGGGATTCTCCGTTGCACTGACAGCGCACTCACACCCGGGGATTTCACGACGTGGGGGCTGCCCACAATGGGAAATCCCATTGGCCGGCTGGCAGGACGGAGAATCCCGCCCTTGCTCTTTGTACAGTGCTCTGACTGAATTGTGAGGTGTATGCGGAAGGATTTGAAAACGGCAGGTGTTTTGGGCATAAAACAGGGCAAAGGGCATCATACACCATTTTCTGGGTACTGTCATGATATTCAAACACACACATCATGATGGACACACTAACAGGCAAATCAGAGTACACAACACCACAACCAATCACAGACAAGAACACCAACCACATAAAAAGCACGAGCACGACACCTGGAGGTCAGTAGGTCTGGGGAGAAGGAAATAAGAAAGAGCTGTTGAAACACCACAAGCAGGGAGCCCCCCACGTGCAGAGTGCAAAGACCAAGTTGTAAATAGTGAGTTTAAATAAACAAGCGTTGTACCATATGCAACTGTGTTGGCTCTTCTGTGTGTCAGAACACCCAACACCACATGGTACAGGAGTGGATCGATACCTGCCTACCAACCTGCCATTCTGGACATGGACCACACCGGCAAACCGCAGCCGATGCAAGTCACGGGGAACCTAGGCACCAACTGGAAGCTCTACAGGCAGCGATTTGACCTGTACATCCGTGCCACCGAAAAACAGAATGTCTCGGATGATTCGAAGATTGCAATGCTCCTCTTCTACGCAGGCCCCCACCCAAATGATGTCTTTAATTCACTGGTGTTCGAGGAAGGCGAAAACCAGGCCAAATATGACACGGTCATCCTCAAAATGGACCAGCACTTTCAAACTGAAGTAAACGAAACTTTCGAAAGATACATCTTTCAGCAACGCCTGCAAGGTAAGGAGGAGCTTTTTCAACCCTTTTTGACGCACCTCCGGATTCTAGCGCAGTCCTGCGGTTACGGCACCACCACAGAGTCCATGATCAGGGACCAGATTGTTTTTGGCGTTGCCTCTAGTGGCCTACGCCAGCAGCTTCTTAAAATAAAGAGCCTCACCTTAGCGTCTGCTGTGGAAGCCTGTGTCCTCCATGAAAATGCTGCCTGCCGTTTTGCCCGATTTCAGGCGTCCGAGTTGGCACGGAGGGGGTCCCCAGCCGTCGAATCGGCAAGCCAGGCCGCCCACGACGTTGAACGCATCCAGGCCGTCGATTTCTTCCCGCCCCACGGCCCGGACGACAGCGGCCGCTTCCCGCGCTTTTCGCGGTCTCCCGCGCAGGTGCGCGCCAAAAATAACGGCCACAACGAGGGACGCACTGCGCAGGCGCGCCCACCGCAAGATCGCACTGCGCATGCGCAGTGGCGCAACGAACGCCGTGACGTCATGACGTGCAGAAATTGTGGAGGTCTACACTTAAAAGGGCAATGTCCTGCAAAATACCGACAGTGCAACAGATGTGCCATGATAGGCCACTACGCAGCCCGCTGTCGTGCGGCTCAACCCATGGATCCGGCGCATCCTCGACAACCTCGCACACGAGTCAGGACCGTCCAGCCCACGCATCAAGACTTCCAATTAAGTGATGCAGATGACCAGGATGACTTCCGAGTTGCCGTCATTGATGTCAACAAGGTCAATGCCATCAATCCAGACGATGAGTGGTGTGCCACCCTGACGGTCAACCGATCGCGCGTCGCCTTCCGTCTGGACACCGGCGCATCCGCCAACCTGATTGCTTACTCTGCAGTCCAGGCCATGAAGGTCAAACCACCCATCACACCATCCCGGCTTAAGATGGTTGACTATAACGGGAACGTTATCCCGTCCATAGGATCTTGCCAGCTACAGGTGACTCACAAGAGGTACACGGCCACACTCCCCTTCGAAGTTGTGGGCTCATCAAAGGACTCGTTACTGGGCGCACAAGCGTGTAAGGTCCTTCACCTGGTACAGCGCATCATGTCTCTCTCTCCAGATGAGATATCCGACTTCCCGGATGCTGAGTTCCACGCGAATCTCCATTCCCTCCTCGCTCACAACCAGGAGGTTTTTGAAGGCATGGGGACATTGCCACACACGTACAAGATTCGACTCAGACCGGACGCCATCCCTGTCGTTCACGCACCTCGCAGGGTTCCTGCGCCTCTCAAAGACCGCCTCAAGGAACAACTGCAGATTCTTCAGGACCAAGGGGTCCTATCCAAGGTCACGGAGCCCACGCCATGGGTCAGCTCCATGGTCTGTGTAAAGAAGCCCTCTGGCGAGCTCCGTATATGTATAGATCCAAAAGATCTGAACAACAACATCATGCGGGAACACTATCCCATCCCGAAACGAGAAGACCTCACCAGCGAGATGGCGCGAGCCAACATATTCACTAAATTGGATGCGTCCAAAGGATTCTGGCAGATCAAACTGGACCCGGCCAGCCGAAGACTATGCACATTCAACACCCCTTTTGGCAGATTCTGCTACAACCGGATGCCATTCGGCATCATTTCGGCATCTGAAGTATTCCACCGCATTATGGAACAGATGATGGAAGGCATCGAAGGGGTACGTGTATATGTGGACGATATCATCATTTGGTCCACCACTCCGCAGGAACACATGCAATGTCTTCGACGTGTCTTCACCCGCATACGGCAAAATGGCCTGCGTCTCAACCGTGCGAAGTGTGCTTTCGGCCAGACGGAGCTGAAATTCCTCGGGGACCACATCTCAAGGTCCGGGGTCCGTCCCGATGCAGACAAGGTTAGCGCCATCACAGCCATGCCACGACCGGCTGACAAGAAGGCTGTCTTAAGATTCCTGGGCATGGTCAACTTCCTTGGGAAGTTCATTCCCAACCTGGCTTCTCATACAACAAACATGCGCCATCTCGTAAAAAAATCGACGGAATTCAACTGGCACCAGTCGCATCAGCGGGAATGGGAGGAGCTCAAGCACAAACTGGTCACGGCACCAGTGCTGGCCTTCTTTGACACGACTCGCCCTACAAAGATCTCAACAGACGCCAGCCAATCTGGTATTGGAGCGGTACTCCTCCAAAAAGACAGCACGTCATCATGGGCCCCGGTTGCGTATGCCTCACGAGCCATGACCCCTACCGAACAGCGCTACGCGCAAATCGAAAAAGAATGCCTGGGCTTGTTAACTGGACTGGACAAGTTCCACGACTATGTGTATGGCCTGCCACGATTCACGGTCGAAACTGACCACCGCCCCCTGGTCAACATCATTAACAAAGACCTGAACGACATGACTCCTCGCCTCCAGCGCATCTTACTCAAACTCAGGAGGTACGATTTTGAACTGATCTACACTCCGGGGAAGGAACTCATCGTGGCGGACACTCTTTCCCGAGCAGTGAGCACACCACCAGATGCAGAGGGGTTCGTGCGTCAAATTGAGGCACACGTGACTCTGACAGCAGCAAATATGCCAGCTGATGATCCTAGTCTGGCCCACATACGCGCAGAGACGGCGACTGACCCTCTGCTGCAGCGAGTGATGCGCCACATGACGGAAGGGTGGCTAAAAGGGCAGTGCCCCCAGTTTTATAATGTGCGAGATGATCTCACCAATATAGACGGGGTCCTTATGAAATCGCATAGGATCGTCATTCCACACAGTGTGCGCCAGATGATTCTTCGTCAACTACACGAAGGCCACTTGGGCGTCGAAAAATGCAGACGAAGGGCCCGGGAGGCGGTATATTGGCCGGGTATTAATGAAGACATAGCCAACATGGTGCTCAACTGCACAACCTGTCAGAGGTTTCAGCCAGCGCAACCTCCGGAAACACTTCTACCACACGAGATGGTGACGTCCCCCTGGGCGAAGGTGGGTGTTGACCTATTTCACGCGCTCGGCAGAGATTACATTGTTATTATAGACTACTTCTCAAACTACCCGGAAGTCATGCCTCTCCATGATCTGACGTCGTCCGCAGTCATTGGGGCCTGCAAGGAAACGTTTGCTCGCCATGGCATTCCAAGGACTGTCATGTCAGACAATGGACCTTGTTTTGCCAGCCGTGAATGGTCGTCCTTTGCCGCAGCATATGGTTTCACTCATGTGACATCCAGCCCTCTGCATCCACAATCGAACGGGAAGGCTGAAAAGGGTGTCCACATCGCAAAGCGGCTCCTGTGCAAGGCGGCTGATGCCGGATCGGACTTTAACCTTGCCTTGCTGGCCTATCGATCGGCCCCGTTATCCACGGGCCTCTCGCCAGCGCAGCTACTAATGGGTCGCTCCCTCAGGACGACGGTACCTTCCGTCCTGGCACCGACAACAGACCATGAGGCGGTTCTTCGGAACATGCAACTGCAGCGTGATCGCCAGAAAGGTCGGTACGACACACGAGCGACGGACCTGCCCCCCCTGTCCTCCGGAGACAAAGTACGCGTCCATCAACCGTATGGTGGCTGGTCAGCACCGGCCGAAGTCCTCCGACAAGTGGCTCCCCGCTCGTTCCTGGTTCGCATGCCGGATGGTTCCGTGCGTCGCCGCAATCGGCGCGCCCTTCGCCGACTTCCACGCTCACAGCCACACAACACGCCAGATCCTCAACAGGCTTCCGAGGATGACTTTGTGGAGCTGCCGCACATCACGCCCTTTCCATCGCCACCCATGGCCATGCCTGCACAGCAGCCGGTGGTTCTTGATCCACCCTTAAGGCGGTCAACCCGAATTCGTCGCAAACCCATTAGAATGGACTTATAATACAGTTCATATGTTTAATAAGTTGGACAATTTTACATGATAACCTGTTGTTGTTTATCGTTCCAGATGTCGTCTGACTGGACAACTGTTCAAATTTTTTTTCTTCTTTTCTCGTTCGCATTTCTGTTATGTTATGGTACAACTGGATTCATGTGACGCACTCGACATCGCCCCATGTACATAGTTCCGTCATAGACACATGCTGCACACGACACACACACACTCTTAGATGCACTCACGTCACGATCATATTTATTACCACGTAGGCACATATCTTTGTAAAAAGGGGGGATGTCATGATATTCAAACACACACATCATGATGGACACACTAACAGGCAAATCAGAGTACACAACACCACAACCAATCACAGACAAGAACACCAACCACATAAAAAGCACGAGCACGACACCTGGAGGTCAGTAGGTCTGGGGAGAAGGAAATAAGAAAGAGCTGTTGAAACACCACAAGCAGGGAGCCCCCCACGTGCAGAGTGCAAAGACCAAGTTGTAAATAGTGAGTTTAAATAAACAAGCGTTGTACCATATGCAACTGTGTTGGCTCTTCTGTGTGTCAGAACACCCAACACCACAGGTACAAGGTCCTGCCACCAGATGCAGCAATGGAGGCCACTGCTCAGAACGGGTCCTGCTTCTGAGCCATTGCCGCATTCTGTAAAAAACCATTAGCACTTGCACTGCGTAAGCTCCCCTCGGTTTATTCTTCCTTTTCTACAGCAGTATCGTCAGTTATGACTGCCTGAGTAACTCTGCTGCACCATAATTCAGGAAGGCAGCTATGGCTTGCCACTCAGCCAAATTTCTATCTTACTCTAATGATGTCTGAACACAGTTGACCTCTCCCATACTCTCCCCTGATGTAAGTTGCTGATGTGTGGACCTCGATGTTTCCTTAGAAGCATTACTGAGAACCCATTTCAGCTTTACATAACGTATCCCTTATGAATATTTAACTTGAGCTTTGTATCTCTATCTGTTTGGTGGGTTCCAAATGGCACAGCGTCCATATGAGGCCTTAATGTTAGTTTAAACTATCGTGAGTGTGCGGCGTCAGGTCTGGGGCATGACTCTTTCTAACCTTCAAGCCTTTTTCCCAATCCTTCTGTCGTCAACATTTTCAATCCTTTGAAGTTTGCGGCTGCTTATTCATTTCTGTCAGTTTTTCTTCTCACTTTTGCATAAGCATGCGCAGCAAAGTAGTCTTCAAAAAATTCTTCAGAAGTTTAACGCGATAAGTAGACAGCGTGTGTTTCGCCTCAACCGCTCGTCATATTTGAAGGTCAATCAGTTCAGAGTCAGAGTCATCAGATAAAGCATCAAAGGAAAGCTTTGTTCGGGTTTTACATACGATGTGAAGGCAGGACTATTAAAGCAGATGTCTTTTTGAATTTATGTTTAATGTGGAGACAGTATTAAATCAGTTGAACTGCCCCAGCCTGGCCAAATCTCCTCAAGTGATATGCTTCTTTGCTCTTGTGATTTTCTCAACTTTACTTTCTTAGGAAGGGTACAAAACTTGCAATGTCTCAGAATTCGCTAGTTCTGAGTGGTTTCGAGCCAATTTTCCCTCACATATTTTTCCAAAAATTGATGTTCGCAAATCTCCTCGCAATCAAATAACTGGGCGATAACAATGATTCAAATTTCAGCGAGTGCCAAATCTGATTTGATTTAAAAGGATATGCTGCACGTCTCTCACAGAGATAAGCAAAGCACAGGAGCAGTATCTGACAAGCCAGAGGTGAACAAAATATGCCTCCACTGTGCTATCACATCACAGGGATGACAAGGATATTTGTATGCAGACAGCAACAACAGGACCTCTGAGCAGTCAAGCTGCGGCAGATGAGTGAGAATTGGGATTTGAGGGAGTTCTCCCACTGGAGAGGGGTTACTTTTATTTGGGGATCGATCTTCAAATTACATGGATGTTTAAAATAGCAACAGACAGGAAGAGACAAACATTATTGGTGGAACAAACCAGTGGTCAGATCAACCAAGGCTGAAAGAGTGGCCGTGGATATGTCCATCAAAGGCCATCTTGCTTCTGTTTATAATAATGTCACCAGCCGTGCAGTGAAATTCAAAACAAATGTTAATTCTGCCCCAAGGTTTTGTAGCTACCTTTCCGAATTCCCTCGCAACTTAAACTTTGGCCGTGGGGTTTTCCATTTTGGACACGGGTGTAAAAGGGTAGCCTGGGTCGGGTCAAAAGAGAAAGACCGGACAGCGAGGACCGCCTGCCTGCAACAGATCCTGCATAATCGTCTGCCCAATTTTCCTCTCTGTTCTCGCTCCTGACCATTCTGTCCATCCAACTGTTCCAACGATTGGAGAGAAAGATTTGATTTGTTTCTGTCCTTTTCTAATTCTGCATCCTCTCACATGTAAATATAACAATAATAATCTTTACTATTGTCACAAGTAGGCTTACATTAACACTGCAATGAAGTTACTTTGAAAATCCCCTCGGCGCCACACGCCGGGGCCTGTTCGGCTACACTGAAGGAGAATTCAGAATGTCCAATTCACGTCACAAGCACATCTTTTGGGACTTGTGGGAGGAAACCGGAGCACCCGGAGGAAACCCACGCAGACACGGGGAGAACGTACAGACTCCGCACAGGCAGTGACCCAGGAATCGAACTTGGGACCCTGGCGCTGTGAAGCAACAGTGCTAACCACTGCGCTACTATGGTGTCTATAGTCTATAGAAAATACAGCACAGAACAGGCCCTTCGGCCCACGATGTTGTGCCGAACCTTTGTCCTAGATTAATCATAGATTATCATTGAATTTACAGTGCAGAAGGAGGCCATTCGGCCCCTTGAGTCTGCACCGGGTCTTGGAAAGAGCACCCTACCCAAACTCAACACCTCCACCCAACACCAAGGGCAATTTGGACATTAAGGGCAATTTATCATTGGCCAATTCACCTAACCCGCACATCTTTGGACTGTGGGAGGAAACCGGAGCACCCGGAGGAAACCCACGCAAACACGGGGAGGACGGGCAGACTCCGCACAGACAATGACCCAATCCGGAATCGAACCTGGGACCATGGAGCTGTGAAGCAATTGTGCTATGCACAATGCTACCGTGCTGCCCTTAAGAACAAATAAATCTACACTATATCATTTTACCGTAATCCATGTACCTATCCAATAGCTGCTTGAAGGTCCCTAATGTTTCCGACTCAACTACTTCCACAGGCAGTGCATTCCATGCCCCCACTACTCTCTGGGTAAAGAACCTACCTCTGATATCCCTCCTATATCTTCCACCTTTCACCTTAAATTTATGTCCCCTTGTAATGGTGTGTTCCACCCGGGGAAAAAGTCTCTGACTGTCTACTCTATCTATTCCCCTGATCATCTTATAAACCTCTATCAAGTCGCCCCTCATCCTTCTCCGCTCTAATGAGAAAAGGCCTAGCACCCTCAACCTTTCCTCGTAAGACCTACTCTCCATTCCAGGCAACATCCTGGTAAATCTTCTTTGCACCTTTTCCAGAGCTTCCACATCTTTCCTAAAATGAGGCGACCAGAACTGTACACAGTACTCCAAATGTGGCCTTACCAAAGTTTTGTACAGCTGCATCATCACCTCACGGCTCTTAAATTCAATCCCTCTGTTAATGAACGCGAGCACACCATAGGCCTTCTTCACAGCTCTATCCACTTGAGTGGCAACTTTCAAAGATGTATGAACATAGACCCCAAGATCTCTCTGCTCCTCCACATTGCCAAGAACTCTACCGTTAACCCTGTATTCCGCATTCATATTTGTCCTTCCAAAATGGACAACCTCACACTTTTCAGGGTTAAACTCCATCTGCCACTTCTCAGCCCAGCTCTGCATCCTATCTATGTCTCTTTGCAGCCGACAACAGCCCTCCTTACTATCCACAACTCCACCAATCTTTGTATCGTCTGCAAATTTACTGACCCACCCTTCAACTCCCTCATCCAAGTCATTAATGAAAATCACAAACAGCAGAGGACCCAGAACTGATCCCTGCGGTACGCCACTGGTAACTCGGATCCAGGCTGAATATTTGCCATCCACCACCTTATGCTATTATTGACATTAATACTTTACTTATGAGTTAGCATATTGCTCAGGAGATATTTTTAGCTAGCATGATGTTTCCAACAGGAATGTCGTGAGCCTGAACGGGAGGCTGCTCGCACATCAAGAAGCCTGACAGTCTAGGCCCGATCTGTCTCAGTCTGCTCGGTAGTATCTCCCAGTCTGTGGCCACGTTTCCTCCAGTGCTGGCCTGGCCAGTGCCACTACAAAGAACTAGCAGCAGAGAAACAGTCCATTCAGCCCAACAGGTCCATGTTCTACCCATTCCTCATCACCCTCATTGATCTATTCTGTTCCTTTCTCCCTCATGCATTTTTCAAGCTTCCCTCAAATGAATCAATGCTCTTTGCCTGAACTGCTCCTTGAGGTAGTGAGTTCCACATTCACACTGCTAACAGGGTAAAGAGGTTTCTCTTGAAATCTCTGTTGCATTTATTAATGACGAGCTGATATCTGGTCCCGGCTGCAAGTGGAAACATCGGCTCTCCGACTACCCTAAACCCTTTCAAAACAACCTCCTCACATCAACCCTCAGTCTTCTCTCACATCCAAAGAGAAGTCCCAACCTGTTCATTCTTTCCTGTTAGGTGTCTGTTGTCAGTTCTAATATCATTCTGCTTCGGTGCCTCTTTACCCTTGTTATAATACGGACAGCTGTTCTCCAGGGGTGCCTGAACCAAGCTCTGTTCACTTTCAGTCTGTGGTTTGTCTCCTGAAGTCATAGAATCCCGACTGTACAGAGGGAGGCCATTCGGCCCATCGAGCCTGCACCAACCCTCCGAAAGAGCACCCTACCCAGGCCCTATCCCCGTAACCGCACCAAACCTTTGGAAACCAAGGGGCAATTATGACATGGCCAACCCACCAAAACTGCACATCTTTGGAATGTGGGAGGAAACTGGAGCAGCTGAAGGAAACCTACGCAGATACGGGAAGAAAGTGCTGTGCGAATCCACACAGACAGTCATCCAAGGTCTGAATTGAGCCCCGGGTCCCCGGCACTGTGCCGTCCTTTTGTCCCACCCACTGACTCATCAACATGATGACCTGCTAAGCTGAAGGGATCATTTATTCTTTTTTTTTGCAAGAGTGGGACAGTGAATGCAGTCGAGTCTTTGACAAATCCAGCACCCCTCACTACAGATAAACTGCCTCCACCTCTGGCGGGGGGGGGTGGGCGATTCAAAGATTATGGAGGTGACGCTTACCTTGTTTACCGATGATGGAGGCGAGGTAATGCCCCATTAGTGAAAAGGAGGCTGATCTCCGATTAGAATTCCTCTCTGTATCGTCAACCTCTCACGCAAGCCTTCCCATGGTAAAGTCTATCTCCCAGTGAGATGTTGGTCAGATGAGAGAAAGTCCATTGTGATACGGAAGGCGACACCTACAAGTATTCAGTACCAGCGCCATATTTGGCACAGTGGCGGACTGTGGCAAAGGGCAAAGGCCGACTGTCCGCGGCTGCCAAACAATCTAGACGCCTTGGGTCCTCCTCACTGCTGGCATGCTGTAAGCCGAGAGAGTGGGGATAGCAACACAGATCAAATCAAATTTCTTAGCATAGGCTTAACTTCCACCTCAACACTGAGAATGGGCCATTTCATAATGGACAATAACTTTTATAACATTAGCAAAAAAAAAAGAAAATACTGGACAATCTCAGCAGGTCTGACAGCATCTGTGGAGAGAAAAGGGAGCTAACCTTTCGAGTCTGGATGACTCTTTGTCGAAGCGTTAGCTCCCTTTTCACCCCACAGATGCAGTCAGACCTGCTGAGATTGTCCAGTATTTTCTGTGTTTTTGTTTCAGATCCGCAGTAATTTGCTTTCATATAATATTAGCCTCCTGCTAACATCAGTATGACTCTCGATCACCTCCCACCCTCCATTTCTTTGAATATTTTAGGGTTTTTTTTTTCTGCATCTATTTTTCACTCCCCTTTACCCTTTTGGACTTTCCACAATGTTGTTTGTTCATCTGATTTCAGGAAGGCTTGAAATGTTGGCACCACACTTCTGACAAAAGATCATCAGCCGAAAACATTGATTCTGTTTCTTTCCCCACAGATGCTGTCAGATCTGCTGAGTATTTCCGGCATTTTATATTTTGATTTGCAGCTTTTCTACCTCACTGGCCTGCTGCATGTTTGGAAAATTCCCTTTTTGGGGAGATAATGACGACAGCTAAAGGAAGGGATTGATTCAACAACAACGACTGCAGCCCTCATTCATCGAGTGCCTTTAATATAGCAAGGCATGTCGCAAGGCACTTAGCAAGAGTATGGCCAACACAGTTACTTTTGACGCCAAACAATGGAAGAGATATCAAGACAGATAGAACATAGAACATTACAGCGCAGTACAGGCCCTTCGGCCCTCGATGTTGCACCGACCTGTGAAACCACTCTAAAGCCCATTTACACTATTCCCTTATCGTCCATATGTCGTGGTTTTCCCACTATTCCCTTATCGTCCAGATGACCAAAGGTTTGTTCGGAGAGGCTGGTTTTAAGGCATATTTTGAGGGAAGATGGAGAGGTCAAGAGATGGAGAGTCGCAGAGAGGGAATTCCAGGATTCAGGAGCCAGCCAATTGAAGGTTTGGCCACCAATAAGGAGGAGGGGGGAAGCGGGGCGGGGGGTGGGGGGGCGGGGGGGGGGGGGGGTGTAAATCAGGCTTACACAAAAAAACAGAATTGGAAGAGTGAAGAAATCTCAGGGGACTCATTTTATGTTGCATTTTATCACATGCTCAGTGTTGCCACTGTTGGAATGTAGCCAAAAAAAAACACAGCTACTCTGACACACGTAAAATTCTAATGGTGCTGGAATCTGATACAGGTAAGAACTATAGAATTCCTACTATGCAGAAGAAGGCCATTTGGCCCATCACGTCTGCACCAAACCTCCAAAACAGCACTCTCGCTAGGCCCACTCCCCCGCCCTATCCGCGTAACCCCATAACCCCATCTAACCTGCTGATCCTTGGACAGTGGGAGGAAACCGGACACCCGGAGGAAGCCCACGCAGGCACGGGGAGAATGTGCAAACTCCACACAGACAGTCAGTCAAGACTGGAATCGAACCCGAATCCCTGGTGCGGTGAGGCAGCAGTGCTAACCACTGTGCCACCATGACGCCCCATTTATTATGTCATATTCGTATTTTTAATTAAAAAATAAAAATCCTGAAGAGGTTCTGCTACCAGGCCAGGATTACTACCTGTTTACAATTTTAACATGCTTGAACAAACTGTAGCTGGATTTTCTTCCACATCTGTATACTTAGTTGTTTCATATGGTTCACTGCCCATATAGGTCAGGAATCCACAAGCAGAAATTTGACAAAAATACATTTAAAACATTTTAATAATGGTTATTATGATATTCAAAAGAACAAATAAACATTGTTTCCCCTCATCCATTTTTTTAAAAGCACATTACTCTTTTGGTTTCAATTACCGTCACACATCCTTTGTCCATACACCCAAAAACCAAACACATCCAAAAACCGAATAGTTTTTTGAATGGAGCCCAACATGAGCCAACACGCACCTCGCTGACCTTTCGCATAGGAGGCCTGGGACTCCAGCTGACACAAACCCCACTGAATGGACCTGAGGTTTAGCGTGGGAAGTCTGTGTCCCAAACCATATGAACCTCGCTGACCAGGCCCGACCTTTAGGGCATCAGGTTTGTGACTCCAACCAACAGGAACCTTGCCGACTGGACCTGATGTTTTGCGTGGGATATCTGTGACCCAAGGCGAAATGACCCTTGCCGAGTGGACCTGACCTTTAGCGCATTTAGTCTGTGACCCAAGCCAACATGAACCTTGTTGAACTGACAAAGAAAGAACAAAGAAAAGTACAGCACAGGAACAGGCCCTTTGGCCCTCCAAGCCTGCGCCCACCATATTGCCCGTCTAATCTAAAACCTTCCACACTTCCAAGTCCATATCCCTCTATTCCCATTCTATTCATGTGTTTGTCAAGACTAACATGCTTCCACCAAATTCTCCGGCAGCGATTTCCAGGCACCCACTACCATCTGTAAAAAAAAAAAACTTCCCTCGCAGATCTCCTTTAAACTTTGCCCCTCCCACCTTAAACCTATGTCCCTTAGTAATTGACTCTTCCACTCTGGGAAAAAGATTCTGACTACCCAGTCTGTTCATGGCCCTCATAATGTTGTAGACTTCTATCAGGTCGTCCCTCAACCTCCTTCGTTCCAGTGAAAATACATCGAGTTTATCCAACCTCTCCTCATAGCAAATACCCTCCATACCAGGCAACATCCTGGTAAACCTCTTCTGTACCCTCTCCAAAGCCAATACATCCTTCTGATAGTGTGGCGACCAGAATTGAAAACTATATTCCAAATGTGTCCTCAGGTTCTGAGATGCAGATGCAGCAAGACTTGCCAATTTTTACACTCAACATGCTCTTAATAGTACATTACAGGTGAACTAATTATTCGGAGTTAAGAGGTACTGCTGTGTGTGAGAGTTGGCAAATGTAGAAATAACTTAGTATTTGTAGAATATGGCTGGCCTAGGTTTAGGCTATTATTATTAAGTAGGCCAAGGCTTACCACATATATGATAGGTCCAAACCCAAAAATATCAGAAAACCCAAATACAATCGGCCCCAAGGACAAAGGACACTCGACCTGTATGGCCAAAAGATAACAACACCATAGTGCTCATAAAAATCCTGCTTTATGAAGAAGTACTATTGACACAGGCTGCGGCTGGCTCCTCATTTCTCCAAAGTGTTAACATCTTTTCATCCCTACTTGCCTTAGCACTCTCTTTGAAGCCTTTTCATTGATTAGTTTCCCAATAAAGTAGAGTTGTATCTATATAGCACCTTTCAAAACCAAAGAGTATTGCGAAGCACTTTGCCGTGTATTAAGTACTTTTAAAAATTGTACTTAATGTTATAATGTAGGAAATCAATTTACTCACGGTAAACTCCCATAAACAGCAGTTCATTAACAACCACATAATGTGTTTTGGTGATGTGGTTGAGGGATAATTATTCATCAGGGCACTGTGCTTCTTTTTGTTCAAAGTAAGGCAGCAAGTGGGCAGCACGGTAGCACAAGTGGATAGCACTGTGACTTCATAGCGCCAGGGTCCCAGGTTCGATTCCCCGCTGGGTCACTGTCTGTGAGGAGTCTGCACGTTCTCCCCGTGTCTGCGTGGGTTTCCTCCGGGTGCTCCGGCTTCCTCCCACAGTCCAAGGTCGTGCAGGTTAGGTGGATTGGCCATGATAAATTGCCCTTAGTGACCAAAAAGGTTAGGAGGGGTTATGGGGATAGGGTGGATGCCCTATCCCCATAAGTGGGTCGATGCAGACTCAATGGGCAGAATGGCCTCCTTCTGCTCTGTATATTCTATTGTAACAGAAGAACAACTGCACCAGTAAGTGCCATGGGAAATTTTGCATCTACCTGAGAAGGCCTCCATTTAATGTCTCACCTCAAAGCCAGCACCTCTGAGAGTCCAGCACTCCCTCAGTAGTACCCTGTATTCTCAGTGTAGATTCTGGTGTGGGACTGGAACCCAGGAGCTTCGAATGCAAAAGTTGGTGTGCTATCACTGCGCCATGACAATATCTGCCTGAATTATTGCTTCCCAGAGTATGCCTAAGTTACTCATTCACCAATACAACCTGTAGCCTTCAGGCTTTCCTCACAGCTCCAGTCTAGCTTCATTCACACAATTGGATTCTCAGTTTGACTCCCAATGTTCCTGGTCTTCTCTTACCATCCACACGAATGGCTGCTTCGAACACTTTACTCAGCATCTAAAATTGAGAAGTCAGGGATGGCACTCTGCTTTTAGCACATTTGGAGCAACTGCTGGAGAGGTGTCTATCAGGGTATGCGTTTCCCTACTGTACAAGGTTTGGGTGTAGCACTCAGCAGAGTGATCACGCAAACCAGAGCCCTCCACTCATTGGCATCGCTGGCGACGTCCCAGTGCCACAATGACTTTCATATTTTCAAACCAGTCTTATTGCTCATTCTCAGTCACTCCCAGTTCTTTAATCCTAAACTGAAACTCTTCACTCCCACCCGCAACAGAGACCAGAGCCCTTTCAACTCTGGAATGACAAATACTGCAAGCTTGAGATCCAAGGAAGTTTGTATGCCAGCTGTGCCTTCAATTTCCCACTAATGTGCTCGCCTGTTCCCTCCTTTCCTACAAGCGGTGAATCTTTGTAACTATACCCCAGCTCAGCTTAAAACAGAGGAACTGGTCTCTGTGGACTAATAACACACCATGCAGTGTCATTGCCCATTCAGCATTCAAAGCCAGCAATGTTATATTCTCCTCTAAGCTGCAGACATCAATATCCTGCACCGCCCTCCTCTGAGAGCAGAAGTCTCCATTCCATCTTCCTCCCACTCTCACCCCCACCCCGCAAACCCTCCCAGAATTAACTCTCCAGGTCGGGCTACTACTGATCGCAAAGACTGCAGGGAATCTACTTAATTGCAGAGAATTGATCTGTTCAGATATCCACTGGGAAGTATTTCACTCCTGCGTCAGCTGGTAAAGACAAGTTAAGAACTGGCACGGTACCTCCCAAGTGCTCGTTCAGCAAATCCAACAGCTGCTCTGTGGATCCAACAACTGCTCACGTTGATTCAGAATATGCTTCTTGAGAGCCAGCAGCTGCTTCATGTGAACCACAAATGGTCCAAATCAACCTAGAAATGGTTTGCCACCTCTGATTCCTCATGTAAATATCAGGTAGCACATGCTACATCTCCCATTCCTGTGGCTCAATATCCTGATCAAAGGTATTTGGACCCTAAGGTCTGCTCTTCATTCCCACTTCAACCAAGACACATGCACACATATACAAACACATGCACACAGATACACCCACACAGATATACACACACACACAGATATACATACATATATACACACACACATAAACATACACATACACACACACACAGATGCATACACAGACACAGATAAACACACATACACACCGATACACATACACACACACATATATACACACAGATACACATACACACACACACAGATACACACACACATACACACAGGTACACACACATACACATACACACAGGTACACACACATACACACAGATATCCATAGATACACACACAGATACACACACAAACACACACATATAAACAGATATACACATGTACACACACATGCACATACACACACACAGAAAGATACCCACACACACACAAATACACACACATCCATACACACAGATGCACACACACATAGATGCACACACATAGACACACATACACACAGATAAACACACACATATACACACACACATATACACACACACAAATACACACACATACATACATACACACATACATACACACACACATACACACATACATGCACACACATATACACATGCACACCCAGACACACACACACACATGCAAACACACACATACACACAGATACACACACACATACACACAGATACACATACATACACACATAAACTCACACACATACGCAAAGATACACACACATACACACAGATACACACACATACACACACACAGATACACACACAAAAACACACATATAAACAGATATACACACGTACACACATACATGCACAGATACACACACACACAAATACACACATCCATACACACAGATGCACACACATAGATACACACGCATACACACACATAGACATATACACACACATACACACTCAGATACACATGCACACACACAGATAAACACACACATACACACACACACATATACACACACATGCACATACACACACGCATACACACATACATATACACATACACACACACATGCATGCACACATACATACACACATACACATGCACATACACGGACACATACGGACATTCATATACTCACTCATACATATACAGACACATGTAGTCCCATACACATACACACACACAAACACATACACACAGACGCACACATACACAGATACACACTGCAGGAACCTGGAAGTGACCATGTCAGGATGCCAGTTGTAATCTCTCCAGAGGTAGCGAATTAGGAAGACACCCACGCTCAAGTCATTGACTGACAGAAGTGTTGTATGTTTTATATCTTGGAGCTTTGCAAAGATGGCACATTACTTCATATGTGTGTATAAGGAATGTATTCACAGTGCTTTAAAATGCCTGAACTCTCATCCTTCCAGCAGCTAGCTACCAGCTTTGTTTACTTTTCTCTGAGTTCACACCCAGGCTTAACCAATCAATCACAGTGAGCATCGCTAGTAAACAGACTCACATAACCAAGTACAAAACAATCAGACAACTCAAGCAGGGTGTCAGTACACACATATCCGTTCGATGAAAGGCAAAGAAACTACAGATATTGAAAATGTGGATTGAAATCAAACAAACCAGTTTATAGAATTTCATAGTTCTAAGCATCTATTGCAATGTATCTATGGGTATGGAATCCTGGGGATCTACACTGGATGAGTAATCCAGATGCCTGGACGAATGCCCACGAGTTGCGAACTCAAATCCCGCCATGGCAGTTGGAGAATTTATGTGTTTAATCAAATAAATCTGGAATAAAAATAGCCAGTATCAGTAATGGTGACTTGTTAAACTATCACATTGTTGTACAAATCCATTTGATTCACTGATGTCCTTTGTTCTTACCCATTCTGGGTCATGTATGGCCTACTTGGCTCAAATTTGCCTTCTGGACTAACCTAGCAAGTCATTGTGTTACATTGTCAATCACCTTCTCAAGGACAATTCAAGGTGAATAATAAACGTTGGGTCTGTCAGTGATGCCCTCAGCTCATGAATGTATAAAAGAATCAATACAATGATATCTATTGTCTCACCTCAGATCTCTCACCCCTCCCCATGACCATCATCCCACGTGGTTCCAATTCCCCCATCACAAGGCATTCAACCTGACTGACCACTCATCATTCAGCATATCCCCACTGTCCCCACACCCTTTCCCCACCTACCCCCAGGAATAAACCTATTCCTGGCTGCTTTAGCCAAACCGATCGCTGTCAAATCGGCTGACTTCCAGTCAGGTAACTAATCAGTGAAATTCACCTTGTACTAGAGAATCACAGAACCATAGAATCCCTACAGTGTAGAAGGAGGCCATTTGGCCCATCGAGTCTGCACCGACCCCGTGAAAGAGCACCCGACCTAGGTCCTACCCCGTAACCCCACTCAATCTTTGGACACTGATGGGAAATTAGCATGACCAATCAATTTAACCTGTGCACATCTTTGGACTGTGGGAGGAAATCGGAGCACCCTCAGGAAACTCACGCAAACACGACGAGAAAGTGCAACCTCTGCACCGACAGTCACCCAAGGCCGGAATCGAAATCCGGTCCCTGGCACTGTGAGGCAGCAGTGCTAACCGCTGTGCCACCGTGCCGCCCCATCCTGAATTGTAGGACTTCCCAATACTTTCTGAGCCATCTGATTCAAATACCTCCCTCCCGCAAAGCCTTCTCCCCCCCCCCCCCCCCACTCCATCCTGCCACCTCACACTACTACCTGAGCTCAGTTAGAAACAGTGAACAGTAACAGACATCTGCAATGTGACTCTTAATAAAGTGTCAATTTGAGTGTCTGCAGAGATTAGTAAATAGCAACTGCATCACAATTTCAGAGTCTACAAAAGGATAATTGAGATGGAAACTTCACCATTTAAATACTCTGCTTCTAAGATAAATTCACAGCTCCCGAAGGTTAAGTGGTTTGAAGGAGTTACTTAACCCATCAGTGAAACCATGTTAGCAAACATAGGGTCAAATTGTACTCTTTAAAGATAGGTTGGTGCGTGTCAAGGCACATCCTGGAAGGCACCGCTTTTGCTATTTGACTCAGCATCACAAGGTGAATAAATATTTATTACCTCATTTAAATGGATTTGCAGTATGAGAGGACAGGCATTCCAAAGTGACATCAAGTGGGAAACAGCCTTGTGCTGAATTGCAGGGTCTGTGGACATTTTGTTCCCAAGAGTACTTTGTAATCAAATAACGGAATATGCAAACATTTACAAAAACGTAAGTGCTTAGAGGTGCATCACATTTACAGCACTGAAGTGGGCCATTTGGCCCATCTGGCCCATGCTGGTCCACAGGCGCCTCTCCCGACCTTCTTCCTTTAACCTCATCAGAATATCCTGTTTAATATGATTCTGTAACCCAAGAGCAAGCAGTGTCTAGACCAGGGATGAGTTATTTAATACCACTCATTCTTGCCAGAATCAGCAGGGTCATTCAAGGATCATTCAAATATGACACACTGATGGCCGAACTTTGCTCTTGGTTCATGTACTCATTTAATAGCTGTGCAGAGCAAAGAAGTGGAGTGGGGGATTTGGGGTGGAAGGGGAGGTGGTGTGCAGGGGACAGTGGGGGCGGGGGGGGGGGGGTCAAGGGGAGGGGGGGGGTGGTGAGGTTGGTGTGCCGGCCGTGAGGTTTGCAGTTTCCAACTGCAGATGGACACTTTGCTGGAGGTTGTATCACAGAAGGTCCCACCACAAACTCCACCCAAGTCAGGCAGCATCTAGCTTGCCCAGCTTCAATATTTTCGCAATGAACCAACAAAACCATTGGAAGAGAAAAGGGAAAATACATTTTGAATACCTTTATTGTTGTTCTCTCCGGATTTACCTGCAACAAGGGTCATGCGATGAATCTTTAATTCCTGGACAATTCAGGTCAGTCCAGAGGGGTTGACAAACCTGGGCTTTACCCTCTGCACGCAGTTCTCCAATCCAGACTCAAAAGTACAGTTCCGACCTGGAGCAAAATACTATGGCATTTACTCAATATTATTTCACTTGGGGCAGCACGGCGGCGCAGTGGTTAGCACTGCTGCCTCACGGCGCCGAGGTCCCAGGTTCGATCCCAGCTCTGGGTCACTGTCCGTGTGGCACATTCTCCCCGTGCTTGCGTGGGTTTCGCCCCCACAACCCAAAGATGTGCAGGTTAGGTGGATTGGCTGCGCTAAATGCACGGTAGCATTGTGGATAGCACAATTGCTTCACAGCTCCAGGATTCCAGGTTCGATTCCGGCTTGGGTCACTATCTGTGCGGAGTCTGCACATCCTCCCCGTGTGTGCGTGGGTTTCCTCCGGGTGCTCCCGTTTCCTCCCATAGTCCAAAGATGTGCAGGTTAGGTGGATTGGCCATGATAAAGCGCATCACCTCCATACTCCCAGAACGCCTTGATCCACTGCAATTCGCATACCGCTGCAACCGGTCCACATCAGACACCATTTCCCTGGCCCTACACTCATACCTAGAGCATCTCGAAAACAAGGACTCCTACATTAGACTCCTATTTATTGACTACAGCTCCGCCTTCAGCACCATAATCCCAGCCAAGCTCATATCAAAGCTCCAAAACCTAGGACTTGGCCCCCACTCTGTAACTGGATCCTCGATTATCTGACCAACAGACCACAATCAGTAAGAATGAATAATACCTCCTCCACAATAGTCCTCAACACCGGCACCCCGCAAGGCTGCGTACTTAGCCCCCTACTCTACTCCCTGTACACACACAACTGCGTGGCAAAACTTGGTTCCAACTCCATCTACAAGTTTGCTGACGATACGACCATAGTGGGCCGGATCTCAAATAACGATGAGTCCGAATACAGGAGGGAGATAGAGAACCTAGTGGAGTGGTGTAGCGACAACAACCTCTCCCTCAATGCCAGCAAAACTAAAGAGCTGGTAATTGACTTCAGGAAGCAAAGTACTGTACACACCCCTGTCAGCATCAACGGGGCCGAGGTGGAGATGGTTAGCAGTTTCAAATTCCTAGGGGTGCACATCTCCAAAAATCTGTCCTGGTCCACCCACGTCGACGCCACCACCAAGAAAGCACAACAGCGCCTATACTTCCTCAGGAAACTAAGGAAATTCGTCATGTCCACATTGACTCTTACCAACTTTTACAGATGCACCATAGAAAGCATCCTATCGGGCTGCATCACAGCCTGGTATGGCAACTGCTCGGCCCAGGACCACAAAAAACTTCAGAGAGTCGTGAACACCGCCCAGTTCATCACACGAACCTGCCTCCCATCCATTGACTCCATTTACACCTCCCGCTGCCTGGGGAAAGCGGGCAGCATAATCAAAGACCCCTCCCACCCGGCTTACTCACTCTTCCAACTTCTTCCATCGGGCAGGAGATACAGAAGTCTGAGAACATGCACGAACAGACTCCAAAACAGCTTCTTCCCCACTGTCACCAGACTCCTAAATGACCCTCTTATGGACTGATTTCATTAACACTACACCCTGTATGCTTTATCCGATGCCAGTGCTTTTGTAGTTACATTGTATATGTTGTGTTGCCCTATTATGTATTTTCTTTTATTCCCTTTTCTTCTCATGTACTTAATGATCTGTTGAGCTGCTCGCAGAAAAATACTTTTCACTGTACCTCAGTACACGTGACAGTGAACAAATCCAATCCAATCCAATCCTTAGTGTCCAAAATTGCCCTTAGTGTTGAGTGGGGTTACTGGGTTATGGGGATAGGGTGGAGGTGTTGACCTTGGGTAGGGTGCTCTTTCCAAGAGCCGGTGCAGACTCGACGGGCCGAATGGCCTCCTTCTGCACTGTAAATTCTATGATAAAATTGTCCCTTAATTGGAAAAACTGAATTGGGTATTCTAAATTTATTAAAACAAAAAAAAAATTATTTCACCTATCCCTCTGATAATGCCATCGTGTTAAACTTGCCTCAACTGTCTTTGTATTGGTTGAAAAAAAATAGACTGATTTTTGTTTCGCACAATCAGAGGCAGATATTTTAGTCAGATAATCCTCCCTTGAAAGGTAGACAATATGGCCTGAATTTTCATAATGCCCTTTCCGCCGCCAGTCAGTGGGGTTTCCCAAGGGAAACCCATGGGCGGGGGTGCTCTCCCGGCGGAGCGGAGAATCCCACCAGCAGAGAATTTACCCCAGTGTTGATGGTACCTCTTGAGGGCCTTGAGGTGTCATCTGTGTGTCGTCCAAGTTTCTGAGCCCTATGGAAGAGTTGGGAGGACGACTGCCTTGTACACAAGGATCGTGGTGTCGGCACGGATGTCATGGTCATCAAACATTCTTGTCCTTAGGCGTCTGAAGGAGGCGCTCATGGACTGGCGACAATGTTGGATCTCCACATCAATAGAGAAGAGGTGTCTCCCCAGGCATGGGAGCATTCCACATTTGGGACTGTTGAAGAATAAAATCATATATTGGAAAAAATAAAAATAAAGACTGGGCAAGAAAATCCTCATGGAAATCATTTAATACATTTGTGGTTATTAAAGATGTTATATTTAAGCTATTCTTAACAAGGGTAACAGGGAGAAGACAGGAGAATGGGGGTGAGATAAATCTCAGCCATGATCGAAAGACAGAGCAGACTTGATGGGCCGAATGGCCTACTTCTCCTGCTATATCTTATGGTCTGAACACCCAGTAGCATAATTGTTATTTAGTATCTGATGCTTTTTCAGCCTCATGCTGTGTGAGGTGCACTGCCTGTGTTTTTAAGATATAGCTTGCCCGGAGGGTACAAAAGTCCCCAGAGACACAAGTATGAGCGACAAGCATTAAAAATTGTATTTGTATTAAATATTCTGTCATTACACAGAGAGGAGGAGAATACTTTCTCAGCTTAACCTCCCTTTCACAGAATAAAATCATTTTGAGAGCACTGTGTGGGCTTATTGATTTGAACTCTGGTTCCTCCATTGTGCTGCTGCCGTGACTGATACAGTGGCTGATGCAGGGGATGACTTAACTCAGATTTCACTTATGGAAGAAAGAGCAAACTTGCATTCATCGAGCACCTTTCATGATCTAATGATGTTGCAAAGCGTTTTACAGCCAGTGAAGTATTTTTTGAAGGGTAGTTTGTGTGGTATTATAGGTATTATGGTACCTGATAGGCTGGAGCACCATTGGTGGAAACTGTATGCTTTCTATTAGTTAGGATGTATGGTAGCTCCACCCTGCTAGGTAAGGCGCTGTTCTCTCCTCATCCACCCCGTTAATCAAAAAATCTCCCTGGCCTCCGGTTCACACTCAGTGGAGGTAAAGGGGTTCTGTGCAGCAAACCTCACAGTCCAGGGAAGGGAGTTCAAAAATTTCCGTCGCTACGTCCTTCCCCATCTCTGCATGGCTACACTCCTGGGTTTAGACTTCCAGTGTAACCTCCAAAGTCTAACCTTTAAATTCGGCGGCCCTATACCCCCCCTTACTGTCTGCGGCCTCGCGACCCTTCAGGTCGACCCGCCTTCCCTGTTTGCGAATCTCACCCCGGAGCCACCAGGAGCAGACGGTACAGTGCCCAGGACCGGATCTTTATTAGGTCAGAGGTCCAAAGGCTACTGAGGGAAGGGGTCATTGAAGCCAGTAACAGCCCCTGGAGAGCTCAAGGAGTGGTGGTAAAGATCGGGGAGAAGCATAGGATGGTCATCGACTACAGTCAGACCATCAACGGGTTTACGCAGCTGGACGCGTACCCTCTCCCCCGCATATCCGACCTGGTAAACAGGATCGCGCATTACAAGGTCTTTTCCACGGTGGATCTCAAGTCCGCCGACCACCAGCTCCCCATCCATACTGGTGACCGCAAATACATTGCCTTCGAATCCTTAACCTTACATACAACAAGGATAAATGCGTGTTTAGCACCGACCGCCTAGCCATCCTCGGCTACGTAGTGCGAAATGGAGTTATAGGCCCCGACCCTGAACGCATGCGCCCCCTTACGGAGTTCCCCTTCCCTCACTGCTCCAAGGCCCTGAAACGTTGCCTAGGGTATTTTACCTACTACGCCCAGTGGGTCCCCAACTACGCAGACAAGGCCCGTCCCCTGATCCAATCCACAGCTTTTCCCCTGTCGATAGAGGCCCGCCAGGCCTTCAGTCGCATCAAAGCAGACATTGCAAAGGCCACGATGCACGCCATCGATGAGTCCCTCCCCTTCCAGGTCGAGAGCGATGCATCCGACGTAGCTCTGGTGGCCACCTTCAACCAAGCGAGCAGACCAGTGGCCTTCTTCTCTCGTACCCTCCATGCTTCGAAATCCGCCACTCCTCAGTCAAAAAGGAGGCCCAGGCTATAGTAGAAGTGTGACATTGGAGGCATTACCTGGCCGGCAGGAGATTCACTCTCCTCACGGACCAACGGTCGGTGGCTTTCATGTTTGATAATTCACAGCGGGGCAAGATAAAAAATGACAAGATCTTGCGGTGGAGGATCGAACTACCAACCTACAACTACGAGATCTTGTATCGTCCTGGGAAGCTAAATGAGCCTCCTGACGCCCTGTCCAGCGGCACATGTGCCACCGCACAAGTGGACCGCCTCCGAGCCCTCCACGAGGACCTCTGCCACCCGGAGGTCACTCACTTTTTCCATTTTGTCAAGACCCGCAATCTGCCCTACTCCATCGAGGAGGTCAGGCCAGACACCAGGGACTGCCAAATCTGCGCAGAGTGCAAACCTCACTTCTACCGACCAGAGAAAGCGCGCCTGATAAAGGCTTCCCTTCCCTTTGAACGCCTCAGCATGGACTTCAAAGGCCCCCTCCCCTCTACCGACTGCAACACGTACTTCCTGAGCATGATTGATGAGTACTCCCGGTTCCCATTCGCCATCCCCTGCCCCGACAGGACCGCAACCACCGTCATCAAGGCCCTCCATAGCATCTTTGCACTGTTCGGGTTCCCCGCTTACATACATAGTGATAGGGGGTCCTCTTTTATGAGCGACGAACTGTGTCAATTCCTGCTCAGCAAGGGCATCGCCCCGAGCAGGACGACCAGTTACAACCTTCAGGGTTACAGACAGGTAGAGAGGGAGAACGGAACAGTCTGGAAGACCGTCCTACTGACCCTACAGTCCAGGAGCCTCCCAGTCTCCCGCTGGCAGGAAGTCCTCCCGGATGCCCTCCATTCCATCCGGTCACTGCTTTGTACGACCACCAACAAGACACCTCACGAACATCTCCTTGTCTTCCCCAGGAAGTCCTCCTCTGGGACCTCGCTCCCGACCTGGCTGGCAGCACCCAGACCCATCCTGCTCCGAAAACATGTGCGGGCGCACAAGTCGGACCAGTTGGTCGAGAGGGTCCATGTGCTCCATGCTAACCCCCAGTATGCCTACATGGCGTACCCCGATGGCCGACAAGATTCGGTCTCCCTACGAGACCTGGCACCCGCCGGAACCCCACGCACAACCCAGCCACCAGTCCCACCCTCCTCTCCACCGGGGCACCTTACAGGAGGATTGTTCCTTCCGCGGGCCCCGTCTAGGCCCCCCCCCCCCCCACCCACTGACGCTCCCCGCAGGCGCTCCCTTTCCAGGTCAACCGTTTTCCCCACCAGGTGCCGAAGCTGCCATGGAGATCGAAGCCACGCTCCCGGAGTCACAGATGCCCGCGCCTCCACCGGAGTCACCGCCAAAGCTCCGACGATCACAGAGGACGAGCAGGGCCCCCGATCGACTGATTGCTTCATTTTAAATTGTAGACTGTAAACTGCAAACTGATTGCTCCATTTTAAATTGTAAACTGTAAATGTAAATCTTCAAATGTACATAGCTATCAGAATTGTAAATAGTTACAAAACACTGTACGGAGGTATTACGGTACCTCCATAACTAATTCTACCACATTGCCATGTTTGTAGTATCAGGCCACCACCCCCGCCGGACTCTTTTTTAACAGGGGGTGAATGTGGTATTATAGGTATTACGGTCCCTGATAGGCTGGAGCACCATTGGTGGAAACTGTATGCTTTCTACTGGTTTGGATGTGTGGTAGCTCCACCCTGCTAGGCGGGGTATAAGAACCCGTGCCACCCCAGCAGCTTTCATTCTGTAACTGAGCTTCTGGGGGAAACATCTAGCTTATTAAAGCCTTCAGTTGGACCACAACATCGCTTTAGTGGTCATTGATCGTGCATCAGTTTGTAATGTGGGAAAAAGCACGACCAATTTGCACGCAGCAGTCTCTCACCAACACCAATGTGATAAGTGACCAATTAACCTATTTAATTATCTCGGTTGAGGGACAGACATCGGTAAGGGCACCAGGAGGATCTGCCCTGCTCCTTTATAAAATAGTGCTTCAGGCTTTTTTTACACCCTCCTTTTGAAAGTTTCTTTCCCAGAATGTGGGTATCACTGGCCAGGCCGGCATTTTCATTACAAATCCCGAATTGCCCCTGAGAAGGTGGTGGTGAGCTGCCTCCTTGAACTGCTGAAGTCAATATTGTGTAGGTACACCCGCAGTGCTGTTAGGGAGGGAGTTCCAGTGTTTTGACGCAGCGACGTTGAAGCAACAGCGATGTAGTTTCAAGTCAGGTTGGTGTGTGCCTTGGGCTGGGATTTTATAGCCCTATCATGGCTTGTTTACCCCCACCGGTGGGTGTGGGGGGCCATTGAGATTGCCGTTTACTTCAGTGGGACCATAACATCCCTGTGGGTGGTAGGGGGCGTACGTTCCTGACGTTGGAGGGGAACTTGCAGGTGGTGGTGTTTCCAAACATCTGCTGCCCTTGTCCTTCTAGGTGATAGAGCTTGGAAGGTGCTGTCAAATTAACCTCAATGAGTTGCTGCAGTGCATGTTGCAGTTGGTACACACTGCTGCCACAGTGCAGTACTGGTGAGCGAGTGGACATGGTCTTTCATGGACGGGGTGCCAATCAAGTGGGCTGCTTTGTCCTGGGTTGTGTCAAGTTTGTTGACTGTTGTTGGAGCAGGTAAGTGGAGACTATTCAATCACACTGCTGACTTGTGACTTGTAAGTGGTGGACAGGCTTTGGGAGTCAGGAGTTGAGTCACTCGGCACAGACTTCCCAGCCTCTGACCTGCTCTTGTAGCCACATCATTTATGTGGATCGTCCGGTTCAGTTTCTGGTCAATGGTAACCCCCAGGTTGTCGGTAGTGGGAGATTTATCAATGTCAATGCCATTGGTAATCAAGGGGAGATGGGAGGATTCTCTCTTGTTGGAGATGGTCATTTCCTGGCACTTTGTCTGGCATGAATGTCATTTGTCAATCATCAGCCCAAGCCTGGATATTGTCCAGGTCTTTTTATACATGGGCACAAGCTGTTTAGTATCTGAGGAGTTGCAAATGGCACTGAACATTTTGCAATCATCAGCAAACATCCCCACTTCCAACCTTATAATGAAGGAAGATCATTGATGAAGCAGCTGAGGATGCTGGGGTCTAGGAAACTATCCTGAGGAACTCCTGCAGTGATGCCCTGAGGTTGAAATGATTGACCTCCACCAATAACAGTCATCTTCCTTTGTGCCAGGTATGACCCCGTCCAGCAGAGGGTTTCCCCCCCAATTCCCATTGACTCTCGTTTTGCTAGGATTTCTGGATGCCATACTCAGTAAAATATGGCCTCGATGTCACGGGCTGTCACTCTCACCTCTCTAAAACTGTAATGAGGTGGGTAGTTGGGTGGCTCGAGCAGGACCCAAACTGAACATCAGTGAGCATGTTGTTGCTGAGTAAATGCGCTTTTTTATCATTGTTGACGACCTAACATCACTTGAAAATGAAATGAAAATCACTTATTGTCACAAGTAGGCTTCAATGAAGTTACTGTGAAAAGCCCCTAGTCCCCACATCCCAGCACTTGTTCAGGGAGGCTGTTATGGGAATTGAACCGTGCTGCTGGCCTGCCTTGGTCTGCTTTCAAAGCCAGCAATTTAGCCCTGTGCTAAACACCCCCTGTCACTTCGCTGATGATTGAATGTGGGCTGATGAGGCGGTAATTGCCACATTGGAATTGTCCTGTTTTTTTGTGCATGAGACATACCTGGACTGATTGTCACATTGCCCAGTAGATGCCAGTGTGTTGTAGCTGTACTGGAACAGCTTGGTTAAGCTTATCCTTGAGCAGAAGAATTCAATACTACTGCTGGAATGTTGTGGGGGCCCATAACCTTTGCCGTATTGATCCATGCAGCCATTTCTTGATATCATGTTGAGTGAATTGACTTTATTGAATTGGCAGAAGATTGGCATCTGGGGACCTCAGGAGAAGGCTGACATGGATCATTCCACTCCAGATGAAAATTTATTGCAAATGCTTCAGCCTTTGCGTATTGCACTGATGTTCCAGGGATCCCTCATCAGGATGGGCAAACTTCAGGAGCCTGCTCCTCCTGTTGATTGTCCATCATCATTCAAGACTGAACATAACAGCACGACAGAGCTTTATCCGATGGGTTGGCTGTGCAGTCGATGAGCTCTGTCTATCACATGCTGCCTTGACTGTTTGGTAGGCAAGTAGTCCTGAGTTATAGCTTCACCAGGTTGACACCTCATTTTGCACAGTAGCACAGTGGACGGCATGGTAACACAGTGGTTAGCACTGTGGCTTCACAGCACCAGGGTCCCAGGTTCGATTCCCGGTTTGGGTCACTGTCTGCGTGGAGTCTGCACGCTCTCCCCGTGTCTGCGTGGGTTTCCTCCGGGTGCTCCGGTTTCCTCCCACGGTCCAAAGATGTGCTGTTAGGTGATTGGGGCATTCTGAATTCCCCCTCAGTGTACCCTTAACAGAGTGTGGCAGCACGGGGCATTTCACAGTAACTTCATTGTTAATGTGAGCCCGCTTTTGACACTAATAAAGATTAGTATTGTTATTATTTTCCAACAGTTGATAGTTTCACGGTCACTATTACCGAGAATAGTTTTCAATTCCAAAATTTATGAATTGAATTTTTAAACTTCATGAGCTGCTATGGTGAGGTTCGAGCCAATGTCCCTGGAGTATTAGCTTGGGCCTTTGGATTACTCATCTCAGTGGCATTACCACTCGGCCTTCATCTTCTCCATCCAAAAAAACAGTACCTTTGACAGTGCAGCACTCAATCTCGGCTGAGAAACCAGTGCATTGCTGAATATGTGCCTAAGCCTCTGAAGCAGGACTTTGATTGAAACCCGCTGATTCCTGCAGCTACCATTCCCAGACTGCTGGTCACAGTTTATGCTCTGAGTGCTCCTGGGGCATGCATCAGACTCGAATAGAGAACTCAGTGCACATGAGTGAACACTGAAATGTGTGAAGCTCTCTGCCAATCATTTGAAACATAATTATTTATGGCTGGATTCTCCGTTCTGGGGACTAATTGCTCCCATCAAGCGGAGACTGGTCTTCGTTGACGCTAGGAGTGGTGGCCAGGTGCGATTCCCTCTCCTTTTCCATTCAAATTTATGCATGGTGGAGAACCCAGGCGATTCTGTCAGAATCCCAGAATTCGGCGCCATTTTGAGTAGGCGGCCTGATACCGAGATCCAGAGGCAGGCCCCTCCCCCCACCATGCAATGCAAATCCTATCCCTCCTCATCCACTGACAAGTGGAGGCACAATCCCCCCCCCATGGGAATAATGGGTCACACCCCCAACAGAACACATGAATGACGGTGACCCAACCCCCCCCCCCAATCTGAGACCCTCAACAGACCTCCCCATCAGACCCCGCATCACACCCTCATCACACCCCCATCAGAGATGCCCATCAAAGACCCCCAATAGTTGTGCCCAACAGAGACTACAACAGAGTGACCCCCATTGAAGACCCCTGCTGAAAGAGCATTTCTGGCAATGGAGTGAAAAATCACTGCCTTTTCACTTACCCTTTCCTAACGTCTGCTGTCTCAGTCAAAAGTGTTTAAAGCACCAGCTGTTACAAGTGTCAGAGGCCTCCCTGAAAGGCCAGTGCACTTCAAACAGAGCAAAATCCCTTGACGGCCTTTGAAATTCAAATCTTTCATTGAATTTTAAACAGCAATACGTGGATTAGCCAGTGATTGACAGTATTATTACTCCAGAGACAGCTACTTGCTGGATTGCTGACCTATCTTTCCCTTCACGCTTGAATGCATCTCCATTACCCTGCTTTGATGCTAACCACAATGTTTATAAACACTCTTGATACAATTGACAGCTCCACACCACAGCAAATGCAGCCAAGTGCTTTTACTTCCCCGTTACCACAGCAGAAAGCATGATTCCGGCTGAGAGGCCTGGAGCATCATGGGGAGTTGGAGAATCGGGCTTCTCGCTAATAATCAGATTCAAATAGGTGCAAATGACCCATTCACATCTTCTCACTGGCACAAGGTGTGTAGTTCTCTGCCACCGCTGGCGGGGGACAACGCTTCGGAATAGGATTGTCGCCCGCCACTGATCACATTTCTAGGCTGACACTCGATTCTCTGCCAGATCGGCAGACCCCCTACCAGCATTGGGCAGGAGAGAATCCACCCCTTAGATCACAGAGGAGCTGAGAGACCTCCGTACATGTTCGGGATGCTTTCTCCTGCACTACATCAGATTTCTACTGCCAAGCACGTATCGCCTCACTCCACAATCAGGGTACAGATTTAGTTCACGATTCACACAGAGAGATTTATATCAGCTCAAAGCAGGAATGCCTGCCATCAGCACAGTTAAAATGTGTGTACATCAAAGGCTGCTCCTTTTTTCATTAAAATTAAATGTGATAACATTTTTCTCAAATACCTGGAGGTGACAGGAATCCTAAGATTTGGCATTTTATTTGAATTCAACATTCAACTTTCTAATATTGGGTTCAGGAACTCTTCCCGTTCCTTCAAAGGTGCCATCTGCTGCTGCAATAATGCATAATGGGCGACTGCTTTATGGAGCGCCTCCCTTCAGTGCACAAGTATCACCGCGAGTTTCCAATCGTCTGTCATTTTAATTCTTCACTCCACTCCCACTCTGACCTCTCTGTCCTCGGCCTGCTACTTTGTTCCACTGAAAATACATGAATAGGATGGGAATAGAGGGATACGGACCCCGGAAGTGTCGAAGATTTTAGTTTAGACGGGCAGCATGGTCGGCGCAGGCTTGGAGGGCCGAAGGGCCTGTTCCTGTGCTATACTTTTCTTTGATGTGGAGACGCCGGCGTTGGCCTGGGGTTAGCACAGTAAGAAGTCTTACAACACCAGGTTAAAGTCCAACAGGTTTGTTTCGATGTCACTAGCTTTCGGAGCGCTGCTCCTTCCTCAGCTGAATGAAGAGGTATGTTCCATAAACATATATATAGACAGATTCAAAGATGCCAGACAATGCTAGGAATGCGAGCATTAGCAGGTGATTAAATCTTTACAGATCCAGAGATGGGGTAACCCCAGGTTAAAGAGGTGTGAATTGTGTCAAGCCAGATCAGTTGGTAGGATTTCACAGGCCAGGTGGTGGGGGATGAATGTAATGCGACATGAATCCCAGGTCCCGGTTGAGGCCGCACTCATGTGTGCAGAACTTGGCTATAAGCTTCTGCTCGGCGATTCTGCGTTGTCGCGCGTCCTGAAGGCCGCCTTGGAGAACGCTTACCCGGAGATCAGAGGCTGAATGCCCTTGACTGCTGAAGTGTTCCCCTACTGGGGAGACATGAGGTAGACTGGCGTATGAGGTAGACAACGTTGGCCGAGTCGCACGAGTATGTACCGCATACCTGGTGGGTGGTGTTCTCACGTGTAATGGTGGTATCCATGTCGATGATCTGGCACGTCTTGCAGAGATTGCCATGGCAGGGTTGTGTGGTGTCGTGGTCGCTGTACTGAAGGCAGGGTAGTTTGCTGTAAACAATGGTTTGTTTGAGGTTGCGCGGTTGTTTGAAGGCAAGTAGTGGGGGGGTGGGGATGACCTTGGCAAGATGTTCATCTTCATCGATGACGTGTTGAAGGCTGTGAAGAAGATGTCGTAGTTTCTCCGCTCCGGGAAAGTACTGGACGACGAAGGGTATTCTGTCGGTTGTGTCCCATGTTTGCCTTCTGAGGAGGTCGGTCCGGTTTTTCGCTGTGGCGCGTTGGAATTGTCGATCGATGAGTCGAGCGCCATATCCCGTTCGTACGAGGGCATCTTTCAATGTCTGTAGATGTCTGTTACGCTCCTCCTCGTCTGAGCAGATCCTGTGTATACGGAGAGCTTGTCCATAGGGGATGGCTTCTTTAATGTGTTTAGGGTGGAAGCTGGAGAAGTGGAGCATCGTGAGGTTATCCGTGGGTTTGCGGTAAAGCGAAGTGCTGAGGTGACCGTCCTTGATGGAGACGAGTGTGTCCAAGAATGCAACTGATTTTGGAGAGTAGTCCATGGTGAGTCTGATGGTTGAATGGAACTTATTGATGTCATTGTGTAGTCGTTTCAGTGATTCTTCGCGTGGGTCCAAAGGAAAAAAATGTCATCGATGTATCTGGTGTATAACGTCGATTGAAGGTCCTGTGCGGTGAGTAGGTCTTGTTCAAACTTGTGCATGAAGATGTTGGCGTATTGGGGTGCAAATTTGGTCCCCATGGCTGTTCCGTGCGTCTGGATGAAGAACTTGTTGTCGAGGGTAAAATTACATTGTAATTCTCCCAATGGCGTGGATCAGGCTTCCTGCTGACTGGTGGCGTGAGCGTCATTTGCATGTATTTGCATCTCATCAACGCTCATTAAAACAACCGCCTGCCTGCAGCCCATCAGCCCTGCTAGTCGAGCGTTAGGCCAGCAGGAAATTACGTCGGCGTCAAACCCGATTGCTAAAGAACGGCGTGCCCAAGGCGGTCCTCGGTTCGTAAGCGACTTTGAGGTGAGTGCAACAAAGGCTTTCTGCCATAGTGCTGCCCTGCCCCTGATGTGCTGTGCACCAGTCTGCTGTCCAGCTCTATGCCGAGCTGGTCTTCATGGGCAGCACTGTGTTGCTGAACCCATGGACCCTCCTGTGGCAGCTACTCGTACAGGGCCTGGGGTTGGTGAATGCAGGGGTTGCCTTCTCCCTTAGTGCCACACACCAGTGTGTATCCAGACAGCACCCTCCTGTGTGACTCACGCAGCCACCACAAGTTTGAGCAGGGGGTGGGGGGAGGGGGGGAGGGGTGCGAGGTGCTGGCCTGTCGAAGACCAGAGGGGAAATGTGGAAGAAGGGCTTTGCAAGGAGTGGGGGTGAGAGGGCAAGGGCTCATGGTGGCAGGCAGAGGGGCAAGGATGTAGGTGAAGAAGACAAACAATGGATGTCAGAGGGCAAATCGAGGTGAAGGGAAGCTGCACCCTGACAAGACTGCATGAAAAGCTTACAAACACGGTAACCAAATGAATATTATTTCCGGGAAGTGGATGCATGAAGACTCCAGGTGTGATGGGCTGATGTCCAAGTGGGACCTGGGCACCTTGCAGGTGTTGGGCTTCGGCGGGTGGGGGGTTGTTGAATCGAGGAACAGATTTCTTCTTGAGGCTGCGAACTTTTTCCCTCTGGTTCGCAGACACCCTGCACGATCTGGTGAAGGCAGGTGGGTTTGAGAGAGTGGTAGGACTATGCTGGGACTGGTGTACATATCTGGTGCCAGTACTTTCGAATCGACCGGCTGAGGGCAGGTGGATGAATCAGCCGATGGTCCATCAGAAAATTTGGAGGGGAACTTACCTGTGCATAATTAATGAGGTTCCAAGGGCAGGATCTGGAGCGGGACCTTGTCATTCTGACCAGAGAGGCGGCCCTGGAGCCGGCAGCTAATTCTCTTAGTCACAAAAGTGGAGAATTCCGCCCGGTTATCTCTGTTTCTTTCTCTCCAGATGTTGCAAGGGCTGCAGGGTATTTCCAACGTTTTTTACTTCCGATTGTAACTCCGCACTAATTTGCTTTTGCATTGTCTTTTTCTAATTCATTGAATTCCAGATGAATGTTTGTCCCAATTTAATGATGCAAGACATGCTCTACAGGGAGGCAGTGGCTTACTGGCATTGTCACTGGATTAATAATCCAGATAACCAGAGTAATGGTCTGGGGACCCAGGTTCAAATCCCACCACCGCAGATGGTGAAATTTGAATTCAATAAAAAATCTGGAATTCAAAGTCTGATGATGACCCTGAATCGATTGTCGTAAAAGCCACTCAGGTCCTTCGGAGAATGAAAACTGTCTCCTTACCAGGTCTGTCCGACATGTGACTCCAAACCCACAGCAATGTGGTTGACCATCAAATCCCTTAGGGATGGGCAATAAATGCTGTCCTAGTCGCAACATATCGCCTGTCAGATATTGTTTCCATGTGTTGTGAATAATGTTTTTTCCCCTGTTCCTGCAGAACATGTGTTGATAAACTGCCAGATGATTTCAGTTTCACTGACCAGCATTAGCTTCATGAGGTAAGGGCAAAAAGAATACTGATGTGTTGGGTGTTCTGGATCACAAACAGGTCACCAACATTGGAAGTGGTGCAACTCTATTTTATTATAAGGTTAACTATATTAACATACTTGAACTGTGGGTAAATGCAATACCAGCTTTAACTGTTGACCCTTGCCTAGTCATAACCAGGTGATGCACTCAGCACATGGTGAATGTCTGTGTTGCAGGCTGTGAGCTCTGTGCTCCGAGCTGGCTGCTACTAGAATGAGCGGGAACTCTCCTGTCCCCTGTCTTTATAGTGCGTGTGCTCTCACTGGTGATTGGCTACGGTGTTGTGTATGCTGATTGGTCCCACTGCATGTCCATCAGTGTGTGTGTGTCTGCACCATGATATACTGGTGTATATTATGACAAATACTACCTAGGGTGGAACGGTTCCACAGTGGTTAGCACGGCTGCCTCACAGTTCCACGGACCTGGGTTCAATTCCAGCCTCAGGTGACTGTGTGGAGTTTACACCTTCTCCCCGTGTGTGAGTGGGTTTCCTCCGGGTGCTCCGGTTTCCTCCCACAGTCCAAAGATATGCAGGTTAGGTGGATTGGCCATGCTAAATTGTCCTTAGTGTCCAAAAGGTTAGGTGGGGTTCTTGGGTAATGGGGATAGGATGGAGGCGTGGGCTTATGTAAGGTGCTCTTTCCAAGGGTCGGTGCAGACTCGATGGACCGAATGGACTCCTTCTGCACTGTAGGAATTCAGTGGTTTCTATGAACTGAGTGATTCAGAAAGTGCAGGCATGTTCTTCTTCAGAGATGTGTCCGCTGAAGAAACTGGGCAGAACCACAAAGCAAATTAAATGTTCAAAATATATCAGGTGGAATTTAATGATCTACTCACCCTGACGATGAATTTGGTGGCATTTAATCTGGCGGACAATTAATGCCCGCTGAAGGATTTCATTCTGTTACTGCATGCAGGAAGCCCAGAAAGCAAACCCCTTCTTGCGTCTGCTTGCAGGCCCTGGGGTGGGGACTGGGTCCTCATTCCATAGCACTCAGGGCTTGGTTGAGGAACCCAGCATTGCCAAAAGTAGTCTCTTTTCCCTTACCTCCGACCCTCCCTCTCCTCCTCTCCTGTGACCCTGCCAGTCTGTGATCCCCATCCTGCCCTCACTTATCTTTGGCCTGGGGTCCCTCGTTGATCCTGGGCCTCTGCTGGGTGCATTTCTAGCAGCCTCCACCACTCCCAGTGGCGCTGATGGACAATGGAGTGTCCCTGGCCTCCGATTGGCTGGCCGCTCCCAGGGTTAGGGTGGGGGGTGGGATTTCTGTTGCAGCGTGCTGGATACCATTCGACAGGGCCTGGTGCAATCTCTTCACACTTCCATGTCTTGTCGCACTACTGTCGGCGGAGTGGTAGGCTCCGTCACTTGCGCGTAAGTCCCATTGATTTTGATGTTGTTCAAGCATCTGAGCAACTTTTCATCCTCTTTTTCCATTCTTTGGTATTGAACCCCTCTTTGACACTTCAGCTGTTGTGGTGAAAGTGTAGCTGTTGATTTATCCCATTTTTTCCACGATGGACGAACACTGTACTCGTCTCCAGAGCATCTTTTCCTCTTATTTTGCCATGGGGCTCTCTGCGACACAAGTTAAAGTTCACATTTCAAAAACATTTCCACTGGTTTCACATTTTCAACCACATTTCTGATCACTTTCTTCTTTTCCAATTGTTTTTCAAGCTTATGAATCTTTTAATTCAGATTGCCATCAATTCTGGTAAGTTGACTTGTTTTTATTTCAGAGCTGTTCGTCAAAGTCTTATATAAGTTTTACCTGGACATTCAGTTTAACGCAGAATCTTTTTTCAATTTCGTCACTGATTGCTGCTTAGACTCTTTCAATTCATTAATTAGGTCTTCAATCTATTCTGCTTTTCAGCTTTTAAAGGCTGGATTTTCTCTTCAATACTGCGCATCTAATTCATTTTTTTCTGATTGGACCAAAATTAAAGAAGCTCAGCAGTTTTGGGTTTTAATTCTGCTTTCTGACTCATCAGTAATTCTTCAACTGTTACTGGCATTTTGCACAAAGTTCATCAACTTTTAGTTGAAGATCCTTTTTTCTATTTGTTTCTACAAATTCATGGCATTTCAGGATCTCTGTTAAGTGTTCTACCTCTTGTGTTCAACTCGCTGCAGACCTCTCTGTTTTAGAGTTCTGCTTTCGGATCGCAAAAGCAGAGAATACTGGCCTTTGCTGGTCTTTAAAGCTGACTCTTTAGTCGTGATTCGTTCAAAATAGTTCATTTGTTCTCTCATTCAGAGTGAGCTCTGACGCCGACTTGGGAATCCGGGGCGGGACCCAAGAATGGGGCTATGTCCCCATACCAGCGCCAAGACGCGGGCATTTCATCCTGTACTTTCATTAAGAAAGTCCAGAGTGATTCTTCAATTTGCATGGGGCTAGCAGAGCCCCGGAGTGCTTCTCGCAGCTCTGGCTGCGGATACGGGGCCCTGCACGTCTGGTCGGGGGTCCGCACATGCGCACGGTGACGGCCTGCGGCAGCCGCCCCGTGCGACATGGCGGACCTCACCCACGGAGTGACACCAGGAATGTCAGTCCCCCCCCCGAGATTGCGCGCTTGCCTGGCTGTCTGTGATGCCCCCCTCCCCCTGGTGCAGGATCCCCCCTGCTCCTCACCGTGGCGGCCGTTCCCGACAGGAAAAAAGTGGTTAGAACCACGCCATCGGGAACTCGGACAGTTGTCCTCGCAGAATCGCTGCGGGGGGGCTCTGTCAATGGCCCCCTACCCGCGCCGCATAGACCGTGCGCGCATGATTCCCGGCGATTCCCCACGATTTCGGCATGGAGGCTCGGAGAATCCCACCTCTGGCTTCTCCCACCGAGTTTTTAAACAGTAATTTCTGACCACTGAAGCATTTAAAAGTTTCTCGGGACTTGCTTTGTCCTGGAATTTAAAAGTTGCAGCCCAGCCATCTGCACTGTGGGAATTGAAGCTGGACTTCCAAAAGTTCCTATGAAGTCTTCTACTACAGTGGGGAATTTAACATTTCTTCCTTCAGCTTCCAAGCCTTTCATTGGAACTTTTTTTCCTGGTGATTTACTGCTCCATGCCTGATCCGCAAGCTTTTCTTCAGGTCAGATTGCTTCTTTGAGTTTTTCGTCAGTCTTGCAAGATTTTCAGTTTTCTTTGCAATTTTGCCATGGTTTTGGGATTTCCCTTTCACTGCCACCATGTTGGGTACAATTTGGTTGGTCTTAATGAACTCTTTGTTGTCTTCAGTAGGTTAGTTGTATGCATTTATTAACGCCAAGAACTATGTACACAGATACATTAACGGGTTAAAGCTAGGAGTTGTCACCATGCTTGCATGTTGGCATGACACCCTGGGTTAGTGTGTGGTCAATTCCTGCCCCAGTTGACCCGAAGTTGCAACACAAGGGAAATAAAATTTTATTTAAAATGCCCAAGGTCCTTGGTTAAGCCTAGTAAACTGCAGTCACCAGTTTTGTAACTTTAACACAAGTCACATTCTATTATGTACAGCATGGTAATTAAACAGACAGAAAATGACTGAGTATCTAACACCCTCCCCCCCCCCCTTCCTAACTATCCCCACTCTCTATACACACACACACACACACAGAAAAACAACACAGGTGGGAGAGGGTGGTGGAAAGGTAAAGAAAATATTGATAAAATAACAGAATAAGGATCTTTGATGCACTGGGATGAATTCTAGTCAGTGTCTTTCTGAAGCTCAGGCTTTTTTCCTGCGAGGCTTGATTAATCTTGTGTGTAAATAAAGTACCCTTGACCTTGAACTAACTAACTGGTGTTTGGCTCTTTGATCGATACCCGGTTGAACCTTGCGGTGGTATCATTTGATACCTGGCGACTCTGAGCAATATAATATCGAGATCTAAAGAAAGAAGGGCAACCTTATTGATTGCTGTATTTATAGCAGGTAAAAAAAAGGCAAACCAGTTATCTCCGAAAGCATCACGCAGGAACCAAACAATGACTATTGTCAGGCAGCACAATGTCCCTGGCCGACACACCGGTTGCCAGCCAACCAATCAATCCGAGTCCCTCCAAACCAGGTTCCTAAGATCCACTCGATGCCGAGGAGACTGACTTCTCCTTTCCAAAAACAAAACCTGGGAACACAATGTCCTGACAAGCAGGCTGTTTCAACTCTGAATCTTCTCCTTAAAAGCACATTCTGATTCTGGGTCCATGGGCCAAAATAATAAAATAACTTAAAACGAATGGGAACAAAGGAAATAAACAGGAAGGACTCTTACATTGTGCACATCACTGTGTGGATGATACCGTACTCAATTTCACATTAACCTTTTATGTGCCAGACCTTTATACTGCAATTTCCACCCCTGGGGTCTATAATCCTGGGCAAGGCCCATCAGTAGCCATTAACTGTGGAACAAGGTGATGCATGGCTCTCGCTGGTTCTCTAGCCAATGGGTGAGACCCCCATAGTCTGGATTAGATTCTGCCCAGACTACTGCACAGATTGATGTTACTGAACTGCTGGCTTCTTGAGATTCAGTCTCCTAATAATTCCGGCGCTCAGTATTAATCCTGTCGTGCATTTTCCTGTCTCTTTAAGTCACCATGTCTGCACTGAACAACAAGTTGACATTTATTGCGAATCTGCAATTGGATTGTTCTCTGCAGCCTTGCATAAATAGTGGAATCTTACTTTCTCCAGCAGTGTATCCAAATTAAAAAATTACCCCAGACACCCATGTTCCATTCAGCTGCAAAGCTGCAGGTCTCCATCAGGACTGATATGAATCTTTTGCCATTTTCAGCTGATGAGAAACAGTGAGCTGCTGCATTAGATAAGTAATTTAACACCTGCCTGTGTGTGAAGTGAATTATGAAAATCCTGCTATAAAGCATGGGTAGCCAGGTCATTCTGCTCGGAACAGAATGAGATCCTGCAAATGCGATCTGTGTCTCCATCTGTCCATCTTTCTGTGTCGGCACAAACATATCCTTACAGGTTGAGCAGTAGCGTGTTGATCTAATAACGCTGCAGCAAACTCACATCCAAAGAATTATTTTGAGAAAATATACTGTCCACAGTTTGAATCCAGTCTCAATTAATATGGCATCTTTTTGTTCCAAGCTTTTTCTGTTTATTATGTACACTCCTCTGATATAACTTAAATATTCCTGCACTTTTCACCAGCTGACCGTGTAGATAAACATGGAAATTACTCCATGGCAATGTCTCATAAAAGAGGAGATTAGTCCTCCCTGGCGTCTAGGCCAATATTTATTCCTAAATTAACATTTGTTAATCCAGGTTACCTGGACATGCTGGCATTATATGTGGGACCTTTCTTTGTGTAAGTTGGACCCCTTGTTTCCTATATTATAACAGTAACAATCCTTCAAAAGTGCTCAATTGATTGTTAGGTGTTTTGGTATTTCCTGAAGTCATGAAAGGTGCTAAATAACTGCGAGATTTTATTTAGTTTAAAAAGGTGTCTGAACCATCAACTTGACCAATGTGCTTCCTGACTGACCCATTAGTTGGTATCAGCTTAGTTCAACTCACCCAACTTCTGAGGGCACGATCGATAAGCCACGTTGCGCATGAAAGGCAGCACACCGCAGCGCAGTGTGGCCGATAGAAGCCGGGTGAGCCCGCTCCCGGAATCTACCCGGCTCGCAACACCTCGCGAGATCTCTTGCGATCACCATTCAGTAAATCTGCATATTAAAGCGAGTCAGTTAATCACACATTAATGTGTAGATTCCCGAGGTACCCGAGCTATGGAGATAGATCTCCTGTGTCTCGGAGACCTTTGGCAAGCGCCATTCAGTGCTGGTCTCCACAAACGGGGACCAGAGAGAATGGCACTTGTGGGGTTCTCCCAGGGGATTGGAGACCCCCAGGTGCATGCTTTTTGGGCAGGGTGGTGGCCAGGCACTGCTGGTGCCACCTGGGCACTTTGGCATTGCCAACCAGGCACCATGGCAGTGCCAGACTTACATCTTGGCAGTGACACCTGGGTGCCAGCCTGGCACTGCCAAAGTGCCCAGGTGGAACTGCCAAGATGGCACTGCCAGCTGGCACAGGCACTGCCAGAGTTTCAGGTTGGCACTGCCAAAGTGCCAAGCTGGCATTTTTTGCATGGGTGCAATTAGGCCGGGAGTGCCATATGCTTGTGTTTGAGGGGGGGGAAGGGGGATATGGGGGGGCAGATTGCTGGGGCCTTTCCCACAGCGCGTTGGGGCTTGGGGGAGGTCGAGTGTCGCTTCTCGGGCCTCGGAGATCGGGGCGTCATTTAAAAATGGCTTCCCGATCTCTCGCTACACTGAGGTGTTCCGGCTAGCGGCTACGTATGGCCACAGCTGCGCATTCCCTGTTGAGGCCCCTTTTCAAACGTGAGTCGTGTTTTGTAGCCTTGTGTTTCTCCGTGCTGTGAGCTATGGGACTTTGTTCCCATGTAGTTGAATGGCGTCCTGAATTGTCCGTTTTCCACATGCATGTACGTCACATAAGGAAACTTCCATTCAGGTCCAAGAAATCTTCAAAACCACTGCAGGGAAGATCTTAGGGAGGGAGAGCTTTGCCCTGAAGGCATTTAGAGCACAGGGATGTTCCCTTTTTATGATGGCGTTTAGCACATGCCAAGGTTTCCAGAAAGTTGAAACTCGATACAAACAACAAACTATCCGAGGGATACACTTTTAATGTATGCTCTGTGAACTGACAGATTTGGGTTCAAATTAACTTTGGAAGCTGACATTTCCAATTGAGCTTTTCAAATCTAGCGAGCTGCCAAGCTCAGCAGGGTCATCAGTAGAGGATCAACAACAAACGGAGACAAAATACATGGCAGTGGCAGGGAATCTCACAATAGGAGCATAGATCAACGAAGCAGGCATGCTGACCAACATGCCCAATTTTCTTGTCCGTGCTTTCCTGAATGAAGATGCTTGCTGGGAGCATAGCCCAGTTCAATGTACCTTCAAGATATCAGGCTGCCAGGAGAGAGGAGAAATCAATAAATCACCTCCCGAAAGTTATACTTCCACATCAGGAAATTTTGAGACGATGGGAAGTCAGCAGTTAAAGGGGGATCTCAGAATGTCAAAAGCAGGACTTTGTTGTTTTGATTTGGTTTTGATTCTGCCTTCCCATTTGGCTCTTGAATTGCCCCCATTCCTATCCACTACTGCCTTGTACAACTGCCCCTTTGTCATGTAATCCCTTCTGCTGTTCACTTGTCACAGATCTTCCATTCTGGTCTCCACCCACTGCAGTAGTGTGGCCCCTTGAAGGGGCGATACTTCCCCGGGTCATGTGACGGGCCTGGAGCCTATGGGGACACAGCGTGCGAACGTAAGTCTATCAGGAGTTTAGATTTGGCTCTGGACGTTGGGGCTTGGTTAGAGTTAGTCCGGGAGTCATGGCAACAAGGTCTGTGTATTAGTTGCCCAGTTCAGTAAATATAGTTTGCCTTAGTCCAAGAAACCTTGTTTGCATTTCAACAATGCCTTGTCAATCGCTGCGCAATATAACATTGGCGACGAGGGTAAAGCAAGTCAGTGAAAAGGGGTGTGATAGCCACTCAGAATGCTAAAAGATAAAAGATCGTTTGCAGCCAAATAGCGATGCCATTGTTTGGAAAAATTGATCCGTTTGATCCACAGCTCGAAAGTTGGGGTCGATGTGCCGAAAGGCTTTGGTAATTTTTCACTGCCAATTAAATAACAGCAGAGGAAAAAACAAAAGTAATATGACTTACTGTTTGTGGCCCACAAGCAAACAACCTCGTGTGATGTTTAATATTTCTGGAGGTTCCAGACTCCAAGTCATTTGATCAATTGGTGCAGTTAGTGAGGGACTATTATAACCCCCAACCCTCCACCATTATGCAGAGATACAAGTTTCATACAGCCATCAGAGGTCCAGGTGAAACGGTACCTGCTTTCCCAGCCAGACTTCGACAGAAGTCTGAACTTTGTGCATTTTGTACTTCTCTCAGTGACATGCTGCATGACCGGTTGGTCTGCGGGATTAACAACTTCAATAGTCAGAAGAAGTTGCTGGCAGAAAGCAAGATATCCTTGGACAAGGTGGTTGAGTTGGCTCAAGCTATTGAAAGCACTGAGCAGAGTGCTTTTGAATTGCAAAGTGTGCAGACAGAAGTAATCTAGTTATGACCATAAGCGGCGGCTACTCGAGGTTGCTGAAGTGAGGGAGCTGCGGGGCCTGAAAAGAAGAAAAGTAACAGGCAGTCACAAAGCTGAGGGATTTGTTACCGTTGTAGGGGAAAACACTCCAAGGACAGGTGCAGGTTGAAAGAGTTCAGCTGTTTCAGATGTAATAAGAAAGGCCATTTGCAAGCCGGGAGCAGAGGCAGACAGACTAATTCAAGTTCCCCCAAAAAACAATGGCAACTCCAGTCAATAAGTTTGAGGAAGACCCTCGGGAAACATCAGAAGTACACAATCTTAATCTGGTGAGATTAAGTAGAACACCCTCCACTGAGATCAGCCTAGTTGTCAATGGTCTCCATTCAAAATGGAGGTCGATACAGGGGCAGCTGACACAGTAGTGGCTGAGCAAACATTTAGTTATCTCCAGGGAGGGCTGAGAACCTCAGCAATACTATGCCTTACCTGAGCCACCTCTACTGTAGAGGCACTGAAGATATTGGAGACGGCATCCATACCCATATCGTGCCAACAGCACTCCGCCCAGTTACCATAAATCATTGTGGAGAAAAATCCCCGCTCTAACATTGTAACCCCACTAATGTTTGGACACTTGGCCGCAATTTAGCATGACCATAGAATCATAGATTTTACAGTGCAGAAGGAGGCCATTTGGCCCATCAAGTATGCACCGGCCCTTGGAAAGAGCTCCCTACTTAAGCCCACACCTCCACCCTATTACCGTAACCCAGTAACTCCACCTAAACGTTTTGGACACAAAGGGAAATTTAGCATGGCCAATCCATCTAATCTGCGTATCTTTGGACTGAGGGAGGAAACCAGAGCATCCGGAGGCAACCCACTCAGACACGGGGAGAATGTGCAAACTCTGCCCAGATAGTCACCCAAGGTCGGAATCGAACCCGGATCCCTGGTGCTGTAAGGCTGTAATAATAATAATAATTGTTTATTGTCACAAGTAGACTTCAATGAAGTTACTGTGAAAAGTCCCTAGTCGCCACATTCCGGCGCCTGTTCGGGGAGGCTGGTACCGGAGCAGTGCTAACCACTGTGCCACCGTGTCGCCTGCCGTTGCTGGAGACTCAGATGCTCCCAATTTGGAAGAGCCAGTGGCCAAGTTAAGATGCTTGGCAGGAGTTAGGAAGTCACCTGATAGACTTACATTTTGAACTTTGTTTTAAGCTCCTTTACTGTAACTCTTCTAATAAGAGATTTTCTGTTTCTGTAACGGAACTTAAGAGGTGAGGAATATGGTAGTGTGTCTCCTTTAAGGAGCGATACTTTGTGGGCCACGGGTCGGGCCTAGAGGCTATGAGGTCGCAGCACGTGAATGTGAGAGTATCAGGAGTTTAGGTCCAATTCTGGCCATTGAAGCTTGGCCAGAGCTAACTCGGGTGTCGTGGGTACAAGACCTGTGCAATAGTTGTGCCGTCCAGTTTATATAGTTCACCTTCCTTGAAAAAACATCTTTTGTGTTTCAAAACTGTCTCATAGATCGGCTCGCAATATAACCCCACCATCCAGACACCACCCCCCCACACACTATCCACCAAACATCTCTGCCTCTATGCTTGCTCAAAAGCCGCTGTACCTCTAACATTTTGCAGTTCTAAAAAAGATCATCAAACTGTTCTCGGTTCACAGATGCTGCCGGTGCCTGTGTTTGTTTGTGATTTACAGTGCTAATTTCTATCATACAATGTACAGTGCAGAAGGAGGCCATTCGGCCCATCGAGTCTGCACCGGCCCTTACAAAGAGCACCCGACTGACGCCCACGTCTCTACCCTAACCCCGTAACCCAGTAACCTCCACTTAACATTTATTTTGGACACTAAGGGCAATTTAGCATGACCAATCCACCTAACCCGCACATCTATGGACTGTGGGAGAAAACCGGAGCACCCGGAGCAAACCCACGCATACACGGGGAGAACGTGCAGACTCCGCACAGACAGCGACCCAGCCGGTTATCAAACCTGGGACCCTGGAGCTGTGAAGCAACTGTGCTAACTACTATGCTACCATGCTGCCCAGAAAAGTGAAGTCGCCATAGTCCCGGATTACCATAGACTGCTTTCTCCTTTGAGGGGGAGAAGCCACCTGCTTAATTCACAAGGCTTCCTGTCTCAGTGTTTTGACTCTGTCGCTGGATTTTAATGTTGATGAAGGATATTCCAATGGATATTCCACTGCTTCCGTGTCATTTGGAGGATGAAGAGAATGGATAGGAGGGGTATGAAACAGGGAGGTTTGTATCAGGGGTCAACAGTAATGATTCAAAATGCTTGGTCAGTGACCAGGTCCGGAGTGGCAGAGAAAATCATTTTGTTTTCAGATAATAATAGATAGAGGAGTGTAGAACTACTAGAACTAGAGGGCATAGGTTTAAGGTGAGGGGAGAGATACAAAAGAGACCAGAGGGGAAATGTCTTCACACAGAGGGTGGTGAACATCTGGATAGGGCTGCCAGAGGCAGTGGTAGAGGCGGGTACAATGTTTTCCTTTAAAAAATAGTTAGACATTACATGGGCAGGGTGGGTATTGTTGACTTTTTTTCCTATACTCTTTTCCTCTGTCCTTTCTGTGGCTCTGTTCCGATTATGGCAATCAGTGAATTTGCCCTTCTTTCTATGTTATCTATATCCGAATGCTTAGAGTCGCCAGGCGTCAAATGATACCACCACAAGTTTCAACCGGCTATCAATCAAAGAGCCAAACAGCAGTTAGTTAGTTCAAGGGCAAGGGTACTTTATTTACACACAATTAGTCATGCAACATAAACACTACTAGTTAACTACACCTATCGACTAAGACAACCTGTACTTAACTTCGGGCACCCGGCTTAGGTCAGAGAAACAGTGGCCGCTGTTCGATTCTGGATCTATCAAGTCCGAAGGAGTAACTGCTGCTCAGCTGGGCTCATCCGTCTTGTCGCGAGCGTTGAACTTGTATTTGCTTCTGATGTTGCTGCACTTGGAGATGGCCATGACCGGGGTACCAGGACCAAGAGAGAGCGAACATGTGGCAAACTCTTCTTCTTATACTTAGGGGGTTTTGCGCTCTTTTGGGCAGTCCTCCGGTTTGGGCCCCACTAATTGGGTGATCCCTGATCACTCCATTCGATTCCTAACCAATAAGTGGGCGAGGATCTGGATGGATGGGTGTGTATCCCAAGCGGTCACTGACCCCGTTGTTTGCATTTCCCTTGAGCAGGGAGTGGCGCCGAAATGTCTGGGACTGTCCCGGTTGCTCGAGTACCAGTCCTTTGTTTTGGTGAAGATGGGCCATCAAATGCTAATCGGCCCCATTAAAATGCTAATTGGTCGGAGTTTCGATACCGTCTGGACTTCTTGCTTACAAATATGCATTTGAGGATCTGAGCCTGCCTGAGTCTTGGCTTGTCCATTTTACCCACCAGGCTTTGCGAGTTTCTCTGTACCTAGTTGTAAGTGGCCATCCCAGATGGCTACAGTATAGAGAGATATGAGCCAAATGCGGGCAGGTGGGACTAGCTTAGTGACAGAAACTGGGCGACATGGACAAGCTGGGCCAAAGGGCCTGTTTCCATGCTGTAAACATCTCTGATTTTATCTATAATGAGGAAGGTAATGGCAAAGTTGTGCCCTCTCCTGGAAGAGATGACAGTGTCACTGCTCCTCAGGATAATGTTCGCCTTTAACTGTTGCACAATAAATCCAACCCAAGCGTCACCGACGACCTCAGACAATCTGCAGTCCATAGATTGATGATACAGGACTTGCTGAGTGAAACAAGTCCGTCACTTCCCTTTGAGTCAGGCAGCAGCAGAGTGGGACCACTGATTTTGTTCAAATATATGGCAGGGATCCTCAAAGTCTAGGACTGACGGTACTCATCTGGTCCTCCAGGCCCTCAGCATCATCCCACGGGATCTTTGTGAACCATGGAAACTTCCACCCCTTCAATAAACAGGTCGGCTGTGCCAATCAAAACTCGGCCATGCAGGGAAATGCCCGAGTCCCAGTCAGCAGTAATAATGTTATCATATTGATGCAATCCACCATGCCTGGATTCTTTGACAGGGAATGAGGAATACATAGATAGCTCCTGGGAGACATGCCTATCCCCGACAGGCTTCATAAATAAATCAAGGCAACAAGGATCACTCTGAAACACGCTATAGGCATCTGGAGTCAGCACTTCAAACGTCTGAACAGGTCATGAAGGGTATCTTACAATACGGCGTTCACTGTGCAACTCAACAACGCATAAATTAGGAGCAGGGTCATCTAGATAGAACCAAAAGTGAAGCGAAACTGAGAAGCTAGAAAAACATTTGTGCTAAATCATCGCTTTGGGCAGAAAAAAACATTTTATTGGCTTTCATGAATGAGGCCTTCAATCTACATTGCTTTTTTCTGTTAAAAATCCCTACGGTGCAGAAGGAGGCCATTCGGCCCATCGTGTCTGCAGCGACCCTCTGAAAGAGCACCCACTTCCCCACCCGATTCCTATGACCCTTTCATCTCACATACACTAAAGGACTTTTTGGAAGGCCAATCCACCTAACCTGCATATCTTTGGACTGTGGGAGGAAACCGGAGCATCCGGAGGAAACCGATGCAGACACGGGAGAACGTGCAGACTCCACACAGATAATATTTCACATTTGCCGAACCCAGTATGTGCACAAAACAGTCACGTAAGATTATGATACAACACCAAGTGATCCTTGTGGTCAGTTCTAAGTTTCCTCTATCTTGAAAGGGACACAAACAAAGTAGTTGATAGCAGCAAACTTGGAAAATATCTCCCAAGAGGGGTAGTAAAGTTAACTTCCTGCTCATGTGCTATATCTGACCACGCATTACATAGTAGCACAGCACAGAAACAGATTATTCAGACTAACAGGCCAGTGCCTGCATGCCGTAGATGATGCTGCAGGTAATTCTGTTGCTGTGGTTTGCTGCTTTCACTCAACTGAGTCTTGAAGCCATGGTTCCCAAATGAAAATCCTAGACATACACTTGACAACACCTACCTCATTAAGATTACATTAACCTCCTACGGAATCAACAGACTTACTGTATGATAACTTCTGTTTTCATTCCCAGGGACGATCGTTATGAGTCAGGGCCCTCGATACCTGAAATTCAGTATGTCCTGCAGGATTTTCCACGATTCAGATTTGTTTCGAGGGTTTATCTATTGTAAGCAACTGTTCATATGGGTTGTTAGTAGAGCCAAAGGGCTGAATTCTCTGCCATCGGGATTCTCCATTTTGCTGGCAGTTCGAAGGTTTCCCGACGGCGTGGGGCTGCCCCACAATGGGAAACCCCATTGAGCACCCGGCGAAACGGAGAATCCCGACGGCACGCCACATCAGGGGCAGGATTCTCCCGTACCTGGCGGGGCGGGGGGTCCCGGCGGGTCGTAGTGGAGTGAACCACTCCGGCGTCGGGCCGCCCCAAAGGTGCGGAGGATCAGGGGCTCGGCCCGCCACAGAGTGCTTGGGGCCCTGCCGACTGGTGGGATAGGGGCTTGGCGCCACGCCAACCGGCGGCAAAGGCCCACCGCCGGCCAACATGAGTCGGCGCATGCGCACACAGAGAGCGAGGGACACAGAGAGGGAGGGACACACAGAGAGCGAGGGACACACAGAGAGCGAGTGACATACGCGGGAGGGTTCGTCTCCGCATCGGCCATAGCGGAGGATGACAGCGGCCGATGTGGAACAATAGAGTGCCCCCGCGGCACAGGCCCGCCCGCGGATCGGTGGGCCCCGACCGCAGGCCAGGCCACCATGGGGGCACCTCCCGGGACAAGATTCCCCCGTGACAACCCAGGAACCCTGGAGCTTGCCTGCACCGCCAGATCCCACCGGTAAGGAACCTATTCTGATTTACGCCGGCGGGACCGCCTACAGACGGGCGGGACTTCAGCCCATCGCTGGCCGGAGAATTCGGGCGTTCCCGGCACCCATTGAGTCGAGCCGGACCCCACCATTCTCCGAGACGGGTGGCGCGACTCACAGTGGGCCGGTTTTTGGGGGGCGGGAGAATTGGGAGGACGGCGGCGGGATTCACCCTGACCTCCTGAAATCTGGTGCAGCCAGACGGAGAAACCCATACGTTTGAAATCAAGCTATTTTCCTACGGGATAATGCCAAGGAAATTAAACCCGTGGACAAGTTTGCTTTAAAAATATAGACATAATTAGTTTATGCACTCGAAAAATGCAATACAAAAATCTGAATGATCACATTGAATCTTCACTTCTTTTAATTAAGATCTTTATTTTTTTATTATCATAGGTAGAAAATAATTATACCATATGTCACATAATATTCAAGTAGTAATAAATGAATACACACTGAATATATATTTATGCATGAACTACATATTAAACTCTCATTAGCTATCGAAAGAAAACTTCATCCACTCTTGAAATGTGAGCTCCGTTCTCTCTCCACAACTGTTTTCAGACCTGCTGAAATTGTCCAGCATTTTCTGATTTTGTTTCCAAATTTAGTACCGTTCGCTGCCACAAGATGTCCCAAAGCCATCAGCAGCCAATGAAGTACATTTGACATGCAGGACTGGTTCCTTGCGGATAACTTCCCGGCTCTGCGGAGCTTTCAGAATTCAGGCAGAACCTGAATGCAGAAGTCCGGGCCCTATTTTGACTGATCCAATTGTTGCAGGTGGAGGAATGGGTTTGAATCACGCAGGGCGTTTCGAGCTCTTTGCTGAATTCAAACATTTTAGCTGCTGCCAGGACCTTAACCTACGGCGTGGGAGTCACAAATTCATCAAGTTGATAGAAATGCTTTTGAAGGGTGGATAAGGTCAGTATAACTCTTCCAACTATTAAAAAAAATGGGCTGTAGCTATCACTGAGAGGTTAAAAGAAAACCTTCTGCTGGACTTATTTGATTGACAGGGGAAGGTTAGAAAGCACAGTAGCATCAAGTCATACAGTTTCAATAGTATTCTTTGTTACTATTTCCTCAAAGACTATGAACATGTCAGAATGAACGCTTGGTCAAGGCTTAAATGATGGCCAGTGCACCAAGGATAACACCACAGGTCTTTTTAAACTATGATCATTCATATTCTCCCACAATGTGGTGGTGGCATGGGAGTAATGTCCAATGTTTAAAGCCCATCACAGCAGCTGGTGGAGTTTCAATCAAATTAATAAATATAGAATATCAAGCTAATCTTGGTAATGCTGACCAAGAAACTATTGTCAGACCCATCTAGTTTAATAATGCCCTTTAGGGATGGAAAGCTGTCATCCTTCTGTGTTCTGGCCTACATATGGCTCCCAGCCATAGAACAATGTGGATGACTGTTAACTGCCCTCTGAAATGGCTTAGCAAGCCACCCAGTTGTATAAAACTGCACCAAAAAGGGTAAAAATGCAATGGACCACCCAATTTCGATCTAAGCACCAGTAAAGAAAATGGCAAACACAGCTCTGTCCACTCAGAATAGTCTTCCACTTGGGAGTTTGTGCCAAAGGTGGGAGAGCTGTCCCACAGAATAAACAAGCAGCAATCTGACAAAATCATATCTGACAGACAATGTCCCAGACACCACCATCACCAAAGCTGGGTGTGCCTCTTCCTATCGGCAGGACAGACCCCTCAGAGGTGACAGCGTCGAGACATATAGTTGGCAGGGAGTCCACAACATTGATACCAGACCCCATGAAATCTAATGATATCAACTAAAACCTGGGCAAGGAAACATCTTGCTGATTACCACCTACCGCATCTGAAGAATCAGTACTCCTCCATGTCAGGCACCATTTGAAAGATTCACTGAGGGTGGCAAGGACAAAATATACGCAAATTCAGGACCTTGAATGTCCAACACCAAGAATGGCTCATTAGCACCATTCTGACTGAGAGTCCGAAATCCTCAAGGACATAGCTGCTAGACTGTATCTGTGGCAGGTGGTGAGGGAACCAACAAGAGGGAAACGTCTACTTGGCCTGTACTTACCAAAGTACCTGACCCAGATGTATCTGTCCATGACAGTATGGTAGCACAGTGGTTAGCACTGTCGCTTCACAGCTCCAGGGTCGCAAGTTCGATTCCCGGCTTGGGTCACTGTCCGTATGGAGTCTGCACCTTCTCCCCGTGTCTGCGTGGGTTTCCTCCGGGTGCTCCGGTTTCCTCCCTGAAAGACGTGCTGTTAGGTAATTTGGACATTCTGAATTCTTCCTCAGTGTACCCGAACAGGTGCCGGAATGTGGCGACTAGAGGCTTTTCACAGTAACTTCATTCCAGTGTTAATGTAAGCCTACTTGTGACAATAAAGATTATTATTATTGGTAGGAGTAACAACCCCATAGACCCTGTGGAGACAAAATCCCGAATTCATGTTGAGAATACCCTCTATTCAGTTGCGTAGCATTACCACTGTGTTAAGCGACATAGATTTTTGACAGATTTAGCAACTCAAAATTCAGCCTCCATGTGACACGGTGGGCCATCAGCAACAGCAGAATTGTACTCACCCATAATCTGTAATCCCATGGGCTGACATATCCCTAATTCTACCATTGCCGTCGTGTCGAGAGATGAATCCCGGTTCAATGAAGAGGAGGACACGCCAGGAACTGTACTTGGCGTACCTAAAAATGAGATGTTAACCTGGTGAAGCCAGAAGACAGGCTTATTTGCATGTGAAACAGTGGAAGCAGTATGCGACTGACAGAGCAAAGCGATCCCACAACCAATGGATCATATTTAAACTCTGCAGTCCTGCCACATTTAGTCGTGAATGGTGGTGGGAAATTAACGAACAAACGGGAGGGGGAGGCTCCACAAATATCTCCATGCTTAATGATGAGGGAACCCAGCGGATCATTGCGAAAGACAAGGCGGAAGCATTTGCAACCATCTTCCGGCGGAAATGCCAAGTGGATGATTCATCTCGGCCTCCTCCTGAGATCGCCAGCTTCACAGACCACTTTACAGCCACCTTGATTCACTCAACATGATATAGAGAAATGGCCAAAGGTATGAGATGTTGCAATGGTCCGAACAACATTCTTACAATAACAATAAAAGACTTGTGCTCCAGAACTAGCCATGCCCCTTGCTAATACAGCAGCAACACTGGCATTGATCTCGCAATGTGGAAAATTGCCCAGGTGTGTCCTGTCAAGTCAGATAAAACCCAGCCATTACCACGCCCTCAGTGGCAACTGTGTGTATCTTTAACAAGATGCAGCATCTTACCAAGGCTCCTTCGACAGCATCCTCCAAGCCCTACATCTACTCCTAATACCTATGTCATAGTCATAAAGCCATAGAATTTACAGCGCTGAAGGAGGCCATTCGGCCCATCAAGTCTGCACCGGCCCTTGGAAAAAGCACCCTGCCCAAGCCTACACACCTCCACCCTATCCCCATAACCCAGAAACCCCACTTAACCTTTTTGAATACTAAGGGCAATTTAGCATGGCCAATCCATCTAACCCTTACATCTTTGGACTGTGGGAGAAAACCGGAGCACCCGGAGGAAACTCACGGGGAGAACGTGCTGACTCCGCACAGACAGTGACCAAAGCCGGGATTTGAACCTGGGACCATGGAGCTGTGAAGCAACTCTGCTAACCACTATGCTACCATGCTGCTCCCACCATTCTGCCATGCTGCCCCCACTATGCTACCGTGCTGCCCGTGCTGTATTGTATCACATGTCAAATTTTGATTATTCTATTTGGGACCTGGCAGTGGGACTTGAACCTCTGATTCAAAGGTAAGAGTGGCAACCACTAATACAGTCCTATTCCATTCATTTCCTTCCCTTCCCTCAGCTGCCTGCAGAACGTGCCATGCATTCTCAGGTGCCTATTCACTCGCCAGGCACCTGAGACTGCTGGAAAGATACCTTTCTGTGGTCAGTCGTTTCCAGAAGTGTGCTAGGTGCCTTACTTATTTAGCAGTTGTCTCACTACCCATGTACAATATTATAACACCAATGTTATAATGTAACATTACAATATTAAAAATGTAAATGTCGCCACAGTCCGAGAGGGACTTTGCGAGAGAGCTGACTGTTGGTGATTCAACCTGAGGATCGCCACACCTCAGGCGAGGGGCAAGGTTGAGGAGGCAGGGCCTTCATGAATAACCTCAGCCAGTAAAGCAATTGAACCTGCGCTGTTGACACCGATCCACATCACGAACTAGCCATCCAGCCAACTGAGCTCACCAACCCCGATTGTGATAGTACTCCTTTGTGGATAAACTGGATATTTGTCTCTTTCCAGAGTGTCTTTTTCAATCTATGCAAAGGCAGGTCAGGCAAATGCTCATATGGAAGTAAAAGATCTTTCGAGCTCAGAAACAGTCCATTCAGCCCAACTGGTCCATGATAGCTTATGCTCTGCACAAGCCTCATCTCATGCAAACAACATATTCCTCATGTACTTAGTTTTGTAAGGGCCCCGAAGAATCCAGCACGAGTTTTAAGGATACAAAATAATAACGTTTATTTACTATAACAATATATACATAACAGTAGCAGTAACTTCCCTTGCTACCTTCTCCTTCCTCCTGGTTCCTGGACTGGCCAGCTTATTTATAGTAGGAGTTTCTCCGCCCCCCTCATTGGGGAAGTTCATACTCCCATAGGATTGTGGGATAGTCATTAGTCCCCAGCCAATCGTCAGTAGGCAGGTTATAACACTTAGCAATTCATCCCTTCAGTGCACCTCTGCTGGTCCCTTCAACTGCTCTGTGTGGTAGCAAGCTTTGCATTCTAACTGTGATCCAGGGAAATAATTTTCTTCTGAGTTCTTTATTGGATCACTTTGTCAGTTTCTTCAATACATGATCACTTGTCCTGGACTCCCCACAATTGCAAACCTATGCCTACCCTACCAAACATTTTTGACAATTTAAAAACCTTTATCCTGTCACCTCTCAGCCTTTGCTTTACTGAAGAGCCCCAGCCTGTTTAATCTTTCAAGTTGATATTTAACACAAATGATTAAGCTCGGCGATTTCACAGTAAAGTGAGCATCCTAAGTAACTGTTACTTTCTCTAACTCTTCTTTATTGAAGACGAGATCATGAGCGCGCCATGTTTCCCCACCTCAGTGGGCTATCTTTCCAAACTTGGGCACCATCGCCTCTGCCTATTCTCTCTCTGTTTTTCAACCTTCTCTTGGATTTTTGTCGGCCAGCTTTCACGAGAAGGCTTCTGGCTGACTGTGCGTATGAGCTTTCTCAGGATCCTCACCTGCTCAGCTTCCTCTTCACGCTGAGGGCAGTGGTGCTGCAACACAATGGCATGATGTGTTAATTGATAACAAAGTCAAGCTAACAAATTGTATCTTGCTTGCAGCCTGCGGGAACCACAATCAGAGCTGGCGCATCATCATCTTAGCTGGCCACAGGCTTTGTGACTTGACATTTCGTGCACTGATCCTTTCCTAGTAAGAAGTGGTCAAAAGGTGCCAAAACATGACAGTACCGTATGTTAACTTTGCTGTTCCAGCTGCTGCTGGTGCTGCATTGCACCATTTGTGAAGTTTCTCTGCGTTGCAGCGAGCAGAAACAGAAGTGAAATCAATCTCCTTTTTCCATGCTGAGCCAGTCTTCATTTGTACATTTCCAGGATTGCCAGAAGGAATGGAGGTTTGAATACAATTTCAGTCATTTCTTCAATTTTGACCAAACAACTCACTGATGGGCCATAGGGACTGGAAACCAGATTACATACAATAATAATAATCTTTATTCTCACAAGTAGGCTTACATTAACACGGCAATGAAGTTACTGTGAAAATCCCCTCGTCGCCACTCTCCGGCACCTGTTCGGGTATGCAGAGGGAGCATTCAGAATGTCCAAATTACCTAACAAGCACGTCTTTCGGGACTGGTGGGAGGAAACCGGAGCACCCGGAGGAAACCCACGCAGACACGGGGAGAACGTGCAGGCTCCGCACAGACAGTGACCCAAGCCAGGAATCGAACCATGGACCCTGGCAACAGTGCTAACCACTGTGCTACTGTGCCGCCCATTATCGGGGCATGTATGGACATTATCTGCTGCCTCAATTGCACATTTCCAGTTTTCTGCATGTGATTTGAGTCACCCTGGTTATCCGGTATGCTCCGTGCATCGGTTCAGCTGTACAAGCCTAAGCCTGTCCAAATTTTACAATTCTTTCTGAGTGTCAGCCCTCGATCAGTGGGTTGTTTCTGAGTCAGGGTGTTATGCACTCAATTTCCACTCCAGGGTATTGAGTAAAAGCAAATTACTGCGGATGCTGGAATCTGAAACGAAAGAGACTTGCTGAGATTTTCCAGCATTTTCTCTTTCGTTCCAGAGTATTTGTATAATTTGTGCTGGCAGAATCGGGGAGTGCCCCCCTGTCAGATTGAGGGGGTTGGGTTTAAATGTGAGGCTGAAGCTCAGCCCTATCTGCCCTCTCATCCCACATCCCCGATGACATTGTTCAATGAAGAATAGGAGAGTTTTTCCATTATCTTGGCTCACATTTATTCTTCGCCGACACATTTTCATAATTGTAAGATCTTGCTTGCTATGCACAAGTTGACTGCTACATTTTCCACAGTGACCCTATTTCAGAAGTATTTTGTTGGCTGTAAAATGCTTTTGGAGCTGATGAAAGATGCTAGATAAATGTTCCCTTCCTTTGTACGTTTTCTCAAATTATATTCTTTTATCAGTTACTGGGCCAGGTGCTTCCTGTACTGTATTCAAGCAACAGCTAATAAACTCAAAATAATTTGCCCCACAACTTGTTTTGGATTTAGAAAGACAATCCCCAAACTCGAGTCAGAGTGTGGTCATTGATGGTTTAGTTCAGTTGGCTAGACCACTGCTTCATGATGCCTAAGGGGGTCCAATGTGTAGGTTCAATTCCTGCACCAACTAAGGCTCAACCTTTTTTTTCCTTTAATTTACAGTACCCAATTATTTTTTTTCCAATTAAGGGGCAATTTAGCGTGGTCAATCCACCTACCCTGCACATCTTTGGGTTGTGGGGGCAAAACCCACCCAAACACGGGGAGAATGTGCAAACTCCACACGGACAGTGACCCAGGGCCGGGATCGAACCTGCAACCACATCGTCGTGAGGCAGCAGTGCTAACCCACTGTGCCACCGTGCTGCCCCATGAAGGCTCAACTTTGCCCATCACCTGAGTTGTGGTGACCCGCAGGTTAACTCACCACCAGTCAGCTCTACCCCTGAAAGGAGAAAGCAGCCTTTTGTCATCTGGGACCATGGTGACTTTTACTTGTGTGCTGACAACATGGAGCATGCATTCAAAACACTTTATTCACTTTTTCAAACCAGTGAATTGTTTTTTGATGTGGCTCTGTGGCTACTGGTGCAGATTGAGACAAAACTCATTCATTCGCTGTATTTGCATAAAATGACGCAGAACCCACAGATTTTACAATCCAGTCAGGGGCCATTTGACCACTCTCCAAAGCTTCCTGCTCCATCGATGACATTGCCCACTGCCAATGGGTTATGAAAATACCGTTCACAATCATACGACTCAACTAGTTCATATAAAATTATGAAGGGAATAGATAGGATAGATGCGGACAGGTTGTTTCTAGTGGTGGGTGAAAGCAGGACTAGGGGGCACATCCTCAAAATAAGGGGAAGTAGATTTAGGACTGAGCTTAAGAGGAACTTCTTCACCCAAAGGGTTGTGAATCTATGGAATTCCTTGGCCAGTGAAGCAGTTGAGGCTCCATCATTAAATGTTTTTAAGGTAAAGATAGATCGTTTTTTGAAGAATAAAGGGATTGAGGGTTATGGTGTTCGGGCCGGAAAGTGGAGCTGAGTCCAAAAAAGATCAGCCATGATCTCATTGAATGGCGGAGTAGGCTCGAGGGGCCAGATGGCCTACTCCTGCTCCGAGTTCTTATGCTCTTATGTTCAGTTGATGCCCCACCTCAGTCTCCGTCACACTACATCACCTTTCTCTGCAGGCGTACCCACCCGTTCATTTCTCCATCATGTTTTTATCTCGCTTCCCCTGAATCGCATCCATATTATTCTCCTCAGCCATTCCATGTGATAGTACATTCCGTATTCTGGTCCCAGAAGAGAGATGCCTGACCTCCAGCACTCCCCAAGACTCCGAGGGCTTTTCAAATACATTGACTGTATAACCAGAGTTAAAATAACGGAATGAAGAAATAGCATTTCTTCTGAGAACGAAAGTGGAAATGGGTTACAATTACTCTGTGTGACATTATTTATTTATTAAAATTAAACCATTAAGGGGCAATTTAGACATAGACATAGAACATACAGTGCAGAAGGAGGCTATTTGGCCCATCGAGTCTGCACCGACCCACTTAAACCCTCACTTCCACCCTATCCCCATAACCCAATAACCCCTCCTAACCTTTTTGGACTCGAAGGGCAATCTAGCATGGCCAATCTACCTAACCTGCACATCTTTGGACTGTGGGACGAAACCGGAGCACCCGGAGGAAACCCACGCACACACGGGGAGAATGTGCAGACTCTGCACAGACAGTGACCCAGCGGGGAATCGCACATGGGGCCCTGGCGCTGTGAAGCCACAGTGCTAGCCACGTGTGCTATCGTGCAGCCCTTTCGCCCGACTAATCCACCTATCCTGTACATCTTTGGGTTGTGGGGGTATGACCTATGTAGGCATGGGGAGGATTTGCAAACTCCACACAAACCAGTGGCCGTGATCATACCCAGGTCCTCGGTGCGGTGAGGCAGCAGTGCTAACTACTGTGCCACCGTGCCGCCCAACACTGTGTGACATTAGTGATAAAGGTGTTAATTTGTTCATACGACATTTCTCCTTTTTTTTTAAAGCCATGTTGTTCTGTCTAAAAAATTTTTGTGACAATAAATAAATCATACTTCAAATAAGAAATATAGGCATTTTATGCAAAAGGATGAATGGTGTAATTTCTGCCCTCATGTTGCCTCAGTCAGACACCACAGGAAGCACAGTAGACAATAGACAATATGCATTTGAAATTCTAAGGGTCTTAATCTACCATTGTAAGTGTGAAACAGAGTGTTTGTCCTCTCAATTAATCTCATGCTAACCTTGTCCTGAATTCCAAGGTCACAAAATATTAAATATTTCTAGTCTTTTTTTTTGGAGAGTTGTCAGGTCAGAGAAATAAGTCACAAGGACCAAAATGCCTTGGTGCTTTGGTACTTGTAAACGCCTTCTAGCACACAGTGATTTCAAAGCATGGGCCAAAAAGGAACCAGGAGGCGGTGGGCCCAAAGTTTCTTCGGGGCGTGAAATAAATATTATTCCAACCCAAATTAGGCATGAGGGAGGGAGATGGAATAGTGGGGGTGGGTAGCAAGAAATCTGACAACATCATGTGGAAATAGGCATCCCTGGTAGTGAGTGGCAACTCCCTAAATCCAGGACCCTTCACCATTGACAATGAGGTTTAATGATCCCACACGGCCAACAAAGCTAAGTGCACTGACTGTAAACTTCAATGAATATCCATTTTGTACATTTCAGGCAGTAGACCAAAGTTTATCTGAAAAGTGACCGTCTGTATCTCAACCACATCAAAGTTTCAATAAGTGCCTCTTCATACGTGCTCCAGTGAAACGCCAATTGCAGTAGCCCTTACATCCACCTGCACAAAAACACAATCGATTTACAATGAACACCAGGGGCGGGATTCTCCGCAATCGGCACAATGTCCGCCGACCGGCGCCCAAAACGGCGCGAATCAGTCCGGCATCGCGCCGCCCCAACGGTGCGGAATCCTCACCTTGCGGGGCTAGGCCCGCGCCGGACTGATTTCCGCCCCGCCAGTTGGCAGGAAAGGCCTTTAGTGCCCCGCCAGCTGGCGCAAAACTGACTTTGCCGTGCGGCGCATGCGCGGGAGTGTCAGCGGCCGCTCACGGCATCCCCGCGCATGCGCAGTGGAGGGGTCTCTTCCGCCTCCGCCATAGTGGAGACCATGGCGAAGGCGGAAGGAAAAGAGTGCCCCCACGGCACAGGCCCGCCCGCGGATCGGTGGACTCCGGAGCCCGCCCGCGCCGCATTGTCCCGCCGGTAAGAGAGGTGGTTTGATTCTCGCCGGCGGGACAGGCATTCCAGCAGCGGGACTTCGGCCCATCGCGGGCCGGAGAATGGCCGGGGGGGGCTTGCCAACCGGCGTGGCGCGATTCCCACCCCTGCCGAATATCCGGTGCTGGAGAATTCGGCAACCGGCGGGGGCGGGATTCACGCCAGCCCCCGGCGATTCTCCGACCCGGCGGGGGGTCGGAGAATCCCGCCCCTGGATTCTCCAAATGAGAAATAGTCAGAAGCCTCCAACCTAAAGGTAAAATGTTGAGAAAAGCATCATCTTGCATGTTTCCCCAACAGCACGATAAAATCTCTACAACCTCAGTGTCAGTTTTACTCAGCTGCTGATCCAAATCTCCCTCTTTTATCTTGATTTAGGTTCTTCGATCCTAAGGCGGAAGTGCCAGAATATAGGACTCAGCGTCATATCCTGATCTAAACCCATCATTTTCATTGGCAGAACTTGATCTTACACCGCCCTCACCTCCAGGAGAATTTAGTGTGGAACTTAATGGTGATCAAAACTCTTCTGGAAGTTGCAAAATCTACTTCCCTCAAGATTTGCAATATCAAATAATTGGGCTTCTGTGTGTAAAAAAAATAACCCTATTTCTTAAGACCATAATGTTCTTAAATCAGACAACATACCTGGTCCATACAGTTTCCAGCCACGATTCTCAATGGCATTTGGGGCTCAAGGCAATGAATCTTTATTTGACATTTGAAAGGAGGCATTGTAGGCTGGCAGTTATCACATCCCAATTGCTCCTTAGCTGACTTAAGCAGAGTGCAGCAGGATACTGTTCCCTGCCTCGGGTTAGTTAGCAGATGTCTCTTCCCTTGTCTCACTTCGTATATATTTTTTTACAGCCTTGGCAATAGTCCTTCTCTTCGATTCGAATTCTGCCCAAAACCAGCCCTTCCCAGGGCTTTTCCAGTCACCCACTCTCAACTTGTGCTTTTGAGCTTGTGCTCGAGATGGTTTTCCGACACTCTGCTTTTACCTCTTCAAGAATTGTGAATTCTGCTTTTTGAAAAGTGATCCACATTCTTCCTCCTCAGCTTCACACATTTAAGTCAATACTAAGAAAAATATGGGTTCCTCATTTATTTTCCCAAGATCTTCCTTCACTATTCCGACTGTACTGGCTTGCTGGGTTTGATGAGCAAATGGAGAAGATGTACGGATAAACAATAAAAGGTAACATTTTACATGCCCCTTCCCTGCTTGATGGACAAACATTGATTAGACTTCCGGCAAGATATATTTTACTTCCATTATATTGAAGAGATTACATTCTTCTCTCCGAGGAATACGCAGTCCCTCCATTCTTACTATCCCACTTTGCAGCAAAGCCAGTCCCAATGGCATTTTCAGTCCCTTTCCCCCTTCCAGGTAGATCCTTTGCAACAGGATATGAGCACAACGAAAACAGAATGCTTATTTCGCCTCACAAGTGCTAATTAATCACAAGAGGGACACTATCGCTTGTTCTGGTGCACTGAATTAGGGCAAAATGACATCACTGCGGGCAGTTTATGCGTTGTAGCTGCGCTAAACACATTTCCACAAAATTTTAGCTCATAAAATATGGAGCAGACAGGAACATATAGACATGTAATTTCAGACTCCTTCCTGTCGCCTATCTACTCTATAATTTATGAGGTGCTCTTTCGCATTGCTGCAGCATATTGGCTAGTCGTAGTGATGTCATTACACCAAGACGGTATCACAGGAAGGACAGTTAATTGCTTCTCCATGGTGGTGGCAAGCCTGACTTTATCATTTCAATTTTCCCGACCATCAATACATCTGGCGGAGAGTGCTACGTGCAAGTCGCCATGTTCCGGTAAAACAAAACTAGGCGATGGTTTCTTGAATGGAGATAAAATTAATGCTTTCTATTAAAGGTTTTTCAAATCAGGAACAATGAAAAGGTACCGTAAAGGCTGACTTATCCTATTTGCCTCCCTCTCTGCTGTCAAAACCGACAGAACTGTCTGCCCCGACAAAAGCACATTTCTCAGTTTTTCCCCTGTCGGTTTAAAAGTTTGGTCACCAATGCAAACAGTTGTCTTCACCCATCTGATACAGAATAACAATCTTGAGCAAGCCGTAGATGAACAGAGGACTGAACTAACCAAGTAGTATAGTCCTTCAATTATATCAATGCTGACATGGAGTGCACCAGTGCCATTTTTCACTGCTTTTCTGGGTCATGTTTAACACCTGTCAATCAAACTGGCAGGTGTTTCCAGGCTTCTTGCTTCTCCAAGTTGTAAATCTGTTTTATGAAAGTGGGCAATCAGCATGTCTCTGCAATGACTGTCAGCATGACATGTCTCGAGTAGTTAATGAGCTGCTTAACAAATATCTGTTGTGAAATGGCAGTGTGGCTAGAGGGGAGAAGGGTGAAACAAGAAGGCTCCAGCAATGAGAATCAGGCACTAACCTCTAATGTCCATTCAACTGTTAAATAAAAGTGATCACTCTTTTTTTTTGGAAGGCAAGTGTCAGGCTGCTTTGATATTGCAGAGGCACGGTGGCACCGTGGTTAGCACTGCTGCCTCAGAGCGCCAGGTTCTGTGGTTCATTCCGACCTTGGATGACTGTCTGTGCGGAGTTTTCACGTTCTCCCCGTTCCTGCGTGGGTTTCCTCCGGGTGCTCCGGTTTCCTCCCACAGTCCAAATATGTGCAGGTTAGGAGGATTGGTCACACTAAATGTTTCCTTAACGTCCAAAGATGTGCAGCTTAGGTGCACTGGCCATGTTAAAATTACCCCTTTGTGTCCAAAGATGTGCAGGTTAGGTTGATTGGCCACGATAAATGCGCGGGGTTACGGGGATAAGGCAGTGGAGTGGGCCAAGGTAAAATAGTCTTTCAGGGGGCCGGTGTGGACTCAATGGGCTGAATGTCCACCTTGTGCACTGTGGGGATTCTAGCTCTCAATTCTAGCTCAGAAACAGAGGGTTCTGGAAGGGTATCAGCATCAAATGTCAAATGAAGTAAAGCTGCAAAGGTAATGCAAACGTTCAAGTGAAAATGTGATCTGTTTTACTGTGAACCTGCAAAAACATATTTGAACACGACAGCCTGAGGCAGTGCAAAATAAGTGATGGAAAATGATAGTGCTACACTCAAATTATATCAGTGAAAGATGTTCTAAGTAAGGTGGACATTTTAGAAAGAGGTGGCGTGTGATGTTTGCATAAATAATGCAATGACAGTGCAGAGGAGCCCGCGATGTGGTGACTGTCCTTCCACTGACAGAACAGAGCTGCAATTGAACGGGATAAGATGCTTAAGCTCAGTAACTGCATTCCTCGTCACCGCGAGCGCCACCAAGCACGTCAACACCAACATTTTTCATTTATGCAGCACCTCGAATGTGAAAAGAAGGTTGGTAAAAAATTACACAGACAAAGGATGCATAAACTCTGCTCTTGAGCGAGGTTCAGGTAGCTGTCCCTGACCTGGAAATGCTTCATGCCAGTGTTTAATTGTTGACTGGTGGCAGTCTCCCTGTAACTTCAATAATGGGGCAGCCCAGTAGCAATAGGCGGCACGGTAGCATAATGGTTAGCACTGTTACTTCACAGCTCCAGGGTCCCAGGTTCGATTCCCTGCTTGGGTCACTGTCTGCGGAGTCTGCACGTTCTCTCTCTGTCTGCGTGGGTTTCCTCTGGGAACTCTGGTTCCCTCCCACAAGTCCTGAAAGACGTGCTGTTAGGTAATTTGGACATTCTGAATTCTCCCTCTGTGTAGCCGAACAGGTGCCAGAATGTGGCGACAAGGGCTTTTCACAGTAACTTCATTGCAGTGTTAATGTAAGCCTACTTGTGGCAATAAAGGTTATTATTACTATTATATTTCTTTGCAATCTGATAGTCCATAATTGATACCATACATTTCTCACAGCTGGTAATCATAGATTATCATAGAATTTACAGTGCAGAAGGAGGCCATTCGGCCCATCGAGTCTGCACCGACTCTTGGAAAGAGCACCCTACCCAAGGTCAACACCTCCACCCTTTCCCCATAACCCAGTAACCCCAACCAACACTAAGGGCAATTTTGGACATGAAGGGCAATTTATCATGGCCAATCCACCTAACCTGCACATCTTTGGACTGTGGGAGGAAACTGGAGCACCCGGAGGAAACCCACGCACACACGGGGAGGATGTGCAGACTCCGCACAGACAGTGACCCAAGCCGGAATCGAACCTGGGACCCTGGAGCTGTGTAGCAATTGTGTTATCCACAATGCTACCGTGCTGCCCATTGCACATTGCACATTGCAGTTATTTTTTCAGAACTATGTTGGACAACTTGACTTGTTGCAGCCAAATATCAATATTTACCTCTGGGAATGTATCATCTTAGAAAACCTGCGTGGTTTGCTCTCCGTCAGATTCGGATGACTATTAAAAAGTAGTTAAAAAACTCTTAACAATGCATGGTAGCACAGTGATTAGCACAAGTTGCTTCACAGCGGCAGGGACCCGGGTTCGATTCCCAGCTTGGGTCACTGTCTGTGTGGAGTCTGCACGTTCTCCCCATGTCTGCGTGCTTTCCTCCAGGTGCTCCGGTTTCCTCCCACAGTCCAAAGATGTGCAGGTTAGGTGGATTGGCCATGCTAAATTAACTTTAGGTTAGGTGGGGTTATGGGGATAGGGTGGAGGTGTAGGCTTAAGTAGGGTGCTCTTTCCAAGAGCTGGTGTAGACTCAATGGGCCAAATGGCCTCCTTCTGTACTGTAAATTCTATGATTCTAAGTATACCTCTTTGTCCTTAAGTTTTCCTAATTTGCCTTTCAGTATCTTAACCCTGGGTGGGATCCTTAAAATTGTCATAATATTTGGAGTGAAGTTATGCTCGTAATCAGCAATCCTTGCCTGCACACTTCCTTTGACTTGATTTCCCCTTTTTCCAATAAAATGTATCGGCCAGAATTTTCCAGCCCGTCACGCTGGCCCAGCCAAAAGTCCATTGACGTTCGGCACGACCGGATCATCCTCACGGTGGTAGGGGTCAGAGAATCCCACCAATAGTCTTGTGCTGCAGTTAATTTAAGTGTAGGATGCCTGGGTTACTTAGCTTTCTACGTTTTCACCCACTTTAATCTAAACCTTTCTATCATTTATCTTTTCCTTTTGATTACATTTTGGTCACAATGCTTTTCTCATGTGGACAGCATTCAATGGACGTTATCAAGCAGAAGAAACTTCATTCAAGCATCATTCAATAGATTGTTCTCTGGAATACAGACTCCAGTGTTTTTATAACTGTAAAATTCAATTGGTCTGCTAATGCAAAAAGAATCCCAGAACGGTCATTTGTTCAAACTTCCTTCGCCGAGTGGAAATAATAGAATGGTTACAACACTGAAGGAGGCTATTTGGCCCATCAAGCTCATGCCAGTTCTCTGCAAAAGAGCAATTTGCCTTGTCCCATTCTCTGCTCTACCCCCGCAGCCTGAAAATCCTCTCTCTTCAGATGCTGATCCAATTCCCTTTTGAAAGCCCCAGTTGAATCTATCCCCAGCACACACTGAGGTAATGCATTCCATATCATTGCAGCCCACTGTGTAAACAAGGTTTTCCTATTCTTGCCTATGGTTCTTTTGCCAGTCACTTTGATTGTGTGCGTTAATCCTCCTGCCTCTATCGAGGCACAAACGCCTGAGTCTTCCACAGAGATACAATCACCGTCGGATTGTCATTGTTTTCTTAATTTTTCTCAACGATATTCTGCATTTTTGGCTGGAACTTCAGATCTCAGTTTCTCCAGACATGAGGCGCATTCCTGAAATGGAACTCTTTCATCATTGCGCTGGATGACGAGGGGAGGGGAGACAATTTATGCCCCCTATATACAACAACAGCTCTTGTATTCTGGTAAGTAAAGAGATTAAATGTCCCAAAGCATCTTTGATGATAAAGACAGAAGGCAATTGGTAAGAGGCATAAGGTGGGTAGGCTGCTAGGGAGGTGAGGTAAGTGTGTAGCATGAGTTAACGGATAAGGGGCTAGAGTAGGTGAGGTAAGTGGGTAAGGGGGTAGGGTGAGTGATGAGATGGGATGGCAGGTGGGCAGGGTGGTGAAGTCAGGTCAGGTTGGACGGAGGGGCGGGGATGCGGGGAGGAGGTAGCCGGAGTGTCTGGGGAGACTTCAGTTATGAGGGCTAATCGGATCTGGCCAGGAGAGGAGTTGGGGCATCATGGGGGTAGTTAAGGCTTCAGTGGGAGTCAGGTAGTGTGGTCAGGTTAGGTTGGGTGTGGGGATGTCACGACGTCTGGAAGAGGAGTTAGGGAATCAGGGGGGAGTGAGTTGCCAAGGCCAGGTCAGGTTAGTTCTGGGGCAGTCAGGGATTGAGGGGGGAGTTTGGGGTTGAGGGGGAATTCAGGTAGTGATGTCAAGGTAGGGTGGGTTAGAGCAGGTAAGGGGAATGGGTGAGGGGGGGGGGGCGGATGACAGGGATTCAGTTAGACTAGGATCATTTCTGTCTAACATTCCTGGGGTTTTTATCCAGATAAGTAAGTCGAAACTGCCCGTAGACTGACTGTAACTCAGGGTTGGAGATTGTTTTTGGAGGATCCCGGGAAGCAAGGGAATGGTCTGTCAGAAGTTCAACCCTTCCTGAGTAATTTCCAGAGTCATTACATTCGTACATCGGAGGTTTCTTGCGCCACACCTTGGTGTGTTATGTTCGGCCTCCGATTATCTAGCGACCTGAATACCTGGGCCATCATGATTTTGAGCATCTCCATCATATCATATCATTCAAACATTCATGTGAAAGGCAATTCCCAGTTGCAAAGACGTGCATTTGAACTGAAGTCAGAGAGAACTCCTTCAGAAACCATCATTTGTCACTGATTAAAAATAAGGCGTCACTCATTTAAGACAGAGGTGAGGGGAATCATTTTCTGTCAGCGGATTGTGAGTCTTTGGAACTCTCCCTTCCTCAAAAGACAGCGGATGCCGAGTCTTTGAATATTTTTTAAGGCAGAGCGAGATGGAATCTTGATTAGCAAGGATGTGAAAGATTATCGTGGGGAGGCAGGAATGCGGGGTCAAGATTACAATCAGATCGGCCATGATCTTATTGTTTGGACGAACAGGCTCGAAGGGCCGAGTGGTCTACTCCTGCTCGGAATCCGTATGCTCACGTGTTCATATAATTTAGCCAAATGAGTCACAGGTAATCCAAAGTTGTGAGGTGAAATGTAAGTTTTGAAAATGGAGGGGGTGTTCTACGCATTGCGACCTGAGATGGCTGGCTATTATCATTTGTCTGAGAATTGCTCCCAATGTTCATGAGATGGACCCTGTAAGGGTCAACAGTTAGAGTTACTGACTCTGGGTGTATTCCTGATCCTTAGGCGGCATGGCGGCACAGTGGTTAGCATTGCAGCCCTCACTGCGCCAGGGACCTGGGTTTGATTCTAACCTCAGGTGACTGTCTGTGTGGAGTTTGCACATTATCCCGTGTCTGCGTGGGTTTCACCCAGGTGCTCCGGTTTCCTCCCACAGTCCAAAGATGGACTGGCCATGCTAAATTGCCCCTAATTGTCCAAAGGTTAGGTGGGGTGACACGGGTAGGGCAGGAGATTGGGCCGAGATGAGGTGCTCTTTTGGAGAGTAAATGCAGACTCGATGGGACGAATGGCCTCCTTCTGCACTGTAGTGATTCTATGATTCTACGATTTCACCTGACATCTTGCTTCCTGACTTGCCAGACAGCCTTTATCTTTGTTCCTTTGATGTTGCTGAGAAGTTGTTTGCCCTTGTGGGAGAGTCGAGGGCCAGAGGACATAATCTCAGAGTAAGAGGTCGCCCATTAAAGACCGAGATAAGGAGGAATTTCTTCTCTCAGAACGTACTGAATCTGTGAAATTTTTTTACCGCGAACAGCTCTTGAGGCTGGGTCTTAGTTATGTTCAAGGTTGAGATAGACAGATTTTTAATCAGTAAAGGAATAAAGAGTTATGGGGTTTAGTAGGAGGCTGAGGATCATCACAGCAGATCAGATATGATTGACTGGCGGTGCAGGTTCGATGGGCCAAATGGCCTACATCTGCTCCCACAACCTATGGTCTTTTGGCCTTTACTGTATTTTTCGCCCTTTTTCTTCCCTCTTTTTCTTATAACTGTGGAAAGCCTCCGAAGGAAATGAAGAAGTGTATTTTTTTAATGTCCCTTTAATTTTTCTTCCAAGGTACTCACTGCAGTGTCCAGAAGGTAAATTATTTTAATTCCTGAAGTTATCAGGGCAATCGTGGAGGGTGAGTAACCCCACTAACATCAGATGAATCCTTAATATAGACCACGGCGGGATTCTCTGACCCCCCCGTCGGGCCGGAGAATCGCCGGGGGGCGACGTGAATCCCGCCCCGACGCCGGCTGCCGGATTCTCCGGTGCCGGATTTACGGCAGGGGCGGGAATCGCGTCGGCCGGTCGGGGACGATTGCCAGTGGCTCCCCCGGTGATTCTCCGCTCCATGATGGGCCGAGTGGCCACCCGTTTTCATCCAGTCCCACCGGCGTAAATCAAACAAGGTCCTTACCGGCGGGACCTGGCTCTGCGCGCGGCCTGCCGAGTCCTTGGGGGTATCTGGTCCCGGGGGAGCCACCACGGTGGCCTGGCCAGCGATCGGGGACCACCATTCTGCAGGCGGGCCTGTGCCGTGGCGGCACTCTTTCCCTCCATGCTGGCCGCTGTAACAGTCCGCCATGGCTTGCGCGGAGAAGAACCCCCCTGCGCATGCGCTGGGATCACGCCAGAACACGCTGGTGCTCCCGCGCATGCGCCAACTCGCGCCGGCCAGCGGAGGCCCTCCGGCACTGGTTGGCATTGTGCCAACCCCACTGGCGCCGGCTGGCGCAGCGCCAACCCCGCCGGCGCCGGCCTAGCCCCTGAAGGTGCGGAGGATCCGCACCTTCCGGGCGGCCCGATGCCGGAGTGGTTCACGCCACTCGTCGGCGCCGGTACGGCCGCCCCGCCGGACAGCGGAGAATCCTGGCCCACATGTCCTACATGATAATACGTTCATACTGTGGTGTTGGGTGTTCTAACACACAGAAGAGCCAACACAGTTGCATATGGTACAACGCTTGTTTATTTAAACTCACTATTTACAACTTGGTCTTTGCACTCTGCACGTGGGGGGCTCCCTGCTTGTGGTGTTTCAACAGCTCTTTCATGCTTCCTTCTCCCCAGACCTACTGACCTCCAGGTGTCGTGCTCGTGCTTTTTATGTGGTTGGTGTTCTTGTCTGTGATTGGTTGTGGTGTTGTGTACTCTGATTTGCCTGTTAGTGTGTCCATCATGATGTGTGTGTTTGAATATCATGACATCCCCCCTTTTTACAAAGATATGTGCCTACGTGGTAATAAATATGATCGTGACGTGAGTGCATCTAAGAGTGTGTGTGTGTCGTGTGCAGCATGTGTCTATGACGGAACTATGTACATGGGGCGATGTCGAGTGCGTCACATGAATCCAGTTGTACCATAACATAACAGAAATGCGAACGAGAGAAGAAGAAAAAAAATTTTGAACAGTTGTCCAGTCAGACGACATCTGGAACGATAAACAACAACAGGTTATCATGTAAAATTGTCCAACTTATTAAACATATGAACTGTATTATAAGTCCATTCTAATGGGTTTGCGACGAATTCGGGTTGACCGCCTTAAGGGTGGATCAAGAACCACCGGCTGCTGTGCAGGCATGGCCATGGGTGGCGATGGAAAGGGCGTGATGTGCGGCAGCTCCACAAAGTCATCCTCGGAAGCCTGTTGAGGATCTGGCGTGTTGTGTGGCTGTGAACGTGGAAGTCGGCGAAGGGCGCGCCGATTGCGGCGACGCACGGAACCATCCGGCATGCGAACCAGGAACGAGCGGGGAGCCACTTGTCGGAGGACTTCGGCCGGTGCTGACCAGCCACCATACGGTTGATGGACGCGTACTTTGTCTCCGGAGGACAGGGGGGGCAGGTCCGTCGCTCGTGTGTCGTACCGACCTTTCTGGCGATCACGCTGCAGTTGCATGTCCCGAAGAACCGCCTCATGGTCTGTTGTCGGTGCCAGGACGGAAGGTACCGTCGTCCTGAGGGAGCGACCCATTAGTAGCTGCGCTGGCGAGAGGCCCGTGGATAACGGGGCCGATCGATAGGCCAGCAAGGCAAGGTTAAAGTCCGATCCGGCATCAGCCGCCTTGCACAGGAGCCGCTTTGCGATGTGGACACCCTTTTCAGCCTTCCCGTTCGATTGTGGATGCAGAGGGCTGGATGTCACATGAGTGAAACCATATGCTGCGGCAAAGGACGACCATTCACGGCTGGCAAAACAAGGTCCATTGTCTGACATGACAGTCCTTGGAATGCCATGGCGAGCAAACGTTTCCTTGCAGGCCCCAATGACTGCGGACGACGTCAGATCATGGAGAGGCATGACTTCCGGGTAGTTTGAGAAGTAGTCTATAATAACAATGTAATCTCTGCCGAGCGCGTGAAATAGGTCAACACCCACCTTCGCCCAGGGGGACGTCACCATCTCGTGTGGTAGAAGTGTTTCCGGAGGTTGCGCCGGCTGAAACCTCTGACAGGTTGTGCAGTTGAGCACCATGTTGGCTATGTCTTCATTAATACCCGGCCAATATACCGCCGCCCGGGCCCTTCGTCTGCATTTTTCGACACCCAAGTGGCCTTCGTGTAGTTGACGAAGAATCATCTGGCGCACACTGTGTGGAATGACGATCCTATGCGATTTCATAAGGACCCCGTCTATATTGGTGAGATCATCTCGCACATTATAAAACTGGGGGCACTGCCCTTTTAGCCACCCTTCCGTCATGTGGCGCATCACTCGCTGCAGCAGAGGGTCAGTCGCCGTCTCTGCGCGTATGTGAGCCAGACAAGGATCATCAGCTGGCATATTTGCTGCTGTCAGAGTCACGTGTGCCTCAATTTGACGCACGAACCCCTCCGCATCTGGTGGTGTGCTCACTGCTCGGGAAAGAGTGTCCGCCACTATGAGTTCCTTCCCCGGAGTGTAGATCAGTTCAAAATCGTACCTCCTGAGTTTGAGTAAGATGCGCTGGAGGCGAGGAGTCATGTCGTTCAGGTCTTTGTTAATGATGTTGACCAGGGGGCGGTGGTCAGTTTCGACCGTGAATCGTGGCAGGCCATACACATAGTCGTGGAACTTGTCCAGTCCAGTTAACAAGCCCAGGCATTCTTTTTCGATTTGCGCGTAGCGCTGTTCGGTAGGGGTCATGGCTCGTGAGGCATACGCAACCGGGGCCCATGATGACGTGCTGTCTTTTTGCAGGAGTACCGCTCCAATACCAGATTGGCTGGCGTCTGTTGAGATCTTTGTAGGGCGAGTCGCGTCAAAGAAGGCCAGCACTGGTGCCGTGACCAGTTTGTGCTTGAGCTCCTCCCATTCCTGCTGATGCGACTGGTGCCAGTTGAATTCCGTCGATTTTTTTACGAGATGGCGCATGTTTGTTGTATGAGAAGCCAGGTTGGGAATGAACTTCCCAAGGAAGTTGACCATGCCCAGGAATCTTAAGACAGCCTTCTTGTCAGCCGGTCGTGGCATGGCTGTGATGGCGCTAACCTTGTCTGCATCGGGACGGACCCCGGACCTTGAGATGTGGTCCCCGAGGAATTTCAGCTCCGTCTGGCCGAAAGCACACTTCGCACGGTTGAGACGCAGGCCATTTTGCCGTATGCGGGTGAAGACACGTCGAAGACGATGCATGTGTTCCTGCGGAGTGGTGGACCAAATGATGATATCGTCCACATATACACGTACCCCTTCGATGCCTTCCATCATCTGCTCCATAATGCGGTGGAATACTTCAGATGCCGAAATGATGCCGAATGGCATCCGGTTGTAGCAGAATCTGCCAAAAGGGGTGTTGAATGTGCATAGTCTTCGGCTGGCCGGGTCCAGTTGGATCTGCCAGAATCCTTTGGACGCATCCAATTTAGTGAATATGTTGGCTCGCGCCATCTCGCTGGTGAGGTCTTCTCGTTTCGGGATGGGATAGTGTTCCCGCATGATGTTGTTGTTCAGATCTTTTGGATCTATACATATACGGAGCTCGCCAGAGGGCTTCTTTACACAGACCATGGAGCTGACCCATGGCGTGGGCTCCGTGACCTTGGATAGGACCCCTTGGTCCTGAAGAATCTGCAGTTGTGCCTTGAGGCGGTCTTTGAGAGGCGCAGGAACCCTGCGAGGTGCGTGAACGACAGGGATGGCGTCCGGTCTGAGTCGAATCTTGTACGTGTGTGGCAATGTCCCCATGCCTTCAAAAACCTCCTGGTTGTGAGCGAGGAGGGAATGGAGATTCGCGTGGAACTCAGCATCCGGGAAGTCGGATATCTCATCTGGAGAGAGAGACATGATGCGCTGTACCAGGTGAAGGACCTTACACGCTTGTGCGCCCAGTAACGAGTCCTTTGATGAGCCCACAACTTCGAAGGGGAGTGTGGCCGTGTACCTCTTGTGAGTCACCTGTAGCTGGCAAGATCCTACGGACGGGATAACGTTCCCGTTATAGTCAACCATCTTAAGCCGGGATGGTGTGATGAGTGGTTTGACCTTCATGGCCTGGACTGCAGAGTAAGCAATCAGGTTGGCGGATGCGCCGGTGTCCAGACGGAAGGCGACGCGCGATCGGTTGACCGTCAGGGTGGCACACCACTCATCGTCTGGATTGATGGCATTGACCTTGTTGACATCAATGACGGCAACTCTGAAGTCATCCTGGTCATCTGCATCACTTAACTGGAAGTCTTGATGCGTGGGCTGGACGGTCCTGACTCGTGTGCGAGGTTGTCGAGGATGCGCCGGATCCATGGGTTGAGCCGCACGACAGCGGGCTGCGTAGTGGCCTATCATGGCACATCTGTTGCACTGTTGGTATTTTGCAGGACATTGCCCTTTTAAGTGTAGACCTCCACACTTGCTGCACGTCATGACGTCACGGCGTTCGTTGCGCCACTGCGCATGCGCAGTGCGATCTTGCGGTGGGCGCGCCTGCGCAGTGCGTCCCTCGTTGTGGCCGTTATTCTTGGCGCGCACCTGCGCGGGAGACCGCGAAAAGCGCGGGAAGCGGCCGCTGTCGTCCGGGCCGTGGGGCGGGAAGAAATCGACGGCCTGGATGCGTTCAACGTCGTGGGCGGCCTGGCTTGCCGATTCGACGGCTGGGGACCCCCTCCGTGCCAACTCGGACGCCTGAAATCGGGCAAAACGGCAGGCAGCATTCTCATGGAGGACACAGGCTTCCACAGCAGACGCTAAGGTGAGGCTCTTTATTTTAAGAAGCTGCTGGCGTAGGCCACTGGAGGCAACGCCAAAAACAATCTGGTCCCTGATCATGGACTCTGTGGTGGTGCCGTAACCGCAGGACTGCGCCAGAATCCGGAGGTGCGTCAAAAAGGGTTGAAAAAGCTCCTCCTTACCTTGCAGGCGTTGCTGAAAGATGTATCTTTCGAAAGTTTCGTTTACTTCAGTTTGAAAGTGCTGGTCCATTTTGAGGATGACCGTGTCATATTTGGCCTGGTTTTCGCCTTCCTCGAACACCAGTGAATTAAAGACATCATTTGGGTGGGGGCCTGCGTAGAAGAGGAGCATTGCAATCTTCGAATCATCCGAGACATTCTGTTTTTCGGTGGCACGGATGTACAGGTCAAATCGCTGCCTGTAGAGCTTCCAGTTGGTGCCTAGGTTCCCCGTGACTTGCATCGGCTGCGGTTTGCCGGTGTGGTCCATGTCCAGAATGGCAGGTTGGTAGGCAGGTATCGATCCACTCCTGTACCATGTGGTGTTGGGTGTTCTAACACACAGAAGAGCCAACACAGTTGCATATGGTACAACGCTTGTTTATTTAAACTCACTATTTACAACTTGGTCTTTGCACTCTGCACGTGGGGGGCTCCCTGCTTGTGGTGTTTCAACAGCTCTTTCATGCTTCCTTCTCCCCAGACCTACTGACCTCCAGGTGTCGTGCTCGTGCTTTTTATGTGGTTGGTGTTCTTGTCTGTGATTGGTTGTGGTGTTGTGTACTCTGATTTGCCTGTTAGTGTGTCCATCATGATGTGTGTGTTTGAATATCATGACACATACATCATGACACTGAATGTGCTGCAGTGTATGCCGCAGCTACCTTTCTGAAGATCTGGCTTATTTCATTGTACATGGTGTTAATTTTCATTCATCAGGAATTTGTGAGGCAATAAACACTCCCTGTAAAGATTAAACATTGATGTATTTAATTACATCGGGACTGTTGAAGGCAAGGACTCACTCGACAACCAAAAATTATTCCTGCAACGCTGCATGTCAAAAATCATGGGCTGGATTCTCGATCCTGGGGCTAAGTGTTGACACCGTCATGAACGCCGGAGCGTTTTACGACGGCGTCATCTGGCCCCTAGGATCAGCAATCCTGCGCTGCACAGGGGGCCAGCACGGCACTGGAGCGCCCCACACAGATCCAGCTGCCGATACGGGCACGAACACGGCCGGTGCGAGTTCGCGCATGCACCTGGGTTGTCGTCTCCGCGCCGGCCCCGACGCAACATGGTGGTTACCTACAGGGGCCTGGCGCAGTGGAACAATGGCACCCCCCCGGAATGAGCCAGCCTTCCGATCGGTAGGTCCCGATCGTGGGCCAGGCCACCATGGAGGCCCACCCCCGGAGTCAGATCCCCCCACCCCCCACCAGGCCCCCCCCCTCCCCCCATAGCCAGAACGCCAAGGTCCCGCTGGGTAGGACCACATGAGAACAGCCGGCGGACTCGGCCGAACTCGGCAGGCACTCGGCCCATCGCGCGGGGAGAATCGCCGGGGGAGGCCCCATTGAGCGGCCCCCGACCTGCACCACGGCAACCGCGCCAGCGCATTGGCGCCGATTCTCCGGTCGGCGTGATCAGAGAATCCCGCCCCATGTTCTCGGAATCACAAGAGGTGAATCTTAAGGTGCAAACAAGCCCATTTCTTTGCCAGATAAGGAAGGGTTAACGTGTTGAAAATGCAGATTATGAGAGGTATTGGCAAGAGAGTTCCCAGCAAGTTTTTCAAGCTGATGAAGAATTGAAGCATCGAGTGATGCAAACTAAGAGCTGTGAGGCAGAAAGTGAGAAGGGGGTGAAGGTGGAGCTTTTCAGTAAGCAGAAAATAAATCACTGGGAAACATCCTTCTAAATGACTTTAATAGATAATTTAGTGCACGTCTGAAAAGACAGGGTTTCTTCACATTTTGTCCTTTCTGTACCTTATCAGTTTTCTTCATCTCTTCACCAAGGGAAATTGGACGACTTTTAAAGGAAAATAAAACTTACAAGAAAGGTATTCTAGTTCCAAACTATTACGGTTCCAAACAGCAACCGTTGGCAACCAGGGAAGATAAATATTGCGTCAAAGAAAAATACAGGTCGAAGAATCCTTGAGGAGACAATGACAATCCAGTCTTCAGTCTGCAATGCCGATGAGTGTAATCTTATACCCCTTAAATAAAACCAAGGACTCACAAGGTTTTGAAGCTCGAAGTAGCCTAATTGGGGATGTGAGCTTGATCGTTCTACTTTTGCCTAAGAAGGTCCAAGACCAATATTAAGGTTTCTTTCTGTGGCCGCTGAGTTTGCTCATCACACAATACTTAATAACTAAAATATTATATTAACAAATTAATTTTTACTCCAGGAAGTCTTCATTAAGCACTACTTTATTTTCCTACATTGCCCATTTAGAATGATTTTAATGGTAGATTTAATTGAATATTTTAGTCAGATATATGGTAAATGACTGCTGTACAACTTACTTAATTATTTTACTTTGCCCCAGCTAAATTTATGTATTTTCATTATATAAAATAAATATAGGAATTTTAGAATTAAAACGCTGATTAATTATGAACACAGGAGCAGAAGGATATTCTTCCTTGCTGGCTGGTTCCACCATTTAGTTAGAGCCCTGAATCTGTACCTCAGCGGCATTTACCTGTCTGAATTCCAGGTCCTCCTGATACCCTTACTGAACAAAAAAAATCTCCATGCTTAAAACAATTAAAAAGAGAAAATGCTAGAAATACTCAGCAGGTCAGACAGCATCTGTGGAGTGGAGCAACAAAGATAACGTCTCAGCTCTGTGACCTTTCATCACAACTGAGGAAATGCAATTGGTTTTGAGGCTAAGTTTCCTCGGTTCTGAGTGAAAGCTCACAGACTCGGAACATTAACGGTTTCTGTTCTCTCCGCAAATGTTGCCTGACGTGCCAAATATTTCCACCATTTTCTTGCATCCACGGCCTTCTGAGGGAAAATTCCCAATTTCTACTTCTCTTTATGTGAAGATCCTCCGAAAGGGCTTCGCTCCAATATTAGGGCCCCTCATTCTGGATTCCCCATCAGAGGAAACTATTACTCTGTCCCTCCTCTATTCAATCTATTTACTGTCACCCCCTTCTACCTTCTATGATCAAGGGAATTCAAGTCAGGTTTACACAAACTACCCTTGTAATCTAATCTTTTATATCCTGGTATTATTCTGGTTAGTCTGCGCTGCACTATTGCCAAGTATAGATTTATTAAGTTCATTCATGGGGTGTGGCCGTCACTGGGTAGACCATCATTTATTGCCCATCTCAAACTGCCTTGAACTGAATGGCTTACTCAACCATTTCAGAGGACATTCTAAGGCTCAACCACATCGCTGTGAAGCTGGAATCACATGTTGGCCAATGGATTTCCTTCCCAAAAGGGCCATAGTGAATCAGAGTTTCTTTTTACAACAATCAACAATGGTTTCATGGTCATTTATGGGTCATCATTAGAGTTTTAATTCCAGATTTCCTTACTGAATTACCATTCCACCCACCATCTGCCATGGTGGGATTCAGAGCCAGGTCCCAGAGCATTAATCTGGGTCTCTGGATTACTACTCTAGTGACAATACCAGTACGTCACCATCTCCCCAATTAGTGTAATGTTACGCGTCATGCAAATAAGGGTCCAACTAATTAAAAATGATATTTCTACCATTGCACAGAATAGTCTGCAGAATTTATTGGAATGTTTTTAGATGTCTGTTTACATTGGTTGATTTATCCTCACCAGGAGAGACTTCCCAATATTTTGTGTATGATGGAATGGGTTCCAATTAAGCTTGTCAATGGTGAAAATGCATTGATTGTTTGGAAGAGTTAACAGATCTGTTCATCCCAGTAGTCAGAATCACAGTTGTAGTGCTATGTGTGACCAGCAAGAGGCTGTCAGGGGTGTCCAGCAAAAAGCCTCCCCTGGGACGGGCTGATGCCAGAACAATTGCCTTAAAGCTTTTTGTGGGTAGTTCTCTTGTATTGTAAAGGGAGTTCACTAATGATTTAATAAGTAATGCGATTACAATGATGCAGCTCCCCCATAAGAAGGTCCATCAAGTTTTATCGAGCCTGATTCCCTGATAATCTCGTTGGCAATAATAACAAACGTGCCACAGATGTTGTAATTTTTCCCATTCACCAATAAGGGAAATAACAACTGCAACGTTTATTCACAAAGAATTACAATGCCGAGGCTTGCAGCTTCACGACTGTGAGTCAGTTTCCGGGATCAAACTGATACAGAAACTCCCGCTTGCTTGGGTGTTCCCCACCCTGGTCCCTGACTAGTTACTTATATCACGTGACATTCTCGGCAGATCACCCTGGAACGGGGACAAACACCACACCCGTCCCTCTCTCAGTTCTTTTATACATTGATGGTAGTTAAGTTACTTGGTCTCCAATAATTGGAGCATTAAACCACAACCCAAAAAGATGTGCAGGGTAGGTGGATTGGCCACGCTAAATTGCCCCTTAATTGGAAAAAAATGAATTGCATACTCTACATTTTTTTTTTTTTAATTGTGTTTCCTTGTTCCCATGGTTTTCAACACCAGGGATTCTCAAGAGGAAAATACTGGAGCAGCACAAATATCTCTGAGGGTCTGAGGACTCGAGGGAATTAGAGAGATAGGGTGAGGAGAGGCTATGAAGGGCTTTGACAACAAGGCAAATGTATTCTGACCAATATCTATAGATTAGGCATTCAGTCTTAACCGCGTGTGGTATGGAAGATGCAGAAAAGATTATCTTAGAGAACTGCATGTAATTTAGTCTCAAAAATAGCTTGATGCTTGATCTCCCTTCCTTGGCAGGGCTAGAGTATCTAAGCTGCAGCCAAAGATTGACAATGGAGGTCAAGAAGACACAGCTTCAATATCTATCGACAAAAGTAAGTCCAATATTGTTTTTGAATGTACAAGATCAATCTAACAGTTTGGGTAATGGTGGTACTAGGCTTACAGACAATTCTGATGTAGATACAGTGGCCCTCCCACCACCAAATCTCCCAGTCTCTGGATTGTAAGAGACCAGACGTATGACTGAAGATGAACATCGGGACCGTGTGAAAATCCTGATGCACTGACCCATGTGGGAATTGCCCAGGAAGTTTCAACTTCCAATGGGAAATTCTCCTGTTCCCAGGGACCCACCACGAATGCCTCTGACTCCGAGTTGGAGTGATGGGTGAGCTAAGTGGGTGAACTGGGTGAGATAATTGCACGCTCACATACTTTGCTGGGAACACAAAGTTATTTATTAATGAGGGGAAACTGCACACAGGTCGGCAATCAGCGGCTGCCGGAGAGCCAATCGACTGCACTGGTCCTGACATGTCCTCTGTCTAAGAGAGGATCCATCCCCTAGGGTGATGATCCACTCTGCGTCCCAATTGGTCCCTCAAGCCAGGTGACTCTCTTCTGCTGTTCTGCTCTTAAAGGGACAATCACCGCAATCACCAAAGAGGTTGAGGTGGGGAAGTGGGGAAGTGGTTGAGATGGACGAGGTAGGTCAGAACAGACCTGGATCGTTACCCAAGAAATGATACTCAGATTAGGCAAAATTAAAACCTAGTCTAAAGCCTGGGTAATTTCACAACTGACCACCCTCCCCCATTACTTAGACTTATCCCAAGTAGCCGCCCCCCCCACCCCAGATTACCTCCAACCCAACCTGACTACACTTCAACCCGACCTAACTACCCCCTTCTTCTCCCAACTACCTCTCGGACCTGACCAACACCCGTGACCCAACTACCGCCCTGATGCACGTACTCCACAACCAGGCTTGACTAGCCCCCAACCTGACTACACCGCAATTAGCCTCAACCCACCTAACCACTCATTGATTTATCCCCCCAGTGCACCCTACCTATTTATCCACTTACACGCTCACCATCTACCCGCCCGACTATCTCACCCCTCTACCCAGCAAACCCACCTTACCACCTAGCCACCCTAACCACCTAACCACTCGTCCCTCTACTACCCCTCCTCCCTTACCATCACCCCTCCCTCAACTGTCCTACTCACTTCCTTCACCCACCCCACCGATCGGACTCATTTTCCCCCTTAGCCACCTGACCAGTCCACTCATCGATTCGCTAACATTGAAAGATTGGAGATTTGAACTTGCCACACAGCAACTGGTGCAGCGAAAAGGGGAGGTGTGTCTTGTCGTCCCTTGACTGCTCCGCCACGACACAGCTTCCCAATGGACAACACACTGCACATTTCTGGGAAAGCCAGCCTCGGAAGATCTGGTAAGAAATAGGGAGCGGCATTGAGTCAGGGGAATTCATGAGCGCAACAGCAATCCAATGATTATAGCTGCTGCTCAGATGGCCCTGGCACTGGATTCACCTATCATAGAACATAGAACAATACAGCGCAGTACAGGCCCTTCGGCCCACGATGTTGCACCGAAACAAAAGCCATCTAACCTACACTATACCATTATCATCCATATGTTTATCCAATAAACTTTTAAATGCCCTCAATGTTGGCGAGTTCACTACTGTAGCAGGTAGGGCATTCCACGGCCTCACTACTCACTATCAGGCCCTCTTTGCATCAGTAAACAGAAATTAAATCAGCGAGGGGGTAAAAATCAACCAATATCACTAAAGTCTGCCATTATGCGGCTGTCATATAGACCTCAAGATTTGGCTCTGTAGCCATGTTCTCCTGGTAGTACAGATGCCATTTTAGGCACCAAAACAAGTGGAGCATGCGTACACAATGTGCAACCTGGGATGCAGGAGAGTTTGTGCAATGAGAGGGAAGTACGATGAGTGAAGGAGGATTAGTTACCATCATTTCAGATCCTCTCAGCGCTGGTATTAGCCATGGGTTTCGGGCATGGCCAACCAAACGGTGGTGAGCATGCCTCCTTTACTGAGGTGAAGACGTGCTGATGTGCCTCACCAGTTAGCTCCTGTTGCCTTCGTCTCCACAGCCCCTCGTCCTGCGTGTTTAGGGTTGGACGAGTGTGCAAGGTGTGGGCGTCAGGCTTGCGGCAGTGCTACGTGCGTGAGAGTGAGGCGAAATTAAGAATGTTAGGTATAGGCCCGAAAGGATATCGATTGCTGGTATGTGAGAGATGGAGGTGTGAGATTGAGCGGTGGAAGAGGCTAGTGGTGCAGGTGATGGAATTTGACATGAGAAAATGAATTCACTGACGTTAACAGTTTGTTTTAGTTCATTGAACATTTCTCAGTGCTGTATCCTGGTCTTTGGGGGCTGGACTCCGGTTATTGACCACAATGGCTACATGTTCTCTTTGCCTTCTGAGCATTTATCTCAGTGGCCCGGTGGATAGAGGGCTTCTCTCCAGCCCACCCCCTGCACCAAATAAGGCCTCCAGCGCTTCATCAGACAACCTGGGGTCCCTCTCTCTCTCTCTCTCTCTGCAATATCTCTCGTACTCATTCATGGGATGTGGGCTTTGTTGGCTAGGCCAGCATTTATTGCCCATCACTAATTGCCCTTGAGAAGGTGGTGGTGAGCTGCCTTCTTGAACCGCTGCAGCCCATGTGGTGTAGGTTGCACTCACTGTGCTGTTCAGGAGGGAGTCCCAGAATTTTGACCCACCCACAGTGAAGGAACGTATTTCCAAGTCAGGATGGTGTGCGATTGGAGGGGAACCTCCAGGCGGTTGTGATCCGTGCATCTGCTGCCATTGCCCTTCTAGATCGTAGAGGTTGTGGGTGGCGAAGATTCTGTCCAAGGATTATTTGCCATTCCTACATCTTTCCCATGTCAAGCTTACTTGTGCAACCACTTCCCTATCACCCAGCCCGAATGCACCTCCTCTTTCAGAGGTACAGGTTGGCTTTAAGTAGCAAAGGCCAACTTGAACCCATGTCATCCTCTCCAAATATTGCACCAAGCTAATCAGTCTTCCACGAGCCTCATTCAAATTTCCACCATACCAATCTGCTAATATTCCCTGGATGTGACCGTGATGGATCTACAATGAAAGTTTGATTTGGATGCAGATATCAAAATCTTTGCACTTCTCTCACTGTTTGTTTGCATTGACATACATCAGACGCCGTGAACATCTGTGTGCCACTAATTAAGAAACATGAATACAAAAGAAAACTGAAAAACAGTTACGTTAAAAATGAACCTTTGTGTCATAATATACACCAGTATATCATGGTGCAGACACACACACTGATGGACACACAGGAAGACCAATCAACACACACAACACTGCAGCCAATCACCAGTTAGAGCACACTCACTATAAAGACAGGGGGCATCAGAGTTCCCGCTCAGTCGGGATACATCCTCCTACAAGGACAGAGCTTACAGCTTACAGCACAAATCCTCACCATGTGCTGAGTGCATAGACTGGTTCGGACAGGCATAGGTCTTTAGTTTAATCTAACATCGTGTTAACCCACAGTGAAAGTATGTTCAACAGTTTCTAACTTAATAAAATATTGTTGCACTATTTTAAGTGTTGGTGGCCTGTATGTGTTCCACGGATCCAGAGCACCCAACACATCACTTTGAAGTTGGACATTATCATCAATTGTTCTTAAAGGAACGCCACTACTTCAATGAGTTTTCAGATGCGCCCGTTTGAGAACGTTATTGCCATGCCAGACAGCTTGTAAATATATTGCAGCAAATGCTAGAGGAATTATTTTGCAAAGCTTTGCTCTTGGTTTGAAGTCTAAAGAAATGCTGTGAAATAGTTCCAATCATGTTAAAGCCCATCACTAACCTGGGATGTTCTCATGCATCTAGCTCCAAGCTGGGAGAAGAATTTAACAGGACTGCCATTTGTATCCCGGGCAATTTTTAGACCACTTTTCACATGTGTTTTTTTTTCTCCTACTCCCAATTCGGTGCTGATGCAGAGTTCGCTGCAGTGTCCAGGGGCACGGACTGCTATTTAATAGTTCAGACGAGTGACCATTTTTTCACGTGTGCAACTAGGCGACGGTGTTGAAAGCGTGATAATAATCTGGCCTGGTGGCTTCTTCATACGGGCCCCCTCCCCTCTCCCCCACCCTACACTGCTCAGCCCTGGCAACCCCATGGTCGGTTGCTAGGCCACAGCTGTGATCAGCGGTCGCAACCCAGAGCGGAGATTGAACCCATGACCTTTCTCCTTTCCAAAAAAATAGTTTCTATTAAATCTTGTGAACAGAAGAGCTCAAAAGGTGAGGCCAGCATTATCCTCCTGACTGTCTCTGAGAGGCAGATCCTGCAGCATTTCTCAGAACAGAATCCACTTTCTTGGCAGCGGCCAGCAACCTGGCGATGTTTACGCTGTTTTGAGCACTTCCATTTACTTAAAAGACTATATCGATTGAAAGGTGCTTTTTTGGGGGATGAGGAATGTGTCCCTTTAAGCCTGTTAACATTGAAAAGTCAAAACCTCCTGAAATACAATAATGACATTCATTGGGAGAAGATGAGCTAACGAGCCCATCAATTGATTTTTATTTAGCCTGAATAATTAATCAAAACCTTGGATAACTTGCAGTATTTGCCAAATGAACTTATTTTTGACAACAGCAAACAGTTGTATCTGAGACTTCACCATGCAGTTATTTGAAACTTGCTTCTAAAAACAAATGCTCCTAATTAAATCGGCCTCCTTTATCTCCAAAAGGAAGAGATTTCACATTTTCACATATTTTATCTGAATAAGTCTGACAGTCGTTACTTTATTTGGCTGTTAGTGTGACAATTTACTACCTCTTGACTAACCTGTGCCAATTACTGTCATTGCTGTAAATTTTCCTTTGTTAAATTGTCACTTCTTTATCAGTCAAAATATTAAAAATAAGGTTCAAATGGAGCTGCATAATTCCTGTGGTGATTTTCCTTAATAGCTTCTTTCTGTCTGGTAAGTTATGGAGTCAGCAATTATGCAGAATTTGCTCATTATGAGGACATATTAATGCCACAACAGCTGTACCTAATGAAGTAGTGTACCTGGTAATTACCACTCTGCTTCTCCTTAATATTAATTGCAACTCTGCGTCTCAGCTCGTTTGGTCGGGAGGAGATTGAACTCTGTCGGGGAAGGTGTCTTTGTAGCTGAGGCTCCCAAGAGGGACAGGACTTTCAGTAGGTTAGAAATCCCAGAGCAAAGTGCGGCTGGAGAAAGACAAACATTCTGTCACTGTAATCAGTGCAGGGCAAGGCTACGGGGCTGCAGTCTCTCCATCTGTACACACCTTGTGGCTCTGTTATCGTGTGCACTCTCTCCTCAATGTGGTTGAACTCAGCTCCTACAATTCAAGTACCAGCTGCATGACGCACACATACCCTTTCCGAGCCTGCATTTAATTTTCTAAGCGGGTAAATATTGCAATGGCATGCCCATTCCTAATCTAAACCTCCACGATCCCCAGACGTGACCAGCAAAGACTGAAATATAAAAGCAAAAGTTGTAATAGATACTGCCCTGAAGATAATAGAGACCAAAGACTGGTAAACGAGAATTCATAAGTGGGACAGCAGAAATGTATTCAATATTCTGATTTCTACCCCATCCTCCAACTTCCTGACTACCCAGAGTTTGTTGATAGGTTTGCAATGCGATGACCATCTATTTCACCCGTTTTGCTAATTTATTATCTTGAAACCTTCCCTACATGTGATATTACGGCTAGAAATTCGGCATGTCTGCATCGACTCTCACAAACTTCGACAGATATGCCATAGAGAGCATCCTATCCGGCTGTATGCCAACTGCTCGGCCCAAGATCGCAAGAAACTGCAGAATGTGGTGAACTCAGCCCAATGTATTACCCAAGCTTGCCCCCCTCCCATTGATTCTGTCTACACCTCCTGCTGTCTCAGGAAGGCAGGCAGCATTGTCAGAGACCCCTCACATCCAGGCTTTGCCCTCTTCCAGACCCTTCCATCAGGCAGAAGATACAGAAGTCTGAAGGCCCGCATAGGAACAGTTTCTTTCCCACAGCTACCAGACTCCTCAACGACTCTTCCTCGGACTGATCTGTTCCCTGTAACAACACTATTCACGATGCCCTCTCCTGCTCGTGCTCATGTATTGCTATATTGCTATTTTGGCCCTTGTTCCACGCTGTAACAAATCACTATTTGTTGATGTACCATTTGTCAATGTACTCTGTTGATTATTCTTTTGTCTACTATGTATGTACTGCATACGTTCCCTTGGCCGCAGAAAAATATTTTTCACTGTACTTCGGTACATGTGACAATAAATATTAATCAATCAATTTTGGTACTTGGAAGAAAATCCATGTCTTTCTTCCAAAAATGTATAAATGTTGTCACTGCACACTCCAAACTAAAGCTAATGGCTGAGTTCTCATTTCCCAGCTAATCAGCAGCTCCTCATATTAAGGGATGACAGTGCTGGCATGTTTCCGGTCCCATGCCAACCAGGATTGAAAGAGACTGGGTATCTGATTCCCAATTGTACGACCAGAACAGTATCAGTTCATATCTTATCTCAAAAGTAACCTCTCCTGTATCAGTGACGTTTATTCCATTTCTCACCCAAAGCCGTTGTGTGACCTGTTTGATATTTGACAAGAGGTTGACAATCCCATTCAAAGGCAGTTAAGCGTAATGAGTCCATGTCCACCATTAATTGTCTTTCATTTCATACTGCACTCAATAAGGGAAAGATGCCTCTCATTTTGTTCAGGTTTGCTGAACAGCAAATCCAGATCGCTAAGATAAAATGTTAGTTTCCAATGTGGACGCACCTTACAATTTATACAGAATAATGATGTATTGACAGCTCACTGATACAGGAGAGGTTACTTTTGAGATCGTATTGACAGCTGAGAAATGGGCCATTCAGCCCACCTGGTCCATGTTGGCACTTACACTCCACCACAAGCCTTCTCCATTCACTCCTCCCTGTCAGAATATTCCTCTATTCCTCCCTCCTTCATATGCTCATCCACTTTCCAGTTAAATGCATCTGTAGTCATCACCTCAACTATTTCTCATGGTGGAGTTCCACATACTCACCACTCTCTGGGTAAAGAAGTTTCACTTGAATTCCCTATTGGATTTAGTGGTGACGATGTTGTCACAGGTTTTGCCTGTTTTGTTTTGTGAAGGGAAATTTTAAATGCAATGACACTGTAGATCCATGTCCCACTCCAGGACATGATCACAAAGATCGACGCTCACATTGTATGGCGCTTTACCGAGGGAACTTCGCAGTGTTGACAATGCAACCTCTCCGAGGGAACATTGACAGTTCGAAGGTGGTTCACCGGGTTGAGTCCTGGGATGAAATTGCAATCTCATGAGAGAAGATTGAGCGGGTTGGGCCAATAATCATTTGGTGTTTCGAAGAATGAGACATGGGGCGGAATTCTCCGGCCATTGGAATTCTCCTCTCCCACTGGCAGCGCACCCTCGTCCGCGGGTTTCCCGGAAGCGTGGGTGGCTTCAATGGAAAATCCCATTGACAAGCGGTAGGAAGGTAGAGTCCAGCCATCTGCGAACGGCATGCCGCCAAGAGGCACACAGTTGGTGGGCCAGAGAATCCAGCCCATAATCTTACTAAAACATATAACATTCTAGGGTATTTGATAGCGGAGATACTGAAAGATGTTTTCCCACGGAGGGGAATCGAGAACTAAGGGACACAGTTTCAAATGAAGGTCACCCATTTAAAATGGAAATGAGGAGGAATTTCTTCTTTCAGAAGGCCATTAATCTTTGGAAGTTGCTTCTCTAGAGAGCAGCGGAAGCTGAATGGGTCATTCAATATATTTAAGACTGCATTAGACAAGTTCTTAATTGACAAAAGAGTCAAAACTTGGTGCTGAAATACGAGTTCTTCAAATATCTCAATTACAACATCTTGAGATTTGTGTGGTAGCATGGCCCTTTCAGGGGGCAGGCCCGATGGACCACGTGACTTCTCAGGGCCAATAACGCGGGAGCGTGTGAACCTTGGCCAATAGGGAGTTTGTGCAGGACACTGGGAGCAGGAGCCTGGCCAGTTTGGACCCTGGAGTCAAAGAGAGTTCTCAAGGTGATGGTCTACCTTGATGACTTGTTAGTCATTGGCACCACCTCTGAAGAACAAATTTCTAGACCGGAGGAGGTGTTAAGAAGGTTTCAAGGTGCAGAGTTCCATCTCAGACATGAAACCTGTGCATTCCAGGTATCAAAAGTGACATATTTAAGTTTTCAGACCGATGCAATAGGGTTGCATCCCCTCGCGACGAAGGTCAGGGCTATCCGTGCAGTCCCAGCTTCCAAGAATGTAAGTGAGCTCAAATCCTCCCTTGGTCTGGTAAATCATTATGGAAGATTCATTTTGAATTCAGCCACATTATTGGCACTATTACACCAGCTGCTAAAGAAACGGTGGCGATGGAGGGAGCTTCAGTCAGAAGCTTTTCGCTTAGTGATGCAGGCTTTGCAATCTTTGAACCTGTTGATTCACGTTGGCCTGGGAAACCGATTGTGCTCACATCTCTATAGATATGTCAGGAATAAACGAATGATGAGGGTAAGAGTAGGGCCAGTCAAGGACAGTAATGGGAAGTTGTGCGTGGAGTCCGAGGAGATAGGAGAGGTGCTAAATGAATATTTTTCATCAGTATTCACACAGGAAAAAGACAATGTTGTCGAGGAGAATACTGAGATTCAGGCTACTAGAGTAGACGGGCTTGAGGTTCATAAGGAGGAGGTGTTAGCAATTATCATAGAATTTACAGCGCAGAAGGAGGTCATTCAGCCCATCGAGTCTGCACCGGCTCTTGGAAAGAGCACCCTACCCAAGTTCAGCACCTCCACCCTATCCCCATAACCCAGTAACCCTACCCAACACTAAGGGCAATTTTGGACACTAAGGGCAATTTATCATGACCAATCCACCTAACCCGCACATCTTTGGACTGTGGGAGGAAACCGGAGCACCCGGAGGAAACCCACGCACACACGGGGAGGATGTGCAGACTCCGCACAGACAGTGACCCAAGCCGGAATCGAACCTGGGACCCTGGAGCTGTGAAGCAATTGTGCTATCCACAATGCTACTGTGCTGCCCAATTCTGGAAAGTGTGAAAATAGATAAGTCCCCTGGGCCGGATGGGATTTGTCCTAGGATTCTCTGGGAAGCTAGGGAGGAGATTGCTGAGCTTTTGGCTTTGATCTTTAAGTCATCTTTGTCTACAGGAATAGTGCCAGAAGACTGGAGGATAGCAAATGTTGTCCCCTTGTTCAAGAAGGGGAGAAGAGACAACCCCGGTAACTATAGACCAGTGAGCCTTACTTCTGTTGTGGGAAAAATCTTGGAAAGGTTTATAAGATGTCAGAGGTAGGTTCTTTACTCAGAGAGTAGTAAGGGCGTGGAATGCCCTGCCTGCAACAGTAGTGGACTCGCCAACACTAAGGGCATTCAAATGGTCATCGGATAGACATATGGACGATAAGGGAATAGTGTAGATGCGCTTTAGAGTGGTTTCACAGGTCGGTGCAACATTGAGGGTCGAAGGGCCTGTACTGCGCTGTAATGTTCTATGTTCTATGTGATGTATCCTCCTACAGTATAGGGGCAGTACTACCCCACAATGTGGGAGATAGGTAGCGAGTGGCCCATCGCCTTTGCTTTGAGGACCCTTTCAGAAGCTAAGCAGAACTATGCTCAAATCGGGAAAGAGGGTTCAGCAGTCATATTTGGTGTGAAGAAATTCCACCAATATGTGTCTGGACAGCAATTTGATAGAGTCACTGACTGTAAGTCATGATTGGACCTTTGAGGGAGGGTAAACCAATACAACCAATGGTCTTGGCTGGGGCGCAGTGCTGGGCCCAGCTGCTGGAGGCCTACAGTTATGCCTTCCAGCACTGGCCAGGTTCGCAGATTGCCAAAGCAGTTATGTTTAGCTGACTCCCCCTGCTGAAAAGTGTACCACCTCCACCAGTGCCCCAGGATGTGTTGATGCCGGCGTTGGACTGGGGTGGGCACAGTAAGACGTCTTACAACACCAGGTTAAAGTTCAACAAGTTTGTTTCGAATCACTCGCTTTTGGAGCACAGCTGTGGATTTACCTGAGGAAGGAGCTCTGCTCCGAAAGCTAGTGCCCCAGGAGATCATGTTGGCCTTAAATTTCTTCGACACCTTGCCAGTTACACATTCGTAACTGGACCCAGAGGGATACCATACTGTCGAAAGTAAAGAGGATGATACAGACCGGGTGTCACCATGAGAACTCCGAACACTATAGACCCTGGGCGGGATTCTCTGATCCTGAGGTTAAGTGTTGGCGCCGTTGTAAACACCGGCATGTTTTACGACGGTGTCAAAAGGCCCCCAGGAGCAGCAATCCTGCGCCCTACAGGGGGCCAGCACAGCACTGGAGCGACTCACGCAGCTCCAGCTGCCGATACCGGCGTCAAACTGGTGCCGCAGGTCTGCACATGCGCGTTGCAGCCAGTGCGAATTTGCGCATGCGCGCTGTGACCCGACGCAACCTGGCGTAGAGCTACAGGGGTCCAGCGTGGAGTGAAAGAGGCCCCCACCAGGAGAGGACGGCCCGCCGATCGGTAGGCCGCGATCGTGGGCCAGGCCGCGGTGGAGGCCCCCCCCGAGGTCGGACTCACCCCCCCCATCCCCTCCCACCAGGCCTCCCCCCGCAGGATGGACGCCGATGTCCCGCCGGGTAGGACCACATGTGAACGGTGCCAGCGGACTCGGCCTATCTCGGCGGCCATACGGCGCGGAAAATCGCCGGGGTAGACCGCGCTGGCACCAGCGCCAATGGCGGCGATTCTCCGGACCAACGTCGCGTGAATCATGCCCACCCCTCCCCCCCTCCCGGCGATTCTCCAACCCGGCCCGGGGTCAGAGAATCCCGCCCCCTATTTAAGCCGCCAAGATGAACTGACCTGCGAGGATGGTGTGATCTGCTGTGGCTCAGGGGCAGAGGTGGACTTACAATGACACACAGCACCGCAGTGCAGAACCGCAGCCAATTGTGTGGGGGGGGGGGGGGGGGGGGATACTGAGAGGTGACTCTGTGTACCCCCAAAATGTAAGTCGACCCTTGCCATAAAACCTTCAGCAAGGCAAGGAGGGGGGGCTGACCAATGGCTGTCGAGGGGACCAGAGGAGCGACTCTCGACCTCCAGGTCACCTCTGCGGAGGGCAGGTGGGCCTGTACCATATGTGGTGAATGTAAATGGAAGGGCTGTCAAAAATCCGATTGGCCACTTGAGGAACTGGTCATGGGCCGGGGAGGGGGGGGGGGGGGGGGGTTGCGGGGTGACGACCACCGATTCAGAGCAAACGAGTCTCACTGGTGCTGTCGACAGTCCTGTGAATGTACTTATCAGCGGGAGCTGAGAAAGCTTGAATCCACCCAGCCAGCCCTTGGAGGCTGGTGACGGCAGTTCTTCTCCCGTCGAGGAGGTGCCTCCTGTACTGTCACCAGTGACTGACGACTTGACTGCCTCGAAGGCTGTCAAGCCCGTGGACTACAGCGGTCTAGAATGACCCGAACCTTCCTGGACTGATAGACTCTGATAACGCTCTTCCCACGATGTCTTTTGCCATATACGTAGAACCTGCACAAAGTTATTGTGTAAAATATAATAAGGGACTTGAGAGGGGAGGGATGTGGCAGCATGGACCATTTAAGGGCATGGACCAGGCAGACCACGAGACCTGCTCGGGGCCAATCGCACGGGAGCATGTGAACCCCAGCCAATAGCGACCCTGGGAGCAGGGGCCCGGGCAGTGTGGACCCCGGAGCCGAAGGTACAAGACCCATCCTCTTGTGTTCTGTGTATAATTACCAGCTTTTGTCTTTTGTTAATAAATCCTTTTTTACTACTGGAAGCTTCCAGAGTGTTTCTCGAGCCACCACAATTTGTACATTTAAACATGAACTCTTTATTGATAATCTTTAACTGTTTACATATCTCAGTTAACTGCCTTGTTTGATGCTGCTGCCATGCAGGTAGGTTGCCTCAGCGTGCACTTTCTGAGACTATTACCATGTGACACTATGCATTTTACCGTGCGCGGTGTTATTCACCAGTTCCACATTAACCCTTGCTCTGCCTAGCACCTGTACCTTACAATGGCATGCAGGCACAGTATCACAACATCCCACTTCCTCGCTTCCAAATGAATATTGCAAAACAATCTTTACTTGTTGTCGGCATGGTAGCACAGTGGTTAGCACTGTTGCTTCCCAGCGCCAGGGACCCAGGTTCAATTTGCGTCTTGGGTCACTGTCTATGTAGGGTCTGCACATTCTCCCCGTGTGTGCGTGGGTTTCCTCCGGATGCTCCGGTTTCCTCCCACAAGTCCTGAAAGCCATACTGTTAGGTGAATTGGCCATTCTGAATTCTCCCTCAGTGTCCCTGAACAGGCAACTGGGAGATTTTCACAGAAATTTCATTGCAGTGTCAATGTAAGCCTACTTGTGACAATAATAAATATTATATATTATATTCTCCCCCACATCAAGTCTGTGACTTTACAAATTCAGATGGTCTTAAGCTGTGACAGTTCTTTCACATTTTGGCTGCCATGGGTGGCTGAATGGTAGTAATACTCTATGCTTCACTAACTTGGCTATCTCCACTTGATTCACTTATTTCACTCCACTGAGTTGCATGGGAGGGGGGCGCGGGGGGTGACAGTGGCGTAGTGGTATTATTACTGGACTAGTTCTAATGGCAACCATGAAACCATTGTTGATTGTTGTAACAACCCATCTGGTCCTTTGGGGAAGGAAATCTGCCGTCCTTACTTGGTCTGGCCGACATGTGACTCCAGATCCACAGCAATGTGGTTGACTCTTACATTCCCTCTGAAATAGCCAAGCAAACCACTCAGTTTAAGGGCAATTAGGGATGGGCAATAAATGCTGGCCCAGCCGGCGATGCCCACGTCCCATGAACAAAAGATATGTATCTTTGTTAACAACTTATCAACTTTTTTGAATACTGTGTGTGAGTCGGTTCCTTCCGAGGGGAATGTGCACTCTGTTCATTCCTGGAGTGGACTCGAAATCTCCTTTTACTTGGTGTTCGCCATGTGCTTGCTAGATGTATGTATTCCACAAGATACAATTTCAGCCAAACATTTGTTTACAAGTTGTTTTGCAAGCGAATTAATCTTTTCATTCAGTTCGATGGTTCTCAGCACGTCTGGGATATCCAGTGCATTTTTTCTTCTGCTAGTGCCTTGCGCTGCAGTGTTAAATTAACGTTTTCAGATCTTTATTTCTGTCTTTTCTTTCTCTGTCTGCAGCAGAGAATTGACCTCGCCCTTCGTTTTGATTTCACCTTTGGCCAAGTCTGTCCCTGACAAAGTCTTTACTTGCTTCAGTTCTGTAATTCTGCCACTTGTGGCTTTATTTCTGTTCAAGGTTTGGAAATTCCTCTGGCTTTTCCTTTCAGTGCCTCCTCCTGGCCGTTCAGTGGCTTCCACAGCTCTTCAGTATGTTTCGTGCCGCCTTTGGCTTTCTCCTAGAGAATGGAACATTCCTGAGTCTTCCCTGCTAACTGGTTCTTCAGTTTGTTCGGAGTGACGTGAAACTCAATGGGCGGGTTTCTCCGTTTCTCAGACTTAAATGTTGACGCAGGTTTTGTGGACTTTAACGACAGCAAAACTGGGGCCGAACCTGGACGATTCAGCGACTGTGGAAGGGCTATCACCGGCGCCACGTGGAACACAGTCGATTCCAATGAAAAACGGTGCGGGATTTGCCCGGGTCCGTGATTGACACTCGGGAAGCTGACAAGCTGCAGCCGCACATTCACACATCACTCCCCAAACACACTAATCCCAGCCAACAAGATGGCACTGGTTGTGCTGGAGCGCACCCGTACAGCTGATGGGTCAGCTAGGGCTGGAGGGCACCTAAGAGGAGTCCCCTGGGGGGATACCTATGTGACCCTTATTCACAGTGGACTGTCAGCGGTGTGTGCAGCTGCATGGCTGCCTTGCCGACTGCAGCAATGGTGTTCTATGCCCATCCACCGTAACCCCACAGCCCATTTCCTGGCCACCCCCCCGCAACTCCACCCGGTCCTGGCAGAGGCCCCCCCGGCCAGCAGTAGAATTGTCAGCAAACTCTGGCAATGTTGGACACTTTCCGTAAACCCTCTCTCTCCCTCAGCAGCCATGATGGCGGTTACACGATTTTTAAAAGCACAAGTGATCCGCGCCATCGGGAACTCGACCCATCGGAGGGGAGCATCGCGGGGGCCCCGGTGAATACCGGGTCAGGCCAGTTAATGACACGCGCTTTTACTGTACATGCGTTCTGGAACAAATTGACGCCGCTGTCGAGGTGACGGACAATTGCGATTCGGCGTCAAATCGGCACCACGTTCGATTTTAATGTCTGAACCTGTTCTCCGCCCAATCGCGCTTCGCAATTTCGGTGTCAGCCAAGAGAGAATCCCGCCGAATTTGTTTTTCTTCATAAACTTGATTGAAGGAATTCTTGTGTCATGTGAAGGTCTTTCAATGGTTTTTTCTCCTCTTTGCGAAGCTCGCTTGGTTCTTCTTGAGTTTTCCTGTAATGCAGTGAAGTCTCCTCGGGTCGTCCTGCTGGACTTCCATTCCAACCACTTTAGTTCTGTCTTCTCAGAGGAAGGCACCGATAACCTCCCAGAAAAGCCAGGGGTCCGAGGAAATTAGTCTTACTTGAAAAAATGCTGGAGAACCGAACAGAACTGAAAGTTGATAAATCCCCAGGGCCTGATCATCGACATCCCAGAGCACTAAAGGAGGAGACTATGAAAATAGGGGATGCACTGGTGGTCATCTGCCATCATTCTGTAGATTCTGGATCACTTCCAGCAGATTGGAGAGTGGCAAATGTAATGCCTCTCTTTAAAAATGAGTCAGGGAAAAAACAGGGATATCACAGACCAATTACCTGACATAAGTAGCAGGGAAAATGCTGGAGTCTATCAGAACGCATATGATAATGGGACACTTCGAAATATCTTTGACCTTCAGGTAATTTTTCTTTTTTTGTTACTCTGTAGGTTTTCCCTCTGTGCTTCGAGATTTTCAATGAGGTTTTTTTTAAACTTGTGTGCTGTTGGTTTCTTTGTTGTGTTTTTCCTGTGCTTTTCCGCAGACTTTATGATGATTATAGAACATAGAACATACAGTGCAGAAGAAGGCCATTTGGCCCATCGAGTCTGCACCGACCCACATTAATCCCTCACTTCCACCCTTATCCCCATAACCCAATAACCCCTCCTCAACATTTTGGATACTAAGGGCAATTTATCACGGCTAATCCACCTAACCTGCACGTGTTTGGACTGTGGGAGGAAACCAGACACCCGGAGGAAACCCACTCAGACACGGGGAGCACGTGCAATCTCCGCACAGACAGTGACCCAGCGGGGAATCAAACCCGGGACCATGGAGCTGTGGAGCCACAGAGCTAGCCACTTGTGCTACCGTGCTGCCCAATTATGGACTTTTAAAAAATAAATTTAGAATACCTAATTCATTTTCTTCCAATTCAGGGGCAATTTAGCGTGGCCAATCTATCTACTCTGCACATCTCTAGGGTTGTGGGGGTGAAACCCACCCAAACACGGGGAGAATGTGCAAGCTCCACATGGACAGTAACCCAGAGCTGGGATCAAACCTGGGACCTCGGCGCCGTGAGGCAGCAGTGCTAACCCACTGGGCCACCGCGCTGCCTTGATTATGGACTTTTTTTTTACAATGTATTTAAGTGCCTTTATTTTCTCAGCAATTCCTTCTCTTTTTCTCTTTATTTCTACAGGTGTTTTTTTCACTCCAAGGTTTCCCGCACTTTTCTGATTTGGTGGGCTCATGGTCCTATCAGGACCCTTTTTTAAGCTTAAGGGGAGAGCGTCTCTTTCTTAAACTCCGCAGGTCTCTTTTGTTTTTAAACCTTTCAGATTCTTCTTAAGGTTTTGACTCTGCCCACCGATTTTTGCAGAGGATTTTTTTCCGAACTGGCAGCTGCCATTCAGATTGCCTCCGGGTCTGTTGAGCCATGGGACTGCCACCTAGTCTATAATGTAAGTACAGCTTCTTTATTGTAATTATTGCTCATCGCCTCATGAACGGTCCAGTATTCTTCTCATTACATCACTCAGGGGGGGGGCGATTCTCCGAGATCCGCGCCGGGCCGGAGAATCGGAGCAACTGCGCCACGAAGCCCCGACGCCGGCGCGCGATTCTCCGAGGATCGGAGCATCGGCGCCATTTGCACCAGCGTGTTTGGCGCGGCACCGGCCGCTGGAATCGGCATGGCCGCCGATTCTCCAGCCCGAATGGGCCGAGCGGCTGCTCTGACACAACAGAGTCCCGCCGGCGCCGTTCACCCCTGGTCGCTGCCGGCGGGAACTCTGCGGGAACGTTCGGGGGGGGGCGGCCTGTGGGGGGGGGGGGGGGGGGGGAGGAGGGGGGCTCCCTCACTGGGGGGGGGGCGGGAGGAGGGGGGCTCCCTCACTGGGGGGGGGGGGGCCCTCCGATGGTGTCTGGCCCGCGATCGGGGCCCACCGATCGGCAGGCCGGCTTCTCTGTCGGCGGGTCACCTTTCCTCCGCCGGCAATGTCACATCCCTGTACCAGTGTTGTGCAGGGCGGCCTGGGGGAGGACGGCCACTGCGCATGCGCTAGTTGGCACCTGCCCAACTGCGAATGCGCGGGACCCAAGGCGCCGCGTCTTTTATGCGGCGCCGGGTCTCCGACGCCGCGCCGAGGCCCCGACCCCGCAAATCGAGCCACGCCCCTGCCAGCCCCACGGAGGCCCCAGAATAGGGGTCTGGGAATGGGCGCCGACGCCGGAGTAAAACACTCTGGTTTTTACTCCGGCGTCAGCACTTAGACTCCCGTTGGGAGAATCCCGCCCCATGGTCTTGCAATTTTTTGTAGTGTTTCTCTCCGGCTTTGTGATCTAAGAAGTTTTCCTGCTGTGCCTCACTCTGGGGTCTTGTAATTTTTCTTCCGAGGTGCATATCTCTCTATTCCAAAGATGTGCAGGTTAGGTTCATAAGTTCATGAAATAAACAAGCAGAATTAGGCCATTCGGCCCATCGAGCTTGCTCCGCCATTCTATCATGGCTGATATGTTCCTCATCTGTTACCTACAATGCTACAGACCAAGAGCTGGATTGCAAAATCAGCCAGAGCATCTCCTCCCTGGAACACATGACCTAGGAGCAGGAGTAGACAATTTAGCCTCCCGAGCCTAACACCCTCAATGTGTTCATGGCTGATCCCATCCTGGCCTCAAATCCACCATCCTGCCCGTTCTCCATAACCCTTCAACCCATTCCCAATTAAAAATCTTTCTAACTCCTCCTTAAATGTACTCACTGTCACTGCAACCACCACAGTAATTGCATCTTACCAGCCAGAAAAAGACCCATTTATCCCGACTCTCTCCTGTGCGTCACCCAGTCTTCTATCCCAGCTAATAAGTTACCCCTAACCCCATGTGATCTCACTTTGTGAATTAACCTTCTGTGGGGCACTTTATCAAATGCCTTCCGGAAGTCTAGATATACTACATCTACAGCATCCCCATTATCCACTTTGCTTGTTACATCTTCAAAGAACTTAATTTAATTAGTCAAATTAATTTAATTAGCCACACATGATTTGCCTTTCATAAAACCGTGCTAACTCCTGATGGTTAGTGCTTTGGCTTCCCAAATGCCCTGATATCATGGGCGTCATTCTCCGCCGGCGGGAGTCTCCGTTTTGCCGGCGCCCGGGGCCTCCCGACGGCATGGGGCTGCCCCACAATGGGAAACTCCATTGACCGGCCGGTGTAACGGAGCATCCCGCCGGCGGGTCGGGGCAGAAATGTGGCGGGGCGGGATGGAGAATTTCGCTCAATGTCCTTGATAATTGATTATAATGAATTGCCAGCAACAGATGTTAGACTAACTGGCCAGTAATTTCCCACATTCTGCCTGCTTCCTTCTTGAATCAGGGCGTTATCTTAGCATTTTTCCAATCCACTGTAATTTTTCCCACGTCCTGGAAATTTTGAATTATAATCAATGGATCCACTATCGCATTTTGTCTGCCACGTGTGGCTGAATGGTAGTAATACTCTATGTTTCACTAACTTGGCTATCTACATTCGATTCACTTATTTCACTCTACTGAGTTGCAAGGGAGGAGGGCGCGGAGGGCGACAGTGGCGTAGTGGTATTGTTACTGGACTAGTTCTAATGGCAACCATGAAACCATTGTTGATTGTCATAACAACCCATCTGGTTCACTAACGTCCTTTAAGGAAGGAAATCTGCCGTCCTTACTTGGTCTGGCCGACATGTGACTCCAGATCCACAGCAATGTGGTTGACTCTTACATTCCCTCTGAAATGGCCACGCAAACCACTCAGTTTAAGGGCAACTAGGGATGGGCAATAAATGCTGGCCCAGCCGGCGATGCCCACGTCCCATGAACAAAAGATATGTATCTTTGTTAACAACTTATCTGCTTTTTTGAATACTGTGTGTGAGTCCGATGCCTTCCGAGGGGAATGTGCACTCTGTTCATTCCTGGAGTGGACTCAAAATCTCCTTTTCCATGGTGTTCGCCATGTGCTTGCTGGATGTATGTATTCCACAAGATACAACTTCAGACAAACATTTGTTTGCTGTTTTATTTTCAAGTTGTTTTGCAAGAGAATTAATTCTTTTCATTCAGTTTGATGGTTCTCAGCACGTCTGGGATATCCAGTGCATTTTTCTTTCTGCCAGTGCCTCCGCTGCCACTTCCTTTCACACGCTAGGGTGTATGCCATCAGGCCCTGGGGACTTGTCTGCCCTCAATCCCAATACTTTGTTGAGTACCGTTTCCGTCTTGATGCTGATTGTTCCAAGTTCCACTCTTTCTATTACCTCTGAATTGCCCCTTCCTATAAGGATGGTACTCGTGCCCTCCACTGTGAAAACTGAGGCAAAGTATTGATTTAACACCTCTGCCATTTCTGTGTTCCCTGCTATTAACTCACCGGTTTCATCTTCCAAGGGACCAACATTCACCTTAGTTACTCTCTTCCCTTTTATGTACCTGGAGAAACTTTTGCTATCCTTTTTGATATTCTGCGCCAGTCTTTTTTTGTAATTTACCTTAACTCTTTTTATTGCTTTTTTAGCATTCCTTTTGTGGATTGGCACGATAAAATTGCTCCTTAGTGTCTCGGGGTGTGCAGGTTAGGTGGGGTAAGTGCAGGCATGGGGCGAGATTCTCCGACCCTGGCGTAAATCCCGCCCCCGCCGGTTGCCGGATTCTCCCCCACCAGATATTCGGCGGGGGCGGGAATTGCGCCGCGCTGGTTGGCAGGCCACCCCCCGCGATTCTCCGGCCCGGATGGGCCAAAGTCCCGCCGCTGAAATGCCTGTCCCGCCAGCGTAGATTAAACCACCTACCTTACCGGCGGGACAAGGCGGCGCAGGCGGGCTCCGGTGTCCTGGGGGGGGCGCGGGGCGATCTGGCTCCGGGGGGTGCCCCCACGGTGGCCTGGCCCGCGATCGGGGCCCACCAATCCGCGGGCGGGCCTGTGCCGTGGGGGGCACTCTCCCTTCCGCCTTCGCCATGGTCTCCACCATGGCGGAGGCGGAAGAGACTCCCTCCACTGCGCATGCGCGGGAATGCCGTCAGCGGCCGCTAACGCTCCCGCGCATGCGCCGCACGGAGATGTCATTTCCGCGTCAGCTGGCGGGGCACCAAAGGCCTTTTCCGCCAGCTGGCGGGTCGGAAATTCGTCCGGCGCCGACCTAGCCCCTTAAGGTTGGGGCTCGGCCCCCAAAGATGGAGGAGGAGGGGCTGGGGAGCGGGTGAAGGGGCTGGGGAGGGGGGGCTAGGACGGGGGGAGGGGCTGGGGGGCGGAAGGGGCTGGAGGTTGGGCAGGGTGCACGGAAAGCCCCAGACCTTGCATAAAAGCTTTAGCTTTTATTGGTAGAGGGATTGGGTTTCGGAGCCATGAGGTCATGTTGCAGCTGTACAAAACTCTGGTGCGGCCGCATTTGGAGTATTGCGTGCAGTTCTGGTCGCCGCATGGTAGGAAGGATGTGGAAGCATTGGAAAGGGTGCAGAGGAGATTTACCAGGATGTTGCCTGGTATAGAGGGAAGGTCTTATGAGGAAAGGCTGAGGGACTTGAGGCTGTTTTCATTAGAGAGAAGAAGGTTAAGAGGTGACTTAATTGAGGCATACAAGATGATCAGAGGATTGGATAGGGTGGACAGTGAGAGCCTTTTTCCTCAGATGGTGATGTCTCGCACGAGGGGACATAGCTTTCAATTGAGGGGAGATAGATATAGGACAGATGTCAGAGGTAGGTTCGTTACTCAGAGAGTAGTAAGGGCGTGGAATGCCCTGCCTGCATCAGTAATGGACTCGCCAACATTAAGGGCCTTCAAATGGTCATTGGATAGACATATGGACGATAACGGAATAGTGTAGATGGGCTTTAGATTGGTTTCACAGGTCGGCGCAACATCGAGGGCCTGTACTGCGCTGTAATGTTCTATGTTCGACTGCGACCAATGTCTGATACCGTCGCACCCATTGCCTCCACCGCGGACATTACCCGTGCGGTGTCGGCCTGGGTGGGACGCATGACCGGCACCACTCCCTGCTCCTGCACGCGGGTGGATTCCTCCACCTGCGTCTGCAGCTGCAGCAAGATGGCCATCACCCCCTTCGTTCGTCCCTTGGACGGTGACTGCATCGTGTTATGGGTGGGTGTGGTAACTCCAGGAACCCTGGACCCGTCGCGGGGGCAGATGGTTACCTGTGCCGGGCTGCCCTCCGACCGCCCGGCTGCTCCTGCCTCCACCTGCTGAACCGTGACGGCTGTGTTGTGCGCACCAGTTAGTGTCCCAGATGCCTCATCGCTCAAGTGTCCCCCAGGACATCGTGAGTGTCTCTACAATGGTGCAAGGTGTAGAAGATAGCAGTGGCGTAATGCCGTGCTCCTCATCCAACATGAAGTCCGTGTACCCTGGACCGGTGATTTCTGTCCATCCGTCCCCTGTGTGTGGGTGTCGTGTGTGTCAGTGTCCTGGGCGTCGGTGTCCTGGGCGTCAGTGTCCTGTGCGTCAGTGTCCTGAGCGTCAGTGTCCTGGGTGTCAGTGTCCAGGGTGCCAGTGTCCTGGGTGCCAGTGTCCTGGGTATCGGTGTCCTGGGTGAGTGTGTCCTGGGTGAGTGTGTCCTGGGTGAGTGTGTCCTTGGCGTCAGTGTCCTGGGCGTCAGTGTCCAGGGCGCCAGTGTCCTGGGTGTTGGTATCCTGGGTGGATGTGTCCTGGGTGAGTGTGTCCTGGGTGAGTGTGTCCTGGGTGAGTGTGTCCTGGGTGCTTGTGTCCCGTGCGTCAGCATCCTGGGCGTCAGTGTCCTGGGTCGGCTGCGATGGGGGCCTGTAGCTGTAGCTGCCCTCCTCGTCGCTGGGTGTGGCCCGGCGGCGTCGCCGCACTCGCACTAGATGTGGGCCGCGTCCGCCTGGTGCTCCGGGTCTGTCTCTGGCTTGTGGCCGCCCTGGAAAGTCCTGGGGGCGGTCAGCATCCGCGTGGATGGGTGGGTCGACGTTTGGTCCTGCAATACACAATGCAGCATGCATGGTTAGACACGCAGCCGGGGGTAGGAATGATATGGGGGAAGGGGGGATGTGGGGGAAGTGGGGATATGGGGGAAGGGGGTTATGGGGGCAGGGGGATATGGGGGAGGGGGTATATGGGGAAAGGGGGGATAAGGGGGAATATGGGGGAATAGGGAATATGGGGGAAAGGGGAATACGTGGGAAGGGCGGATATGGGGGAAGGGGGTATATGGGGGAAGGGGGGATATGGGGGAAGGGGGTATATGGGGGAAGGGGGATATGGGGAAGGGGAGATAGAGGGAAGGGGGATATGGGGAGGGGGGTTATGGGGGAAGGGAGGTATGAGGGGAAGGGGGATATGGGGCAAGTGGGATATGGGGGAAGGGGGATATGGGGAAGGAGGATATGAGGAAGGGGGATATGGGAGAAAGGGTGATATGGGGGATGGGGATATGGGGGAAGGGGGACATGGGATAGGGGGATATGGGGAAAGGGGATATGGGAAAGGGGGGATATGGGAAAGGGGGATATGGGAAAGGAGGAATATGGGGGAAGGGGGTATGGTGGAAGGGAGATATTGGGAAAGAGGGGATAAGGGGGAAGGGGGGATATGGGAAAGGGGGAATTTAGGAAAGGGGGGATGGGGGATTTTGGGGAAGGGGGATATGGGAAAGGGGGATATGGGGGAAGGGGATATGGGGGATATGGGGAAATGGGGATATGGGGGAAGAGGGGATATGGGGGCTATTGGGGAAGGGGAGATATGGGGAAAAGGGGATATGGGGAAGAGGATATGGGGGAAGGGGGGATATGGGGAAAGGGGGATATGGGGAAGGGGGGATATGGGGAAATGGGGATTTGGGGGAAAGGGGGATATGGGTAAGGGGGGATATGGGGAAGGGGGATATAGGGAAAGGGGGATATGGGGGAAAGAGGATATGGGGGAAGGGGGGATATGGGGAAAGGGGGATATGGGGAAGGGGGATATGGGGAAGGGGGATATGGGGAAGGGAGGATATGGCGGAAGGGGGGGATATGGGGAAGGGGATTTGGAGGAAGAGGGGATAGCTGTGACGTCGCACGCATCTGTGATGGGTGACGCCGTCGCGAAAGACGTCATGCCGCTGCTAGTCCATTCCCGGCCGGAGAATTCATGACATTACCGGGGTCCCGACGCCGGAGTGTTTCGCGCCATTTTTGGCGGCAGCATCGGGCCATCGCGCCGATTCCCGGAGAATCCCACCCAGGCTCTTTAGATGTCCCAATTATGAGAACCTGAGACTTGTATGTCTAAGTCCTTATTTGTAGTCTTTAACTATTCGTGGATCTCATGGTGCTGCTGCCACGCAAATAGGCTCCTTCCAAAGTGCTCTCTCAGGGCCCTTTGCTAAGTGACTCGGAGAATCCCCGGGGGGGGGGGCGGCGCGAATCCCGCCCCGCCGCCAGCTGCTGTATTCTCCGGCAACCTTTTTCGGGCGGGGGTGGGATTCACGCCACGCCGGTCGGGGGCTCTTGACTGCGGCTCCCCGGGCAATTCTCCAGGCCCCGATGGGCCGAGCGGCCATTCGTTTTTGGCCATTCCCGCCAGTGTGTGTTACGCATGATCCCACACTGCGGGACCTGGCAGGTAAGTCAGCGGGAGCGGTCCTCGGGGGACACGGGGGAATCTGACCCCGGGGGGGGGGGGGGGGGGGGAGCGCCCAAAAGGCCTGGCCCGCGATCGAGGCCCACCGATCTCGGGCGGGCCTGTTCCGTGGGGGCACTTCTTCCTCCCGCGCCGGCCCCTGTAGGGCTCTGCCATGGCTGGCGCGTAGAAGAGAAACCCCCGCGCATGCTCCAAGATACGCCAGCCGGTCTGCGCATGCGCGGAACCAAGCCGGCGGTTCCACAAGATCACGCCGGCCCTTCGGTGCATGCACGAACTCGCACAGTCCCTTTGGCACTGGCTGGAGCAGCACCAACACCTCCACCGTCCCCCTAGCCCCCGAATGTGCGGAGAATTCTGCATTTCGGGGCTGTTGACGCCGGAGTGGTTGGCGCCGGTTATCCCGCCAATGTGGGGACTTAGTCTCCAGAAGGGAGAATCCCGCGTATATATCATATGGTGGGTGATGCTATTCTCCAGTCCTATGTTAACCCTTACTCTGCCGAGCACCTTTACATCACAACGGCATGGGAGCACAATGTCACAACAGTTGGGGGTAGATGGTGGTGTGGGAGGTTGGAGGAGGGGGTTTGGGGGTGTGGGGCTGTGGGTGGAGAGGGGTTGGAGGAGTGGGGTTGTGGGCGTTGGGTGTTGCAGTAGGCATGAAATGGTAAAGCCACACAATCAGATCTTATTGAAGGGTGGAGAAGTGTTGAGGGGCCAAATGGCCTGCTCATGCTCCTATTTCTTATGTTCGTATGTCGATAAATTGAGACCGTGTCTGCCCTCCCAAATGGGCATTAAAAATTCCCTGGCACTATTTTGAAGAAGGTCAAGTGAGTTGTTCTTGGTGGCATAGTCAGTATTTATCCCTGAATTAACATCACCGATCTGATCATTATCACATTCCTGTTTGTGGGAATTGTCGTACACAAACCAGTTGTTGCGTTTCCATCACAAACATTTTGGACCCTTCTGTAGTCACAAAAAGGACGACATAGACTCAGTATAAAGTCAAGTTTCTGAGATATTTAATGCTGGTTTAAAAATCATTGTGCTCAAAATTGACCCTCCCACAAAGCTGATCCCAGGCTGAAGTGAGAAGGATGGTGAGTTTCTGCCAATCCCGTCCATTTGAAGACGCTTCTCAAATTAAATGTGGGTTTACAGGTGCTCTTTAGAGATTTTACTTCCAAAAAAACCCACTTAATTTGAGGGCGGCACGGTAGCACAGCGGATAGCGCCTTTGTTTCACAGCTCCAGGGTCCCAGGTTTGATTCCCGGCTTGGGTCACTGTGCGGAGTCGGCACGTTCGCCCCGTGTGTGCGTGCGTTTCCTCCGGGTGCTCCGGTTTCCTCCTGCAGTCCAAAGATGTGCAGGTTAGGTGGATTGGCCATGTCAATAAAAGTTAAGTGGGGTTACTGGATGATGAGGATGGGGTGGAGGGGTGGGCTTTCCAAGGGCCGGTGCAGACTTGGTGGGCCAAATGGCCTCCTTCTGCATTGTAAATCCTATAATTCTAATTTACAAAGAAACTGACAGGTGTCCACCAAGAAAATTGATAAATCTTGGGCGGGTTTTTACGAAACCCCCGCTGCGTTTTTGGAGCACCGAAGGCGGCTGCCATTGGGCAGGATGCTCCGGGATCTTTGTGGGAACCCCCGGCGGGGGAGCCGGTGATAGTGGGAATGGAAGATCCCACTGGCAGGAACGGCGGTAAAATTCCGCCCGTTAAGTATGTTTTTTTTTAAATCATTTCCATTTATTTAAAATCATGGAGGGTAAGATGGAGGATTGGGCAGCCTTATCAAAGTTTTTCCCATTTACGATAAACCCATTTTCAATTGTATTAATAAAAATGCACCAACGTGACACTCCCGAATGCACCAAGGAATATTTCTCAACGCAAAGGAAGAAAAATGAACAATTATATTCCATTACGCTGCCCAATTGGGCGGGTTAATGAAAGATTATGCTTGTGATTATCAAAAATATTTTAGCATAAATTTGAACTGTAATCTAACCAGCGCAATTTCAAGCACAATTTGCACTCTATTCCCAATTGCACCTAAAGTGGAAACTTAAACCCACATGATCCCTTTAATACACACCACAATTTAGTTTTGTTGGAAGCCACCACAGATCTTCAAGGAGGCAGAAGTAACAACTGAGATGCTGTGAAATTGTCTGTATTGTGACAGATGTTTGGGCCTGTTAATTCAGCAGAAGGCAGAAGGAGGAATAAAAGCTTGTTCCAATCACGTAATGGGGAATTAAAAGAGCCAAGTGAACTACGTTCTCTGAAAATGAATGTTATCTCCCAAGATTAAGTGTACCAGGGAGAATTGCTGAAGGCATCTTACCTGAGCCACAGATATTCTATAAAGAGACTGGATGCTGAAAAGCGGGACCGTATTGGTCGATCAGAAAAATATAACCAGTCTCCCTGCAGTTCAGCACAGGAGCTTTCAAACAAGAGGGGAACAAATGGGTTGAGGCTACAGGCTGGAGCCTCCTGGCAATTCGCACCAGTGGGATCTTCCTGTTCCACCGATGATGCACCCCCACCACAAGTTGTCCAGCGGTGAGGGGTGCCTTCAACGGGAATCCCCGTTGACAATGGCGGCTGGCAGCAAATGGTGGGACGCCTTCCGACTGTAAATCCTGCCCATAAAGTCGGAATCAAGGTAAAATTATTTGTAACATGTACAAATATTGCTACTACACGAGATGTATCAGAGCCAGAATGGTTTGCTGAGTAAGTTTTGATCAGCTAATATGGTTGGAGAGGGATTATCTCGATTTGCATCCACTAAATGCCCTTGATTTTTTAATCTGACTTTTTACTTCTCTGAGTCTGATTGTCTGACATCAATTCAATAATTATTTGGAATATCAAAGTGACGACTTTGGGTTCCACCAAAAATTCCATTCCCGAGCCAAACACCCAGAGCGGGATTCTCTCAGCCGGGCCGGAGAATCAGCGCCACCGGCACGAATCGCGCCACGCCGCCCTGACGCTGGCACACGATTCTCCGCAGAGCGGAGTATCTGGCACCATTGGCGCTGCCGTGGTCGGCGCGGCGCCGGTCAGGGGGACGCTCTATGGGTCCCCCCCCCAGGCGATTCTCAGCCAGGGATGGGCCAAGCGGCCGTAACAAAAAACCCGAGTCTCGCCGGCGCCGTTCTAACCTGGTCTTACCCGGCGGGACCTCGGCGTTGAAGGGTCCGGAGCGGTCTTACCCAGGGGGAACCTCCGCTGTGGCCTGGCCTGCAATTGGAGCCCACCAATCGGTGGGCCAGCCTCTCGGGCTGGGGGCCTCCTTTCCTCCTCGCCGGCCCCTGTAGCCCTTCAATATGTTGCGTTGGGGCCGGCGCAGAAAAGGGAGCCACTGCGCATGCACGCATTGGCGCTGGTGCCACTGCGCATGCGCGGACCACACGGCGCCCAGTTGACGCCGGGATTGGCAGCTGGAGCAGCATGGGTCGCTCCAGTGCCGTGCAGGCCCCCTGTAGGGGCCAGAATTGCTGATCCTAAGGCCATGTTGACACCGTCGCGATATGCGACGGCGTTTACGACGGCGTCAACACGTAGCCTCAGGATCAGGGAATCCCGCCCCCAATCTATCTTCTTTAAAACTGTCCGAAGTGAACCAAACTATTCGCAACCTTGATGCCAAATTTGTCCCTGAGGTGAGCTTCTAATCCCCAGCATCACTAAGACTGCCTATTTCCACCTCCGTAACAAATGGTTTGATAAACTGACTATTCCCTTTGCCTCCTATCCATCGTCAACCTTAAATGCTCCACCATTAGCGACCGTTCCTTCAACTGCATGGGTCCTAAACTCAGCATTCCACAGCCTCCCCACCCAATCCCCCCCCCCCCCCCCCCCCCACCCCACACACACACACACACACACACACACACTGCCCTGAAGCCTCTCCACCCTTCTTTAAGGTTCTCCTTAAATCCTACCTCCTGAACCAGCTTTTGGTTATCTGCCGTCTCACCTTGATTCGGTGTCATATTTTAGATAACACTCGTGAAACACCTTGAGGGAATTTTATTATTTTAAAGATGGTATAGAAATGCAGGTTGTTGTTCTTGATTTGACAACAACCTCCAGCATTCTACTGACAAATAAATTACCATCTTTAAAAGAATCAAACTCTGATCAATATTAGAAAGACAAAATAATTAATTTTCTCCTCAAAACAGGAGCGATATCAATGCCACACTGTGGAATCTGGTTTGCTTCTTGAAAGCACAAACATTAAACCCCAATTAGATAGAGTCAAATTAGATACAGACTGAAGCTCCCTTCACGCTACTGCAGCATCATGGTGGCACAGTAGTTAGCACTGCTGCCTCACAGCGGCAGGGTCCTGGGTTCAAGTCCCCCCTCAGGTGACTGTAAGGCGTTTGCACTTTCTCCCCGTGGGTTTCCTCTGTGTGCTTCGGTTTCCTCTCACAGTCCAAAGATGCACGGGTGGATTGTCCACGCTAACTTGCCCCTTAGTGTTACACGATTGGTACATGAGTAGGGTGCCCTTTCGGAGGGTCAGTACAGACTCGATGGGGAAATTGTCTCCATCTGCACTGTCGGGATTCGATGAAAGATTCTTTGATAACAATGTGCTTTAACCTCAAAACAACCTCGGAAGAGGACGTTTTATTGTTTGACATTTCCGTACTAGCTCTGCACCAACTCTGACAGGAGCAGTCTTATATCAAGCATTAATATTTTAACTCTGGCTTCCCCATGTGAAATTGTGGATATACCAACATATTGTGAATTTAAAATTAAATGCTTCGCTTCTTTCTGAGGGAGGGCATCTTTGCTGGCATGTCAAGAAGGAAAATTATTTTGGTAATCCATAAATAATGTCAGGAGAAATATATTTTATTTCAGATTTACAACCTGTGTCGAAACGTTTTGGTCGATCTATCCTCACTCATATGGAGGCCTTGTGGCACAGTGAGTAGCACCCCTGCCTCTGGCCCAGAAACTCCGGGTTTGAGACCCATTCCAGAAACTGATGGCCAAGGAAGGTTCATAACATGTCCAATAGGTTGAGTGCAAACCTGAACAAACCCTCCCAGCATGCACCAATGGCAGGCCGCAAGAACAGGAGAGACCCCTGGGGCGAAATTCTCCACGTGAATCCTGCCCCCGCTGGTTGCCGAATTCTCCGGCACCGGATATTCGGCGGGGGCGGGAATCGCGCCGCGCCGGCTGGCGGGCCCGCCACGCGATTCTCCGGCCCGAATGGGACGAAGTCCCGCCGCTAAAATGCCGGCGTAGATTAAACCACCTACCTTACCGGTGGGACAAGGCGGCGCGGGCGGGCTCCGGGGTCCTGGGGGGGGCGCGGAGCGATCTGGCCCCAGGGGGTGCCCCCACGGTGGCCTGGCCCGCGATCGGGGCCCACCGATCCGCAGGCGGCCCTGTGCCGTGAGGGCACTCTTTCCCTTCCGGCTCCGCACGGTCTCCACCATGGTGGAGGCAGAAGAGACTCCCTCCAATGCGCATGCGCGGGAATGCCGTGAGCGGCCGCTAACGCGCCCGCGCATGCGCCGCCCGGAGATGTCATTTCCGCGCCAGCTGGCGGGGCACCAAAGGCCTTTTCCGCCAGCTGGAAACGTCTCTGACAGCTCCTCCAAACTTGTGAACCACCCCTCCAGCAATAAGTCCCTCATTCCTTCTCCACCCGATCCCTCAACCTGGCATCTAATCTTGCCGGCTCGATCAAATCGACGCATCTGCGACACCATTCCCGATTTGAAGTGCTGCCGAAATTGTCTCCATATGTTCAATGTAGCGACCACCACCGGATTATCCGAATATTTCCATGGAGAGAACGGAAGTGAGGCCATCGCCAATGCCCGCTGCCTTGACCCCTAACGTGAACCTGACGCCATCTTCACCCAAACTATCTCGTGGTCCCCGCACCAGTCCAAAACCTTCTCCGCAATGGGCGCCCAATAATAATATATCAGGCTCAACAACGCCAAGCCCCCTGTCTGCGATCTCTCTGCAGGAACATTTTCCAAATCCTGGCTAACTTGCCCACCCTTATGAAAGATGAGGTCAATCTCTCAACGCCACAAAGAAAACTTCCGGTAAACAAAATGGAAAACATTGGAATAAAAACAAAAACGGTGACAGAATGGAAATTAAAATTGATTGAAGGCATATTTACATGCTTTGTATGAAAGTAGTTCCTTGATTTGGAATGTTCCGTAGAATCCCTACAATGCAGAAGGAGGCCCATCGAGTCTGCACCGACCCTCTGAAAGGGCACTCGACCTAGACCCACTCACCCACCCTATCCCCGTAACCCCGTGCCTTGATCATGGCCAATCCACCTAACCTGAACATCTTTCGACACGAAGGAGCAATTTAGCATGGCCAATCCACCTAATTTGCACATCTTTTGGGTTGTGGGGGGAGGGGAAATAATAATAATCCTTTATTGTCACAAGTATGAAGTTACTGTGAAAAGCCCCTCGTCGCCACATTCCGCCGCCTGTTCGGGTAAGCTGGGACGGGAATTGAACCCACGCTGCTGGCCTTGTTCTGCATCACAAACCAGCTGTCTAGCCACTGACACCCGGAGGAAACCCACGGTGACATGCCGAGAACGTGCAGACTTTAAACAGCCAACCAAGACCAGAATCGAACCCGGCTCCCTCATGCTGTGAGGCAGTAGTGCTAACCACTGTGCCAATTTGCTACCCTTTAAAGGCTCACACTGAGAAATAACAGTGCAGTTTGCTTTCGTTGTCCCATGCCAAGTCACCTTGTGTCAGCCATTTGTTGCTGCAGTGACATAGCATTCCAATGGAGTGAGGAAGTTACCATGTTATAATCCTCCGCAACCACGATTTTGGATAGGACTCAATATTTTAGACAGTTTTAAGACAGTTCGAAATGCTGTGTGAGTGAAGTTTATAGCCTGCCACAGACAGTATTGTTATCTGTACGACACATGTTTCTGATCATAGAGGATGTGATTCTGCCTATCGAAACGTAGATTTTGTTTTGAATACAGAGAGAGTTGGGAGGGACCAGTTTCTGTGTGAAATAATGAGTTTGGGGATCTGTCTGTGGCCGCTTATTCACTTGTGAGTGAGCGGGCGTGTGTGTAGTTATGGAAATTTCAAGCTTCCATTCCATTACTATAGAATTCATTTCAAACCACAACGTGAATGATAAATGCCAACACAGCAATAACCTGCATTTAGATAGCATCCTTAACATATAATGATAGCCCCAGTCAGTCGAAGAATCTTGATCAGCCAAACATTGGTAGCAAATCAAAGGGAGAGTGAACTAAAACATTTGATCATGGAGGTAAATATCAAGGAGGTCTTACATCAGGGGAAGGAGTTGGAGGTTTAGGGAATTAATTCCACAGCAACAAGACTGAAGGCACAATTACTAATGGCGAGGTAAAAGGAGTGAGCAGATGCACAATAGGGCAGCACGGTAGCACAAGTGGATAGCACTGTGGCTTCACAGCGCCAGGGTCCCAGGTTCGATTCCCCGCTGGGTCACTGTCTGTGCGGAGTCTGCACGTTCTCCCCGTGTGTGCGTGGGTTTCCTCCGCGTGCTCCGGTTTCCTCCCACAGTCCAAAGATGTGCAGGTTAGGTGGATTGGCCATGATAAATTGCCCTTAGTGACCAAAAAAAATGGTTAGGAGGGGTTATTGGGTTACGTGGATAGGGTGGAAGTGAGGGCTTAAGTGGGTCGGTGCAGACTTGATGGGCCAAATGGCCTCCTTCTGCACTGTATGTTCTATGTTCTAATAGGCTAGAATGTGGAGGATCAGAATTAAATGGAGGATTGCAAGGCTGCAGAAGGCTAGGGATAAGAAGGAATGAGGCCACAAAGGGATTCAAGCAAGAGACGGATCTTTTTTTTTTCAACATAATGCATTTGAAGAATGGAGCCAACATAAATCAACAAAGATTGGAATGACTCTGCTTATTGGAATTTGTGCAAAATAAGTGGAAGTTTATATGGGGTGTATGAAGGGAGATATGCCTGAAAGGCATTGAAGTAGTCAAGTCTGCAAGTGACAAAGACATAGTTGAGCCTTTTAACAACAGATGGATGGAAGTGGGATGGAGATGTGTGACATTATAGATGGAAATGGGCAGTCTTTGCAATACAGAGGACATGGGTTCAGAAGTTCAGTTCGAGATTGCAAACTGTAGGATAATAATATTTATCATTGTCACAAGTAGGCTTACATTAACAATGCAAAGAAGTTACTGTGAAAATCCCCCAGTCATCACACTCTGGCGCCTGTTCGGGTGCACTGAGGGAGAATTCAGAATGTCCAATTAACCTAAGCACGTCTTTCAGGACTTGTGGGAGGAAACCGGAGCACCCGGAGGAACCCCACGCAGACACGGGGAGAAAGTGAACGTGCAGACTCCGCACAGACAGTGACCCAAGCCGGGAATCGAGCCCGGGTCCCTGGCGCTGTGAAGCAACAGTGCTAATAACAAGAGTTAGGTGGGAATGGAATCAGTATTATTGGTGCTGTGTTCAACCGTTGTGTTTGATCATGCGCGTCTGTTTACTATTGGCGCTCACTGTGTTTCATTTGTTAAGCCTAGATGTGGACTCAGAGAAAAGTAAGCAAATGTAGAAAGAGCTGGAAAGCACAGTTGATGTTTTAAAGCGCTGTGAATAAAACCTATTACACACGTATAAACTAGTGTCATATCTGCAGAGAACAAAGATATGAAATATACAACAAGTAGTACTGTTTTTTTGTGTTGGCAGGCCTGAAGATTGTGGAAAAGGTCTTCTTAATGTTTAACTGGAAATATCGGAACCTCGTTCAAGACTCGATGACAGACAAGTAAAGAACAAAGAACAAAGAAAAGCACAACACAGGAACAGGCCCTTCGGCCCTCCAAGCCTGTGCCGACCATGCTGCCCGTCTAAACTAAAATCTTCTATAATTCCTGGTCTGTATACCTCTATTCCCATCCTAATCATGTAAAGAAAAGTGAACTGACAAAACAGAGACAATAGAGTGTTTAAAAGACGCAGGCAGCTAGCTGTTTCAGAGTTTCAAAAAAAGCTGATCCCATTTGTTTTTCAGTGGTAGATGTAGAAGGGAGTAGGATTGGAAAGGGTGATTAGGGCTATGGGTGATAAGGGATACAAGGTAGAATCTTTTTACAAAACCTCACAATGTCATACAAATATATAAAGGATAATCTCGCCAATACTACGAAAGAAATGCCATATATTACAGGGTACACAGCCATTGATCTCACAATCACAATGGGGTTGCAGATCAGAGACAAGGGGCGTCATTCTCCGACCCACCGCCGGGTCGGAGAATGGCCGTTGGCCGCCGTGAATCCCGCCCCCGCCCCCGCCGAAGTCTCCGGTACCGGAGATTGGGCGGGGGCGGGAAACGGGTCGCGCCGGTTGGCGGGACCCCCTGCTCAATTCTCCGGCCCGGATGGGCCAAAGTCCCGCCCAGAAATTGCCTGTCCCGCCGGCGTAAATTAAACCTGGTATTTACCGGCGGGACCAGGCGGCGTGGGCGGGCTCCGCGGTCCTGGGGGGGGGCGCGGGGCGATCTGACCCCGGGGGGTGCCCCCACGGCGGCCTGGCCCGCGATCGGGGCCCACCGATCTGCGGGCGGGCCTGTGCCGTGGGGGCACTCTTTCCCTTCCGCCTCCGCCACGGCCTCCACCATGGCAGAGGCGGAAGAGACGCTCCCCACTGCGCATGCGCGGGAAACTGTCGGCAGCCGCTGACGCTCCTGCGCATGCGCCGCATTTCCGCGCCAGCTGCCGGAGCACCAAACGCCATTCCCGCCAGCTGGCGGTGCAGAAATCCCTCCGGCGTCGGCCTAGCCCCTCAATGTTGGGGCTCTGCCCCCAAAGATGCGGAGCATTCCGCACCTTTGGGCTGGCGCGATGTCCGTCTGATTGGCACCGTTTTTGGCGCCAGTCGGCGGACATCGCGCCGTTGGGGGAGAATTTCGCCCAAAGTCCAGAACATTCCAGCAACAATTTGCCTCTTTTCAGTTGAACCCTTGAATTTAAATGTATGTACTAAACGCTCACAATTTACAATCATGTCAATGAATATGTCATTGTCTACCAGACGTACTTAACTTATAACTCACAGAACCATAGATTTATAGAATTTACAGTGCAGAAGGAGGCCATTCTGCCGATCCAGTCTGCACCAGCCCTTGGAACGAGCACCCTACCAAAGCCCACACCTCCACTCTATCCCCACATCTCCACCCAATCCCCGTAACCGCACCTAACCTTTTTTTGGACACTAAGTTCAATTTAGCATAACCAATCAATCTAACCTGCACGTCTTTGGTTCCTGGGAGGAAACCGGAGCTCCCAGAGGAAACCCACGCAGACACGGGGGGAACGTGCAGACTCTGTACAGACAGTGACCCAAGCCGGGAATCAAACGTTGGACCCTGGCGCTGTGAAACGACAGTGCTAACCACTGTGCTACCATTCTGCAGCAGTTTCTGGTGAAAATACTTTTGAGGAAAAAACGTTTTACCCAGAGAGTGGTGAAGGTCTGGGAGGGTGGTAGAGGCGGGATGCCTCACATGCTTTAAAAAGTACTTGGCTGAGTACTTGGCATGCCATAACATTCAAGGCAATGGGCCAAGTGCTGGCAAGCGGGATTTGGTGGGGCATTTATGCGTCGCTGCAGACTCGATGGGCCTTAGATACCTCTTCAGCACTGCAGTATTCCGTGATTCTGTGAAATAACCTCTGTAGCAAAACACAAGGGGCGGGATTCTCCGCAAATGGCGCGATGTCCGCCGATCGCCGCCAAAAACGCCGCGAATCAGTCGGGCATCGCGCCGCCCCAAAGGTGCGGAATTCTCTGCGTCTTGAGGGGCCGAGCCCTCACCTTGAGGGGCTAGGCCGGCGCCGGACTGATTTCCGCCCCGCCAGCTGGCGGGAAAGGCCTTTGGTGCCCCGCCAGCTGGCACGGAAATGACTTTGCCGTGCGGCGCATGCGCGGGAGCGTCAGCGGCCGGTCACGGCATCCCCGCGCATGCACAGTGGCGGGGTCTCTTCCACCTCCACCATAGTGGAGACCATGGCGAAGGCGGAAGGAAAAGAGTGCCCCCACGGCACAGGCCCGCCCGTGGATCGGTGGGCCCCGATCGCGGGCCAGGCCACCGTGGGGGCACCCCCCCAGGGCCAGATCACCCCGCGCCCCCCCAGGACCCCGGAGCCCGCCCGCACCGCCTTGTCCCGCCGGTAAGAGAGGTGGTTTGATTCTCGCCGGCGGGACAGGCATTCCAGCAGCGGGACTTCGGCCCATCGCGGGCCGGAGAATCGCCGGGGGGGGGGGGGGGGGGCGCCGGAGAATTCGGCAACCGGCGGGGTCGGGATTCACGCCATCCCCTGGCGATTCTCCGACCCGGCGGGGGGTCGGAGAATCCCGCCCAAGGTAACTGGCACATACTTTGGAACTTCCATTACCTTTCAGCAAATACCACTTTCATAGCATTTTGCCGGCTACATCTGTGACAAATAAACAGGCAGGGCTGCATGATGTGTTGGCTAGCAATCCATTTGTACAGCATCCTATTTGATGGCCCCAATTAACTTACCGACACAGCCTTTTGCATATGCAAGAGATTTAGTCTGCGTGGTACAGATAGAAGACTATCCTTTCACGTTAGGGAGCTTGGTTGAAATCTAACTAAAATGCCTTTCATGGCTCTTAAGCATGCTAAGTGAAATGGGTTCAGGCAGTTGCAGCCAGCTCCCAGTAGACAACTCTGCCACAGAAATCCTGCTTTAAATGTCACACAAACTTACATTAATTCAGCAATTTTCACATTGAGGGCCAAGAAGGATAAACACTCGGTATTAGTATGTAAGAAGCACCACCAGGGCAGCTGTCAGAGGTTATTGTAGCTGAAGGGAATAAGGTGTTATTCAAACTCCTGATAACTAACCAGATAAAACTTTGATGTGATAATATTGTACTTATCTGGTGTTACAATCAGTTCGAAAACAGAACTCAATGACATTACAGCCTTGAAATCACTCCAGGGTGTCTATCACTTTTATAATGCACCTTACATACCCCAAGGAGTACATGCATTCAATTTAAGCTTTGTTTCTTCACCCACTACAACTCCACACCCAATTAAAGTAGTTGCCCTGATAGATACCAACAGCAGCAACACACCCACATCATGGCAGGGAAGGATTCTTGCTCACAATGCAACGACTGCAACTTGACTCAATGATAATTGAAGGTGGTTAATGGAAAACAATGAATTAGGGGAGCATGTGTTAAAGAAGGTATGCTTTATAAATTGCACTTCAGCAGGCAATCTTTGAATTCACCACCACCCTCCATCAAGGACGGTGAATTTGGACACGTTCCTCCTGCGATTTTCAATCCACTCCTTAGGTTTACTCTTATATTTTATTCATTCTTTGCATCTATTGATTGTTTTTGAGACGAAGAAAGGACACCAGACTATCCTGAGCTCTCATTGCAGGCACTGTGTTTGTGCTCCAACATGTATTCGCTATTTAGGCAGCACAGTGACACAATGGTTAGCACTGCTGCCTCACAGGGTCAGGGACCCGGGTGCAATCCCAGTCTTGGGTCACCGTCTATGTGGAGCTTATACATTCTCCCCGTGTCTGCGTAGGTTTCCTCCAGGTGTTCTGATTTCCTCCCACAGTCCAACGGTGTGCAGGTCAGGTGGGATTCGCCATGCTAAATTACCCCTTACTGTTCTAAGATGAATAGGGTGGGGTGGACAGGGGAGTGGTGACGGGTAGAGTACTCGTTTGAAGGGTTGGTACGAAGTCAATTGGCTGAACTGCCTCCTTCCGTACAGTCGGGATTCTATGATGGGTATAAATCAATCAGAAGGGTGAGTAAGGTGGAGTGCGCAGAAGGGCACTTGGAACAGATTACTTCCCTTTGTGTTGTGTTCTGTGTCTTGGAGATATGCAGAGATGATACACCCCAGGTTCTCTATGTCAACAGAAGCTTGTTAAAATGCTTCCTCAAGCTTCCTGCTTAGTTTGGGTTTCTCTGTAAACACACCCACAGACTTGACTCACAGCACAGTGAGCAGTCAACACACAATCAAACACTGAGCAATTGAACGACTAACATATGGGGCTGGATTCTCCGGCGGTGGGATCCTCCATTTCACTCATGCCCATTTCACTCATGCCCGCGGATTTCCCGACGGCCGTAGGGTGCGCACAATGGGAAACCCCATTGGCCGGCTGCCGGCGCGGCGATTCACGCTCCGGCGGGGGCGCGCATCACCAGAATACAGGTGGGGCGGGACAGAGAATCCTGCCCAACATCTATTCCCTTCTTGTAAAACCAGAAGAATATTTTAAGTTAAGTCATCCTGAACAACAAACATATTAACGTGCTGAGGTTTTTTTCAAAGTGCAGAGTGTCCGTTTTCTCTCAGAACAGAAATACTCGTGGATAAATGAAGGGTGCTGATAATGGCACTGAAACCTAGCCTCATAATCACTGTCTTTGAGAGAGCCTGGCCTGCTTGGGTTACACTTAGTGTTGTCATCCAACAGGTACTGAGGAATGATTTGATCTGCTTTGTCTTGATAGAGTTGAGGTGTTGTGGTTGCGATTTGGCTCTTTGCAAACATAGAATTTACAGTGCAGAAGGAGGCCATTCGGCCCATCGAGTCTGCACCAGCCCTTGGAAAGAGCACCCCACCTAAGCCCCACGCCTGCACCCTATCTCCGCAACCCCGTAACCCCACCTAACCTTTTTGGACACTGAGGGCAATTTAGAATGGCCAATCCACCTAACCTGCACATCTTTGGAGTGTGGGAGGAAACCAGAGCATCCAGAGGAAACCCACTCACACACGGGGAGAAAGTGCAGACTCCGCACCGACAGTGACCCAAGCCGGGAATCGAACCAGGGACCCTGGAGCTGTGAAGCAACTGTGCTAACCACTGTGCTACCGTGCTGCCCACATCTCCAACTTCAAATCATTCTTTCCTTGCACGTGTTCGCTTGTCGCTGTACGCATTTGTTTTATCCCATCGTTTGTGATTTCTTTTGCGTTCACCTTGCAATTCGCATGACTTAAGAAGGGTTAGCAGCACACAAAATTTCATAAATTCGGCTGGGTGTCTCTCCGATCACGTTCGATAACTTGATTTGATTATGGGTTGTATCGTGATGTCAGATGGTGAGGTGGTGGCATAGTGGTGTTGTCACTGGACTCGTAATCCAGAGACCCAGAGTAATCTGGGGTCACAGGTTCAAATTCTGCAAATGCAGGTGGCGAAATTTGAATTCAATAAAAATCTGGAATTTAAAGTCGAGTGGCGACCATGAAACCATTGTCGTAAAACCCCATCTGGTTCACTAATGTCTTTTAGGGAAGTAAATCTGCCGTCCTTACCTGGTCTGGCCTTCATGTGACTCCAAACCCACAGCAATGTGGGTGACTCTTAACTGCCCCTCAAGGGCAATTAGGGATGGGCAATAAATGCTGGCACATTAAAAAATGGTGGTGAATTCTGAAGCTTGCTAAGAACTCTGTGATCGGACTGTAAATAAACTGAGGCCTTTGGCAAACCCCATTTTTATAAGAAAACTTGTCTAAAATGTCAATGACTGATGTGGTGGTTTTGGAATTGGGTGTAACGATTTCTGGCCATTTGCTATCTAGGGGGCACGGTAGATGTTTCACAGCTCCAGGGTTCCAGGTTTGATTCCCGGCTTGGTTCACTGTCTGTGTGGAGTTCGCACTTTCTCCCCGTGTCTGCGTGGGTTTCCTCCGGGTGCTCCGGTTTCCTCCCACAGTCCAAAGATGTGCAGGTTAGGTGGATTGGCCATGATAAATTGCCCTTAGTGTCCAAAAAGGTTGGTTGGGGTTACTGGGTTATGGGGAAAGGGTGGAGGTGTGGGCTTAGGTTGGGTACACGTTCGAAGGGCCGGTGCAGACTCGATGGGCTGAATGGCCTCCTTCTGCACTGTAAATTCTATGATTCATCATGAAGAACAAGCAAAAGACATTGATTCTGAGGGACTGCTTGCACCGCCCCCAAAATATCAACCTGGAATTAGTGCCAAAATTGTCATTGCCCATGGAGTCAGTAGTAGGGATGTGGGCATGGTTTAACGGATATTTCACTCCGTGTACATGCTATGCAGTTTCTCATTTACTCTTCATTGCAGAGATCTATTGATGGCAACCCGGCAGCTTCACAGAATCATTGCTTCCACACACCCAGATGTTCTTCATGAGCAAGGTGCAATTCAGGGGCGGAATTCTCCCCAATCAGTACAATGTCCGCCGACCGGCGCCAAAAACGGCACGAATCAGTCCGACATCGCGCCGCCCCAAAGGTGCGGAATTCTCCGCATCTTGAGGGGCCGAGCCCTCACCTTGAGGGGCTAGGCCCGCGCCGGACTGATTTCCGCCCCGCCAGCTGGCGGGAAAGGCCTTTGGTGCCCTGCAGCTGGCGCGAAACTGACTTTGCCGGGAGGCGCATGTGCGGGAGCGTCAGCGGCCGCTCACGGCATCCCCACGCATGCGCAGTGGAGGGGGTCTCTTCCGCCTCCGCCATGGTGGAGACCATGGCGAAGGCGGAAGGAAAAGAGTGCCCCCACGGCACATGCCCGCCCGCAGTCTGGTGGGCCCCGATCGCGGGCCAGGCCACCGTGGGGGCACCCCCCGCGGTCAGATCGCCCCGCGGCCCCCCGGAGCCCGCCCGCCCCGCCTTGTCCCGCCGGTAAGAGAGGTGGTTTAATCCACGCCGGCGGGACAGGCATTCCAGCAGCGGGACTTCGGCCCATCCGGGCTGGAGAATCGCCGGGGGGGGGCCTGCCAACCGGCGCGGCGCGATTCCCGCCCCCGCCGAATATCCGGTGCCGGAAAATTCGGCAACCGGTGGGGGCGCGATTCACACCAGCCCCCGGCGATTCTCCGACCCGGCGGGGGGTCAGAGAATCCCGCCCAAGGTTGCTGTAACGCTTTCAGAGTAACCGCTCAATTTCATCATGCGATACAGTTGTGATCAAACCATATAACGTAGAACAAACAGTGCAGAAGGAGGCCATTCGAAATGAAAATGAAAAGAAAATCGCTTATTGTCATGAGTAGGCTTCAAATGAAGTTACTGTGAAAAGCCCCTAGTCGCCACATTCTGGCGCCTGTTCGGGGAGGCTGTTACGGGAATTGAACCCGCGCTGCTGGCCTGCCTTGGTCTGCTTTCAAAGCCAGCAATTTAGCCCTGTGCTAAACAGCCTCATCGGGCCCATCGAGTCTACACCGACCCACTTAAGCCCTCACTTCCGCCCTATCGCCATAACCCAATAACCCCTCCTAACCTTTTTTGGTCACTAAGGGCAATTTATCATGGCCAATCCACCTAACCTGCACGCCTTTGGACTGTGGGAGGAAACTGGAGCACCCGGAGGAAACCCACGCAGACACGGGGGGAACGTGCAGACTCCGCATAGACACTGACCCAGCGGGGAATCGAACCTGGGACCCTGGCGCTGTGAAGCCACAGTGCTAATCACTTGTGCTAACGCGCTGCTCATATGAGCTCAAAATGTACAAGGTTCACGATCAGGTGTGAAATCACCAGCATCACGTAGTCTTCAATTTCGCAAGTCGCTTTGCTATCATTAACGGTGTCTGCGGTAATAGTACAGCTAAGCATGTCCACCACTCGGTGGAGTGAACCTCACCTTCCGGTTGTGCCGATGAAGATGATCTGATCATCTCTCGATGAGGAGAGGTTGATGACCAGATCCTATTGTGGCTAGCAATGGAGGCATGTGGTGATGGGTGAGGAGAGTGAGCTTTAAACCATGCATGTTTCAATGTTCACAGCTGCAGCTACAGGCTGGGGTTTCCCATTCTCCAGACTATTTGTGCTCAGTTTCTGCCAATGCGCATGACAAATAAGCCATTGGCCATTCACTTCTTTCAATGTACCGTGAGAGTACAGGTCCTACTGCATTTCCTGACGCACCTGTGGTGACTTATGTTTCCAGATGTGGGTTGGAATGCATGAGGATTGCAGAGACGATACCTTCACCTTGAACATGTCAAACTCTGTTTGCTGCATGATTGTCCAATCCATTGTGTATCTTTCTGCAACAGCTTTAAAGGGGGCTCCGCGATCTGTACATATTTAGGAATTAATTTTTGATGAAAGTTGATCGTACAAAGGAACAATGCCAACTCGTTCATGTTAGACGGGGTCAGAAGCCCATGAATAGTATTGATGTTGTCGTCTGTAGGCTTAACTCCAGCTGCAATTCCTCTATACACAAGAAAGTCAGTCTCAGGTGCTGTAAATTTGCATTTGTCCTTGTTGAGCATCAAATTGTGTGTTGCGAGTTCACTGAGCACCTTTGATAATCGTTGATCGTGTTCTGCTTTGTGCCTTCCATAGACAATGGTGACATTGTCCGCCCCTCAATATCTGACAAGACTGAAGGAATTATATTCTGGAATGCGCTGGTGCTGAACACAGTCTGTAGGACATTCTGCGATATTGAAACATACCAGGATGGGTCACAAAAGCAGTAAGGTATCGGTTTACTCTGTTAGTGGGATCTGAATATCGCTCCATTGCATCTCAAGAGTCATGAAATGGTGTCGATATTTCCTGGATCGTTGGAAGTGGATACTTGTCTGACCTGATTTCTTGAAGTCAGCACACAGTGCCAGTTCACTATTTTCGTGTCATACAGTGACTAGGTTCGATGTCAATGGGGATGAGTTGATTTACTCAATGATACTGTCTGCTTCAAGTTGGTTCAGCTCCTGTGACACTTTAGCAGGGATCGCAAATGGCAAATGCCTCAAATTTTGTGAAAGTGTCAGCATTGATGGTTCAATGCGAGGTGACTGACACGTACCCCTTGGTCTCCCCAAACCTGATAAATTAGGAAGGTTACTGTTGTGCATAGTTAGTGTCATCGATCATGTTAACATGTTCTTCAGCGAAGCCTTCAAGTTTGAATCCAAACTTATTGGACATGTTTACTCCCCTTACTCCCCAAAAGACCTCTTTGCCTTTGGCTACATAGAAAGTGAACTTGTTCAGGCTGGATGTTTTTGGAACAGATTGGCACTATGTTCATTCCCCAAACTGGAATAATTGAGTCATTATAATCCTGAAGTGTGTCTGGCACAGGAGTGAGAGAGGATTGCAAAAAATAACAAAAATAACAGATACATTTATGGCAACATGATTTGGAGTGATACAGGAATGTCCATTATCCTGACTGGGCAATTCCGAAAGTAAAGTGTTGCTTTATATTCCATGATGCCATATTTCACCCTCAGGAATAGATTTGTCCATATGTCAAAATGCTGAAGTATTCTTCTTTGATGAAATGCAGACCTATGGAAGATGACACTTCTTCCCCTCAAGCTAGACATGATGTTGGGGATCAATGGATAACTCCATAATTTGGGCACATTTTTAAGGGTGCCTGAATGTGATAGGGCACGTATTGATGAGACTGCTGGGGTCTCTTTGTTCTCTTGCATTGAGCTGGTTGTGCAAGTTGTGTCTGTGATCCCGAGTCTGAGGGCACATTTCTCTTTGAATCAAACACGGCAGATTTGATTTGATTGCCATGTTTTTGGCTTTATTTACAAAATTAAATCGTCATCCTCCATAACGAGGCATTTTCTAATTTGTGGAATTGAATTTTTTTTCAATAAGGAGAACACAAATTAGTTTATTGGTTAATGTGCCAAAGTTACATGGGGGAGCGTGCTGTAATATGCCATTAAGGGTTAGGAGCATGTGTGAAGGAAGGAAATGTGTCATCCAATCCAGTTGTAGTCTCACTTTTGCCTTTAAGCAGATCACACACACACACACACACATACAGACACACAGCTCTGCAGCTGTGATGTCCTCAGGCTTTATGCCTTTTTATACAAGTGTCCATGTGCCTGGTCTCAATAAATGAAATTACAACGTATTTACAAATTCCCTTATCAGCAATTGGGGCCTTTATATTATTGTGACAAAGCCAACTTCTGCAATGCTGCCACGTATTGGGTGAGGTTTTCCGTACCCTCCATGGTGTGCTTTGCAGTGGTGGAGCTGACCCGCTATGGGCTGGTGGTGGGATCTTCTGGTCCTGCTGTTGTAAATGGGATTTCCTGTTGCTCGCACCCTCTGCCACCGGCGAATCCATGGCAAAAAGCGACAGGGGTGGGTCACGGCTATTGGGTCACCCCATAGGCAAAGTCCCCTTGCCGGAAATCGTTGCAACGGTTGTCAAGGATGTCATCTTTACTGAAATCATCACTGCTGGAGTGGGTTCCATGCCTTCCCTTGGACTTTGACTTTGTAAGAAACCGGATGAGCCTTTTCGATCACGACTCCTGCATTGAGTGCCATCTCCAAGGTTCTGCACATTGACTGCATTTCCTGTTCTGAATGTTCTTTCGGGTCTTCTGGTATTGTGGTTCTTTTATTGGGTCTCCTGCCTTGGCTCCTCCCAAGTAGCGAAACAGCAGGCTGAGCCTCTCGATGCCGTGTACGGCCTGGTTCTTTAATTAAAGAGGAACTGGGCAAGTCTTGTCTGCCTGGAACATATTTTTCTCATTTGAGATGGACACCTGCATCAGAAAATTACCTTAAAACCTCCTCCAGGTTTCCATAGCTCCTGTGATTAGTACGTTGTCTAAGTATACTGCCACCTCAGGTACCCTTGGAGAATGTTCTCCATCTCATGTTGAAAAATGACGCATGCTGGCGAGACTCCGAAGTGCTGGCGTGTATATTCGTAGCAACTCTTATGGCCGTTAAACGTCATGTACTTCCAGGATGACTCGTTTAATTCTAACTGGAGTTAGGCATGGCTCATATCTAGCTTAGTAACCACTTGCCAGATTGGCATATAGATCTTCAATGTGTGGCATGGGTTACCAATCTAACCATAAGGCTTCATTAACTGTTAATTTATAGCTCCTGCAAAGGTGACTGGCTTGACAGGGTGGAGAAAGAGGACTACTCTGCAAACCCACTCTGCAAACTGCACTGAATTATCCCGAGGCTCTCTGACCACTCGCATTCAGTCTCTACTTTGCTAAGTAAAGCATATGGGACTGGCCGTACTCTAAAATATTTGGTTAGGGGGTTGGGGTCCACATAAATCTTTGACCTTTCTCCCTTTATTCTACCAGGACCTTCTTGGAATACCTGTGGCTATTTGCCAATGGTCTCGTTCAGTTCACCGGTTCTGAGTTTAAAATTTTTAAACAGTCCAGACGTATGCTCTGGACCAGACTCTGCCCAAGATCCAGGGTCCTACTCCTTGTACAACTATGAACATGACTCAGGCTGTCTGCTGCCCATAGGCAAGCGGGGTCATAATGGTCCCCATAATCTTCAAAGGTTCCCCTTTATATTTGGCCAACTTTGGCCCTGGTGTCTCACAGGCCCAGGACCAAGATGCCCATCCAGAGACGTCAGAAGGTCTGTTCCCCGACAATGAAGATGGCCGCTCCCGTATCCACCTCTGTTTCTAAGGAATAACCCTTGACCAGAGTATTATCTTTACTGGGGCAACCTCAGGTGTGAAAACGCGGTTTCGTTGCATTGTTTCGTCCTCTACGGGTTGACAGACCTGCAAGGCCTGGGCCTGAGGTGGCTTTGGCATCTGGCCTGGGTGACACACGTTCTGCTGATTCTGGCAGCCTTGCCTGGGCCCTGTCCTTTGGCCAAACTTAAAGCAACTTTGCAGCTGACACTTGTAGTCCTCTGGGGAAGCTTCCCTGGTACTTGTAGGGTTATCCGACCATCTTTTGAAATGCCAGAATGTCCTGGCTGAATGTTGAGTTGGCGTTGGGTGAGGCACGTGGGAGCCCGGGTCCAGGAGCTAAATTTATTGGTCTTGCTAACAGCCCCAGCTGGGTAGGCCGCTCACCACACGGACTCGTATCCTATGAAGTCCACAAAGTAATCAATCAATGATTCTCAATAGTTCTCGTGAGGTTTATCACAGCCATTGTGACCAAATAGGTCTAGAACCCTGAAATCCATCAATCCCATGGCCTGGGTTAATCTCCCAATGAAGAAATCGAAGATGTTGGAACTGGTAAGTTTAATTTACTCCCCATCTTTATCATACTTTGTGCCTCAGAGATATTCAGAGATGACACAAGCCAGATTTTATGTGGAAACAGGTACTTCATTATAATGGTTTTAAAACAATTGTGGCCTCAAGCCTGCTGATTGGTTTCAGTTTCTCACTAACTACATCCACAGGCATGATTCACAGCACATGGCACAGTCAACAGACCACAGACACAAGCAATCAAACAACAAACAATGCAACACAGCACTTTGTTTACAGTTCACCAGGACAATTCATTGCTACTATGGGGAGAGAATGGATAGGCTCATGTTATCCTCCTTAAAGCTGAGGAGGCTAAGGGATGACTTAATTGGGGTGTACTGTACAGAATTATGAGGGGCAAGGGCAGCACGGTGGCGCAGTGGGTTAGCCCTGTTGCCTCACGGCGCCGAGATCCCAGGTTCGATCCCGGCCCTGGGTCACTGTCCGTGTGGAGTTTGCACATTCTCCCCGTGTTTGCGTGGGTTTCGCCCCCACAACCCAAAGATGTGCAGAGTAGATGAATTGGCCACTCTAAATTGCCCCGCGATTGGGAAAAAAATGAATTGGGTACTCTAAATTTTAAAAAAATAAAATAAAAATAAACAAATTATGAGAGGCCCAGATGGGGTAGACAAGAAAGACTTGTTTCCAGTAGCTGAGGGGCCAGTTTTGAGGGGGCATAGATTTAAGAATATTGGTGAAAGGATTAGAGGGAACATTTTCATCCAGAGGGTGATGGGTGCCTGATGATGGCGGTTGAGGCTGAAACCTTCAACTCATTTAAAAGGTAACTGGATCTGCGTCTGAAGTGCTGCCACCTGCAAAGCTACGGACCAGGAGCAGGAAAATGGGACCAACATGAGCAACTAGTTTCTGCTTTCTCTTCTTTGACGGCGGACACACAATAGGCTGAATGGCCTCATTCTGAACTGTAACTTTCCTGTCATTTTACGGCTCATCCACAGGAATGATTATGGGATGGCATGTGGACAGACCTGAAAGATGAAGCACACAAGAAAAAGGTAAAAGTGTATGACTGGCATATTAAGAGGCCTCTTGGTAGTTTGTGGAAATATTCGTAATCAAGGTAGACCACTGGATGTTTAGCACCAAATCACACCTCTGGCTTAACTGGCACCGAATTCCTTTATTCAGTCATCCTATGACCCTCCAGCCATCCCTCCTATTTTTGAACCGATGTAAGCAAGAAAGATACAGACCTTGGTAATACCCTTGCTTTTGAAGAATTCTGTCAAAGATTCTAGCTTCAAAATGATCAAAGCTGGCGTAAAATCTTTAGTTGACTTCAATTAAAATCTCTCAACGTGCATCAAATAACGGTGAAGGCAGATATCAGTCCTGATGGTGGTAAAGGGAAAGAAATATCTGGGGCGAAATTCTCCCTCAACGGCGCGATGTCCGCCGACTGGCGCCAAAAACGGCGCCAATAAGACGGGCATTGCGCCGGCCCAAAGGTGCGGAATGCTCCGCATCTTTGGGGGCCGAGCCCCAACATTGAGGGGCTAGGCCGACGCTGGAGGAATTTCCGCCCCGGCAGCATGCGGAAATGGCGTTTGTTGCCCCGCCAGCTGGCGGAAATGGCGTTTGGTGCCCCGCCAGCTGGCGCGGAAATGCAGCGCGTGCACGGGAGCGTCAGCGGCCGTCGACAGTTTCCCGCGCATGTGCAGTGGGAAGAGTCTCTTCCGCCTCCGCCATGGTGGAGGCCGTGGCGGAGGCGGAAGGGAAAGAGTGCCCCCACGTCACAGGCCCGCCCGCGGATCGGTGGGCCCCGATCGCGGGCCAGGCCACCGTGGGGGCACTCCCTGTGGTCAGATCGCCCCGCGCCCCCCCCCCAGGACCCCAGAGCCCGCCCACGCCGCCTGGTCCCACTGTTAAATACCAGCTTTGATTTACGCCGGCGGGACAGGCAATTTCTGGGCGGGACTTCGGCCCATCCGGGCCGGAGAATTGAGCAGGGGGGTCCCGCCAACCGGCGCGGCCCGATTCCCGCCCAATCTCCGGTACCGGAGACTTCGGCGGGTGCGGGATTCACGGCGGCCAACGGCCATTCTCCGACCCGGAGGGGGGTCGGAGAATGACGCCCCAGTTATTTGTTGAAAAATAATTGAAGAAACAGTGGGTGACACAGGACAAGTAAGCTGTTGACTTTTGTCTTGGTTACTCTACTAAACTTCATGAAACATAGAAGGGATTGTACGCTATTTGAAAAATAAGACTCTGGGCGGGGTTCTCCGGTCGCCGATGCCAAAATCGCGTTCGGCGATCAGCCGAAGAATACCCGTTTACGACCAAGTCGGGGGCGGCGCCGCTTTTGCGATGCTCCACCCCCTCCAAAGAGGCGTACTCACAGAGTACACCGTGCACCGTACTCACAGAGTACATCGTGCTCTGTACACCTTGCGCCATATTGACGGCCTCAGGATGTTGCCTGAGGCCCACTCCGTGATGCTCCTCCCCGACCGGCCAAGTTCCCGACGGCGTTGGTCGCATGTGGTATCATCCATCAGGAACTCGGCGTGGCGGCTGCGGACTCAATCCAGCGCCCCCACAGTCGGGGGACCATAAGACAATAAGACATAGGAGCGGAAGTAAGGCCATTCAGCCCATCGAGTCCACTCCACCATTCAATCATGGCTGATTTCAACTCCATTTACCCGCTCTCTCTCTCCATAGCCCTTAATTCCTCGAGAAATCAAGAATTTATCAACTTCTGTCTTAAAGACACTCAACGTCCCGGCCTCCACCGCCCTCTGTGGCAATGAATTCCACAGACCCACCACTCTCTGGCTGAAGAAATTTCTCCTCATCTCTGTTCTAAAGTGACTCCCTTTTATTCTAAGGCTGTGCCACCGGGTCCTTGTCTCCCCTGCTAATGGAAACAACTTCCCTGCATCCACCCTATCAAAGCCATTCATTATCTTGTAAGTTTCTATTAGATATCCCCGCAACCTCCTAAACTCCAATGAATATAATCCCAGGATCCTCAGACGTTCATCGTATGTTAGGCCGACCATTCCTGGGATCATCCGTGTGAATCTCCGCTGGACCCGCTCCAGTGCCAGTATGTCCTTCCTGAGGTGTGGGGCCCAAAATTGCTCACAGTATTCTAAATGGGGCCTAACTAATGCTTTATAAAGCTTCAGAAGTACATCCCTGCTTTTATATTCCAAGCCTCTTGAGATGAATGACAACATTGCATTTGCTTTCTTAATTACGGACTCAACCTGCAAGTTTACCTTTAGAGAATCCTGGACTAGGACTCCCAAGTCCCTTTGCACTTCAGCATTATGAATTTTGTCACCGTTTAGAAAATAGTCCATGCCTCTATTCTTTTTTCCAAAGTGCAAGACCTCGCACTTGCCCACGTTGAATTTCATCAGCCATTTCTTGGACCACTCTCCTAAACTGTCTAAATACTACCTGCCCCTCCACCTATCTTTGTATCATCGGCAAACTTAGCCAGAATGCCCCCAGTCCCGTCATCTAGATCGTTAATATATAAAGAGAACAGCTGTGGCCCCAACACTGAACCCTGCGGGACACCACTCGTCACCGGTTGCCATTCCGAAAAAGAACCTTTTATCCCAACTCTCTGCCTTCTGCCTGATAGCCAATCGTCAATCCATGTTAGTACCTTGCCTCGAATACCATGGGCCCTTATTTTACTCAGCAGTCTCCCGTGAGGCACCTTATCAAAGGCCTTTTGGAAGTCAAGATAGATAACATCCATTGGCTCTCCTTGGTCTAACCTATTTGTTATCTCTTCAAAGAACTCTAACAGGTTTGTCAGGCACGACCTCCCCTTACTAAATCCATGCTGACTTGTCCTAATCCGACCCTGCACTTCCAAGAATTTAGAAATCTCATTGTTAACAATGGATTCTAGAATCTTGCCAACAACCGAGGTTAGGCTAATTGGCCTATAATTTTCCATCTTTTTCCTTGTTCCCTTCTTGAACAGGGGGGTTACAACAGCGATTTTCCAATCCTCTGGGACTTTCCCTGACTCCAGTGACTTTTGAAAGATCATAACTAACGCCTCCACTATTTCTTCAGCTATCTGAAGGGGGAGGGCCGATCCGCGGCAGAGGGGGACTTTGTCAAGGGCTGGGGGCACTGTTGGAGGGTGGTCCGGGGCTTGCAAGCCGGCCAAAGTGGGGGAACTATTCCACAGGCCGGGTCCGTGAGCGGCCAGCGCCATGTCGCACGGCGCGGCCGCTGCAGGACTCCGCCGTGCGAACGCAGGGCCACGGACCCGTCAATACTGCGGTCCGTATTGGAAGAGGTTGGACGAGTGAGCAAGCCGGGTGGGAGGGGTCTCTATGATTATGCTGCCCGCTTTCCCCAGGCAGCGGGAGGTGTAAATGGAGTCAATGGATGGGAGGCAGGTTCGTGTGATGGACTGGGCGGTGTTCACGATTCTCTGAAGTTCCTTGCGGTCTCGGGCCGAGCAGTTTCCATATCAGCCAGATAGGATGCTTTCTATGGTACCCCTCCAACTCTTGCCACTTGCTCATCCCTGACCCTTCACCTTTTCTTTTGTAGACCAGCCTTCAGCTGATCCGCCTTAGACTGTGTCACATCGTCCCGAAATCTCTCTCCTCCCCCAGCACCTGGGTGTCCTCATGCTGGCACGGGCAAGTGGGGCCTCCCTTCTGCACTCTAACTCTTCTACGGTTCTGCGGTTCTAACACCACTTGAAAATGTTCCGCAATAACTTAGCACTTTAGCCAAGCTCCTGGTCACTCATCCTGGCATCGCATGTGGCGCGGTGCCAAATCGGATAAACCTTCCCGTGAAAAACCTTGGGATGCTTTACTCTGAAAAATGCCCTGTGAAGGTACATTATTGTTACTCTTTGAGTAGTTGGCACTCTGCTTTAGGAGTGGGGTGGCTAAGCGTGAGTGCAGCACGAGGAAGCCAGCTCAGCTACTAGTTTTGCAATCCCAGTGCGTTGCCGTCTTTGAAATAAGTCACCGTCAAGCGGGAAAAAATCTATTGCTCGAAAATTTTCAACTGGTTTAGTTTTGCACTTTTAAATGGTAGGAATGCAAGTTTTATATATTTAGATGACAATGTTTTTGTGCCAGGAAGATTGAATGTCATTAGTGACAGGAGATAGAAAACCTTTCTGATTAGTGCCACTCCACTCTTTATTACTTATGTGGGGCGGGATTCTCCGACCCCCCGCCGGGTCAGAGAATCGCCTGGGGCAAGCGTGAATCCCGCCCCCGCCGGTTGCCGAATTCTCCGGCACCGGATATTCGGCGGGGGCATGAATCACGCCACGCCGGTTGGCGGGCCACCCCCCCCCCCCCCCCCCCCCGGCGATTCTCCGGTCCACGATGGGCCGAAGTCCTGTCGCTGTGAACCCACGCCAGCCGGCGTGGATTGAACCACCTTTGGGACGGCGGGACACGGTGGCGCGGGTGGGCTCCGGGGTCCTGGGGGGGGCGCGGGGCGATCTGGCCCCGGGGGGTGCCCCCACGGTGGCCTGGCCCGCGATCGGGGCCCACCGATCCGCGGGTGGGCCTGTGCCGTGGAGGCACTCTTTTCCTTCCGCCTTCACCACGGTCTCCACCATGGCGGAGGCGGAAGACACCCCCTCCACTGCGCATGCGCGAGGATGCCGTGAGCGGCCGCTGACGCTCCCGCACATGCGCCGCCCGGCAAAGTCAGTTTCGCGCCAGCTGGGGGGGCGCCAAAGGCCTTTCCCGCCAGCTGGCGGGGCGGAAATCAGTCCGGCGCGGACCTAGCCCCTCAAGGTGAGGGCTCGGCCCCTCAAGATGCGGAGAATTCCGCACCTTTGTGGCGGCGCGATGCCGGATTGATTCGCGCCGTTTTTGGCGCCGGTCGGCGGACATCGCGCCGATATCGGAGAATCCCGCCCGTGATAATCAACATATATTTCTATTTTTGTTATTATTTGACAGGATGTGGGCTTTTATCTGGGGAGTTATTATAATGTTGAACTTGCGAATTGCATACATGCTTTTAAAGACCAACTGGTTAGATACACGTGGAAGGAAGGAGTGGAAAGATGTGTTGATAAGCTGAGATGAAATAAGGTGGTAGGAAACGTGCTTTGGAGCATAAACGCCAACACAGACCACTTGGACTGACTGGCTTGTTTCGGTGCTATAAATTCTGCATAATCCTCGGTATTACTGAGAATACCTTGATCCAGATTTTCCTATGCCAACAGCTGCAAATATTGGGACATTCACTACTTTGCGCATCAGGGGCAGCACGGTAGCACAGTGGTGAGCACAGTTGCTTCACAGCTCCAGGGTCACAGGATAGAGTCCCAGCTTGGGTGATGGTCTGTGCAGAGTCTGCACTTTCTCCCTGACTCTGCGTGGGTTTCCTCCGGGTGCTCTGGTTTTCTCCCACAGTCCAAATATGTGCCATGCTAAATTGCCCTTAGTGTGCAAAAAGATTGGGTGGGATTACTGGGTTATGGGGATAGGGTAGAGTTGTGTTCTTAGGTAGGGTGCTCTGTCCAAGGGCTGGTGCAGACTCGATGGACTGAATGGCCTCCTTCTGCACTGTAAATTCTATGAATCTATGATTCTATGACCCTTCATAAGTCCTGACCCGCACATATATAGCTATCAACAGCCTGAGCGTTATCATTGTCCAGAAACTGAACCAGGGCAGCCATATAAGTACTGTTGCTACAAGAGAAGGTCAGACGCTAGGAACCCGGACTCCCCAAAGCATGTCCACAATGTCCCGTACCAATCTCCCCGAACAGGCGCCGGAATGTGGCGACTAGGGGCTTTTCACAGTAACTTCATTGAAGCCTACTTGTGACAATAAGCGATTTTCATTTTTCATTTCACAATGTACAAGTCAAAAGTGTGTTGGAATATTTTCCACTTGCCTTGATGAGTTCCAACAACACTAAAGAAGCTCAACACCATCCTGGGCAAAGCAGCCCTCATGATTTGCATAAAGATTCACTCCCTCCACCACTGACTAAAATTGGCAGCCGTGTGTACCGTCTACAAAATGCACTGCAGGAACCCACTGAGGCTTCTTAGACAGCCCCTTCCAAGCCCACAACCGCTACCATCTGGAAGGACAAGAGCAGCAAATGCATGGGAACCCCACCATATGGAAGTTCCCCTGCAAGCCACTCACAATCCTGACTTGGAAATATATCGGCCGTTCCTTCACTGTCGCTGGGTGGAAATCCTGGAACTCCCTCCCCAGCAACACTGAAAGTCTGCTTATACTGCAGTGGTTGAAAAAGGCAGCATACCATCTGCTCAATTTGGGATGGGCAACAAATGCTGGCCCAGCTAGTGATGCTCACATGTCATAAATTAATTTTTAAAAATATGCACGGTAATTGTCTCGGAAGTCTAAACTTCCAATGAGCAGGTTTGTCATGCTCATACACCTCCAAAAATGTTTCCTCCAACATTGACTTCAACGTCAGATATTTGGGCCAGATATTAGTCCTAGTATTGTTCCATTGATAAAAAGAAAAGTTGCCGTTGTCCCAGATGACCATAGGCTGCTTTCCCCTTTGAGGGGGAGAGATGACTGGTGGTGACTTAACCTGAGGGCCACCACAACTCAGGTGAGGGGCAAGGTTGAGAAGGTGGGCCTTCATGATAACCTCAGCTGGTACGGGGAATAAACTTGCATTGTTGGCCACACTTCTGGTGCAGGTCAGTGATTAATAGTGGAGTCACCCTATCACATTCCCAAAACACTCACTACTCTCCCAACACCCACACACACTCCAAGTGCCCAACCCCCTAATGAATTCCATCACCCCCAAACCCCTCACAATCCCATTCCACTGTACCCATCCTCAGCCATCCCAACATTCCTGACTGCATACCCAGGCTCGGCTACACCTACTTGCGTTTCCCCAACCCTAAGCCGACTAACCATCCCGCAACTATAGAACCCCTGGACCGATCATTAAAAATATCCTGAACATGGAAGCTGGTGTCTTCAAAAAAGGACTCTGATGCTCCTCTTCACCATGGCTTTCTGTGATGGGCAGGAGGAACAGGCTGCAAGGGAGTCAAAAGATCGAACCACAATTCTTTCGCAGTCAGCATTGCCACTGACCAGAAGATCGGGGCCCATAACTTGGTGACACAACTCTTCAGTGTTAATTATGTTGTTAAGATGAACAGAGAAAGGTTGTTGTTCAGTTAAGTACCGAGAGCATGTATAAAGAGAGACTGCTTGGGCACTGAGTTGATAAGTAGGAGGCAGAGATGTGTAATTCTACATTCTGTAAAGAAGCCAACTATCAAGAAAATGATTTGCTAATCTCACACTTCACCACTAGGCTTGTTGAATGTATGGTGGTGCATATGGTTATTTGGCCGTTGTCACATTGCTCTCTATGGGAGCTTGCTGTGCGCGGACTGGCGCTGTCAGGATTCCAACATTACAACAGGGCCCACATTTCAAAAGCACTTCATTAGTTGAAAGCGTTTTGGGATGCCTAATGCTAATGGAAGGTGCTGTGCAAAAGTAAACCTTTCGTTTCTTCATTCTTTTGCATCACAGCAGAATTCGCAGAAGGCACTTTTTGACAGAGCTAGGCTACAGCCAGTGCATTTTGCAAGTTATTCAGTGAGTATTCCCACCCTTTTTGCGATTTGTCACATGAATCATTATGCAGCATGAGGGTGCATTTAAATTTTTGGCAATACTTTTTTCCTGTCATGCCCACAAGTGATTTGAGGAGGCATATCCTCCAGGAAGAAATGGCTCATGTCTACTGTTCTCGGATCACACCAGTGTTTTAAAACGAACCCTGCGGCACCACAACCTTTGGAGACATAATCAAAAAAAGAATGAATGCTGATTTTGTTTTTTACTGATCACACTCATCGCACGTGATTGATTGAACTTGTCTTTTTTTTTAAAGAAATGACATTAGGACATTTGATTTTAAAATATTTAAATTTGATTAACAATAAAAGCTCAGGAATGTCAGCTTTGAGAGTTAAATTATTGCCCAGTTGAGCTGATTCTGCAGACTTGAATCACGCTGCCCTTTTCTTCTCCTGTTTTTATGAGCCCTGGGAGAAATCCATGCGTCCAGCCCCTGCTCAGCAGCACCTCATTCACCTGGGGCACAGATAAGAGCCTGGAGTGAATCACCGAGCTTATTAAACATTTAATAAGCAATAAGGAGCCATCAGCCACTGAACTCACTTTGTGAACTATGAGGCTGCTGCAGGCAATCTCCATCTGGCTGCAAATCCAGGTCCTTGCACAACATCGAGAGACGGTACAGAAAAATGCCAAAAGGGGGACCAAGATTTTAAAAGAGATGACCTACAGGGAGCATCTGCGTGACCAGTACTTAGCTCACCGACTGACAGAGCATCACGAGAAACCGCATACAAAACACCTGCCACTTCCCAAGCTGCTCCCTAAGAGAATATGACTTTCCTTTTGCAGACACTCAAATTCTAGTTTGCTCCTTGCGTTTCCAGCTCTTCAAATTGCCTTCAGACTTTAAAATTTAATCAAGGGATCGCTTAATGGAAGCAGAGGAAGAGCGACGTCAGAAATACATTTGACAAAGGGTAACAAATTTCTATTTAATTATTTACAATTGCCCTCTATAGCTGCCTCACAGACAGCAAAGTAGTTGGGCTCCTAAGCTTCAAATCCACCAGTCTGGAGGGACAAGGGCATCTATTTGTCCTCGTGACGTGCAAATGGTTTTTAAGATTACATCTTGTTGATCTTGATGAAATTACCAGTGTGAGATCTGATACATTGTGCTGGGAATTTACGAGCACAGGTCACTTGCAAAGTCTAATATTTCTATTCAGCGTTTTCCGCGCACGTCCAGACAGCACTTAATTCAAGTCATCTCATAACCCCTGAAAATGTCATCAAAAAGCCTTCATTTTACTCTGAGGCATAACGTTTTGCTTTTAGGAGTCCAGTTAATAACAGGTTTCATTATTCCGGTCTGGACAACCAAACAAATAAAGTAGGACAGACAAATACGAACATCTGACATTTCAAAGCAAATTAATTGGAGAGTAAATCCATTGTCTTATGAAAACGAAGCTGCGATCAGTGTGTTTGCTTCTGACACACCAGTAATCACAAAATACCCTGCTGTGGACACCATCCTTTCAGAAGCATTAAGGGAATTAGATGCCTTTTTGTCAGGAGAACTTAATTCCTTAGAGAAGGCGTGTCACAGGAAGCCCAGTCTTCTGAATAAAGTAAGGACCATATTAATAATGTGGTTGATTTCTTCCCAGGGCATAGCTTGTTCGATGCAAAACGCAGTAGAGGCATCGTGTGCGTACGATCACTTAACGCACTTACAATGAAATACATTGTGTGCGCAAGGTAAAATAATCTTTGAAAATATCGGTGGAATTCTTAATCAGGATCCTCATGGAGAGGGCGGCTTGATGGCGTAGTGCTCACAGCACCGAGGAACCGGGTTCGATCCCGGTCCCGGGTCACTGTCCGTGTGGAGTTTGCACATTCTCCCCGTGTCTGCGTGGGTCTCACCCCCACGACCCAAAAAGATGTGCAGGGTAGGTGGAATGGCCACCCTAAATTGCCCCTTACAAATAAAGGATCCTTATGGAGTGTAAAATATAATATGAAGGACTGAAAATTGGAAAGGGAGTGCTTTAAGTTTAAAAGCAGAATAAGATCAGACCAGAGTAACAGGGTGAGAAGAATTTTCTTTTTTAAGTTGCAGGGCTTGATTCCAATCATGGCAAAATATCTCCAGCAGTGGTTTTACTTCAGTATTAATTCTGGGGTCTCCAAAGGATTTTTCACTGGCTCTCCCCTGTTTCTCATCTGCATGCTCCCCATGATGGCACCTTCCGCGGATGTGGAATGGGAGGCTGAAAGATGGGCATTGAGGCTGATGTTAGCTCAGGACTTTTTGCCACGATCCTTTCACATCCTTAAGTAGCACTCAGCATCTCCAGATGCCAGATTTTACAAAGCATGATTGCCATCCAGTCTCAACCAGAAGTAAAATATGGTTAAGAAAAGAGAGACTAGCATTTATATGGCACCTTTCATGACCTCAAGATGTCCCAAAGTGTTTTGTAGACAATGAAGTACAGTCTCTATTGTAGGAAACACAATAGACCATGTGCGCACAGCACAGTAAGATCCCACAATCTGTTTTCATAACGCTGAAGGTCAAGTATCGACCAGGAAACTCCACTGCCTTTCTTGCCATGGGATCTTTGACGCCCACCTGAGAGAGAAGATGGGGGCATCAATTTGACATTCCATTCAAAAAAGATGGCAGAGCAGCACTCTCTTAGACCAGCACTAACAAGGACAACCGAGATTTTGTGCTCATGTCTCTCGAGTGGAACATGAAGCCAGAACCTTCTGACTCAGGGAAATAAAACCAAAATACTGCAGATGCTGGAAATCTGAAATTGAGCACAAAATGCTGGGAAAATCCAGCAGGTCAGCAAGAATCTATGGAGAGAGAAACCGAGTTCAGCTCTGAGGAAGAGTTACATGGAATCAAAATGTTAACTCTGGGTGTGACCTAATGGCCGCATCATGCCCAACTCGGGGCATGAGCTGGTAATTTACCCAGCGCGCCACACATCGCGAGATTTCACGGGATCTCGCGAGACGTCGCGATCTGGATCCTGCCCACAATGGACAGGATCCAGATCTGGCTAATCCACAGATAAAGTACCGCAGTCAGCAGCACTTTGATATGCATTCGCCAGAATTACCCAACCGACGGGATCTAACCCCTACACCTCGGTGGCCCCGAGCGAGCGCTGTTTAGTACTGGTCTCTATCAAAGGGGACCAGGCACACCCGGTACTTCGGGGGGGGGGGGGCTGGCTGTACCAGGGTGACATCCAGGTGGCAGTGCCAGAGTTCCAGGCTGACAATGCTAATGTACCCAGGCGGCATTTCCCCCGTGCTGGGGATCAGGCCCGGGGGTGCCCTTATTAGCTGTGGTGTGGGGAGCTCGATGACCCTCTTATATGTTGGAGATGTTCAGAGGCTGCAGTGGAGGGTCCAGAGATGGATCTCTAACTGCACTGGCGGGCGGAGCTCCTCAGTGCAGGAAATGCGACTAAGTGTGGCCTTAACAGGCCATTGCCCGCTAAGGCCCCGAAATGAAACCGAGTCCCATTCAATAGCGTGGCCTTTTTCGGTGCTGCGAAACACCCGGCTGGACTCGCTCGACGCGGGATTCTGTTTCATTTCCGTTAAATCTCGCCCTCTGCTTCTCTCTTCCAACTCGGGGGAAATGTGACTGAGCCACAGCGGAACCCTGAAAAGTTGACACCTGCAGTGATAAAAGTGTATCATTAAATACAGGAACAGAACTGACCATTCAATCCCATCAGCCAACTCTGTTGTTCGATTAGATCATGCCTGAGCTGCATTTACACACTTCTGCCCATACCCCCTGATATCCTTCCGAACAAAAATAAATCTAACAATGGCAAAAAACGACCAAAATGGCATGTTGGGTACAGAGGTATCACATATAAGCAACATTTCTCATGTATGGTGATTAATTTCCACTTGAAATGTATGATATTGGCAAAGTTGTATAGTTTTGGTTACTGTTGGTTAAGCTACATTTATATATATATAGCACAGGATAAAGAGCTGCCGTTATTGCATTCCAAACATAATTTGTTTTTTGAAGAATGCCCGGAATGTGTGGATTTCTATATACCTACACCATTGCAAATGCCAACTCTGCGATTGGTTACAAATCGGGGTAACACGTTGCAAGGTCAGTGCTGTAAAGATTAAAAACCTGTATTTCATGTTTTCGATCTCTGCTGCTAAATAACTCCAGAACTAATCACGTTAGCAATGTGTTTTCCTCTTCCTGCAGCTAATCTCCTCCGTTTCTGCCCCATCAACAGATTAAATGTGATTGTGCCATACTGCAGTTTTTGAGTGAAAACAAGTACATTACTTTGCGACTCAGTTAGTTCTTTCTGTAATATTCGAATGCTGGCATTTTACACTGCATTCCTCCAGATGTTGCTGGTTTGGCAGAAGAATGGTGAGGTTGGAGTGTTCCGACAGGGTCTTGACTGCATCATGCAGAGCAAAGAGAACACTGCCTGCTAGTAATGGATAACAGCAACTAATCGAACTGAGGGGTTCAAGTTATGTCACAGAAAGCAAGAGAAAAGTTCCTAGGGGTGCACATCTCCAAAAATCTGCCCTGGTCCACCCACATTGACGCTACCACCAAGAAAGCACAACAGCACCTATACTTCCTCAGGAAACTAAGGAAATTTGTCATGTTCACATTGACTCTTACCAACTTTTACAGATGCACCATAGAAAGCATCCTATCTGGCTGCATCACAGCCTAGTATGGCAACTACTCGGCCCAGGACCGCAAGAAACTTCAGAGAGTCGTGAACACTGCCCAGTCCATCGCACGAACCTGCCTCCCATCCATTGACCCCCATCTACACCTCCCGCTGCCTGGGGAAAGCGGGCAGTATAATCAAAGATCCCTCCCACCCGGCTCAGAAGTCTGAGAACACGCACGAACAGACTCAAAAACAGCTTCTTCCCCACTGTCACCAGACTCCTAAATGACCCTCTTATGGACTGATTTCATTAACACTACACCCTGTATGGTTCATCTGATGCCAGTGCTTATGTAGTTACATTGTATATGTTGTGTTGCCCTATTATGTATTTTCTTTTATTCCCTTTTCTTCTCATGTACTTAATGATCTGTTGAGCTGCTCGCAGAAAAATACTTTTCACTGTACCTCGGTACACGTGACAATAAACAAATCCAATCCAATCCAATCCAAAAGCTCAAACACCTGAAATTAGATTGCTGCCTGTAATTCATTGATGGATGGATGGCATTTATTTTTTTTAAATGGGTTGTGTTTTGACAGCAATCATTTTATTGAAATTGTGGAATCATGCCAAGTGACCTCTGAGAATAATCCATGGCAACGTAAAGGTTTCCTGGGTGTGAAGCTGCGAGGAATTCCAGACTGCATCCTGCGACCTCACAGGCTGTGACATTGGATTTAACATGATAGCGAGTGAACGCTCCCTTGCACCATGATGATGGACCATGGAAACGTAGGAAATTAAAGCATCGGGGATGGTCTTTTGGTTCATTATACCGAAAATGGTCCTCTTTCAAATAATTCTTAATTCTTCCCCTTAAAAAATGCAAATGAAGGGCAGCACGGTGGCGCAGTGGTTAGCACTGGGACTACGGCGCTGAGGATCCGGGTTCGAATCCCAGCCCTGGATCACTGTCCCTGTGGAGTTTGCACATTCTCCCCCTGTCTACGTTGGTTTCACCCCCACTACCCAAAAGATGTGCAGGTTAGGTGGATTGGCCACGCTAAATTGCCCCTTAATTGGAAAAAAAATAATTGGGTACTCAAAATTTATTTTTTAAAAAGATGCAAATGGCCTTTTCATGAATATCTACCAGCTCTAGCATCCCCATTGTTTGTACACTCTCTGTGGAAATCCTGATAGGGTTAGATTAGTTGTAGTGAATATCTTGCTGGAACTGGCACCTTGTTCACCCAATGGTCCCAGATGACCATAGGCTGTTTCCCCTTTGAGGGGGAGAGCAGACTGGTGGTGGTTTGACCTGATGACCACCACAGCTCAGGTGAGGGGCGAGGTTCAGAAGGCGGGGTATTCATGAATAACCTCAGCCGGTCAGGGGAATTGAACCCGCGCTGTTGGCGTCGCTCTGCGTCACGAACCAGCTGTCCAGCAAACTGAGCAACAGGCCCATGACCCAATGGTAGTGGGTCAGAGATAGGAGTGTGTAGGTGCCGGGCATTGGGAGATTTAGAGCTAAGCTCCAATAATGGTGAAAGGCAACTTTCCTTCACACAAACATTTCAGTCATAAAGCCCTGTGAACTGTGAGGGGTTTAAGATGGGCAAGGGATTTACATAGTTTTTACATTGCAGAAACAGGCCATTCAGCCCGACTGGTCAAGGCTCGTATTTATGCTCCACATGTGTCCCCTTCCACCTTGCTCCATCTCAACCTAACTTAATTACCATCTTCCTCAATTCCTAGGGTGGACAAAGAGAGAGAAACTACTTCTGGTGGGACAGTTGATAACAAAGGGACGTAACTTTAAAATTAGAGCCAGGCCATTCAACGTGAGAAAGCACTTCTTCACACAAGGGGTAGTATAAATCTGGAACTTGTCCCACCGTCTGACTCAATAAAGCTGTTGAGGTTTGGGATTGGGGTAATAAATGTGAAGGACGGGTCAATTTATAAGCGCAAATCTGAGCTTGATAGATATTTTGGCGGAAAGGGTGAAAGTGGGTAGTTGTGCTTGGAGTCCGAGGAGATAGGAGAGGTGCTAAATGAGTATTTTTCGTCAGTATTCACACAGGAAAAAGACAATGTTGTCGAGGAGAATACTGAGATTCAGGCTACTAGACTAGAAGGGCTTGAGGTTCATAAGGAGGAGGTGTTAGCATTTCTGGAAAGTGTGAAAATAGATAAGTCCCCTGGACCGGATGGGATTTATCCTAGGATTCTCTGGGAAGCTAGGGAGGAGATTGCTGAGCCTTTGGCTTTGATCTTTAAGTCATCTTTGTCTACAGGAATAGTGCCAGAAGACTGGAGGATAGCAAATGTTGTCTCCTTGTTCAAGAAGGGGAGTAGAGACAACCCAGGTCACTATAGACCAGTGAGCCTTACCTCTATTGTGGGCAAAATCTTGGAAAGGTTTATAAGAGATAGGATGTATAACCATCTGGAAAGGAATAATTTGATTAGAGATGGTCAACACGGTTTTGTGAAGGGTAGGTCATGCCACACAAACCTTATTGAGTTCTTTGAGAAGGTGACCAAAAGGTGGATGAGGGTAAAGCAGTTGATGTGGTGTATATGGATTTCAGTAAAGCGTTTGATAAGGTTCTCCACGGTAGGCTACTGCAGAAAATACGGAGGCATGGGATTCAGGGTGATTTAGCAGTTTGGATCAGAAATTGGCTAGCTGGAAGAAGACAAAGGGTGGTGGTTGATGGGAAATGTTCAGACTGGAGTCCAGTTACTAGTGGTGTACCACAAGGATCTGTTTTGGCGCCACTGCTGTTTGTCATTTTTATAAATGACCTGGAGGAGGGCGTAGAAGGATGGGTGAGTAAATTTGCAGATGACACTAAAGTCGGTGGACAGTGCGGAAGGATGTTACAAGTTACAGAGGGACATAGATAAGCTGCAGTGCTGGGCTGAGAGGTGGCAAATGGAGTTTAATGCAGAAAAGTGTGAGGTGATTCATTTTGGAAGGAATAACAGGAAGACAGAGTACTGGGCTAATGGTAAGATTCTTGGTAGTGTGGATGAGCAGAGAGATCTCGAGGTATATGTACATAGATCCCTGAACGTTGCCATCCATGTTGAGAGGGTTGTTATGAAGGTGTACGGTGTGTTAGCTTTTATTGGTAGAGGGATTGAGTTTCGGAGCCATGAGGTCATGTTGCAGCTGTACAAAACTCTGGTGCGGCCGCATTTGGAGTATTGCGTGCAATTCTGGTCGCCGCATTATAAGAAGGGTGTGGAAGCATTAGAAAGGGTGCAGAGGAGATTTACCAGAATGTTGCCTGGTATGGAGGGAAGACCTTATGAGGAAAGGCTGTGGGACTTGAGGCTGTTTTCGTTAGAGAGAAGAAGGTTAAGAGGTGACTTAATTGAGACATACAAGATAATCAGAGGATTGGATAGGGTGGACAGTGAGAGCCTTTTTCCTCGGATGGTGATGTCTAGCTCGAGGGGAAATAGCTTTAAATTGAGGGGTGATAGATATAAGACAGATGTCAGAGGTAGGTTCTTTACTCAGAGAGTAGTAAGGGCGTGGAATGCCCTGCCTGCAACAGTAGTGGACTCGCCAACACTAAGGACATTCAAATGGTCATCGGATAGACATATGGACGATAAGGGAATAGTGTAGATGGGCTTTAGAGTGGTTTCACTGGTCGGCACACATCGAGGGCCGAAGGGCCTGTACTGCGCTGAAATGTTCTATGTTCTATGATAAGATACAAATCAGACCCGATCTAGCTGAACCAGGGAGCAGGAACATGTGGCTGAATCGTCTACTTGAACTTGTCTCTACGAACATTTATGTTCTTGATTGTTTAGTGAGCTGAAGAGCTTGGTGTTATTTCAAGGTGTAGAGTCTCACAGAGGGCATCTAGCAATTCAGGAGCATTGTTCCTTATGTTTGATTGTAAATTTTACCATTTCATTCAAAACACAGGGTTCAAAACTTTAAAGACGTTTCTGAATAGCTACTTGCCACATCGCCAACCAACTGAAATGGGGAGAAATCCTGAATCGTCTTGAGAAATCTGCTGGAAAGAGGCAGGGATGCAGATTCACCGGCTTCAAAACGATTCCAGGAATTTTGGGGTGGCCTTGCAAGGGGTAGAGTTTCCACCCACGCCTTTCAAGGCCATTGATGCCAAGGGAGCAGCAAATCCATGCACTGAGAGCTCCTGCTTCCATGATTCAGTTGAGCCCATGAGGGTCAATGGGCACTGGTGCACTGATGGAGGTGAGGGGCACTGGTGTCTAAGTGGAAGTAGATGGATATCATGGTTGGAATAGGGTGGGGGGGCACTGTTGTGGAGATTTAGGTCAGTCAAATGGGGGGGGGGGGTGATGTCCAGTTAGATGGAATGTTGAGGCGGGTCTGTGGATAGCGTCATTCCCCTGTAGTTAGCCAGTGTCATATCTTCTAGACAGGTGAGGCAGGCATTGGAAATGGGCATGTGAAGAGGACACCCATGGAAATTAGGTTCCATCCCCAACTTGCACCACCTGTCGCCTAATTCTCTAACAATGTCTAGGTTTGTGGCAAGCCCATTTTCAAAGCCATGATTCCAACAGCTCGAAAAATCTACAATACAAAAACTGTAGACAAATGCTGGTAGACATCATAGAATCATAGAATTTACAGTGCAGAAGGAGGCCATTCGCCCACCGAGTCTACACCAGCCCTTGGAAGAGCACCCTACTTAAGCACGTGCCTCCACATTATCCTTGTAACCCAGTAATCCCACCTACCCTTTTGGGACAATGAGGGGCAATTTAGCATAGCCAATCCACCTAACACATAGATACATAGATACATAGAAGATAGGAGCAGGAGGAGACCTTTTGGCCCTTCGAGTCTGCTCCTCCATTCATCACGATCATGGCTGATCATCCAACTCAATAGCCTAATCCTGCTTTCTCCTCATAGCCTTTGATCCCATTCTCCCCAAGTGCTATATCCAGCCGCCTCTTGAATACATTCAAAGTTTTAGCATCAACTACATCCTGTAGTAATGAATTCCACAGGCTCACCACTCTTTGTGTGAAGAAGTGTCTCCTTATGTCTGTCCGAAATGGTTTACCCTGAATCCTCAGGCTGTGGCCCCTGGTTCTGGACACACCTATCATTGGTAACATCTTCCCTGCATCTACCCTGTCTAGTCCTGTTAAAATTTTATAAGTCTCTATGAGATCCCCCCTCATTCTTCTGAACTCCAGTGAGAACAATCCCAACCTAGTCAATCTCTCCTCATATGACAGTCGCGCCATCCCTGGAATCAGTCTGGTAAACCTTTGCTGCACTCCCTCGAGAGCAAGAACACCCTTCCTCAGAGAAGGAGACCAAAACTGCACACAATACTCCCAAGTGTGACCTCACCAAGGCCCTGTAGAATTGCAGCAACACAGCCCTGCTTCTATACTCAAAACCTCTTGCAATGAAGGCCAACGTATCATTAGCCTTCTTTACCGCCTGCTGCACCTGCATGCTTACATTCAGCGAATGGTGCACAAGGACACCACATCTTTGGACTGTGGGAGGAAACCGGAGAACCGGAAGGAAACCCATGCAGACAGGGGGAGAACGCACAAACTCCACATTTACAGTCCTGGCAGAGGACAGTGCGCAATCCATAAAATAAACATATGGGGGGAAAAGCTCTAAGTATCTGCTCCCACCTTTTCTCCCCAAATCATTGGTCTACCTTTGTAGCAAGAAATCCCAAAGTGAATTCAATTCACGTTAAACACCTTTAAGCTCCTGTAGCTGGAGAGGAGAGTCAAATTTGTTATCTAATAATCTTATCTAATCATCAACCATTAAATTAGTATTTTTCACCAAGGTCTTACACAAAGGAAAACATTCTTTTGTCTCCTGATGTGTGAATTTACAAGCTGTCAACGTCGGACATTTATTACCCTATATTTGGATCTTCATGTTGAGGCGAGGGACAAATAATGAAGACACGGAGCATAGGTGCACGCAACCATGTTGGAGTAATTGCCAAAGCTCCAGGTTCATTCTACTATGCCCAAAATAAAACATCATAGGATTATCCAGAATACATGGTACAAAAACAGGCCATTCAGGGTGCATCAGCCACAACTTATAATTGTGCAATTAGAACACATTCCTGTAAAAATAATATATTCAGTATATGTCAATTACAGGTATGTAATCATGCACATTCCTCTTTATCCCAGGTTAAAGGAAATGGATAGATGGGCAACTTGAATTGTGAAGAGCATTAATGTTTCAGTCTCCTGATAAATGTTGATTACAGAAGAGATAAAATTCACGCAGTAATGTCAGCTTGAAAAAAGTAATATCCATAAATATTAAGATTTATATACTCCACTCACTTACTACATAAATAAACTCAGCTCCTCCACACAACAGCCGAGATTCTCAAGCTAAGTGTTTGGTAGCTTTTGTGGCTGATCAAGATTGTTAACAGAACAAAAACCACAGTAACTAATTTCTAAACAAGATGCATTGCTGGCACTTAATTTTGTGTTAAAGAATGTGTAAGATAGCAGCAGCAAACATATACCTGACTGGAGGTATTGCGCAGTGGAACCAGGTTTTTATTTACAAATTTGAAAAGGAAAATAAAGCGACTTTCATAACTGATGTTTATTAGGTGTCACATGCACCGTGAAGCATGCGTTTGACTGTTCAATGTAGATGAGTAAAACCTGGGCCAATGTCAAATGGAGGTGGAAACTTACTACAGGAACTAACACTTAAAAGGTGGACGTTCAATAAGTCTGGCAGTGATATTGAAGCAATAGAAGATGTGGGGAGTTTCTGCATTGTTTCCAAAGAAACGCCGCTCCTTTTTATAAGTTATGTGCCCTGATTCTGACCTGAAAATTGCAGGTTTCTCATCGTCCACCTTGATGAGTTGGCAAAAGTGTTAAATTAAACAGCACACCAACAGCACAAGAGGAACGGAGTCCGGATTAAGTATTGGGAGTAAAGGGGTGCACCAAGGTCTGGTGTTTCACTGATATGTATGCTTTAAAAGAGCCTCATCTATCTGGCGTAATCATGGAATCATAGAAACTTTTAATACAGGAGACCATTCGAGCTGCAGTGCCTCTGCTGGCTCTGATAAAGACGCTGCGCTCAATCTACATCCCCATTTCTTGTCCTTTGTGCTCTAGTACCCATCTAACTCGCTCAGAATAATTTATCAAATCAGCTTCCATAACCTTTCCAGGCAATGTTGTGCTCTTAAAATTATATAAGTCCTTGAATGTATTTGCTGTGTGGGACACAGGACACCCAGAAAGGATTGGACAATTGCGCTGTGGGTTCACTTATTAAGACGAGGCACATGCCAACAATCCTACATTGTTGTAAAGCTTGGAGCTGTGTTGTCTGTCTGCTGCTTACAGTAAAGGTGAAACTAAATTGGAACACCCAATAAAAAAATAATTTCCCTCTTGGCGATGTATCCAGAGCTGTGTTCATACTTTTTCAAACATACTTCTTCAAGGAGAGAGCTCAGGATCCGAATAATTTTCAGTGGAAACATTTTTCCTCGTCTCACCTCTGGTTCTTTTGCCAATAATTTTGAATATCCTGCCTCTAGTTATTGAATCTTTCATCGAAGCAAATACTTTCTCTCTATCCAGACAATCAAAATCAATCGTCTTGAAACCCTCTACACGGTTACTTCTCAACATTCTCTTATCCAAGAAGGCCAATTCTAATTTACATTCGTATTCAAAGTCTCTTATCCTGAGTAACGTCCTCCTCTTTATCTCCTCCAAGTCTCCTTTCCTGAAGCGTGTTGTCTTTCCATCTTAAGCCTCCCAAAGTTCACACTACTCCTTCAATAAAAAGATTTCTGAAGGATACTGGGCGGGATTCTCCCCTACCCGGCGGGGCGGGGGGTCCCGGTGGGATGGAGTGGTGTGAACCACTCCGGCGTTGGGCCGCCCCAAAGGTGTGGAATCCGCCGCACCTTCAGGGGCTAGGCCCGCCCCGGAGTAGTTTGCGCCGCGCCGGCCGGCGGGAAAGGGGCTTGGCGCCATGCCAACCGGTGCCGAAGGGCCTCCGCCGGCTGGCACGAGTTGGCACATGCGCGGGAGCGCCAGCACGTGCTGGCATCATCCCCGCGCATGCGCAGAGGGCTTTGTTTCCGCACCAGGAATGGCGGACCGGTACAGCCTCCGGTGTGGAAGGATAGAGTGCTCCCTCGGCACAGGCCCGCCCGCGGAACGGTGGGCCCCGGTCGCGGGCCAGGCCACCGTGGGGGCACCTCCTGGGGCCAGATCCCCCCGCGCCCCCCCAAGAACCTTGGAGCCCGTCCGCGCTGCCAGGTCCCGCCGGGAAGGGACCTACTCCGATTTACGCCGGCGGGAATGGCAAAAGACGGGCGAGACTTTGGCCCATCGCGGGCCGGAGAATTCGGGCAGCCCTGGCGCCCATTGAGTCACACCGGACCCTGCCATTCTCTGAGGCTGGCGGCGCGACTTACGCCGGGCCGATATTTGGGGGGCTGGAGAATTAGGAGGACGGCGGGAGCGGGGTTCACGCCGACACCCGGCGATTCTCTGACCCAGCGGGGGGTCGGAGAATCCCGCCCACTGACTCTATTTTACAACCATGTCCTTAATTAGGGGCACAACACTCACTTTACTCCCTCCTCCATTGCTGCGGAAAAGCTGATAGACCAGTGCGTTTAGTTTGCAGCCCTGCTTTATTGAAGCTACGTTTCCATTAAGGGTCTGACATTGCGGCTGTCTGCTCTAATTAGCAACTCCAATTCTGATAGAGTCCCATGAAGCTCCCACCCCATTCCAATCATTTAAATTTTTAAATTAAAACATTTTTTTTATAGAGTAGCCGATTAATTTTTTCTTCCATTTAAGGGTCAATTTAGCGTGGCCAAATCGCCTACCCTGTACATCATTTGGGTTGTGGGGGTGAAACCCATACAGAGACGGGGAATGTGAAAACTCCACACGAACAGTGACCCAGGGCCGGGATTGAACCCGCGTCCCTGCTGCCGTGAGGCAGCAGTGCTAACCACTGGGCCACCATGCTGCCCCCCTCCCCCCCCCCAATCATTTTAAGATCAGCCAATGCAACTTAGGGGCATCAACGTCTCTTCACTCTCAAATTATCACAGCAGAAAATTGCTTTTTGGTGCATCTGAATGGTCATGCTGATCGTTGCCTGGCCCACTGTAAAGTGTTCAATCAGGACAAGTGTAAACGTGCTAAATATGATCCAAGTGCTCCTGTGCCAGGGAGGAAGAATATTGTACCTTTTAGGACTACAGGATGTTCCAAAGCACTCTACAGCTAATTAAGTACTTTAAAAGTGTAGTCATTTTTGTAATGTAGGGGAGAAAGCAACCAAATTGCTTTCAGCAAGCTCCCACAAATAGCAATCGTAGAATCATAGAATCCCAACAGTACAGAAGGATGCCATTCGACCCATTGAGTCTGCACCGACCTAACAAAAGAGCACCCAACCTACTCCCCTGTCCTATCCCCATAACCCCACCTAACCTTCACATCTTTGGACTGTGGGAGGAAACCGGAGCACCCGGAGGAAACCCACGCTGACACGGGGAGAACTCCACACAGTCGCCCAAGGCTGAAATCAAACCATGGTCCCTGGTGCTGCGAGGCAGCAGTGCCCCCCACCCCCGTGTTGCCCTGACGTAAGAATGACCAGACAATCTGTCTTTTGTGGTGTTGATTGAGCGGCGACTCATGGCCGGAACACTGAGGGTGACTGCCTTGCTCATCTTCAAAATAGTGCCATGGAATCTTTTACGTCCACCTGACAGGGTCTGTGGGCAGCACCTCCGAAAATGCAGCACCTCCTCCTCAGTGCGGAACTGGAGTGTTAGCCTCAATTTCTTTTGCCCTGAAATGCTAGAGTGTGACCAGGGCCCATAACCTCTGACTCAAGGGCATGAGAGTGCTCCCAGGGCACTAGGATTTTTCCACTCAGTCCATCATCTAGTTACTGCTTGTAAGGATGTGCATACCTGTGGAGCTTGGATGAAGACAGGAATGTCACATCCCACATGACTAGATAGCACGGCAATCTTTTATTTAAAATATTTTTTCACCTCCCCCCCCCTCCCTGCTCCCCCCATGTCCAGACACACGGAAGATGAATGATCTCATGTGTGGAGGTGGCAGATGGTATGCGCTGTGTCCATGGGAGAGAAGATAAAAGTTTGAGTGTTGAAAGAAAGTTCATGAGGTAGCACTGCCGTCTACAATCAGTCACACCAATACTTCAGATAAATCTGCTTGTCTTTGTTACTTGTCCTTTGAAGTTCTAAATGCGTGTGGAAAACATCAAAAATAACTCATAATGGATAGATATTTCCAAGGAGAAAGAAGTCGAAGGGACAGATATGTCTGAAGTCTGGCTTTAATGACAGCTATTTTCTCACAAACCACTTTTCATATAAGCAAGTACAAATTTGTTAAGAAGTAAAACAAACCTTCCTGCATGTTCTCACTCCTGTTCATGACAGAAGGATACTGAATTAACAATTAAAATGTTTCTTTCGTCCTTCCCGTTGCTCTTTTCTTAACCATCTGTTTTTTGTTCCTTTTCCATCTCTCCTTGCTAATGGCCTAGATCTTCCTGGTCAGCAGTAAGGTTTGTTCTAAATCAGAGATTGCACAGCAATATGCATAGTGCATGTAGATTTATTTGGGTCGGTGGATAAGAAGGGGCTGTGGGGCATTGTTGGGTCAGGTTGGGGGTTGAGGGGTGTTATATTGCGAGCCGATTGACGAGGCTAATGTTGAAATACCAAATAGGTTTTATTGAACTAAGGCGAACTATATACACGGGGACAGCACGAATAATACACAAGACTTGTTCCCATGATTCCCCTGCTAACTCCAACCAAGCCCCAACGGCCAGAACCATGCCCGAGCTCCTAATAGGCTCCGATTAGGCTTAGTTCGCTCACTCTGTCCGCATAGGCTCTAGACTCGCGACAGCAAGAGGAGAATTGGAAGGGTGGTCAGTGTGAGTGAATGTGAGGATCAGCTGTAAATTACCCAAAAGTTAAACTAAGATTTTTCTGTCTAATATCAAATAATAGCATATTTTGAGGCGAACTTACGGCATTCACGAAGGATAAATTAGACAAGCTTTTGAGGCTAAAATAGTACAATTCCAATCCAGTCAACTCACTTTTTCTTTCATTTCTTTCAACCAGACTAGCCCCATTACCTAATAAAAGCAAATTACTGCGGATGCTGGAATCTGAAACCAAAAGAGAAAATGCTGGAAAATCTCAGCAGGTCTGGCAGCATCTGTAGGGAGAGAGAAGAGCGAACGTTTCGAGTCCAGATGACCCTTTGTCAAAGCTAAAAGACACACCTGATGAAGGAGCTGCCCTCCGAAAGCTCGTGACTCCAAACAAACCTGTTGGACTTTAACTTGGTGTTGTCTTACTAAAAGACATAGAAAGTGGGAGATATTTATACTATGAGGTGAGGGAATGAAAGATGAGTTATAGCCACAGAAGCCAAGGGAAAAGAGTGCTAATAGCAGCCCCCAGAGAGAATAAAAGGTGTGAAAGGCCAAACAGCAGAGAAACTAACATCAGAGGATAAGCTGTGACAGATCTAAGGGGGAAGGGAGGAGTAAAGGGGAGAAAAGGGAAGGAGAGATGGGATAAGATAGGGGGAGGGAATATATAAAGAAAGACAAGAAAGAAAGAAAATGTAAAAGACAGTTAAAATGAAATGGAATGAAAACAAAGGAGACTCGAAACGTAAGCTCTTTTCTCTCCCACCAGGCGCTGCCAGACATGCTGAGATTTTCCAGCATTTTCTCTTTTGGTTTTTGCCCCATTACCTGACTACCTCGCTGATCCAACATGACTAGCCCCCAACCTGACAACCCCTCCCAACCCAACTTGACACCTCCCGACCGACCTACCCACTCGCTCACTCACCTGCCCAACTGCCACTAAAGCAACCTCCCACCGTACCAACCGTCCACTCTACTACCCGACCATGTGTCACCCGACCATCAGACCCAGCTGCCACTCAGCCCACCTGCCAACTCACCCACCTGCAACCCTACCCACCCATCATCCCGCCCACCTATTATTTCACCCACCTGCCGCCGTAAGCCTTAACCAACTTACCTCACCCACCTACTCACCAAACTGCCAGTTCATTCATTCATTTACTCACACATTCACAAACATCCATACTGGACATTTACACTCACCTGATACTGACTGCTGCCATAAGAAGGTGGCATGGTTCTGTGCAAATTCTCTTCGCTGCTCTGTGTGTGCATTTCTGCGCTAAGGGAGATCTTCTGCGTTGTGGATCGGATTCCCGGCCTTTGTAAATGTATCCAGTTAAGTAGGTAGCTTATAGTCTGATGAGTGTCAGACACAGCATTTCTCATCCTGAACGGAAGCTGTGGGCTTTTTAAAAATTTGTTCCAACTCTCTCTTCTCCCCGGTCATTTCTCCTTCTTTCCCTCTCTGCAGTTTCTCTGTCAACTTGCTTCTTCCCTGTCTTTCTTTCTTCTGAGACTCCCATCACCTCTTCTCATGTACCCACCATCAAAGGATGCAAATTGATATATCAAAAATCTCAGTGACCAGTAAAAGACCAACACCCTGTGGTGAGGTTGACAGAGTTGGAATTGTATTTGTTCGCCTCAATTCTCACCGGATTTATCCCAATTGAATTCCATCATAGATTATCATAGAATTTACAGTGCTGAAGGAGGCCATTCAGCCCATCATGTCTGCACCAGCTCTTGGAAAGAGCACCCTACTGAAACTCACACCACTACCCTATCCCCGTAATCCAACCTAACCTTATTGTACACTAAGGGCAATTTATCATGGCCAATCCACCTAACCTGCACACCTTTGGACTGTGGGAGGAAACCGGAGCACCCGGAGGAAACCCACGCACACACGGGGAGAACGTGCAGACTCCGCACAGACAGTGACCTAAACCAGGAATCGACCGGGACCATGGGGCTGTGAAGCAACTATGCTAACCACTGTGCTACCACACTGCCCATTTGATATTAGTCATGGTAAACACAGTGGTTAGCACTGTTGCTTCACAGCTCCAGGGCCCCAGGTTCGATTCCCGGCTTCGCGTCACTGTCTGTGCGGAGTCTGCACGATCTCCCTGTGTCTGCATGGGTTTCCTCCGGGTGCTCTGGTTTCCTCCCACAGTTCAAAGACGTGCAGGTTAGGTGGATTGCCTATGCTAAATTGCCCTTAGTGTCCAAAAAGGGTAGGTTGGGTTACTGGGTTATGGGGATAGGATGGAGGTGTGGACTTAAGTAGAGGGCTCTTTCCAAGGGCTGGTGCAGACTCGATGGGCCGAATGGCCTCCTTTTGCACTGTAAATTCTATGATTCTATGATTTATCATTTACCTTTGTAAATGGTGTGCGTGAGCATCATGAATTAGTGAATACTTCCCACTCAATAATTAGATTAATTCTAAATCAGGCATAACGCAATAATACCTGTTTAGATCTGCTTGTTGTCGAGATTTCAGTTCCTCACTTGGATAATTGACAGATTTGATTTATTGATTTGATTTATTGTCACATGAACCGAAATACAGTGAAAAGTATTTTTCTGCGGCCGAGGGAACGTACACAGTACGTACATAGTAGACAAAAAGAATAATCGACAGAGTACATTGACAAATGGTACATCGACAAACAGTGATTGGTTACAGTGCGGAACAAGGGGCCAAACAAAGCAGATTCATGAGCAAGAGCAGCATAAGGTGTCGTGAATTTTTTTTACAGGGAACAGACCAGTCCGAGGAGGAGTCGTTGAGGAGTCTTGTAGCCGTGGGGAAGAAGCTGTTCATATGTCTGGATGTGCCGGTCTTCAGACGTCTGTACCTTCTGCCTGATGCAAGGGTCTGGAAGAAGGCAAAGACTGGGTGGGAGGGGTCTCTGATAATACTGTCTGCCTTCCTGAGGCAGTGGGATGTGTAGACAGAATCAATGTGAGATTGGCAAGCTTGAGACTAATTACATTGTGCAGTGTTCTATTGTACTGTTGTTCGTTTTTTGATTATCTGTCTCTGGTACCTGTTCTCAGTTAAATGTGTTCTGATTTTACCCTCGGTGTGGTACTGAGAAGTGAAATCAAAGTGTAGGCAAGCAGTTGGTGGATATTTTAAAGTATTGAATAATAATCTTTTATTGTCGCAAGTATGACGTTCCTGTGAAAAGCCCCCAGTCGCCACATTCCGGCGCCTGTTTGGGATTTGAACCTGTGCTGCTGGCTTTGTTCTGCACTACAAAGCAGCTGTCTAGCTTACTGAGCTAAACCAGCCCTGTACAATCTCGGCTCACCATATGATCTGGAGTGTATCATCACTGCATATCTCCACAGCATAAACCACAACATATTGACCTTCATATGTCCTCACTTAAAAACGAAATGTTCAAGGGATTGCTCTTCACCATTTGAAGCTTTATTGCTACTGGTACCTTCATTTTGGGGAGGCGGGGGCACAGGGACATTGTCACTGGGCGAGTATATCAGAAACCCAAGGGTAATGTTCTCGGTTCCAGGTTCGAATCCCGCCACTGCAGATGGTGAAATTTGAATTCAATAAAAATATGGAATTAAAAGTCTAATGATGACCATGAAACCAGATTGTCATAAAGCAACATCTGGTTCACTAATGTCCTTTTGGGAAGGAAATCTGCTGTCCCTACCTGGTCTGGCCTACATGTGACTCCAGGCCCACAGCAATGTAGTTGACTCATAACGGCCCCCTCAAGACCCATTAGGGATGGGCAATAAATGCTGGCCCAGCCGGTAATGCTCACATTCCATGAACAAATAAAAAAGAAATTACAGCGTTCTTTTGGAATTGTGTAGAACACCCCGGGCTGACACATTGAATGTATACGGTGAATGTTATATGTATCACAATTGAATAGAAGCATCTCAGAATACAACTAGATCTCTGTGGACAACTTAAATACCTTTCTTTGCACCAGTTGTAATGACCATTTTGAAATGTCTGTAAAGTTTCATGGACCGCACCCCAAGATTGCAACATGATGTATGTAGAGAACCTGAATATTATTGAATTTTGCGTGATAGCCACTTTGAAATGTTTGTTTTGTTCTTTCAATTATTTCACGATTAAATCATATTTTTGCAAAATAAGTTTGTTTTTTGTGGAGGTTTATTTAAACACAAATTTAGGGCCTCTTGTTCAGCACAAACCAGTTGCGGCTACATCAGCTAGAGCAAATACTTCCCATTCCTCCCAAGTAGTGATTGACCCGTCTTTTAATGGAAGCTTCTATCACCTATTGAGCTATTTTTCATGTTATAAAAATGCTGAATTTGTTTCTATTCAATGCCATTCTCCTCCGCTCTACCTGATTTATCCCTCACGGCCTGTTTTTGCAATCAACTATTCCAAAGTTAATTTCAAGGTTAGTGCAGAAGAAATTCCAATTCATCCTCTACCTTATTTTGGCCCGCTATACAATAGTTCAAATGGATTTTGCTTCTGCAGTACTTTTCCATCATTAAACCGGAGCGGAAAAGAGGATGAGATATATAAATATATAAATATACACAGCAGGACCTTGTGCACTTTATAAATAACCAATATTGTTGTCAGTCATGTAAAACAAGTCTTCCGACCTGTCTGGCCAAGTACATGCTGGGACATAGTTTGGCTGCAAGTAGAGTTGAAGACAGGCATCAGAGTGATGATGAGTGTTACAGACCATCATATCAGGAGAGAGGAATGAAGAACTGCAGCAGGGTGATTGTATCAATTACGTAGTTAATGAAGAGATGGTAAGAGTGGTGGGATATTTGATTACATGTGGACAAACAAAGGTAGGGACCAGAATCGGGATGTGCCCTGCAGGGGTTTACTGCTACAGTCAACAATTACTTCTTAACTTAAAACACTGGAACAGATAAAGGAGATAATATATTGGATTCAGCATTCACGTAATGCACCACAGCAGGCTCTGTGGTCACAGCATCACTCCTCCAGTGAGCTTGGATACTGTTTGTCAATAACTGTACGGTGGTGTTGCATTGCCAAATAAACCTCAATAAGGGGAAAAAATAAAGCAAAGTTAATTGGTTGTGCTTAAATAGAACAAAGGGCAGATGCAAATAAATGCATTGCTCTTTAAAATGTGACACGTCTAATAAGGTGTGGAAATAAATAAGCCGCTCCCCCCTTCCCCACCACTCCCCTTCACCCCACCCTACCCCACTCAACACCCGGCCCCCTACCTCCGCTCACCCTCTACCCCCTTCCCCTCCCACCCCAGTGCCCTCTCAGTGTCCTTGACCTGCTTAGCCTTCCGTGTTCTGCTGCTGCGTCGAGGTGTGTCCCAGGATGCACATCAAAGGTGGAGGCAGCCTGGTGCTTGCTGCGTCCCGTGGCCTTCAATGCTTCTGGCGGGTGTCCTCTGGGTGCCCTGAGGCCAGGGACCCCGGCCCACTTGCGGCGGCACATGCCTCGCTGTGCCACCTTGTCTCCGCTGCTGACTCCGAGATGCACCGTTGTCAGGGTGGGGAACTCAGGGGAGCTGGTAGCCGCTGACGCCACTCCATAGGGTGGGTCCAAGTTGGCACCCAGTGCCCCCTCCTCCCAGTTGGTGCCCCGGGGCCCTAGGGGTCACCTGAGGCTGACCCTCCAAGCCCCTCGAGGGAACAGGGCATCAAACAAACAAAGAACAAAGAACAAAGAAATGTACAGCACAGGAACAGGCCCTTCGGCCCTCCAAGCCCGTGCCGACCATGCTGCCCGACTAAACTACAATCTTCTACACTTCCTGGGTCCGTATCCTTCTATTCCCATCCTATTCATATATTTGTCAAGATGCCCCTTAAATGTCCCTATCATCCCTGCTTCAACTACCTCCTCCGGTAGCGAGTTCCAGGCACCCACTACCCTCTGCGTAAAAAACTTGCCTCGTACATCTACTCTAAACCTTGCCCCTCTCACCTTAAACCTATGCCCCCTAGTAATTGACCCCTCTACCCTGGGGAAACGCCTCTGACTATCCACTCTGTCTATGCCCCTCATAATTTTGTATACCTCTACCAGGTCTCCCCTCAACCTCCTTCGTTCCAGTGAGAACAAACCGAGTTTATTCAATCGCTCCTCATAGCTAATTCCCTCCATACCAGGCAACATTCTGGTAAATCTCTTCTGCACCCTCTCTAAAGCCTCCACATCCTTCTGGTAGTGTGGCGACCAGAATTGAACACTATACTCCAAGTGTGGCCTAACTAAGGTTCTATACAGCTGCAACATGACTTGCCAATTCTTATACTCAATGCCCCGGCCAATGAAGGCAAGCATGCCGTATGCCTTCTTGACTACCTTCTCCACCTGTGTTGCCCCTTTCAATGACCTGTGGACCTGTACTCCTAGATCTCTTTGACTTTCAATACTCTTGAGGGTTCTACCATTCACTGTATATTCCCTACCTGCATTAGACCTTCCAAAATGCATTACCTCACATTTGTCCGGATTAAACTCCATCTGCCATCTCTCCGCCCAAGTCTCCAGACAATCTAAATCCTGCTGTATCCTCCGACAGTCCTCATCGCTATCCGCAATTCCACCAACCTTTGTGTCGTCTGCAAACTTACTAATCAGACCAGTTACATTTTCCTCCAAATCATTTATATATACTACAAAGAGCAAAGGTCCCAGCACTGATCCCTGTGGAACACAACTGGTCACAGCCCTCCAATTAGAAAAGCATCCCTCCATTGCTACTCTCTGCCTTCTATGGCCTAGCCAGTTCTGTATCCACCTTGCCAGCTCACCCCTGATCCCGTGTGACTTCACCTTTTGTACTAGTCTACCATGAGGGACCTTGTCAAAGGCCTTACTGAAGTCCATATAGACAACATCTACTGCCCTACCTGCATCAATCATCTTAGTGACCTCCTCGAAAAACTCTATCAAGTTAGTGAGACACGACCTCCCCTTCACAAAACCGTGCTGCCTCTCACTAATACGTCCATTTGCTTCCAAATGGGAGTAGATCCTGTCTCGAAGAATTCTCTCCAGTAATTTCCCTACCACTGAAGTAAGGCTCACCGGCCTGTAGTTCCCGGGATTATCCTTGCTACCCTTCTTAAACAGAGGAACAACATTGGCTATTCTCCAGTCCTCCGGGACATCCCCTGAAGACAGCGAGGATCCAAAGATTTCTGTCAAGGCCTCAGCAATTTCCTCTCCAGCCTCCTTCAGTATTCTGGGGTAGATCCCATCAGGCCCTGGGGACTTATCTACCTTAATATTTTTTAAGACACCCAACACCTCGTCTTTTTGGATCACAATGTGACCCAGGCTATCTACACCCCCTTCTCCAGACTCAACATCTACCAATTCCTTCTCTTTGGTGAATACTGATGCAAAGTATTCATTTAGTACCTCGCCCATTTCCTCTGGCTCCACACATAGATTCCCTTGCCTATCCTTCAGTGGGCCAACCGTTTCCCTGGCTACCCTCTTGCTTTTTATGTACGTGTAAAAAGCCTTGGGATTTTCCTTAACCCTATTTGCCAATGATTTTTCGTGACCCCTTCTAGCCCTCCTGACTCCTTTCTTCAGTTCCTTCCTACTTTCCTTATATTCCACGCAGGCTTTGTCTGTTCCCAGCCTTTTAGCCCTGACAAATGCCTCCTTTTTCTTTTTGACGAGGCCTACAATATCACTCGTCATCCAAGGTTCCCGAAAATTGCCGTATTTATCTTTCTTCCTCACAGGAACATGCCGGTCCTGTATTCCTTTCAACTGCCACTTGAAAGCCTCCCACATGTCAGATGTTGATTTGCCCTCAAACATCCGCCCCCAATCTATGTTCTTCAGTTCCCGCCTAATATTGTTCAAATTAGCCTTCCCCCAATTTAGCACATTCATCCTCGGACCACTCTTATCCTTGTCCACCAGTACTTTAAAACTTACTGAATTGTGGTCACTGTTACCGAAATGCTCCCCTACTGAAACATCTACCACCTGGCCGGGCTCATTCCCCAATACCAGGTCCAGTACCGCCCCTTCCCTAGTTGGACTGTCTACATATTGTTTTAAGAAGCCCTCCTGGATGCTCCTTACAAACTCCGCCCCGTCTAAGCCCCTGGCACTAAGTGAGTCCCAGTCAATATTGGGGAAGTTGAAGTTTTTACTCTTTTCCAAAATCTGTCTCCCTATCTGCTCCTCTATCTCCCGCTGGCTGTTGGGAGGCCTGTAGTATACCCCCAACATTGTGACTGCACCCTTCTTATTCCTGATCTCTACCCATATAGCCTCACTGCCCTCTGAGGTGTCCTCTCGCAGTACAGCTGTGATATTCTCCCGAACAAGTAGCGCAACTCCGCCTCCCCTTTTACATCCCCCTCTATCCCGCCTGAAACATCTAAATCCTGGAACGTTTAGCTGCCAATCCTGCCCTTCCCTCAACCAGGTCTCTGTAATGGCAACAACATCATAATTCCAAGTACTAATCCAAGCTCTAAGTTCATCTGCCTTACCCGTAATGCTCCTTGCATTAAAACATATGCACTTCAGGCCACCAGACCCGCTGTGTTCAGCAACTTCTCCCCGTCTGCTCTGCCTCAGAGCCACACTGTCCCTATTCCCTAGTTCTCCCTCAATGCTCTCACCTTCTGACCTATTGCTCCCGTGCCCTCCCCCCTGCCATACTAGTTTAAACCCTCCCGTGTGACACTAGCAAACCTCGCGGCCAGGATATTTATGCCTCTCCGGTTTAGATGCAACCCGTCCTTCTTATACAGGTCACACTTGCCCCGGAAGAGCTCCCAGTGGTCCAGATAATGGAAACCCTCCCTCCTACACCAGCTGTTTAGCCACGTGTTTATCTGCTCTATCTTCCTATTTCTAGCCTCACTGGCACGTGGCACAGGGAGTAATCCCGAGATTACAACCCTCGAGGTCCTGTCTTTTAACTTTCTGCCTAGCTCCCTGAATTCCTGCTGCAGGACCTCATGCCCCTTCCTGCCTATGTCGTTAGTACCAATATGTACAACGACCTCTGCCTGTTTGCCCTCCCCCTTCAGGATTCCCTCTACCCGTTCGGAGACATCCTGGACCCTGGCACCAGGGAGGCAACATACCATCCTGGAGTCTCTTTCACGTCCACAGAAGCGCCTATCTGTGCCCCTGACTATAGAGTCCCCTATTAGTATTACTCTGCTGCGCTTTGACCCTCCCTTCTGAACATCAGAGCCAGCCGTGGTGCCACTGCTCTGGCTGCTGCTGTTTTCCCCTGATAGGCTATCCCCCCCGACAGTATCCAAAGGGGTATATCTGTTTGAGAGGGGGACAACCACAGGGGATTCCTGCACTGACTGCCTGCCCTTTCTGGTGGTCACCCATTTCTCTGCCTGCACCTTGGGTGTGACCACATTTACATAACTGCGATCTATGACGCTTTCCGCCACCTGCATGCTCCTAAGTGCATCCAATTGCTGCTCCAACCGAACCATGCGGTCTGTGAGGAGCTCCAGTTGGGTGCACTTTCTGCAGATGAAGCCATCCGGGACGCTGGAAGCCTCCCGGACCTGCCACATCTCACAGTCAGAGCACAGCACCCCTCTAACTGACATTGCGTCAATTAATTAAAATTAAAATTAAAATTTGTCTTTTTTAAAAAAAATATTTTTAAAAAAAATTCAAAGTTACTGTCAACTATCTGTTTCCTAGCACTAGATTTCTAATAGAAATGCGATAGCTAACTATAATACTCTCCGATCTCTGGCTTAGATATCCCTCTAAATTATAATTAAGTTATTATGTTTAATTAGTTACCAAATACTCAAAAATTTTTTTAAATTTAGGGTAGAATCCCAACCAGCCACTCTGGCCACAGCTTTTCTGTGATGTCACTTCAGTTTCCCCCCGACACACACAATTTGAAAAAAGGTATAAAAGTGAAAATAAGTAAAAATCACTTACTTACCTTCTTACCTTCTGAGTGTCTTAGATGTTCTCAGGTTCTCTCGCTGACAGAGACTGCTCCTCCACCTCCGAACCTTGACCTGCACAATGCTAATAATATAATAATAATATACTATGGCACTTACCTTACACCAATGGGTCTTATTATTAGGTTAGAGGAGGAGGGCGGGTGGGAGACACTACACGTGTAGTGTCTCGGGTTTCCTGTCCACCAGAATTTATTGGGTGGGGGGGGGGGGGGGGACTTCCCAGAGGTCCGCGGGTCGAACTTCCGGTTCCCGCCTTATATAAAAACAAATAAAACAGAAAAGAAGAACAGACACGGGACCAGGTAAGGCTTTTTAAAGTAAGTACTCACCTCCCAGAGGGCCCCTGCGCACCGCTGCCGCCGAAATCCAAAGGGCTGCTCCTGTAAAGGCAAGGCTTTTTAAAGTAAGTACTCACCTCCCAGAGGGCCCCTGCGCACCGCTGCCGCCGAAATCCAAAGGGCTGCTCCTGTAAAGGTAAGAGTTTTTAAATTCACTACTCACCTCCCAGAGGGCCCCTGCGCACCGCTGCCGCTGAAATTCAAAGGGCTGCTCCTGTAAAGGCCAGGCTTTTTAAAGTAAGTACTCACCTCCCAGAAGGCCCCTGCGCACCGCTGCCGCCGAAATCCAAAGGGCTGCTCCTGTAAAGGCAAGGCTTTTTAAATTCACTACTCACCTCCCAGAAGGCCCCTGCGCACCGCTGCCGCCGAAATCCAAAGGGCTGCTCCTGTAAAGGTAAGAGTTTTTAAATTCACTACTCACCTCCCAGAGGGCCCCTGCGCACCGCTGCCGCCGAAATCCAAAGGGCTGCTCCTGTAAAGGTAAGAGTTTTTAAATTCACTACTCACCTCCCAGAGGGCCCCTGCGTACCGCTGCCCTATCCTGCTTGCACTTGTCCATGTCCAATAACTTGGCCAGGTCCCCACCCCCTAAATCGTGGGACTGGTATCCTCAGTGGCATGGCTGCGAGCTGTGTGGGGTCGGCTCTGCGGGTTTGGTTTAAGTTCTGCTCCTCCTTGGTGGTGGGGAGATGCGGTCGAGCATCAGGAAGCTCATGGCAGTACCCACTCAATACCACGCTTGGACACTTTTCCATTAAATCCCACCCATCATCTCCTTGAACTTCTAAAAGTGTAAAGTTGTGGGCGGCACGGTAGCACAGTGGTTAGCACTGTTGCTTCACAGATCCAGGGTCCCAGGTTCGATTCCCAACTTAGGTTACTGTCGATGTGGAGTCTGCACATTCTCCCCGTGTGTGCGTGGGTTTCCTCCGGGTGCTCCGATGTCCTCCCACAAGTCTCAAAAGACATACTTGTTAGGTGAATTGTACATTCTGAATTCTCCCTCCGTGTAACCGAACAGGCGCTAGAATGTGGCGACTAGGGGTTTTTCACGTAACTTCATTGCCATGTTAATGTAAGCCTACTTGTGACACTAATAAACATTATTATAAAAGGTTTTTGATAAAGTGGCACCTGAGTAACTGTGTGAGAAAATTAGACCGTATGGCAAGGGAGGAGAGTAACAAAGTAGAGTAGAAAGGAGCTGTCAGGATTGTTTTCAACGGAGATGTCTCTACATCTACATCTGGGGCTGGTTTAGCACATTGGGCTAAATCGCTGGCTTTTAAAAGCAGAACAAGGCAGGCCAGCAGCACGGTTCGATTCCCGTGCCAGCCTCCCCGAACAGGCGCCGGAATGTGGCGACTAGGGTCTTTTCACAGTAACTTCATTGAAGCCTAATCGTGACAATAAGCGATTTTCATTTTCATTTTTCATACATAGGGTTTCTGTTAATGGCATAACCCAAACTTTGTGCTTTAAGTGTTAAGAACCCAGCTGATGTTAAAAGCGAGGGTGACCCAAAACTCAGAAGGGTAACTTAGAACCCCAGATCTTACCAGTGCATATTTTCAGATTGGTATAATGCGCAAAAAGATATGCAAACCAGGGCGGAATAGTACAGTCGTTTTGTGATCAATTAATACAACACTTAATTACACTGATAGCTATACACACACATAATCACATGGAGTTATCCCTTGGTTCCCAACTACCTACGCGTCCTGAACTCTGAGACGCCCCTTTGTTCCCAAATAACAACCAATATGATGCATCTCTATGAGCTAAATCAGCAAATAATTACCGCACACAGGTTATTTGGCCACGTTTGGGAAACCCATCTTCAATTTCAGCGAAGGCAAAATCTACTCATTTCACATTTTCAATCTTACCTGGCTTCCTGCCCAACAATAATTTGTTTTGGGGAGAATGTTCCTGCATCTGGGTGTGGCTGTGATGGTAGCTGCTACTGGTGTCCTTCACTCCAGTCATTATGCTTTGGATATATCATTATTTTCCCTTTGATGTTACCCACTCTGTGCTCTGAGCTTTTAGCATATACATGTCAATTTCCTTATCTCTCAACTTTGAAGTCACCTCTTCTATGTCCCATTGTTTTCACCTAGTCACATCGGTAAACACTTGTTTTTCTCACTGATACGCGTGTCAATATTCCTTCAGAAAGCAGCCTTTCAACTCCATTTTTATTTCATTTTATCCCAATTTTATTTTTTAATCTTTTCCCCAACTTTTAACAAAGCTGAACGAATCTTTGGAGGCGTGTTTATGTGGTGTGGTAAATCTTGACCGACACACAATTGTGCGGCAGAGTTTATCATCTTATTGAGGCAAGTAATGGAATCAGCAAAATTCTGCGGATGTTGGAATCTGAAACAAGATCAAAGGATGCTGCAAAAACCCAGCAGATCTGGCAGTATCGATGCAGAGCTGCTGTGTTTTTTCCAGCTTCCTCTGTTCTTGAGGCAGATACGTGTTCTGTTAAGCTGATGAGGTGGGTACATGACTGGCATATGACCTTCAGTGTGGATAGTCTTTTTTTAATTGGTTCCTGAGATGTGGGCAACAGTGACAAGGGGGGGAACTAAAGGAGTATAATAATAACCTTTATTAGTGTCAGAAGTAGGCTTACACCAACACTGTAATGAAGTTACTGTGAAATTACCCTCATCGCCACACTGCAGCGCCTGTGGGAGCATTGAGGAAGAATTCAGAATGTCCAATTCACCTAACAAGCACATCTTTTGGGACTTACGGTCGGAAACCGGAGCAGCCAGAGGAAACCCATGCAGACACGGGGAGACTGTGCAGGCTCAGCAAAGACAGAGACCCAAGCCGGGAATCAAACCCGGGTCCCTGGCGCTGTGAAGCAATAGTGGTAAACACTGTGCTATCATGCTGCCCACTGTATTGAACCACAATCCAATTGATTCATGTTTAATAATTGTTGTTTTTTATTATTAAAAGTAATTAGTGGTCCTGTGACTCTGTTTCTCCAATTTCTTTAATAAAATTTTATTGGAAAAAAAATATTTCTTTTAAAAAAAAACAATTTTATTTAAAAAAAATTATTAAAAAAATTTTTTCCACGGTCTTTTGAATCAGGGTTAGGGTTAGGTTTTGTTCCGTCCAGTTCTAACTTCGATTGGAATTGTAACAATGTGAATGATAGTCATTGAGAGTCAGTCTTTACAGGACTGAATCGTACGAATATAAAAGTAAAGATCCACAATGATTTCAATTCCCTGCTCACAAGATATCATACAGAAAGCACAGGATATCCCATTTTCTTGAAATGTAAAGTTATTTTCCTCAACAAAGAAAAATAAATCAAACAAGGAGACAATCTGAAATTTCAGCCATGTTCTGCTTATTTATTATGGACACGTTCCAAACCTTTACTGCAGGGGACTATTCTCCCTGTAAAATACCTTGTAACATATTTCACCAGAGCTGTAAAAATAGAGGTAACATTGATCATGCCTACCACAGCTAACTTAATGACTTTTGCCTTTAAAATTACAAATAATTCCGTTAGCATCTTCATTCCAGGAACAGATTAAATACTTTCATAAATTCTGGGGAGTTAATATTCAAAGAGCCCAGTTTATTGGGACAGGAGGAAAGGAAATGCACTGTCAAAATTGGTTGCTGTATCTGCTCTCACGTAAGCACAGTTGGGAAAATTATTTTGTGGATTCTTGATCTGGCTTTAGAAGCTTTAGTTCCGCTTTATCCATGAAATTGGTCAGTCCAAAATCGACCTGGTGCAGCATCATTCTCCAGTGAATTTTTTATGAGAGATGCGCTTTCAACTGCCTCGCAAATTGACTCTACATTGTGCCATACCTGCACGATATAACCAGATCAGAGAACCTGTAGACTTATTGCATACAAACCTTTTTTTTTTAAACTGCTCAACTCACCTTTATGGGAATTATAGTGCTGTCCACTCCCTACATCCATTATCGAACACAAACTCCAAAAACAGCAACACTGCTGAATTTGTACTTTCTAAAGTCCAATTACATTCAGACAGCATTTTAAGGATTCCATGGAATAAAATGTTATTTTGTGCACCACGTTCTTCTTCCTAGCGAGCTCACTCTTGGATTAATAGTTGCCGCAGTTCCGTGTTTCCAAAATTAAAGTTTGGTCAATGCAATTACAATTTTGGAAATAACACCCCAAACAACGTATTTGTAGAAGTTGCTTTTTATATTGAGAGGTATGTAAAGCAGACCATAAACAAACATTGAACCATTCTTTGCTGTCAAAATAACAGTGAGGTTAATGATGCTTGCTGTTATTAATGCACAAATGATACAGCAACTTCAAAATAAGGGCAGAACCACAAATAACACAGAATCCAAATGTTTCTCTCCAGGTTGCACTGCTCCACTGTTTGCCTCACAGGAAAGGCATCTCACTGCATATCTTCCGTTTGAAATACATTGAATAGTGTGAATCTGCTGTATTTACGTGCTATAGGTATGAACTAAACTCATTCCAGAACGTTAAGTCGTGTCCATTTCATTCGAAGTACCATTTTAACAATGTGGCGAGTGTTATTAATGTTGACTTACATTGAAAAACACCTATTGCAAGTAAGTCATCTCATTCATTCAGGTTTTAATTGTTGTCAAAGATTTTAAAAGTGTAATTTTAAAAAGTTTCCTTTTCCTCCCTCTCTTAATCCCAGATTTCCCTTGCTTTCTTTCACCCATTCTGATGTACGCTTTCTTAGCCCTTGATCTGTTTATTTCACAATCCTTAAATCTGGTTGGTTTTTCTGTTCACTTAGGTCCCAGCAGCCTGTTTTCCCTTCACTGTGAGATTATCAGCTCACAATTTAAACAATCCCTCCAACCCGCCGCAAAAATTTTGAAATCTAAAACGTGCAGGAGAAAGTCTAACTAATGGCAAACACTAGCTGATGCCGTGTTATCGCAAATTATGCTTCATATTATTTTGTTCCTGATTGAAATCACTTTGCCTCTTTTATAAATTATTTTGAAACCTTTTTCATTTCCTTTTTTGAAAGTGTAGTTTTTACTTGTATTTTGGCTCAACAAAAATGAAAATAGAACCGGGCAAAGTGATGGATTGTTGTTGTGCCATTGCGCTAACCAAGAAACTGACAGTATGTAAGTTTGGCCTGATGATTCCCCGCATTGTGTTCCTGGGTAAGAATGTTGATTTCGATGTTGGCTTCAGGGCGAGGAGGGAGGGCGGGGGAGGTGAGATGAGAGAAGAAAAAGCATCAGATGAAACATCTCCAAATGCTTTCTCGGAAGTGGTTACACTCTAGAGTATATAAGTCATAGGTACAGGTGAAATTTAAGAGCGGGGCGTTTTCTTTAGACCTGCAGTTTAGTTGCTTCGCTTGAAAGGGATTCCTTTTTGCTTTATTGATAAGTTTATAATTTGACCACAGTTAACACACAGGGAAGATCATGCTTTCCTCTTATTTTTAAATACTTTCTGTTTACCTTCAGTTAAATAATGATGAATAAACAAAGTAAAAAAGCAACAACCTTGTTCCTTTGTGACTTGTGTATTTGTTTGATACTAATGAGACACGGACATGTCACATAATATGAGTAATGTTTATTATTAAAGGCAATTTGTTCAGTGGCATCAATCATGCTTAGGTCATATATTTGGGCAGCTCTTTTTTAATTGCTGACATTGTCTGGTCCATTAGATGCATTTCTTTACCAGGCTAATGTAACCAAAACTCCATTATTCTCATTGAAATTAGAAAATGTAAAATCTCGTAATAGCAAACTTACTGTGAGTGCTGTTGATGTAATGATGATAATGGACAGAACCTGTAATTGTAACATGGTAATGTTTAGTGTAACAAATTGGCGCTGGTCGGCAATGTTTTATTACAAGGTCTGACTATGATTTGACAACGATGTTGAAATATCTTGTGACAGCATTCTTAAACAATACCTCTGTCTTGATCAATTTTATATAATGTATTTCTGTTTGGTTAAATTTTGTATGATTGAGTTTCTGTCTGTGGAAAGCACTTTGTATTGCACTAATGTTAGCCAATAATAAAATTATGCCTTGGTTTATGTCAAAACCTATCTTTCTCTGTTGATATCTTTGAAGATTCATTCCCTGGTGGTAGGCTAACACTGCACCTACACATGAAAACTTTATTGACAAAGTAATTTTGGTGGAGGAAAGTACTTACATCCACGCTTTCCCTCTGTGCAGTGAATTGGACTTTAACACACTCCATTTTAACCCTTTACGTCACTTCGCATTGCTGGATAGGGAGAGAATAATAGTCGAGAGTGAACTCCACACTGTTTCTGTAGCAATAAATATTAAATTGTGATATCCGACACCAGAGAGCAAAGAACAAATAACAATACAGCACAGGAACATGCCCTCCGGCACTCACGTGTCCTATCTCGACCAACCGCCTGGATCCTTCTATATCCTGTCTGTTCATGTGCCTATCCAGGTTAGTCTTAAAGGTCGTAGATCCTTATCACCTTGGCCAAGATTTTGCAGTCGTGATGATGGCAAACTATTAGCACTTGCCATCATTGTTCCTCTAAAACTAACAACGACTGCTGGAGTCCACACATGCACAGTTAAATGCGGAAATTCTGAAGTTGCTGTCAGTGATTCTGCACTCTTTCATAGGGTTGAGTATCACCCAGACTGCAGAAATCACTGAACTGATTAAAACTTTAATCGCGCATTTACATGTTGCAATAATTGTCATTGCTTTCTATGTTATTGGAATTAAAAGTGAGAACTTCAGTCTCTTTTACTTCCCGGTTTTCTATTTATGAGACGACTTCAATGTGATTGACGTCTTTACGCTGCCTGATCACATCACGATGACTGGACATCTAGAGGTCCCTGGACTTTGTACCACATTAATACTCACGTTGGCAAAGAGGAAATCCGTAACACTGTCATCCCTCGATTTAAAAAAAAAATTTAGAATACCCAATTATTTTTCCCCAAATAAGGGTCAATTTATCGTGGCCAATCCACCTACCCTGCACATCTTTGCGTTGTGTGGGTGAGACCCACGCAGACACGCGGGGAGAATGTACAAACTCCACACAGACAGTGACATGGGGCCGGGATCGAACCCGGGTCCTTGGCGCCGTGAGGCAGCAGTACTAACCACTGCGCCACTGTGCCGCTGCATCCCTAGATTTTTATGAGAAAATTTCTTCAAGATTGATAGTGTTTCACTGCTGTCATCAATATCCGGGTCATCAAACATGACAGCCGTCATATTACTTTTGGTGACAATCTTTCAGGATAACGTTATGCTATCATTATGGTAATGCAGGTTTTTAAGTAGATTACCTTGCTAAAATAAAAATATCATGTGAACATATTAAATATTTGTTCACCGTCAGCAACTATTAAATGCTCCATCACTCATGGTGTGGCTTATGGAATCATAAAGTACAGAAGAAGGCCATTCAGTCCATCATTCTTGTGACAGTTCTCTGAACAACTATCTAGTTAGTCTCGAAGATAAAAGCAAATTACTGCGGATGCTGGAATCTGAAACAAAGACAGAAAATACTGGACAATCGCAGCAGATCTGACAGCATCTGTGGAGGGAGAAGGGAGCTAACGTTTCGAGTCTGGATGGCTCTTTGTCAAAGCTGGGCCAATGAGCCTGAGTCACAGAACGCCCGCAGTGCCTGATCTGCCTTGAAAGTCACCACAGTCAGTACCTGCGAGGAGACGCTCGGGCTCTCGACCAGGAAACACCAAGACTGGTTCAACGAGAATGAGCGGGAGATCCGGGATCTCCTTGGCCGCAGGTGCAAGGCGTTCCTGAACTGGCAGCTCCACCATAACTCTAGTGAGAGGAAAGAAGCCTACAGGCAACCGAAGGCCGAGGTGCAACAAAGAACTTGCGACCTAAAGAACAGACGGTGTGTGGAATGAGCGCAGGAGACTCAGCAACTCACCAACAACCACGATGTGCGCGGTTTCTTCGGCACAATCAGCACGGTAGCATTGTGGATAGCACAATCGCTTCACAGCTCCAGGGTCCCAGGTTCGATTCCGGTTTGGGTCACTGTCTGTGCGGAGTCTGCACATCCTCCCCATGTATGCGTGGGTTTCCTCCGGGTGCTCTGGTTTCCTCCCACAGTCCAAAGATGTGCAGGTTAGGTGGATTGGCCATGATAAATTGCCCTTAGCGTCTGAAATTGCTCTCAGTGTTGGGTGGGGTTACTGGGTTATGGGGATAGGGTGGAGGTGTTGACCTTCGGTAGGGTGCTCTTTCCAAGAGCCAGTGCAGACTCGATGGGCCGAACGGCCTCCTTCTGCACTGTAAATTCTTTGATAAAGCCATGCATGGCCCGAGTACCCAGGGACCCACCCCACTGAGAGCCAAAAACGGAGAGGCGCTCATCAAACACAGAGAGGCAATCAATGCCCGCTGGAGAGAGCACTTCGAGGGCCTCTTCAACCAAGGTATGGCCTTCAGCACAAGCGCTCTCGACACCATTCCGCAATACGCTCCACGCTACCACCTCTGTGGAACCCCAGCTCGCCGTGAGGTCAAAAGAGCCATCTGATAGCTGAAGAACAACAGGGCCTCAGGTGCAGATGGAATCCCCTCAGAAGTACTAAATGCGGCGGAAATTCACTCTTATCAAGAATCCACAACTTCCCTACCCTTGTCTGGAAGGAAGAGAGCATTCTGAATGACCTCAGAGACCCTTCATTGTGACCATTTTCAAGAAAGGAGCAGGAATTACAGAGGGATTTCCCTACCCTCTGCCACGGGAAAGGTCATTGCGAGCATACTCCTCAACCGCCTCCTCCCAGTGGCTGAAGAGCTTCTCCCTGAGTCTCAGTGCGGCTTCCGTCCATCAAGAAGCTCAATGGTGATGATCTTCAGCACGTGCCAAATCCAGGAACAGAGCAATGTGTCACAGGTTATCGATGTTGCTATGAATTAAGAAATATTCATATTTCAGCACGGTAGCACAGTGGTTAGCACAGTTGCTTCACAGCTCCAGGGTCCCAGGTTCGATTCCCGGCTCGGGTCACTGTCTGTGCGGAGTCTTCACGTTCTTCCCGTGTCTGCGTGGGTTTCCTCCGGATGCTCCGGTTTCCTCCACAGTCCAAAGATGTGCAGGTTAGGTGGATTGGCCATGATAAATTGCCCTTAGTGTCCAAAAAGGTTAAGTGGGGGTACGGGGATAGGGTGGAGGTGTGGACTTGAGTAGGGTGCTCTTTCCAAGGGCCGGTGCAGACTCGATGGGCCAAATGGCCTACCTCTGCACTGTAAATTCTATGATTCTATGACATATCCTAAATTGTCTTTGTGTAAGGAATGCTGACAATGTGCTGACAATAAACACAAACACAATATATACTTGTATTAATGTTGGTTGGGGAGGGGGATTTTCTGGCCAATGGGATCTTCCAGAGCCGCCAACGGCAAACTCCTACCGCAGGTGAGCCGGTGGCATGGGGTGGATTCAATGGAAAATCCCGTTGACAGAGACATAACCAGACGATAGTGCCGCTGGCCAATGGCGCGGGCTGCCTCCCGCGAAGCACATCACGGAGGGTGGGGAGAGGGTGGAAAATACCCTCTATAGTAATGGATACAGTATTTGAACATGTTGGTGTGGTTCCTACAACAAATTGGATATTGCTTTCTCATGTTCAGTGGAGCGACAGTGAAGAAGCGGCGGTATATTCCCAAATTAAGATGGTGAGCGACTTGGAGGGGAACTGCCAGTTGATGATGTTCCCAGATGTCTGCTGCCCTTATCCTTCGAGAAAGGAGTGGACGGGGTTTGGAAGGTGCTGCCTAAGGAGTCTTGGTGAGTTCCTGCAGTGCATCTTGTAGATGGTACATACGGCTGCCACTGTGCGTCAGTGGTGGAGAGAGTGAATGATTATGGAAGGGGGAGCAATTAAGTGGACTATTTTATCGTGGACGGTGTTGAGATGCTTGAGAGTTGTTGGAGTAGCACTCATCCAGGCAACTGGAGATTACTCCATCACACTCCTGACTTGTGTCTTGTAGATGGTGGGCAGGCTTTGGGGAGTCAGGAAGTGAGTTACTCGCTGCAAAATTCCTAGCCTCTGACCTGCTGTGGTAGTCAGAAGTAGGCTGGAAATGGAGTTATAATTTCTGAGACTATATTATTCATGTGAGTGTCTTCAAAACTCATTAATCGTAATTTTGCTGATAGTGTAAATGAGGGATATTGTGAAGGACTTAAGATTTCTGGCCTGGGTAATTAATGTTACGAGCCTATTTAGAACTAAGGCAGTGAAAGAGGGAAAGCTATCTTCCTAGAACACTAAGGGCCCTCACTATCGGGAGACGACTTTCAAAGCCCCGAGTAGTCAAACAACTCTCAGTTGCTTCATGATGGGGATTTTCCAGATAAATTGTTCAAACTAAATCGTTACTTTTTGTAGGTTCTTGTCTCTAAGACGTCCTAATGAGCTTATAGGAACTTAAGCTTGATCAATATAACACATCCACAGTTATATTTTTAGGGGTTTTTATTATAAAGTTATAAAATATAAGACAGATTTACAGAGTTTACAGAATAAAAGTCCTGTAAAAGATTGTCAATATTAAAAGGGAAATATAATAATCATAGCTATCCAAAAAGTATCTCTCCAATGAAAACTTCTATGAAAGTAAGAAAGACATACTGACAAGTCCAAATGACTTGTTCGATGAACAAGCAAGGAGCAGAACTTTAATCGCCTCTCTTGTGGGATGCTCTTTCCGGGGCCGATGTAGACTTGATGGGCCGAATGGCCTCCTTCTGCACTGAACATTCGACGATTCTCTATGAATCGTGTTCTGAAAAAGCTTGCCTTTTTTTTTGAATACATTTTTAGGATAGCGTGTGATGTTTTAACCCGAATGGTGCTGGCCTGAAATGGGCTGTTTTGAAGACTGCCGTTTACATTTGCAGGTTATTATTCTTAAGGACGGTTGACCTTCACCGGGCAGTTTATTAGTGTTTAATGACGGTCCTGATGGTAAGACATTTTGAAATATGGTCAGACCAATAATTGCTTGAGCGCCATGTTATCTCCATTATTCGATAGGCCTTTCATTTTGCTTTTGCTGATGATATTTTTTAGTTCAGAATAATTTAGGTTTATCAACCCCAAAATCATCGAGTACAATTTATACTCTTTGTGTCACATTTGTTGTTTGAGGTAGTCAAATCTATTTAAGTCTTATTCATAATTTTATCCATTATGTTTCTATCCCACTGGATAATAGGGAGCCTGAATGATAATTACATGATACAAGTTTCATTTGTACCGTTTTGTTACCCGGACCTTAACGGCACAGCTACGTAAGCGCCAGTTTCTACCTGTGGGCTATGGGTTTGGTTCTAATAAAAGCTTTTGCTTCGCCTGATTCTGTGTTCAGTGTGATATTCATCACAATATCGGATGGGCTGCTTGCTGTGCATCTTTCACAGGTTTGATTTCCGTTAACTTCACTGGAACAACAGGGACAATGATTGGATACAAAATCTAATTCTAAGCTAATTGCCCAAAGTTAAAATAACTCCTTCTATCTTTGTGCTTTTCTTTGGTCCAAAAAGGAATGATGTCAGCCGTTCACAGGATAAATCCAGGCCTCAAGCCCTACATCGCACGAAGACTTGAGTTGACAGTGCAGGATGGAGTTCTGTTGTGGGAAATCCATATGCTTACCCGTGCTTATGGAGTAAAGTCTTTGACCAACTGCATGAGGGACACCCTGATGTGCTTAGCATGAAGGAATTGGCATGCAGTTATTTGTGCTGGCCAGGATCAAGTGCTCAGATTGAACAGTAAGTTGGGCAATGTCAATCCTGTGCAAAACGAAGGAATACTCCACCATTACAACCATTGCATCTGCAGGAATGATCAACACAGCCATGACAGACAATACACATCGATTATGTTGGTCCACTGGAGGGTCACACGTTCTTCGTGATTGTGGACGCACACTTGAAATGGCCAGAAGTTGTGATAATGAAGTCCATAACAACTGAGCAGACCAGTGAAAAACAAGACCATGGGTGGGATTCTCCCCTACCCTGCGGGGCGGGGGGGGGGGGCGGGGGGGGGGTCCCAGTGGGATGGAGTGGCGGGAACCACTCCGGCGTCGGGCCGCCCCAAAGGTGCGGATTTCTCTGCACCTTTAGGGGCCAAGCCCTCACCGTGAGGGGCTAGGCGCGTGCCGGAGTGGTTGGCGCACCGCTGACAGGCGGGAAAGGCCTTTGGCACCATGCCAGCCAGGGCCGAAAGGACTTCGCCGGGCGGCGGAAGTCCGTGCATGCGCGAGAGCGTCAGCGTCCGCTGACGTCATCCCCGTGCATGCGCAGGGGTGTGTGTCTCTTACGCGTCGGCCATCGTGGAGGCTGTGGCCGAAGTGGAGGGAAAAGAGTGCCCCCACGTCACAGGCCCGCCCGCGGATCGGTGGGCCCTGATCGCAGGCCTGGCCACCGTGGGGGCACCCCCCGGGTACAGATCGCCCCACCTCCCCCCCCGGACCCCGGAGCCCGCCCGCGCCGCCAGTCCCGCCAGTAAGGTAGGTGGTTTGATTCACACCGGCAGGACTGGCTTGACAGCAGCGGGACTTTGGCCCATCACGGGCCGGAGAATTGCCGGGGGGGGGGGGGGGGAGGGGGGGGGGGGGGAGGGGGGCGGCCGACCGACCTGCGCAGCGCGATTCCCGCCCCGACAAATTTTCGGTGCCGGAGAATTCGGCGGCCGGCGGGGGCGGGATTCACGCCGCCACCCCCCCCCCCCCGGCGATTCTCCGACCCGGCGGGGGGGGGGGGCGGAGAATCCCGCCCCAGATATTCGCAAGATGTGGAAGAACGGAGAGATTGTTAGTTACAATAGTACTCAGTTTACTCCAAAGGTGTTTGAGGACCTCGTGAAGGAAAATGTTATACACCACATCAAGTCAGCTCCAAATCATCCTGCGATGAAGATTGGCCGAACATTTTGTGCAATCATTAAAGAATTCTATCAAAGTGTCGAAAGACCAGGACATATTGACAAGAAGGGTAAACAAATTCTGAATGTCTCACAGCAGCGTCATACACGCCACAGCGTGAAATTCACCGGCAATGCCGTTGGTCAAAGGAAAATTACAAACACAGTTTGATTTGTTACACACCTGATACTTCAGATATTGTCAAACAACAACAAGCCCAAATTGCAATGAGGGAGAAAAACTCCAAAGCGTGAGTATTCAACCAGGGATAGAGTGTTTGCTAGGAGCTCGACCACCAATGAGAAATGTGTACCAGATATGATCCAAGCAAAGAGACAGATCCAATATCATACACCGTACAGACGGATGATGAAAGCGCTTGGAGACGTCATGCTGATCAGCTACTTGCTTCACAAAGAGAATTCGCCCAAACCTCTCAGGAGATTCTTCCCTCGGAAAATCTAGAGAGCGATACTTCGGAATAGAGTCCAGACACAGTGACAAGCTCAGATTCTGTTTCTGAGAGCTTTCCGATACTTATAATGACAGATACTGGAGTAACTACCCAGGAAATACCACCCACTGAAAGGAATAAGGACACTCCCAAAGTCTCGAGTAGCCAAGTTCCAGAAGACCGAATGTTACCAACAAGGAATAGACGTCCACCACAGAGATTGTCTAATATGTATAGAAATAAAGCATAAGTGGATCTGTTGTATAAATGTCAATCTTTGTTGTTGCTCTAATGAAGTAAAGGCGGAGGAATGTCATGTATCAAAGAATACATCCCGGCTGGTAAAGTATCATGCGATGTGTAGTTATACCAGCAGAGTGTTTGTGCGACGGGCTTTGCAGATCACCATCTTAGCTTGTTTGAGCAACACCTCTGAATAAACCTGTATTCGTGTTTTGAAAGAATCCAGAGTGTGGGCACCTCTGTAACTTTTCCCTTTGTGGCAACAAGGAAATATAACAGATAGAAACGTAAAATAAATGTGTTGGGAGCATTCCTGCTCTCCTGCTATGAATAGTTTCTGGAATTAAGTTGCAGGGAAAGTAACACATCAAAATAACATATTTTACAGTCTAATTTGCTTGATTTAACTTTAATTTGAATTGATTCCTATTTGTTTCCTTATCAAATCAAAAGTCCCATTGTTTAGAATTTCACAGCAAAAATGTATGGCATTCTTCTTTGCTTAATTAAATTAAGGAAAATGTCTCTCAGGATTGAGAAGGATTGCAGCCAATATTAATAAAACTGACTTTTTCCATGAATGGCAATTTTATTAATATAACTTCAACAAAGCGTACCAGAACGCCAAAATCCCAAACAAATAATGAATTTATTAAATTTGTTTTGCAGATATTAAAATCTAAAGATTGTTAAATTGGCTCAGTTTAAGCTGCCACTTAGGAAGTGTCTATACTGTGTCCAATCAATAGTTTGAGATCTAACACTCTCATTGTAGGTCATTGTTAAGTAACATTATCTTTAAGTTTCCTTCATGAGTGGGAATATTGCACGTCATTCGTCTACAGTAGAAAGCCTCTAATATTTGAATGATTTCACAGCTTTGTTATGCATCGCAGACTATAATAGCAGTGTGGAAAAGGCTGCAAAGTATAAAAGGAAGTCAGACTCAAGACAGCCCAGTGGTGTAGCACACTGGAGTAACATTTCACAGCAGTTTAATACATGATTATTTCTTGGGTTGGCAGCATAGGAAGTTTGCAATCTGATCCTCTACTGTTGGGTGAAAGTGCCAAGTGAAGACAAAGCATTTCCCTGCAGTAAGGGAGAGAGAGTCAGAGAGTGAGTCAACACAGGCTATTCTTAGTGAACGTTTCGACTGAACCTGACAGAGGGCTGGAAGCCAGGAGGGAAGAAGTAGTAAGCATTTTCCATTTTATTGCTGTTGTGCTGTCAAAACGCATTGGCTTTAAAGAAGATAAAGAAACACGGAATTCACAGGAGATTAGACCTCACATAAGAGTGGCATTCTTTCTTTGATAAGGTTTTAGCAGACAAGAATTCATGCTTTTCACTTTCTCCCCTTTTCTCCTAAAGGCGGTGCCTCGTGCTTCTATAACTGCTGACGCCATTTGGTACATCGAAGCATCCATTCTTCCTCTGTAAACCTAGAAATTGAGCGTTTGCAAGTTAATCAACTACGGGGCAAACACTGAGCACATTTTGGTCCTCATTTAGCATTTACTCATGCATGTTTGCTGAGGAAGTTTATCAATCAGGAGCCAAAAATGTACTTTCCTCACCCTTAGCTCATCTTGGTGGCACCAATTAGAGTGCCGACTGCTGTCATTTGGCTGACATTCGATAAATCAGCATAGGCGGAATATGAAAACGTCATTGTTTATTTGGCAACATAGCACACTGCGCATTTACCCAGTGAGCTATCTGTGAGCTGATTAATAATTAGTTCTCTAACTTAATTGCGTATTTGACTGGTCAGATTGAGCCAGAGCAGGATCACGTTCTGTGCTATTGTCAACCTCGATCAACTTCGGACTTAGTTTCATGTCAACACCAATCTGAATTACTGAGGTGTCAATGGGATTGCGCCAATTTAAACTAGCTTAATTTCCTTGTTCCATCCATTATATTCAATAAAAGACTTACATTTATGTAGCACCTTTCATGTCAAACATTTTTTTACAGTCAACGAGGTAATTTTTGAAATGTATCCCCTGTTGTAATGTAGGAAATATGGCAGCCAGTTTGCACACAGCAAGCTCCCACAAACATCAATGTGAGAACGGATAATCTGTTTTTGCAGTGTTGGTTGAGGGATAAGTACCATCCAGCACACTGGGGATAATTTCCCTGCTCTTTTCTCAAAATGGTGCCCTGGGATTTTTTTTTTTTACACCCACATGGGAAGGCAGACAAGACCTCAATGTCATGCCTCATCTGAAAGACAGCACGTCCGCCAATGCAGCATTCCCTCAGCACTGTATTGAAGGGAGAACATGAATCCCTAACATTCTGATTCACATTTAAGAATGTTACACGCTGAGCAATGGCTGCCAGTGCTCAAAATAGTGCTCTCCCAGTGCTCCTCAATGATCAATGGTTTGTCAGCTTCAATTTGTACATTTTTAAAATGAAATATTTTCCCCTGAATACATGCCCGCAATGGAAGGTCCTGTGGTGTTGTGGGTAATTCCGTACCAACAGCTCCAGGTTTGGGTCCCATTCCAGGACTTAATGGCGAAGCAAGGTGTGACCTGTCACTGAACAAGTTTTTTTTAAAAAATATGTTTTATTGAAATTTTTTTCCCAAACAACAATTTTTCCCCTCTTACAAAGCAAACGCAACAATAACAATACAGAAAATTTTAACAATACACAAGTAACAAAACCCCTTTATCTTTGACCTAAACTAAACTAAACCCCCCCCTCCCCCCTCCCCCCCCCTCCCCCCTGGGTTGTTGCTGCTGGTCATCTGTCTTCCCTCTAACGTTCCCCTAGGTAGTCGAGAAATGGCTGCCACCGCCTGGTGAACCCTTGAGCCGATCCTCTCAGGGCAAACTTTATCTGCTCCAGTTTAATAAACCCCGCCATATCATTTACCCAGGCCTCCAGTCCGGGGGGTTTTGCCTCCTTCCACATGAGTAGGATCCTGCGCTGGGCTACTAGGGACGCAAAGGCCACAACGTCAGCCTCTTATGCCTCCTGCACTCCCGGCTCTTCTGCAACTCCAAATAGAGCTAACCCCCAGCCTGGTTTGACCTGGGCCTTCACCACCCGCGAAATCACTCCCGTCACTCCCTTCCAATACCCTTCCAGTGCCGGGCACGCCCAAAACATATGTGCGTGGTTTGCCGGGCTCCCGCCACACCTCCCACATTTGTCCTCCACTCCAAAGAACCTGCTCAATCTTGCTCCCGTTATGTGTGCTCTATGTAGCACCTTAAATTGAATCAGGCTAAGCCTGGCACACGAGGAAGAGGAATTTACCCTGCTTAGGGCATCAGCCCACATACCCTCCTCGTCACTGAACAAGTTGAGCATCAACTTGCCAATACACACCAATGGCAGGAGGGAGATTTTCCTGGTCAACCATGAGACGCAAATAAAGTGTGTGCCCCTACCATCGCGATCCATAGCCCCAGCCTACAACATTCATATTGTCACAGCAGCTTGGACTCCTTGAGTGAACTGTAACATACCACATCCACATGCCCAAGATGTCAATTAATCCTCTAAATTTGTTTGCTGAGAGGCTTTTGCCTCACAAACTGCTCATCTCTTTGAACATCGAGGTATAATTGCACTGTCACTGAATTGCAATCAAAAAGCCTAGATTAATAATCTCTAGACACATGTACAAAACCCAATAAAAAACATTTTTAAAAATAATAATCTAGAGAAGGTAATTTGACGACCTGTCCATGAATGGTTGAAATTTCAATTCATTTTGGAATGAAAAAGCTGGTATCAGTAAAGGCAACCATTAAACCTTTGGATTAAAGAGCCAACTAGTTTACCAATGCACTTTAGGGAAGGAATGCTTTTGTCCTTTACCTCCTCTAGTCTAATTGGATGTCCTCAGAATAAAACAGCAGGGTCTGTTGGCTCAGTTTGGCTAAATGGCATTCGTGTGGATCGGATTAACACCACAGATACGATTTGATTACAATTCAAGCTCAAGTAGACTTGTGAATTGCCTCCTCACCCTCCCTAGAGTAACAATAAATCCGAGCATTTTACCACAGCTAAGCAAATAATCAGCAAGATCAGACTTCGGGCAGAGAACTGGAGAAGACAAATAAAACACGCAATTGGACCAGGCATCTTGGGCCAAAGTTTATCAAAAGTACCTCACGGAGTGGCTAAGGGAAATTGCATAGATTCATTTAAAGAAAAACTAGGTAAGTACATGAGGAGAAAATGGATTAGGGGGATGAAGTAAGGTGAAAGGCGCTCGTGTGGAGCATAAATGCTGGCAGCAAACAGTTTGGCCGTGCGACCATTTTCAGTGCAGTGAATTATTTTTAAAAATAAATTTAGAGTACCCAATAATTTTTTTTCCAATTGAGGGGCAACTTAGCATGGCCAATCCACCTACCCTGCACATCCTTTTGGGTTGTGGGGATGAGACCCACGCAGACATGGAGAGAATATGCAAACACTATACGGACAGTGACCCGGGGCCGGGATTGAACCCGGGTCCTCAGCGCCGTGAGGCAGCAATGCTAACCACTGCGCCACCGTGCCACCCGGAGTGCTGTGAATTCTATGTAAAAACTACACCTCGGTAATGGTGACTTCGGGCGCCTCACTAATGTATTTGACCTTGAACTGCCTTAGTAAGTCATTCAGTGGCATCACCACATGCTCAGGGTGATTGGTAATGGGCAGTGGATGTCACCTTTGCCAGGTACACCCATATCCCAAGAAGGAGTTTTTAAAAAATCAACCATGCAGTTTAAGGTATTCAAGTCAACTCCAATCCTTTGTGGCACATTATGTAGATAACAAACTTTGCTCTCTGTTCAATTTTTCCTCTTTCCTCCAAAGTAATATAATCCATTAACCTTAATATTAATAATGAAAGCAGATGGTTTCACAAGGAGCTTTTCTGAAACACACACATTTGATTTGGGCAGCACGGTAGCAGAGTGGTTAGCACAATTGCTTCACAGCTCCAGGGTCCCAGGTTCAATTCCCGGCTTGGGTCACTGCCTGTGCGGAGTCTGCACGTTCTCCCCGTGTGTGCGTGGGTTTCCTCCGGGTGCTCCGGTTTCCTCCCACAGTCCAAAGACGTGCAGGTTAGGTAGATTGGCCATGATAAATTGCCCTTAGTGTCCAAAATGGCCCTCAGTGTTTGGGGGGGGGGGGGGGGGGGTTACTGGGTTATGGGGATAGGGTGGAGGTGTGGGCTTAGATAGGGTGCTCTTTCCAAGAGCCGGTGCAGACTCGATAGGCCGAATGGCCTCCTTCTGTACTGTAAATTCTATGATTCTATGATCCGGTTAAGATCATTCAGATTAGCTGTAACACAGACAGTTAAGCAATGGAGTGCTTTCTGTGCAAATGCAATGCTATTTCATTAGGAATCTGTCAAATGTTTGTACTCTCACAACGTAACAACAAGCTCTGGTGTTGGCTAAAAGGAACCACTATCCTGCAAAGTGGGTTTTTTTTCAGAAGAATTGTTTTGCCATCTGTTGGTGGGCAATGTAATGGAGCTGAATGGCAGGCGCTGAGTACAGCATACAGTCAATGCAAAGTCTCCCAGACAGAGTTTTGCCCCACAATCTCATAACCTTCCACGGGGATCTGGATCATGCTTCCAAATTTTGTGAATCGGAGTTTGCAGGCTGATGCAACAGCTGCATATTTCGCTGAAATTGCATTTGCAAGAGTGCATAATGGTTCAATGAACCTAATAGGGTACTGATGTAATATAAGTGTCCCGTGCTTCATATTTTGTAGGTTGTGGCCATTTCACTGCCACTGTGGAGGGTCTATTTGTCTGAATTATTTATTCCTTTGGCTTTTGAGAGCACTGTGTAGATGTGGTGGGAGGGAGTGGGGTTGCTTCACTTGCTATCAGAATGGCTAGTGTCTCTGACCATCCTCACTATTCTGAGAGTTTTAGGTGCCCCACAGACCTTGAATTTTCAGCAGAGAGGGAGTGCCTGAGAGGGTGGTGGAAGCAGATTTACTGGTAACTTTCAACAGGAAATTGGATAAATACTTAAAAAGGGGCAGGGAGGGGAGAAATGCAAGATTAGGCGAAAAAGCAAGGGGGAGTGGGATGAATTGGAAATGCCTTCAGGGAGCCAGCACACGTGTGATGGAGCAAATGATCTCTTTCTGTGCTGAATGGGGCTGTGTGTTTCTCCCCTGAATATTTGAATCTTGGTCATTCCTGATGACGAGGAATTATGTTTGAAGGCACAAGGGAAAGTTATAAAGCACGGTGTTTTTCTGGAATTCAATCTCTTATATTGTGTTTTTACCTCAATCACAAAGACATTCAGTTGGTGAGAATCTGCTACAAAAATTCAATCCGTGTTGGGGAGGGGGTGGGGCCATTAGGGGGTGGGGCAACAGAAAATAAAGCACAGAGGGTAAGTTTTCAAAAGCAATCCTTAATTGCATTTATAATGCTATTTTTTAAGTTTATAATTTATTAATAATGGCTACATAATTCATAAAACGTTTATAATGGTAATATGGGATACGGTCAGTCCTACTTAAGTGAAGACCCAATAATTGCATCGAAAATGAAAATCCGAAACCGCTGTCAATCTGCACTAACTACTGAGATAACTTTAAAGACAGGCTGTTTTATGATAACATATTCCCAGCAGGGAATTTTGGTTTACCTTCCCCACAATTTTACGATCAGGCCGCTGAAATGTTGCAGAGATCCCAAGTTTGAATGTGGGTTCGAGTTAGTGAAGCAAAGAGTTTTTAGAAGATTAATTTTTAAGTGTCTTATGAATTTAACACCACTCTGCCATTTTCGCAGATGCAGCTCAAAATGACATGTCGTCACCTCCCTTGTTGATGTGTTGCAAAGCTTCCATTATTTATGCAATCCAGCAGGTTACAAGAAGATAAAAACAATAATGTTACATGAATGCTTCCTATTACAGTGTATACTGCATTTGTCAGGATCCTCGTAGATACCAATAATGTTAAAAAATAAATTTGTACTTCCAGTTGATGACTGAAAGAATTTTATGTTTTAAGACTTTTACTGTAACAGATTAAAACACTCTTGGCAAAACACTATTGTTGGAGGCCACTTTTACTTTTATCTACAGAACAGAACTTGCCCCTTTTACTTTTAGCAAAGCCAAAACCTCACTTCACATGTGTACTTTATAGTGCCCCTTAAGAAGACATTCAATTCTCTCAGAACCAATCCAAAGCGATTCTTAGCTCCCAAGGGTTAACATCCATTCTTTTCCCTTCCCAGGCAAGTGACTTTTAACTCCAGAACTTTCTTTCACAGTGTGGGATTTTCCTGGAGATTCTCTTTCACACAAGCTCGAAAAATCTTCCAGCCTCATTTCAAATACTCACAAATTTGGTCTTTTCAATCTGAGCATGGGCTCCCACCCACCCTCTGTGCAATGAGCCATACACTTTTAACCTCTAGCTGCTCTCTCTCCCTCCCAGACTCAGGGAGACTAACTGTGTCTTTGGTTTCAGAGGTATCTTAAGGCACGATCTTCTGGCTGTTCACCCAGGTGGGATCCACTGGTCCTGCCAGCGGCACCCCCCTCCCCCCCCCCCCCCCCCCATAGTGGTTTCCCAGCAGGTGGGGTAGATTCAATAGGCAATCACATTGAAAGTGGCAAGAGCAAAAGATCCACCCTTAGAAACCTTTGTCCTCTCAAAGCCCATATCCATGGCAACATGAATCATATAGGCCTTGTATCCAGGAAGATATGCTGATTAGCTATCCTTGAGAGCCCAACTTTCTTTGTTTTTGGAATTAACAGGGCAATTTAAAGCACAACTGCTCACAGCACAATGTTCTCAAGATCTTCCTGGGACTTTTGAGATGAGTAATCTAACCACTGTGAACACAGATGCTGCTCCTATAGTTTCCCTGTGTGAGAACAGCTTGCAGCTCCTTTCCAAAATAACAATCCAGGCTTCATTTTAATCTTCTACAACCACACCACCCTGGCCTCAAACAGGGCAAATGACCTCTTCAATTATCATGAAGTAAAGACACATACTGAAGCAAAACAATCTTATAAGTTTCATCATTGTAACATACTCAGTCTTCTGTTAAAATCAAAAATACATAACTTTCTGTTACATGTAATTTCTTGCTTATATATTGGCTCAAGTTTCTGATTAATGTATTGAAAGATGAGCAAGATTACTTACCTCCTATATTTCTGCCCACTTCCCTTGAACGGACTGACGTCTTGCTGGAATGCAATGCCAATGCACATTGGCAAACCCTAGATTTGTCCATTTACCAAATGAATCAGTAAGGGTGCTTATTTTGCAAAAGGAAACCAAACAGTAACTAAATTGGCCCCATTCCCAATAAACTGCTGACCACCCAACTTTTCTTCTTGGCTTCCATGTTAGCTGATTACGTTAATGGTTCATTCTCCTTAAGTACTGTCCCTTCTCCTTCAAATCTTCTGTCATCATCCCCTCTCTTTAAAAAGTCAACATTTGACTGCACTGCTGCTGCAAACTACTATTCAATTTCCAACCTCTGTTCCTCTCTGAACACCTTGAATGTGTTGTCACCTCCAAATTTCATGTGCATTATTCCCAGAACTCCACATTTGAATCCCTCTCTTCAGGTTTCTTCCCCAGCCACACGATGGAAATGGCTCTTATCAAAATAGCAGCTGACATCCCAGGTGGCTGTGACACAAGTAAATTTTCCCTTCTCTGCCACTTTTGAAATGCTTGACCACCTCCAAGGTGGTCAACCTTTGGCTACTCTCACCTGGTGTCATTCTTATCTATTTAATCATAGCCAAAGATTAACCTGAAATGACTTCTCTGCTTACCTTCTCTGGTGTCACCCGAGTATCAATCCTTGGATCTTTCAAATTCTCATTGACGTGCTGCCCCTCAGTGACATCATCCGAACATACAGCATCAGCATGATAATGACATCCAACTTTGTTCCACCACCAGCCCTGAACTCTTCCACTGCCTGTAACTTGTTAGACTGCTTGCCAAACATCCAATACAGAATGAGCAGTATTTTCCTCCAATTCAATATCAGGAAAATCAAAGCCATTCTGCGGGATTCTCCGTTGGTGGGATCCTCCCATTCGCCGGCGTGGGATGGCCACAATCGGAAAAGGGGGGTGCGCCGCCCCAGAAATTGGGGCTGGCAGGATGGAGAATCCCGCCCACTCCCTACCATCAACCTCAATCCTTTACTTGACAACTGTCTGCGGTTTGCAAACTTGATGGCATGCTCACGTTGAAAGGAGCTTCCAACCACATATCAACGCAATCAATAAGAATGCCTTTTTCATCTCCTGTAACGTTACCTTACTCCACTTCTGCCTCGGCTCAACTGATACTGAAAACCTCAGTCATTTTGTTAACCTTTGACCTTGTTGTTCCAAGTCCATCCTGAGTTGGTCGTCATGTTATTTACCTCCATATATTTGAAGTCATCCAAAACTCTTCTGCCTGTTCTTCCGTTTCACACATCCCCCCCTGTGGGCGCTGGCCTCCTGTTTAAGCAACATGTCAACTTTTTAACTCATCCTTGTTTTCAAATCCCTCCAAGGACCCGCATCTTCTTATCTCCGTAATCTCCTCCAGTCAGCAACACGCTGTGATATCAGTGCCATCACTAAGAATGGCTGGTTCCTCTTCTGTAACATTATCTCCTGCCTCAGCTAAACGCTCCTTATCGCCGTAATTTCCTTCAGTCAACAACGCGCTGAGATGTCTGCGCTCATCTAATTCTGACCAATTGGTGTCCATGCCTTCTATTGCCAAAATATCAAACTTTTGAATTCCCTCCCTTAAACCCCTCCGCCGCTCTCCCTTTTCTTCCATTCTTTAAGACACTTCCTAAAACCTACCTCTTTGACCAAATTTATGGCCATTGGGTCTATTTTCTCTTTCATAATGCCTGGGTAGCAGGCATTCTGTTAAAGGTGCTATATAAATGCTAATTGTTGTCATAATCAACTGTGTTTGCTTTTGTTTACTAAGCTATTTTTAAAATTCCCTCCCACATCATGGATACGACTCTCATCTTTAACTCAGAAGGCCATGGAATAAGGCTTCACTTAATATCTGAGCACGTTGGCCCGTAACTTCCTGTGTTAAGTCACTGGTGCGCCGCACATGCATAGCGTAACAACCCGGAAATGCAGGCGTTCAGGCATGCTCGCGGGAAGCGTGCGGCGTTTAAACCCCTGGCCGTTTTTTTTGTCTGCTTGAAGCTCTGCGCTGCTGAATGCAAAATCCAACTGCAACGCTAACTTGGGCCACTCACCCAGATATTTGGTGAGTTTTTACACCTCTTTATTTGCATGGAAATGTTTCTGTCTCAGCAGAGGCAAGAGACATTTTCCTGCGAGGTTAATATTTAATATTATTCGTTTTTAGCATTTATAAATATTTTTAAAATGCAAATTAAATGAATGGAAGATATATATTTTAAACTTTGGTTTGTCATGAGGCTGTTAATTCCATTAAAGAAACTATAATGGATAGAATGCGGTGACCACTCGCTAACAAGCATGATTGTCCACCTATACTCTCTGTTATTAGTCATGGGTTCTGTGGGTCCTTGCGTGGCTGATGAGCCCAATCCGAGAGACTCAACTTCAATCACTCACTTGGCAAGAATTTCCAATAGATGGCATCGGTCCTCGGATGCTAAGTCGCGGGTATTCCTTTCTCAGGCTCCTTTTCTGGGCCTCCTCTTGCCTGCGGGTGTTCTCAAAGAATTGTGTCCCTTCAATCAGGAGGTTCCCCCAAATAGGTCTCTTCTGAGCAAAGGTCTCCCTGGCATTGATGTCTATGTTCCATTTCTTGATGTAAGCCTACAAGGTGTTTCTGAAGAGCTTCCTTTGTCCTCCTCTTGTTCAGGACCCTTCCTTGAGTTGAGTGAACATTTGCTTTGGCAGTCGGGATTCTGGCATTCTAAGCATATGGGAGGCCCAGAGGAGTTACTTTCATGGCCTCGATACTGATGCTATTGACTCATTCAATTACACTAATGTTAGCATGCCTGTCCTCCCAGCTGATTCAGAGATAAAGTATATTTGGATTTTGCAAAGTATTTTAAACTGAGTTGCTTACGAGTCTCATTGATGTGATGTTCACCCTTAGAAGCCTCAGTGGTTACTTCAAATAGTTTAATAATTTAATGCCTTAATTGATGCATGCAAACCACCTGTAAGCTAATGTTAACTATCTGCTTGACAGGTATTGCAGAGAATCAATCACCCATCCCTAAGAGTGTACTGTCAAAGGACATCCCAAAATGATGTCAGAGGAGATGTGTGCCAGGGCACTGCATTTCAGCAGCTGCTGCTTTTGGATCTTGAGCTTGTCAATTAACAATTGTTAAAACCCGCCCCTTACTCTGCTTCCCTCCCTTCCCTCCTTCCTCCCTCCCCTTTACGAATAGACGGAACCATCGTGATTAAGTGAGAAAATATATTTTATTGCAAGAAATTTGTAAAAGTTGAGGTCGTTTTATGTCATTGCTCAGCTGATAAAGTTAAATATAACTGGTTTCAAAGTTTTGTATTTACAAAATTAATTTTGTTAATAAGTGTTTTGCATTAAACTTTACAAGCTTCAGGCAGAACGGTGGCGCAGTGGGTTAGCCCTGGTGCCTCACGGCGCCGAGGTCCCAGGTTCGATCACGGCTCTGGGTCACTGTCCGTGTGGAGTTTGCACATTTTCCACGTGTTTGTGTGGGTTTCGCCCCCACAACCCAAAGATGCGCAGGGTAGGTGGATTGGCCACGCTAAATTGCCCCTTAATTGGGAAAAATGAATTGGACACTCAAAATTTAAAGAAAACTTTACAAGCTTCTACAAATGTCTTACTGAAACATCAGAACACAGTTTTTAATTGAGATAATTATAAATGAATAAGGTAATTGAAGTAAACAAGGCAGAAACATATTAACATGGTGGCAGACTAGTTAGCACTGCGGCCCCGCACCAGAGACCCATGTTCAATTCAGACTTGGGTGACAGTGTGGTGTTTGTACATCGCCTCTGTGTCTGTATGGGTTTCCTAGATCCATGGAATAGAACCATAGAATTCCTACAGAAGGAGGCACTGACCTGCACTGACCCTCTGTAAGAGTACCCTTCCTTGGTTCACTCTTCCACCCGATCCCCGGAACCTAACATGTACATCCCTGGAAACTAGAGGGCAATTTAGCATGGCCAATTTCCTAAACTGCACATTTTTGGACTGTGGGAGGAAACCAGAGCACCCGGAGGAAACCCACGCAGACATGGGGAGAACGTACAATGTCCACACAGAGAGTCACCCAAGGCCGGAATTGAACTCGGGTCCCTGGTGCTGTGAGGGAGCAGTGCTAAGCACAGCGCCACCGTACCGTCATTTCCGCTGTTTCCTCCAGGTGCTTCGGTTTTCTCCCACAGTCCAGCGATATGCAGGTTAGGTGGATTGGCCAAGCTAAATTTACCGTTAGTGTTCAAATGTTAGGTGGGGTTATGGGGATAGGGTGAGGGAGTGGGTCTAGTTAGGGCGTTCTTTCGGAGTGTCTGTGCAGTCTTGATGGGCCGAATGATTTTCTTCTGCGCTGCAGTGATTTTATTTTTAAAAATCAAAACAAAATCAGAAAGGGCAGCACGGTGGTGCAGTGGTTAGCACTGCTGCCTCACGGCGCCGAGGTCCCAGGTTCGATCCCGGCTCTGGGTCGCTGTCCGTATGAGGTTTGCACATTCTCCCCATGTTTGCGCAGGTTTTGCCCCCACAACCCAAAAGATGAGCAGGGTAGGTGGATTGGCCACGCTAAATTGCCCCTTAATTGGAAAAAATGGGTACTCTAAATTTACAAAAAAAAAAAAAAATCAGATGTTACAAGGACAGTGACAGCAAAAAGCCCCAGGGTGCTTTTAAAATCTTATGACCATAATCTAAATTGAAGCATACAAACATTTTTAAGCATGCGAAACGCAGAATAATATAATAATATAATGCAGTTTTAAATAGTTTCACAAATTTAAAACAAATAAGCAGAGCTATGTTCCTTATAAATAATCACCTTTACTCTTACAAAAATGAAATTAAAAATTACTTTAAAATAATGCCTGTTAAAAAAAATCTACATACCAATAAACATTTGTTGAAATAGTTGTCTGTTGTTTTCTATCTAAATCTGCTATTTAAATGGCTGCCCTCAATGGGCATTCTCAAGCTTGTCGTGTTATAAGTGGATTATCATAGAATCATTATCATAGAATCATAGAATTTACAGTGCAGAAGGAGGCCATTCGGCCCATCGAGTCTGCACCGGCTCCTGGAAAGAGCACCCTACCCAAGGTCAGCACCTCCACCCTATCCCCATAACCCAGCAACCCCACCCAACACTAAGGGCAACCTTGGACACCAAGGGCAATTTATCATGGCCAATCCACCGAACCTGCACATCTTTGGACTGTGGGATGAAACTGGAGCACCCGGAGGAAACCCTCGCACACACGGGGAGGATGTGCAGACCCCGCACAGACAGTGACCCAAGCCGGAATCGAACCTGGGACCCTGGAGCTGTGAAGCAATTGTGCTATCCACAATGCTACCGTGCTGCCCTGGGGCTGCACTCCTCCTGCGCCGCGCTGGAGCCTGCGCAGACCACGGCGCTGGAAACCCCAGGCTGCCATTGAGAAAGGACGGTTGGACGTATCATCGGAGCGCAGGTAAGTGCGCAGATTTAACTTTTAAACCCCGCCCCGTGGCTTCCCGCCGCGAGCAGGAAGCTACGGGCCAATATCTTGGCTGACATTTCACTGCAATGTTGGGGGAGTGTTACATGGTCAGAGATGTTGACATTTGGCTGTATTATTGAACCAAGCTCTATCTCCTTCTTTTGCTCAACTAACAGATCCAACATGGTGCTGATTGAAAGAAGAACCGAGAGTTCTTCTGGTGTTTTGATCAGCATTAATCGCTCAACCAATATTAGTCATTCAACTCATTGTTTTGCATGGAATCTTGCTGAGCTCAAATTACCTGCCCCATGTTCACTCCAAAACATCAGTGACTACATTTTGAAAGTAATTAATTGAAGCAAAGTACATCCTGAGCGTGTAACAGGTTCTATATATATTTTGCTTTGCTTGTTTGGGGTAGTGCGTTCGGAATATCGGAATAGTAGACCATTCTGCCCTTCGAGCCTGTTCTTCAATCAGATCCCAGCGTCTTAACTCTGTCTACCCACCTTGCTTCAATAGTTCTTTATCACGTTCGCTGACAGAAAAGCTTTGTGTAGTTAAGAAAGAAAGATATCTACCACACGAAGACAGTGAGCTTTTGAAAGCTTCAGTACTTGCTGTCAATTGGGGTATTGTAAACTTAGAATTGTCTTTTTTGTTTTGTCAGCCAAGTGGTAATTTATTCTTTCTTCAGAAAAAACCTTGCTTGTGCAAACCTTGGTAAAGTTGTTTCTTCTGTGAAGTCTAATTTACTCCACTCGTCTCGTTGTCGGTACCATTTTCTGCTCCTGATGCTTTCATGCTTGTTTCCTCAGTTTGCTGATTGAAGAAGCTCATATCTTTAAAGCTGTTTATGATGTACACAGTCTCAGTCAGCAATTTTTTTTATCTCTCCGATGTCTCACATCACACATCTGCAAATGCGCGCAAAGTGACAGAAGGGGATAGGAATGCATCTGCTGCTGCATTCACACTCGCTCGCTCACAATTTCCTGATTATCACTGGGCCGCACTCGAGAGCACAAATAGGTAGGTCGGTACTTTTATACAAGTGTGTCTGGTAAAATCTTATCGACCATCTGTCTGATTCACGGGCAAGAAGCAATTGACAAGTTCACCATTGTTAATCTTAACTAGCTTCTCTTCAGGTACAACATTGGGACTTGCAATTTGCTCCTCTGGTATGGAAGGCTGAATTACTCTTGCTCCAAGGAATGGGCTGAAATGGTGACCATCGGTTATTGGGATACAGCAATCTAAGCATATCCATTAAAAAATTGCGACTCCAGTTTATTTAATTCGGGATCGATGCCAACAAGCTGGCACTGTTACCATACATTTTTGGTGGCTCATGCCAAAAAACTACAGAGTCTGGGACTGTGAATTTGAATGGAGCCGAGTGGCCGCTCATGCTCTCAGGTGCTATATAAATGCACAGGAAGTCTGGGCAAGGGAAGAAGTGTTAACGTAGGAAAAAAGAAAGACTCACATTCATGTAGCATCCTTCATGACCTTCAGACACCCCAAACCACTTCACAATCGATTAAGTACTTTCGAAGTGCGGTCACTGTTGTAATGTAAGAAATGTTCGCCGCAAAATAGCGGCCTCACGATGTTTAGCGGCCTCGTCACGCCTCACGAGATCTCGTTAGATCTCGCAAGGCGTCCTGATCTGGATCCTGCCCATTGAGATCGGGACCCAGATTTGCATGATCAAGTGAGAAGCTCGTCTCACTTGAATATGTCTACGCCAGATCTACCCAGTGACTCGGATCTAATGGCTTCGCCTCAGACGCCCCGAGCGGGCACCATTTAGCACTGGTTTCCACAAACCGTGGACCAGGCATACTGGCACTGGGGGCACGATCGGGGGATTGGGGTGATTGGGCTCTGGAAATGGTGGTACCCTGGCATCCCTGATGCCACCTGGGCACTGTGGTGCCTGGCACTCTAGCAGGGCCACCTGGGCACCATGACAGTGCCATCCTGATATCACCATAGCAGTGCCCAGGTGGCATCATGTCCGAGCTGAGGCTCAGGAGCAGGGGGTGCCCCGCCCTTATGAGGTGGGGTGTGTGAGACTCGATTACTTCCCCTTATTGCGGAGCTCATTAGTGCAGGAAAAGGGACTGATTGCAGCCTCGGCGGTGTGTTCCTCACTGAGGCCCTGAAATGAAGCAGAGTCCCGTTTAATAGCAGGGTCGTGCTCAGCACTGCCCACGCTAGGAAACGCCCAGCTAAACACGCTCGACACAGGACTCCATTAATTTGCACCCCAGAGCCAATTTGTGCACAACAAGCTCCCACAAACTGCAATGGTGTTCTTTATGATGCTGTTTTTTGGATGGATGTCGTCGTGTTCACAAAAACCACAGAAGCTAAGTTCATTAACAAAGCTGATATTTATTTACCCTACTTAAATTAAGCTAGCCATTTACTCCTGTCGTAAACAATAATTAGATTAATCTACACTCTACGAACACAAGTCTCTACACTCTAACTCTAACTGTACTCTATCCTCTCTAGATCTCTCCTCTGCACTCTACTCCAACCTTCACTCTCTCTCTCCCAGAAGGCTGAGAGTCAGTGCTGTATATAGTACTGCATCTAGCTCCATCTAGTGGCTAATTGTGGCATGGCATTTACTCTTTATATGCTGAGCATTTCTATAATGTCACGTCAGTTACCCGCTATTATTGTGATAATGACTAAGGCACAAATAGTAGTTAGGACACTGGGAATAATCCCCTCCTCTTCCTCAAAGTAGTCCCACAGGATCTTTTACATCCATCTGAAAGGACCTTGGATAAAGGGCCTTGGATTAATGTTTCCTGAGGCATCACCTTTAATAATGAGGTGCTCCTTTAGTACTGCAATGCAATTTAACCCTTGATTTTGGTGCTCAGATGCTGGAGTGGGCCTTCAGCGCGCACCCTCTACCTTCTGAGTCAGAATCAAAACCACTTGGGTGGTTTGGGGAAAGGGGGTGGAGGGGAGAGGGGGGGGGGGGGAGTAGATACTAACTCAATTCAATAATCAGGGTCAGTAACTTAGAGAACAATAACAATGTGCATTTACATGCACTCAGCAACGAATTAAGAATAAATATGAGCAAAACAGACTCGGGCCAATTTAATAATTCAGGACAGCCCCTGGATTTGAGCCCATGCAGGATTAAAATGACGTGCTTGCCATTTAAACCTTCTAGAAAGATCATTATCTTTGTTTGATGTCAGACACCACAGTGCAGCCATGTGTGTGAATGTGTGTGCGATCTCCTGGGCGTCACTCCTTGGTCCCTTTCCCTGATAGCATTCCCGAGTTCCACCTGCGCAGCCCCTGTGATGGAGTGGGGCGCTGAAGAAAGAGCAGGAATTTGCGAGTTCTCCTGCTCCTTGAAATGCTTCATTCCTCGATTCAGCCCAGTAGGTAGGAGTCAGGTGGGAGGACTGGCAAGTTTGCGGGGGTGGGGGGGGGGGGGGGGTGGAAAACTAGAAACATACAAAGGTTTGCAGTGCAGGGGGCCATGCAGTCCATCATGTCTCTTAAGATCAATGGCTCACCCCACCTTCCAGCTCTTGTTTTGTAACCCTGTAAATTAGGGCAGCTTAAGTATAAATGCAAGGATTTTTTAAAAATTGTGTTGCGGGTTTCTGCCTTTATTGTCCTTTCGAGCGGCGAGTTTCAAACCCCCCACCACACTCTGGGTGAAAAATATTATTCGACTCCCCTTCATTCCTGATACAAATAACTTTAAATCTGTCCCTTGGTTATTGATCTTTAGATAAGGTCCTTCCTATCCACACTATCTCGGCTCCCTCAAAATTGTTATCAACACCCCTCCTCAACCTCCTCCGTCCTGAATGAAACAACCTCGGCCTTTCCAATCTCTCCTCAAAACAAAAATTCTCCACTCCTGGTAACATGTCTTTTGTGTTCTCTCGAGCATGATCACATCCTTCCTGTAACGCAGTGACCAGAACTGCACACAATACTCATGTTTTATACATCTTAGGAATAACCTCCCTGCCCTGATAACTCGGCATCGGCCAATAGAGGTGTGTATTGAGCAGCTTATCTACCGGTCCTGCTACCTTCAGCAATCAGTCGACACACACTGCAGAGTCCCTCTGTTCTCCTTCACACTTCTCAGTATCCTGCCATTCATTTTGTATTTGCTCGCTTTGTTTGTCCTTCCTAAATTCATGACCTTGCTTTTCTCCGGATTGAGAGAGAGCAGCACAAAGAATGTCAGCAAACATGAGGTGAAAATGAGGTGAAAAGTGCCGATGTGAATTAAAAAGGGGGGTTGGGTGGCAAGATGCTGAGGCTGAGACGTGGATATGAAAGATGCTAGCATCGGCTGACAGGAAGCATAAAAGTGCCAGTGTAAACTGAATGAGGCAGGGTGGGGGATGTGGAAGCACAGGCAGAGGCAGGAGAAATTCACTACCTAATTATTTGATGTTTGTGGACGCTACTCCCAAGTGCCGTCCTGTCGTGACCCAGGAGTCAAGCATCTTTTCACAAGTCATTGAACGCAAGTCATGAGTAGGCACGTCCGCCACACAGTGGTTAGCACTGTTGTTTCACAGCGCCAGGGTCCCAGGTTCGATTCCCAGCTTGGGTCAATGTCTGTGCGGAGTCTGCACGTTCTCCCCCAGTCTGCGTGGGTTTCCTCCGGGTGCTCCGGTTTTCTCCTACAAGTCCTGAAAGACGTGCTGTTAGGTGAATTGGACATTCTGAATTCTCCCTCTGTGTACCCAACAGGCGCCGGAGTGTGGCGACTCGGGGATTTTCACAGTAACGTCATTGCAGTGTTAATGTAAGCCTACTTGGAACAATAATATATATTATTATAACTATTTGTCCCTATTTGTCCAAGGATGACTAAATGTGCACGACTAGTTCCAGTCAACCCAACACAGGCTGGGGATGATAATGGCGACGAGATCAACGACTTGCATTTATATAGCGCTGACATGAACAGGGGGAATGATTTGGTTGGTAGAATGGTCGGCAAGGGAACATGGTTCGAGGCAAGGGACTGGCGACAATAGCTTGACTCATCCCAATGTTTAACTGGGGGACCTCAGAGCTGATCCACAACTGGACACTGGGAAGCTGCGTGACAACACAGAAGCAGTGGGAGAGTCAGGTGTCACAAGGAGAAGTGGAGCATGGTGGCTGTGTGCGTACAAACATTGGTCCATATCCGTGGATGATTACACGAGGGGCAGCATGTTGTTGAAGTATAGAAGTGGGTGAAGGTCAGACGTTAGGTGGAACCCCAGGCATAACAGATCAGGGGTAGGAAGAGAAGCCACTGATGTTGATGCTGTATGATCAGATTAGGTAAGTGTGGAAACAAGTAAGGACAATCCCACTCAACTAGACAAGTGAGAAAAGGCATTGGAAGAGGATTTAGTGGTCATCTGCGCAAAGAGCTGCAGGAAGGTCAAAGAGTAGTAACGTTGTTTGTCACAGTAACAGTGGAAGTGATTTCTGAATTGGTTAGAACCTTTGAGAAGTGAATTTGGTACTGTCCCCATCTGAATTATTCAATCCCACAATATGTGGTGCAGTGTATTTTCAGGGGGATAGCTTTGACATTGATGTGCATGATGTGTAAGATAACAGTTAACAAAGATATCAGCGTTTGAGAGAGATGTCCAAAAATTCACCATCCTTCATGCAGTATGTTCTGTCATTATTTAAAAGTCACACAAAAGTCATTGGGCTCCCTGTGTCAGTCTGGAATCGTTACCTGGCAACTCCTTGCAACAGAGTCTCTAAGAAGTAATATCAGTTCTGACCAATGTCACCTTCTTGGCATCTGTGCACATGCCCAGTGGCTGTGCTTGCTTTTATTGATGGAAATATCCCACAGCCAAAAGCCAAAATGGTAGCCCTCCACTGAGGGCAGTACGGTAGCACAGTGGTTAGCACTGTTGCTTCACAGATCCAGGGTCCGAGGTTCAATTCCCGGCTTGGGTCACTGGCTGTCTGGAATCTGTACATTCTCCCCGTGTCTGCGTGGGTTTCCTCTGGGTGCTCCGGTTGCCTCCCGCAAGTCCCAAAAGACGTGCTATTAGGTAATTTGGACATTCTGAATTCTCCCTCTGTGTACCCGAACAGGCGCCTGAATGTGGCGACTGGGGGATTTTCACAGTACCTTCATTGCAGTGTTAATGTAAGCCTATTTGTAATAAAGATTATTAAATTTAACGGGAAACAGAACTGGACTAGCCATATAAATGCTATGGCTACAAGAGCAGGTCAGAGGCTAGGAACTCATCACCAGACTCCCCCTGAACCCCGTCCGCAATCTACAAGGCACAGACCAGGGGCTGGATTCTCCCCCCCCGCCACGCCACTTTTCAGCCTCGACCTGCCGGTGGGATTCTCCGTTACGGCCAGTGGGGTTTCCCAATGTGGGGCAGCCCTACGACGTCGGGAAACCCCGGCATAATGGAGAATCATACCGGCGGAGAATCGCTCATCAGGAGTGTGATGGAATACTCTTCGCTTTCCTGGTGTGTGCAGCTCCAACAGCGCTCAGGAAACTTGACAACATCCAGGAATGGGATCCCATCCACAAACATTCACTTCCTCCACCACTGATGCACAGTGGCAGCCATGTGTACCATCTACAAGATGCACTGCAGGAACTCACGAGCAGCATCCTCTAAACCCATGGCTGGCACCATCCAGAAGGAACAATGGCAGCTGATATTTGGGAATAAAATCACCATCTGGAAGTTCCCCTCCAAGTCATACAGCATCCTGACTTGGAAATATATCGCTGTTCCTTCATTGTCGCTGGGTCAAAATCCCTAACTGTACTGTGGGTGCACCTACACCACACGGACTGCAATGGTTTAAGAAGGTAGCTCACCACCACCTCCTCATGGGCAATTAAGAGTGGGCAATAAATGCTAGGCGAACCAGTGATGCCCACATCCCACAAATACATTTTTTAAAAAGTCATGTTTAACTGCCCTCATCAGGGAACATGTGTGAATATCATCAGCAATTAAACTAACCGCTGAAAAAAAATGCTGGATGATTCAGTTGTTCAATACGTGTTGTACACACGGTTCAAACACTGGCCGGGATTCTCCGATCCCAGTCGCCCCACCACACCTGCCAGCGAGGATGGAGAATTTGGCATTCAACCAAAGCTCCTTCACTGCAGCGGGACCAGTCAATCCCGCCGGTGTGAGCAGATGGAGAATTCGCTCCGTATGGTTTCCTTTATGTTTTTGGAGGGTGGCGAGTTGTCCAACATCTTTGTTATGATCAGCTGCCAGAACAGGAGACATTACGGCTCTTAATGGTCGCATCAAACACTAAATTTTCAAAGAACACCCTCTCCCGCCATTATATTCACCTGAGATTTTTCACCTCACCCTCTATTTTTCTTTTAATTTTCTCAAGTGATAGTGCCAATATGTGCCTTGTATTGAAACCAGTACATGCTCTTGGGTCTGTCCTGACTGATGTTTTAAACGGCCCCAATGATCATTTATGTTGGACTGCCACAGAGCAGCTCCCTGTTCTCTTCCAAGGCAATTAGAGTTGGACAATAGCCAGTGACACACACATCCTATGAAATAATTTAGCCTAGGTGTTAGCCTAGGAGATGAATGTTCTATGTGCCAGCAACCCTTGCCATTTAACAATGTTTTCCATTCCTTCAGACCGTGATAAACCCTGTCATGTTACATTTACATAAAATAATTTATGTCGGTGTTATGATCTCAATAGAGGTCCTTAATATGTTTATTTTTTAAATGTGAAAACTCAAGCATTTACTAAAAGTAATGAAGCCACCAGGTCCACGGTTTTAAACAGAAGAATTTTACGACACATAAATCAAAGAACACGAATAACTAATAACAACACTCTTGCCTTCAATAGTCAGTTACGTTAAGGATATTAAAAGTACAATGAGCACAGTTACATATGATCTACACCTAATTTGTTAATTCAAATTTCTTTCTGTAGCCATCTGATTTCCACCCCCAATAACTCAAAGTTATTATACATCTGATGTTTAAGTTTAACCAGTTGGTCTGCCACCAAAGGTTTCAAAATTGATATAAGGGATGAAATTTCTTGGACCTAGCACTTACTCCCAGAAAGCTCAGTCCTTTAAATCACCTCCAACTGTTCCATGCTTGAAGACTCCCAGTTCAACACAGGTGTCACAAGTATCTTAATGTGGAGATGCCGGCGTTGGACTGGGGTGAGCACAGTAAGAAGTCTTACAACACCAGGTTAAAGTCCAACAGGTTTGTTTCAAACACTAGCTTTCGGAGCACTGCTCCTTCACCTGAGGAAGGAGCAGCGCTCTGAAAGCTAGTGATTTGAAACAAACTTGTTGGACTTTAACCTGGTGTTGTAAGACTTCTTACTAGTATCTTAAGCATAGCTACATCAGGCCAGGTCTCTCTTAGTTCCATTATTCTTTAACTCTGGGGCCTCGCATTTAAAGCTCTCCCTCTCTTCTCAGCTTGACTCTCCCAGAAGTTCAACTCACTGTTATGACTCCTGCAGTGAAAAAAATTAACTCTTTCAGCCAACTAACAGAATTCCAGTCAATCCTCCTTGGAAGAAATGTTTGCTTAACTCCAGCTAGTTCTGAACTAAAATAATTCTGCTTGCAATAGAATGACACCGACAATCTACTCATCCCCAGAATTTGTTTCTCTTTCATCCTTTGCTTTCTATTGTTTATCTTCCCAGGTAACTTGGTCACATGATCAGTTACTGAAAGAAAGGTTCTTTCCGAGAAACTGAACTCTTCATGGGACCACCCCACCAACTTAAACTGTAGGTTTATCCTCCAAAGCATACGGGCCATCATAAGTACAAAACAATAGCCATTACCAGGTGGGTCTTCCCTCTTGACTATAACCTCCTCCAGCCTTAGAACATGCGAGATTTTGCCATCCTTGATTTTAAATTGTTCCACTATTGATGGCCACGCCTTCAGCTCCGATCGCCCAAATCTGCAATTGCCAAATGAAACCCTCCCACATCTCCTTCCTTTCTTAAGGCACTGCTTAAAACCTCCCACTTTGACCAGGCTTTTCGTCACCTGTCCCATTTGTGGTTAACTATCAAGTGTTGTTTAGCAACCCTCTGCGAACTGCCTCGGACGTTGTTGTTGTAATTTCAAATAAAGTTGTTAAGTCTGCATTTCTGTATTACAGGCAAGCTGAACACGAGGGAAACTGGGCATCAGGAGAGGAGCGTTTGATGTTTTTTATCAGCGGTTAATCTGCTGCCACCTCTATTTGAGGAATGCCTACCTTGCTCTTCTCTCTGATGGGATTTCCCTTCATCTATTTTTTTGCCTTCTTCGTTTTCAGTTTCCCTTCTCATGTTTAACATGTGTCTGCTGAAACCAATTTTTATGAAAGGCCTTGAAACGTAGCTCTGTTCTTCTCATTGCACATTTACAGCTTTCTACATTTAATTCTCCATTGATATTGTATTGTCTTACAGACCTGGAATCATTGACACACCCGCAGCTTTATTTGTAGTTAAATATCCACTTCACTTCAACTAATTTTATTGCGGAGAGGTTGTTTCCCGGCCTGGAGAACTAGCTAACATCGCCTCAGGATAAGGAGGTGTTTGTTCACTCTCTAGTGCCAAAGAAAAGTTACAGCACAGACAGAGGCCATTCAGTCCATTGTTCTGTGCCAGCCAAAAAGAGAAAAATGAAACTGCCCGTTCATGTTAATCCCATTTTCCAGCACTTGGTCCATAGCCTTACAGGTTGCAGCGCTTCAGATGTAGATCCAGTTATCTCTTCAAGGAGTTGAGCATTTCATCCTCAACCATCAACTTAGACAATGAATTCCAGGTGTCAGTCACTCTCTGGATGAAAAAGTTTCTCCTCATGTCCCCCCTAATCCTTCACTGTGCACCCCGGTAATTTACCCCTCAGCTAGGGGAAATAATCCTTCCCACCTAATCTGCCTAGACCCCTCGTAAGTTTGCAAACATCAATCAGGCTACCACTTGAAGCTTTATTTGTTCCAAGGAAAATAACCCTCACCTATCCAATCTCTCCTCATAGCTGCAGTTTTCAAGCCGTGGCAACGTTCTTGTGAATCTCCGCTGTCCTCTCCCCAGAGCAATTATGTCCTGTGTGTAATGTGGTGTCCAGGACTGTACACAAAGCCCCAGCTGTGACCTAACCAGCGTTACAGTCCGATCAACACATCCCTGCTTTTGTGTTCAATATCTTGCCCCATGAAGGAAAACATTCCATCTGCTTTCTTTACCACTTTATCCACCTGTCCTGCCACCTTCAAGGATCTGTGGACATGCACTTCAAGATCTCTCATTTCCTAAACCCCTCTCAATATCTTCCCCTTTATTGCACATGCCCTTGCTTTGTTTACCCTCCCCAAAGACATTACCTCACATTTTTCCAATTGAATTCCACTTTCCACTTCTATGCCCACTCAGGAAAACCTTTGATATCATTTTGGAGTCAACAATATCCTCTTTACTATCAACTACACGTGCCATCTGCAAATTTCCCAATAACATTGAAGTCTAAATCATTAATGTATGCAACAAACAGCAAGGACCTCAACAACACCACTGAAAACTGTTTATATTCGCAAAAATATCTTTCGACCATTACCCCCTATTTCATGTCACTGAGCCAATTTTGGATCGAACCTGCCACTTCCCCATGTATCGCATGAGCTCTCACTTTTCTGAGAAGTCTGCCATGTGGCACCTTGTCAAATGCCTCACTGAAATCCATGCAGACAACATCCACTGCCGGCGTCAATCCTCCTCGCGGCTTCCTCAAAAAATTCAATCAAGGTAATAAAGCACGATCTTCCAGGAACAAAACCACACTGGCTATCCCTGATCAATCCATGCCTTTCAAGTGACTCTCACTTACCCTGTCTCTCGAGAATGGTTTCCAACAATTTTCACACCAGCAAAGTCATACTCTTCAGCCAATAGAGTTCTGGCCTATCCCTCTCACCTGCGGGCTGTGAATCTTTGGAACTCTCCAATGGTGGTCACTGAGCACATTCAGGACTGAGATCCATAGAGTTTTGAACTCTAAGGTGCTGTGAGGTTCGGGGGTGGGGGGAGTGGAGATGAGGTCCAAGATCAGCTATTACATTATTATCTGGCAGACTCCCGTTTGGATGAAGATAGTTTCAAAAGTGACCTGACTCCCCCCCCCCCCCCCCCCCCACTTTGCGGGGGGGGGGGGGGGGGCAGTCACCAGGGGTACCAGTAAATCGTATCCCAACTGGTCCTGTAAACCTTAAACTAGAACTCCAGCAGCACTGATTTTTACTGGAGTCTGACAACATTGAGCTGGTTTCCTTGCCCAGTTGGTCTGAGATGTGCTGACAGCCACTGGCTGCACTGAATTTTAAGGACACAGCAGTGCGGTGTGGCAGAGTGCAAATTCCGTCCAGGCTCACCGTACGGGTAGAGAGCGGAAAAAGCTGGAGACTTGCTTGTATTTGGACGGGCTGCTGTGAAATAAAAGCCCCTCTAGATGGCAGGCTTGACTAAAGCAGCGACTCAATGTTCCTTTTCTGAGACATTCACCATATTTCCCAGCACAATGTCATCACAATGCACTGAACTCACTCCTCCCCCGCCCCCCCCCCCCCCCCCCCCCCGCCCCCCAAAAAATAATAAATTCCTGTGCAAATTCCTCTGGATATCTTCAAAGGGGGTAATATGCCGGATTACATATCCTCGTTACTCCTGAAAGGGTGTGTGTGGTGTGAGAGACATCAGCGTTTTCGTTGGAGAGGTGACACATAAGCTGATTCCCACTGCTGGGCCCTAATTCACTCCTTTCAACTCAGAACTAATGAAAGTTACCCCTCATTGTACTGATTTATTTATTTAAAATTTAGAGTCGCCAATTATTTTATTTATTTATTTTTTGTCCAAATTAAGGGGCAATTTAGCATGGCCAATCCACCTATCCTGCACATCTTCTGTGCACCAATAGTTGCCCCCTGTGCTGGGACGATTTGTTAACCCACTGATGGGTTCAACAGCAAAAATAACACTTTGCCCATTTAATGGTTTGATTGTTTCAAGACCTATGCTGCATTTGACCATAATAAGACAAGTCACGCCAAATGCTTGGCTTGACGCTTATTTAACCACTTATTTTTGTTTCCGTGCCGTTCCCCTAATGTTGTGAAGCTGCTGCCAGTTGCTTTTTATTCCAACATCCACCCCCCCCCCCCCCCCCAAAAAAAAAGAAATCCTTGTTCGCTCTGCCAGTTACACTGGACAGTGGTTGCCTCTGTCTAGACATCTCGGGGCACCAGATGGCTGAGGTCGCAGTCTCTCGCTCTCTAGCCCCCACTTACTAAGAGAAGATTGAGGGGTCTCAACCAGGCAGGGTTGGACTCCAGGCTCAAGCGATCCATTATGGCAATTGCAGCCACGGTGCTGTGAGCACCGTGTGGATTGAAACCATTCAATTCCCTGATGGATCAAGCTCAGTCTGACTTTTATTGTTTTTTGAAACTTCAACGAGATTAGATTTTGGGGTTTTTTTTTCATGTAAAAGTTCTTCCCAAATAATCTGCAAAACTTCTGTTAAGGCTTCCATCTTAACGTTGTGTATTGGGGCTCAGAAAGTTAGTTCAAATAGTGAATGAAAAATAGTTTTGTGGGGACCAGCGCCTGATTATAGCTCCCCATTGTAAACGGGGACTGGAATTATTCCTTGAAAACAGTCTCTCCACATTTGTGAGCTTCTGTTCAATACTGGATGCGTGCAGAGGAACTGGTTGTAATACAGAAGGAACTGCCATAATTCCGGCTCATTCAGAGCCTGGTTACTGGATGGGCTGACTTCTGTGTTCTGCCTTCTCCACTTACAAATCACTCCCGGATTTCAGACGCCGTCAGTCGACAGACCTCATTGCTCCATCCCAAAAGCGGAGCATGGCAGCAACGGACACATGACCGGCACTGCGGCCGGGGGCAAAGGGTGTGTGAGAGGTACAGGCTCCTGTTGCAAGCCCAGATGACCAGGGACACGCATTCTTCCTCGGCTCTCCAGCGATACAGAACTAACCCTGGGCACAATTGTTGGGAATTATTCAGTTAATGTATGGATGATTCCAAGCCTTCGGGCAGGAGGAGGGGGGCTACTGCTGCCTGAGACACTGTTCCCCAGGTAGCCACACACCAATTCCCTTACTTGCAATGAAAAAACTGTATTTTAGTACCATCAGCGGGTATTTTACTTTCGTGCAATTCATTGAAGCGGATCCATTTCTGTTCGGGTGAAAGTAACGGATTTTAATGAGCATTGTCCATGTGCGAATTAATAACCTCAATAACTTCGGCTTGATATTCAAATTTCACTTGTCAATTATGTGGTGAAATATCTATTTTAAAAATAGTGCAATGTTGCATGAGATTTACACCACTAGAAGCAAGATAGAGAGCCTTCCTCAACGCAACCATGCCGGAGATATACTCCATACGAATCATCTCAGCCCCTCTGCCCATCTTAGCCCTTCTGCCCATCTCCCTCCCTCTGCCCATTTCAGCCCTTCTCCCCATCTCCCCCCTCTGCCCATCTTACCCCCTCTGCCCGGCCACTCCCTCTGCCCATGTCAGCCCCTCTGCCCATCCACCCCCTCTGCCCATCTCTCCCCCTCTGCCCATTTCACACCCTCTGCATCATCTCACCCCACTGCCCATCTCACTCTCTCTGCACCACCTCTCCCACTGCACCATCTCGCTCTCTGCACCATCTCACCCTCTGCACCAACTCTCCATCTGCCCATCTCACCCTCTGCCCATCTCACCCTCTGCCCATCTCACCCTCTGCCCCATCTCTCCCTCTGCCCACCTCACCCACTACACCATCTCACCCTCTGCCCACCTCACCCTCTGCACCCTCTGCCCACCCCACCCTCTGTACCATCTCTCCCTCTGCCTATCTCACCCTCTGCCCATCTAACCCTCTGCACCACCCCTCCCTCTGCACCACCTCACCCTCTGCCCATCTCACCTTCTGCCCATCTCACCCTCTCACCCTCTGCGCCATCTCTCCCTCTGCCCACCTCACCCTCTGCCCACCTCGCCCTCTGCCCACCTCACCCTCTGCACCATATCTCCCTCTGCCAACCTCACCCTCTGCCCATCTCACCCTCTGCACCATCTCACCCTCCGCCCACCTCGCCCTCTGCACCATTTCTCCCTCTGCCCATCTCTCCCTCTGCCCATCTCGCCCTCTGCCCATCTCACCATCTGCACCAACTCGCCTCTGTACCATCTCACCCTCTGCATCTTCTCTCCCTCTGCCCACCTCACCCTCTGCACCACCTCACCCTCTGCCCACCTCACCCTCTGTACCATCTCTCCCTCTGCCCATGTCACCCTCTGCACCACCTCACCCTCTGCACCACCTCACCCTCTGCCCACCTCACCCTCTGCCCACCTCACCCTCTGCCCCATCTCACCCTCTGCCCCATCTAACCCTCGGCCCACCTCTCCTTCTGCACCATCTCTCCCTCTGCCCATCTCACCCTCTGCCCATCTCACCCTCTGCCCACCTCTCCTTCTGCACCATCTCACCCTCTGCCCACCTCTCCCTCTGCCCACCTCACCCTCTGTCCACCTCTCCCTCTGCACCATCTCACACTCTGCACCATCTCTCCCTCTGCCCACCTCACCCTCTGCCCATCTCACCCTCTGCACCACTCCTCCCTCTGCACCACCTCACCCTCTGCCATCTCACCTTCTGCCCACCTCACCCTCTCACCCTCTGCACCATCTCTCCCTCTGCCCACCTCACCCTCTGCCCACCTCGCCCTCTGCCCACCTCACCCTCTGCACCATCTCTCCCTCTGCCAACCTCTCCCTCTGCACCATCTCACCCTCTGCACCATCTCTCCCTCTGCCAACCTCTCCCTCTGCACCATCTCACCCTCTGCACCATCTCTCCCTCTGCCCACCTCACCCTCTGCCCATCTCACCCTCTGCCCACCTCTCCTTCTGCACCATCTCACCCTCTGCACACCTCTCCCTCTGCCCACCTCACCATCTGCCCACCTCTCCCTCTGCACCATCTCACCCTCTGCACCATCTCTCCCTCTGCCCACCTCACCCTCTGCCCATCTCACCCTCTGCACCACTCCTCCCTCTGCACCACCTCACCCTCTGCCCATCTCACCTTCTGCCCACCTCACCCTCTGCACCATCTCTCCCTCTGCCCACCTCACCCTCTGCCCACCTCGCCCTCTGCCCACCTCACCCTCTGCACCATTTCTCCCTCTGCCAACCTCTCCCTCTGCACCATCTCACCCTCTGCACCATCTCTCCCTCTGCCAACCTCTCCCTCTGCCCATCTCACCCTCTGCACCACCCCTCCCTCTGCACCACCTCACCCTCTGCCCATCTCACCTTCTGCCCACCTCACCCTCTCACCCTCTGCACCATCTCTCCCTCTGCCCACCTCACCCTCTGCCCATCTCACCTTCTGCCCACCTCACCCTCTCACCCTCTGCACCATCTCTCCCTCTGCCCACCTCGCCCTCTGCCCACCTCACCCTCTGCACCATCTCTCCCTCTGCCAACCTCACCCTCTGCCCATCTCACCCTCTGCACCATCTCACCCTCTGCCCACCTCGCCCTCTGCACCATCTCTCCCTCTGCCCATCTCTCCCTCTGCCCATCTCGCCCTCTGCCCATCTCACCCTCTGCACCACCTCGCCTCTGTACCATCTCTCCCTCTGCCCACCTCACCCTCTGCCCATGTCACCCTCTGCTCACCTCTCCCTCTGCACCATCTCACCCTCTGCACCATCTCTCCCTCTGCACCACCTCTCCCTCTGCCCACCTCTCCCTCTGCACCATCTCACCCTCTGCCCACCTCACCCTCTGTACCATCTCTCCCTCTGCCCACCTCTCCCTCTGCCCATCTCACCCTCTGCCCATCTCTCCCTCTGCCCACCTCGCCCTCTGCACCACCTCTCCCTCTGCCCACCTCTTCCTCTGCACCACCTCTCCCTCTGCACCACCTCTCCCTCTGCCCATCTCTCCCTCTGCCCACCTCGCCCTCTGCACCACCTCTCCCTCTGCACCATCTCACCCTCTGCCCACCTCACCCTCTGCACCACCTCACCCCCTTGCGCCATCTCTCCCTATCCTTCTGGCGCCTTCTCCCTCGCGTCTCCAAAGTCTCCTCAAAGGCACCTGATCTGAATAATCCCAGTCACTCTCATGAGGTCAAAGCAAAATACTGCGGATGCTGGAAATCGGAAATTTTAAATAAAACCAGAAAGTTGCTGCTGCTGTGGCGGGGAGGGGACTCCATAGTTTTGTCAATCTCTGCAGCTAGAGACCCAGAGTGGACCTGTCCAGTCCAATCTGATTCCTTCAGAGTTTATGAAGGTAGCCGATTTCACCTCGTGCGGGTGAAGAAATTGCAACCATTGAATGCCTGATACCTGTTTTATTTTTACCATCCAGTGAATTATTTCTGGTGTGTGTTTCCTGTGAATATGCAGTTGAACGGGAGAGAACGGAACAGTGCAAGTCAGTAAGAGTGTGTGTGTCTTTCTCTCTCTCTCTGCAAACCCTGCCTCTCACTCGCTGCCGATGATGCTTTACGTCAGCCTGGCAGCTGATTAGGAATTCTGCTCAACTTTCAAGGCCAAGAGCTGAGGATTGACAGTCCCCTGCTCCAATGGGCTGTCTGCCCGGCTTCCCAGTGACAGGCAGCGGGGCAGCCAATGCGAGCGTGGGGGTGGATGGGGAGCAGAGTGAGAGGAGGGGAGGAGGCACCAGGAGGACTATACTCACTTCTGATTGAGAGTTGGGGAGAAGATCCAGTGGAGAGACGTGGATGTGTGTGAAAAGAAGGGGGATTAAAGAACGGAGGTGGAGAAGGAGAGGTGGGGGGGAAAGAGGTGATTCAAACTCCCTCTGCACCTCGTCACAGCTCCACCACCCCTTAACTTCTTTGCTGCAATCTTTATTTTTTTTTTTGTGTGTGGCTTTGGTGGAATGGCAAATGGTGCAGAGGGTTCAGAGAACCAGCGTTTGAAGGAAACGGGATTTAAAGCGAGGAGAGGGGGAAATGAAACAGAACGATTCAGCTGCTGGGTGGAGAGGCTGCTGCTGTAACCTCGCAACTTCTGTTGCAATATGCAAACTGTCGCAATAGTGGGGATCATTGCAAACTACTGCCTCTCCGTTGGACTGAAGCTACGCTTGTTCTTATAGATCTGAAAAAGGAGAGAGAGAGAATGATACAGTTTCAGCCGGTCGTGCGGTGCAAAGAAGATTTTACAGACTGTGACGGGGATCGGGAAGCATCTGGCGGCTCTGTGCACCGTGCATTGTAAATATAACATCGAACAGGAGGCGAGAGAGACTGAGAGAGAATCACAGGATTGGCTTGTCTCTTCCCTGCACAAATCTTCCAAGGGGGAAGAGGGGCGATTGATCATAAATAAAGAAAATAAAGCAAAGTTACTTGCAACGGCGATGGACGCAGGGATGTGTCTCGGCTGAAGACTGAATATCTGCTTCCTCCGGAGTAAGAGAGAGAGAGAGAGGGAGAAAGAGAGGAAGGACTGGATTGTAAAAGACAGAGAGAGGGGGGAAGGTCTGGATTGCAAAAGACAAGAAGGACTGGATTGCAAAAGAGGTTTGGATTGTCAAAAGTCTGGATTGTCAAACAGAAGAAGGTCTGGATTGTAAAAGACAAGAAGGTCTGGATTTTAAAAGACAGACAGAAAGCAACGTCTGAATTGTCAAAGATAAGAAGGTCTGGATTGCAAAAGACAAGAAGGTCTGGATTTTAAAAGACAGACAGAGAGAGCAACGTCTGAATTGTCAAAGATAAGGAGAAGGTCTGGATTGCAAAAGACAAGAAGGACTGGATTGCAAAAGAGGTTTGGATTGTCAAAGGTCCGGATTGTCAAACAGAAGAGGGTCTGGATTGTAAAATATCTTCTGGGATTGTGAAAAGAGGTTTGGATTGTAAGAGGAGGTGTGTGTTGTGAATTCCTCCTCTGCAGTTGGGAAGTGGGTGCTGCTTGTCTCCCCCTGGCCGGCCTGCAATGATGGACCTGCGGGATTTGTACCTGTTTTTCGCGCTGGCCGCCTGCCTGACCCTGGACTCGGCTCTGGCCCAGGAGCTGGTGTACACCATCCAGGAGGAGCTGCCCGAGAACGTGCTGGTGGGCAGCATCCCCGAGGACCTGAGCCCCTCGCACCTGGCCAGCGGCGCGGGGGCCAACCTGATCTACCGGCTGGTGTCCAAGGCGGGCGAGGTGCCCCTGCTGCGGGTGTCGAGCAGCACCGGGGACATCTTCACCACCTCCAGCCGGGTGGACCGGGAGAGCCTGTGCTCGGGCACCTACACCGACAGCGAGTGCTTCTTCGAGATCGAGGTGGTGGTGCTGCCCAACGACCACTTCAGGCTGATCAAGGTCAAGATCTTCGTGCGGGACGTGAACGACAACGCGCCCATGTTCCCCTCGCCCGTCATCAACATCTCCATCCCGGAGAACACCCTGAGCAACAGCCGCTTCCCCATCCCCTCGGCCACCGACCCGGACACCGGCTCCAACGGGGTGCAGCACTACCAGCTGCTCAATGGCCAGGGCATCCTGGGCTTGGACATGGTGGAGACCCCCGAGGGCGAGAAGTGGCCCCAGCTGATCGTGCAGCAGAGCCTGGACCGCGAGCAGAAGGACACCTACGTGATGAAGATCAAGGTGCAGGATGGGGGCAGCCCGCAGAAATCCAGCACTGCTATCCTGCAGATCACCATCAGCGACGTGAACGACAACAAGCCGGTGTTCAGGGAGAGCCAGCTGGAGGCACACATCCCTGAGGATGCCCCCCTGGGCACCTCGGTCATCCAGCTGCATGCCACCGATGCCGACGTGGGCTCGAACGCTGAGATCCGCTACCTCTTCAGCCCCCAGACCCCTCCGGCCGTCCGCAGGCACTTTGCCCTCAACAGCACCCTAGGGCTCATCACCGTGCAGCGGTCCCTGGACCGGGAGGAGACGGCCATCCACAAAATGACCATCCTGGCCACCGACGGCAGCTCCAGTCCTGCCAGGGCTACGGTCATCATCAATGTTACCGATGTCAATGACAACCCGCCTGGCATCGACATTCGCTACATCATCAGCCCCATCAATGGCACCGTGTACCTGTCCGAGAAGGACCCCATCAACACCAAGATAGCACTGATCACCGTTTCCGACAAGGACACTGACGTGAATGGGAAAGTGGTCTGCTACATTGAGAAAGAAGTGCCCTTCCACCTGAAGGCAGTGTATGACAACCAATATCTACTGGAGACCTCTGCCTTCCTGGACTATGAGGGCACGAAAGAGTACAGCTTCAGGATTGTAGCCTCAGACTCGGGCAAGCCCAGTTTGAACCAAAGCGCTCTGGTGAAGGTGAAGTTGGAAGATGAGAACGACAACCCGCCGGTATTTAGCCAGCCCGTCATTGAGCTCTCGGTCCCGGAAAACAACCACCGCGGCCTCTACTTGACCACCATCAGCGCTACCGACGATGACAGCGGCAAGAATGCCGAGATTGTTTACCAGCTTGGGCCCAACGCGTCTTTCTTTGACTTGGATCGCAAGACTGGGGTGCTGACCGCTTCGAGAGTGTTCGACCGGGAGGAACAAGAACGTTACATTTTCACGGTGACTGCCAGGGACAGTGGCAACCCTCCGCTTCAGAGCCAAGCGGCAGTGATCGTCACGGTGCTGGACGAGAATGACAATAATCCAAAATTCACCCACAACCACTTCCAGTTTTTTGTGTCAGAGAATCTGCCAAAGTACAGCACTGTGGGAGTGATTACCGTCACCGATATGGATGCTGGGGAGAACGCGGAGGTGATGGCTTCTGTTGTTGGCGACAATGCTAATTTTATTTTAGATCCACTGAGTGGTGTAATAAGGTCCAATGTCTCCTTCGACAGGGAGCAGCAAAGCTCCTACACCTTTGAAGTCAAAGCTGTAGACAGGGGGAGACCTGCCCGCACCTCCATTGCCAAAGTCACAATCAATGTCATAGATGTCAATGATAACAGTCCAGTTGTAATCTACCCACCCTCAAACTCTTCATTCAAACTAGTACCTCTTTCTGCTATCCCTGGGTCAGTCGTGGCAGAAGTGTTTGCAGTGGATGTTGACACTGGGATGAATGCAGAGCTCAAATACACCATTGTTAGCGGGAATAGCAAGGGTTTGTTTCGAATTGACCCTGTGACGGGTAATATTACCTTGGAGGAGAAGCCAACTGTTACAGACCAGGGCTTGCATCGTTTGGTGGTCAACATCAGCGATTTAGGCTACCCTAAACCCTTGCATACCCTTGTTCTTGTCTACCTGTATGTAAATGACACTGTAAGCAATGCTAGTTACATTTACGAGTTAATACGGAGGACAATGGAGACTCCCCTAGATAAGAACATTGGAGATAGCACCCAGCCCTGGCAAAATGAGGACTACCTTACTATAATGATTGCCATAGTGGCGGGGGCTATGGTGGTTATTGTGGTCATCTTCGTTACTGTGTTGGTGAGGTGTCGCCAATCCTCGAGGTTCAAAGCGACACAAAGGAACAAGCAGGGCGCTGAATGGATGTCTCCCAATCAGGAGTGCAAGCAGAACAAAAAGAAGAAAAGGAAGAAAAGAAAGTCTCCAAAGAGTTCTCTTCTAAACTTTGTTACCATCGAGGAGTCCAAACCTGATGACCCTGCGCACGAACCCATCAATGGGACCATTACTCTTCCAGCTGAGTTGGAGGAGCAGACTATAGGGCGGTTTGACTGGGGCAGTACACCACCGACTACCTTTAAACCCAGCAGCCCAGACCTCGCGAGGCATTACAAATCTGGCTCTCCACAGCCCTCCTTTCATCTAAAGCCAGATACCCCCATTTCTGCGAAAAAGCATCACGTGATTCAGGAGCTCCCTCTGGACAACACCTTCGTTGGGGGTTGTGACACCCTGTCGAAGCGCTCTTCCACTAGTTCAGACCACTTCAGTGCCTCAGAGTGTAGCTCCCAAGGAGGCTTCAAGACAAAGGGCCCAATGCACACCAGACAGGTAACCAAAAGCTTTTATTGGTCATTCAGGCTGACAATTTGCAGCACAGGCAAATGCAAAGCACAGCAGTGGCAATCGCCTGCAGAAATCTATAGAAATGATTCTATTGCAGATTAAAATTTTATGTTCTGAAATAAATTAACACGAGCACCCAAGCAGTAGGGATGGTTAGAAAACCAACAAAGTTTATTATTTGCCCATGCCAACTAATTGTTTGCCTTGACCTCTTAGTTTCCCACTAATAAAGATTTAAGTGAAGCTAATTTCAAATTGTTTGGATCTGAAGAATTAGGGAAGAAACATGACCTGTAGATGGCAGTGGAGCACTTTCTGCTAATGAATGGCAAGATGCCAACTACAGTCTAGATAGTGGGGGAAGGTGCAAAGAAGGAAGGCTGTTGGTGACTGATGATTATACCGGAAAACACCAGATAGTTGATGGTTATTTGCCGATGAACATTCGTGCATCTGTAGCTTTTGTTTAGTGTTGACCTATGGAAGGTGTGCCTTATATTATTACCATACATACTCACCTAGCCAAACAATAACTAAGCACCTGAAGTGGGGTATTGCAGATAAATGCTTCTCAATTGGACAACCGCACCTGATTATTTTCCCAGTTATTCTTCCCCAGTAGAACAGTTGCATTTTTTGTGTAGCTAGACCTTTGGAAAACATTTGAAACTTAATGAATTATTTCATCTCTATATTGTAATATTTTCAGACTGTAAGCTTCTGGTGGATGATGAATGCAGTAGGGTAGAGTTCACTAGTATTTTGATTCGTCTGCAGTCTCAGATACACCTCCACAATAAGGAAAACTGTTGATTCCGTGTGCCTTTCTGGACATTATTTCGTCTATATCCGTGTGAAAGTAATCAAGATTGGAGAAAAGAATTAAAAATTGATTTTCAAAATTGATTGAAAATGCAATGATGTGCAATATATTCAAGGTCTGATTATAGTCCCAATATAATGCTATATTACCTTATATCAGTGATCATCTTTAAGCAGTAAATATTGATACGATTTGGCTCAGTCACACCGAATATCTTTATCTCCAGTCAAAACATTAATTTTGAATGTTCAGTTTCTGTTGTGAAGTGATAGACAAAGGTTGAGAGAAAATCGGTGATTTTGATTAAGCTCATGGAGTGAGAGTTTGCCTGTGCACCCAAACATAATGCTTATATATAATAGAACATAATATATATACATCATGGTTAATCCATGTTACTGTGCTCTCTCTGACAACATGGCCATGCAGCCATGGAATTCTACCTCAATATTATAGCGTTTACTATTTCCTCGGTGGAAATCTAGAGTGTGCTTTTCATAAAAGACAAATGCCCAGATTGCAAAGTGAAAGTCAGCGCAGTGATTGTTTTTTCCCCAGTTATGTCAGAGAGGTCAAGCATTCCAGTTATTTGACCTGCAACAAAATATTTCTGAATCATTCGCACAGGTTTCTGCAGCATTTTAACAAAAAAGGAAAACGTGGGTAGTTTTAAAAAACGTAATAGAAACGGCTAATTTTGTCAGCAAAAGCAATCGATTTGCAACGTGCTTGGGTTTGGAAAACATTTTACTGTCTGCATAAAATTGCCACTTATCCCCGCACGACTCCCCGTGACCACTCTGTTGGGTCGGCACATTGTTGCCTGCTCACTGACAAATATTGAGTGGTGACTGTTATTTTGACATAAGAAGCATGTTAATCTCCCAATTATAAATGCAAATGATATATTCATGTAAGCATGCTCTATAAAATGAAGGTTTTGCCTTGAAGAAATTATGCACAATTGTAGATGACGCAGAGCGCAACTTTGCAATTACAGCAGAAAGTCAAGTTCTTAAATAGACTGTACATTGATATCAAAGTAAATTGGAAGCTTGGGGCATGCACTTAGTGTCCTTAAACTGTACATTTTTAAGTATCATTGACCGATATAACTATATGCAAAGACTGCTAATGCAGGCAGTGGTATCACACTCCTCAGAGTTTTGTTGTAGTGTTTTAAATGGAAAGAAAGTAAAATTTAGTTACAATGGAGAGAATCATAATCAGCTATAAGACTGCCTTAAACTTGCCACGAATGTTAATACAACTATCATTATCTACATCGGACATTTCGAGGGAGGACAAAATGCCTGTATGATATTATAGCCAAGACTGTTTCAAATTTTTTTTGAGGCTAGTGATTTTATTAGTGGCACCGTCCAAGTCCGGATTTTTTTGAATTCCTGTAATTTCTTAAAAGTTATGCACCAGAACTAACTCAGTGCAATTTGCATTCCATTTTTTGGGAGGATTATGCAGTCTGCTTCGTAAGATTCAAAGGTTTTTTCTTTGCACTTGCAATGATCAAGTTATCCAACAGCACAAATTAAACATTTTATCAATGTAGACTCTTTTAAAAGAAAAACAGAATTATTCGGTCACTTGATCCAAGTAACTTTGAAATGGTAGATTGGTCTGTCACTCTTGCAAAAAGCCACTTAGTTCATTTCCTTAGCTGCTGGATACTCTCAGGTGAGTGTTTAAAATGTGACAGGTCTGCATTTTAAAGGCTGGACTTTGTGAATGTGACAGGTAAAGGTGTAGAACGGGCAAAAAAAAGCAGCATAGGTTAGTGCCATAAACTGAGGAAACTAAACAAGAACCAACTTTAAGGAGTGCATTCCACAGTCGCAGACTGAGATTTTTTTGTTAGAATTACCCATACGAGCAGCTCTCTGCGTGGCCGACAAAATTGTAAACTGGGTTAGATTATTGAAAGCCAGTGGTCTACACCATTTTAAGAGGCGCGTACAAAGTATATTCTTTTAAATACGTAGCCTAATCAATTTAACGTAGGCTTAAATGGGAAATTACGTCTGCTTCCACTACATGAGGGAATGGGGGCACAGATTCCGCTTTCAAATCCTTAATCCGCGTAGAATGAACAATGAATCGGACTCACATTCATTTCATCAGCTAATACAACATTTTTCAAATATCTTCGGACACCAAATTAACAAAATGAAGTGAGAGAGAGAATGAGAGACGGTGGTGGTTGCAATCGGCCAGGAAGCGGTGAGAATATTTAAGCAGAAGCAACAGGATGGGCGGAATGAACCTTTTGCAATTCCGTGCTCGCCAGTTGGCACTATTGGTCCAAGGACGTTTTAAGTATTCTCACCAGAAACGCCTTCAATCATTCTTTCTCGGTCAGGAAGCTACATTAACGTGCCACTTGTAAGGGTGCCGTTTTGTGACATAAACCTTCCTTCCAATTTTCATTACATTCTCACCCTAGCAAAGCTAACCTTGAGTTAAATTGAGCGCATAAAACAGGACAGTGAATGTTTGGGCAGGGCCAGGTTTGAATCCCTGCTTCTTTTAATTGTAAATTAAGGTGAAAAGCCAAATTCAGGTTAGGGTTGTTTTTTTTTATGAAATGACAAATTTTTTCCAAGTGATCTATAATTAGAGTAATATTGGGCTCTATTCTTTTGCAGAATTCCGCACAGTATTCCCAAAAGTATGAGATGGAAACTTATTATGGTTAAAACTGAGCAAAAGTCAGTTCTCAAAGGGGTTAAGATGGCTCTCACCCGAAATTCATCTTGAAATTGACCAAGTGCACATTTAAGTTGTCGGAGAAATTCATGACCAGTATGTTGAAGAGATATCTGTAAACATAGTGCTCATTCCTTGGCTTCTTCTGTGATTGGAATGCTGCCTCTCTAAACAGGGATTTATCCAGCGTATGTGATAAAGGGAGCAGCTGCTCACGTTTAAGATTATGGGACACAGTTAATTGGGATATCTCTTTATAGGGGACGTCCTTGTGACAATGAATTGATGCCTGCTGTGTTTAAATCTACCAGTGGTCTTTTGTCAGGAAAAAGTGATGTGGGAACTGAAATTATTTCACCCTTCTGCCTGGATGTTTCTCTTGAAACTGCAGCACCTTCAGCATCATTACAGAACTGCATCAATATTGCTAAGACTTTAGAGAATGCAGTAAAATGCTCTATTGAACAGTCAAAATGTGCATTTACCTTATGCAGTTGGATATGTTCTTACGTATGTTGGTGTGATATTACCCAATGGGTTTGCGAAATATTTTTTATTTCTAAATGCAGCTTTTGCTAAAAAAAAATTCTGGTTGGAGTGTTCAACTGTTGTTACTGTAAAAATAAGGCTAAGAAAAGAGCAGATGCCCTTCTTTTAAAAGCTGCTCCTCGCCGAGCAAGGGAGTTCCCCCGAATCGTATTAATCAGGGATTCTGTCCGTAGCAGACCCAGAAGATTGGGCGGGGGGCTAGAGCAGATGCCCTTCTTTTAAAAGCTGCTCCTCGCCGAGCAAGGGAGTTCCCCCGAATCGTATTAATCAGGGATTCTGTCCGTAGCAGACCCAGAAGATTGGGCGGGGGGCGAAGAGTTGAAAGGATTAATGAAGCTCAGCAGAAGCATAAGGAGGAGATCTTAGCAGCTTCACCTCAGCCCTGCTCGAGCAGGGGAGAGCTGAAACCGGCTACCGATCCTGGCTCTTGGGTACTTTGAGCCAGCTTTTCTCTCTTAAGCTCTGGCACACTGAGTGGCTGGAGAAGGTTTTGCAGAAGTGCTTATCAGTAACCAGGCACCGCACATTTTCACAGCATCTGAAAGCACTAATCATTTGGGACTTGCTGTGAAGGGTCAGATAGTCATGTCAGTGTTGGTAAGGACAAACCTATAAATATTATTATACAGTATTCACAGACATTGGCTTGAATCACAATGTATATTTAAATATATCCAATTATGATACACTTGTATTTATTTTATTGCTGTTTTTACTATTATATTTAAAATTGTATGCACATATTGTGATTGCAGATTTCTGTACTAAATAAAGTATAGCCTGATTATTAAATTTATTTTATACTATTGTTTAATTTATCTTTTTGTGTAAGCTGTGATTCGTTTCTGTTTATTAATTTATGTTTGTTATTTGAGCTTATATTTTTTTCTGTTCTGTTTTAAATATTTGGTTATCAGAGACGTTAATTTATTTTTCTACTTTTCACACAGCGCACGTACTGGTCAATCTTAACGTAATTGCTCAGGCGCCGTAAGCAAGTATTGCGTTTGGTTCCTGCTAGGGGTCCTTCATTCGCTCTTGTCAATTAGGAAGCTCAGGAATGTTACATTCTCTGTTACATTCAGCGCAGTGGCACTTGATCACTGTAAGGTCTGGTCAGTTCAGTAAATCAGTGACACTTATCATTCCTTTTTTTTTTACATTTAATAAATAAACAAAGAAAAATTTGACCAGCTTGTGGGGCTGCGCGCTTTTGTACCCTGTTGTCAGTTCAAGCATCAGAGCCAACTGCTTTTGAAGGAGTTGTACAAACACAATGGAAATTAAATTCATTTGGGATCATTGGGATCTAATTTTATGGAACTGCATCTGTCAAGCCAATGACATGAGGGAATTGCTGAACATTAGTAATAAAACTTAATGGGTAGGGAGTGTAGCGGATATTCACAGAATAGTAAAGAAAGATGGAGCACATTGGTCTGCTGAGGACCGCATACAATTTTTTCTCCATTTTCATTGCTGCTCATAAAATTAGCAAATTAGAAATGATTTTAACCACATCTGCAGTGTTGCCGCCCCCACCAAAGCGCAGAATTCAGAGCTGCCGAACCGTCGTCCTTATACAGAGTGTTCAATCCGAGCATGTCACTTAAGCTCGTTGAATGACACAGCGCAGAAGGCTATTTGGCCCATTGCGTCTGTGCTGGCTCTTTGGTAAGAGTATCGAGTTAATCTGAGACCCCTTCTGCACCAAACCAACATTGCTCCCAGTGATCTAATCATGTGCTAATTGGAGTATGCTTAGTGCTTACAATATTGGATGAGTAACCCCAGAGGTTGTTCAATTCAAATTTACTTGCAGACAGCTGGAGACTTCAGGGCCGATCATTTGCATGTCCGATATTAGTGCAAACTCCATAGTTTTACTGTGGTTTTGCTACCCTTGGTTAGATTGAGTTATTGAAGGAACTGGGATTTACAATATGCAAACTTCCCATTTTTGATTGCCGTTCCTAAGGATGATCCTGGTTTGAACATAATATTGGCAAAGTAATTTTTCATTTTTAAGAACTGGCTCATTTAAAAACTGTTACAGCCGGATAAAACAAAAATCATAAAAACAGACGGAAAATAAAATACCTAAATATTTGCCAAAGCATGCAGGAGTTGCCGGTCATAATTGTTCTGAAAATATACATCTGTGCAGTCAATAGGCTTATTTAGTATATTACCGCAAAATCAAATCTAGTTGTGCCTGCTTGGGGAGAGCAAGGATAATGGAATGGGAAGGGGGACGCAGAAAGGAGGGAGGTGAGTGTGATCGTATTCTTTGGAGTTCATCTAGATGTGGCAGAGATCTGGAGATACTCTTCCTTCAGGCTCGGGATGAATATTCAGGCCTGTCCATCTCAAGGCAGCACTCGAGAGGTGCCCTATTGCTGATGTCAGGCCCTTCATTCGCACATCCAACAGAGTCAGAATTCTTTACAGCACTGACAACTTGCATTGAACAGAGATAAAAAGGACCAAGTTGCTTCACGAGCACACGATCCATCAACATTTGACAATGGCCCTCCTAATGAGATCTTAGAACGCCTGTTAGCTTGTTCAAAGTAATGGTTTTATTAAGGAGCATCTTAAAGGAGGCGAAGCTAAAGGAGGTCGAGAGGCTTAGGAAGGGAATTCCAGAGCTTAGGTCCTCCTCGGCAGCTGAACCTCCCCATCAGTTCATTACAGATAAGATATTTCTGACCCTTGGCGATCCTACCTTCAATGAGCTATCATTTTGCAATTCATCTGCCTCAATGGTTTAAAGAGACAATCATGTTTATCCGCTTCACTGGTCCAAAATAGGAACAACTAAGGTATACATTTCTTTGGGTAAACCAAAAACTGAAAGAGATACTTGATCTGTGACTAAGTGGTTCCATCAGAACTCTATGGACAGCATACAGTGTTGTCATAGTTAAAAATAGATCAGTATCTCATTACAATGTGAGCTTCTATTGTCTAGTCCACTGTCTGAATCATTCCAAATATTTCTATTAACCGGACGATAGAAAATTAAACATATTTTCATTAACACATTGATCAGAAATTGTTTCATTCTGATTTTTATTTTACAACAGCCGGTTGGTGTAAGGGCGTGCAATAATGTGGGTTCGTGTCTCCTCTTGTGGGTTTTGTTTGACTGTTATGTTGAAAGCACAGCAGAGCAAAAAGACCCACGCTATCCCCTCTGAGGGGACATCTGGGAATATGTGAGGAGACCGAGGCATAGCTGGCCCTGTTTGTAAAGGTCCATTTTGGCTATTGGAAAATGGTGAAAGCGGGCAGTGATGGTGATGATCTAGAAAATGATAGCACAGTAAAGTGGGTCTCATCACCTTGTTCTGTGATGCCTGCTAACTTTTGTCTGCCCTGCAGTACAATTGTGATCAGTAGGGTGAGCTCGTTTGAGTTTAATTACCTCGCAGCCCAGCAGCTCCTGTCCCTCTCCTGTGAAGAACAACAGGAACACAGGTTCGGACCAGACGTGTGACCCAGTGGGCAGTTGATGGGAGTTTTGTAATCATACGGGCAGCGAGAGCTTATCACACCTCTTAAGCAAACACCTCCTCCTCAGTCATTAGCTTGACTTTAAGCTTGAGTGTCTCTCACTAGTCGGTTTGAGGTCCCTTTTATTCACCAACCAGCGCAAGCAATATGTCACACTCTGCCCTCCTTTTTAAGTCCAGGAATTTGTAACACTGCTTCAGTTCACTTGACTGGTTCCAGACGCACATGTAGCCCTGACAGAATTACCATTTGGATGTCTCTGATATCCCGTTTGTGTGACAGCTGCTGCTTCCATTTATTGCCAAATTCTCAACTGTGTTGCATTGAAAGACAGTGTCGACCATGTGTCGTAAATTGAATGCATGGTGGAAAACCGCGTGCAGTGAATCAAAAATGCCTGCTGTAAATGGTGTGCCCTTAATTAACATGCATGGTGTAAACTACATGTAGTGAATTAAAATACACAGTGGAAAACCATGTGCAATGAATTAAAATGCATCATGTAAACTGCGTGCGGTGAATCAAGTGCAATGTAAATCATATGTATTGAATTAAAAGACACAATGTAAATCATGTGTAGTGAATTTAGTTAAAGGACAACACCACCGACAGCAGCTTGCATTTCTGTGATGCCTTCAGCGCAGTAAAACGTTCAGGGACACTTCATGGGAGTATTGTCTGTCAGAATTTGACGCCAGGGGTGAGATGTCTCCCCCCCCCCCCCACCCCGTGCCGTGTTTTGGCGGCGGGGGTGGATCGGCATTGGCCTGTGGCGGGATCCTTCGACCCCGTCAATGTCCACGGCCTTTGGCGTTGCTCGTCGCCTGCGGTGCTGGAGAACCAGCCACAGGGGAGCGGGGCGGGAGGGGGGGTCGCTAGGGACAGGATCGGTGTATCCTGCCAGTCAAAAGGGACGGGCATTTCACCCCCAGGTCACGCAAGGAGTCAATTGAGGCAAGTGACCTAAAGCTTGGCCAAAGTGCTCGGTTTTGTGAGAAAACTCTGATCTTATGTAGTTACCGCCAGAAATCTTTATCGCCAATGGAGTAAGTGTAATCATTGTTGCAATGTAGCAAACAGATTACACTCCGCAAACTCCCACAAACATCAATGTAATAATGACCAGATATTTTTTTTGTGATGCTGAATTCAGGGACAAATATTGGTCAGGCTAGTAGGGATTAACCCCCCCTCCCCCCCACCGCCCCACAATTCCCCACCCCCTGCTTTCTTCTAAATTGTGCCATGGCATATTTTACATCCTCTCAAAACAGGCAGTTGTGGCCCCAACTTAACAGGTCATCCAAAAGACAGCACCTTTAACAGTGCCATGTCCCTTTGACCAATGCACTGGTGGTCAGTCATGGTTAAGGAGCACCTTGAGGGAGGAGACAGAGGCAGAGAGGTTTAGGGAGGAAATTCCAGAGCTCAGCACCAAGACAGCGATATGCAGAGATTTGCCAGGGAACAAAGCATAGTCCAGAATTGAAGGGCCGCAGATATGTGTGAGGGTTGCAGAGCTGGAGGAGGACATGATGATGGAGTGAAGTGAGGACTATCGACTGTTTTGAACATATGCAGAAGAATTTCAAAATTGGTAGCCAATATAGGTCAGCAAGCTCGGCAGTGATTGAAGGATGGGACTTGGCCCGGATCAGGACTTAGTCTTCAGGGCTTTAGATGGTCAGAGGTGTGAGGTTGGCCAAGAGGGCATTGGGGTAAGCGAGCCTTGAGGTAATACAAGAGTAATAAATCATATGAACCATTGTATCATGAATTAAAGACAATATTAATTACATTCCTGCCAGTAACTTAAAGAACACAGTGCATCCATTAAATAACCTTGGATGGAAGTAGGGGAATTTGCTGCACTAGAGAGGTTTCAGTTACACACTGTGATGCAGAAACAAGCATTATTATAATAACAAAGTTACTCACAGGTTTATTACGAGGATTAATATGATAATAAAGTTACTCACAGGTTTATTACAGTAATCTTTACCTTTCATTGCAAAACCGGACATGAGGATAGATTTCTCCAGAGTAACTCTCAATCAGCAGTTCCTTTGTTTTTTAAATTATTTCACCACTCACTTCAATCCAAGTTGTGGCACAAGAGCAGGGGCACCCCCATTGGACTCACCTCCTTGTAAAACATTTAACGTTGAAATGCATTTCGCTCTTTTTCCTCATCTTTTTTCTTTACTAGTTTAACCATGATTCATTCAATTTCCCTCATGTTTATCCAGTTTTTTTTTGTAGGAAGACTGGCAATTATCCAGTGTCTTTCATGACTTGAAGACATTTCAAAGTAGTTTACAGCCAATGAAGTACTTTATCGAGTGTAGTCACTGTTGTAAAGTTGGACACATAGCCACAAATAGCAATATGACCATGGCTAGTTTTTAGTGATGACGGTTGAGATGAATATGGACCAGGACACATGGAGAACTCCTCTGTTCCCCTTCAAGTAGCGCTATGGGATCTTTTACATCCACTGTAAGGCCTCAGTTTAATGCCTCATCTGAAAGATAGCTGCTCTGAAAGTGAAACGCTCCCTGGGTACCGCACTAATGTGTCACCCTGTATTTAATGATCAATGACTGTGGAGTGGGGATTTGGTAGCCAAGATCTGACTCCTGAGAATATACCAACTGAGCCACAGTTGACACATGCTGTTCAAATTTATAGAGCCATACTTTTAGATTGGTTGTGTTCCTACAATATGACAGCAACTACACGTTACTTCATTTGCTGTGCATTGTTTTGGCGCATCCTGATATCAAGAAAGTTGCCATATAAATGCAAGTTCTTTCATCCTCTCTTCCGAACTTCCTGGATTCCACCATTGGGCAAACATTGGCTCCGATTGTTTCCTAAAATGATGGCTACACTTCAGGTGGAGTGTTGGCCTTTATTGGTAGCGGGATTGAGTTCCGGAGTCGGGAGGTCATGTTGCAGCTGTACAGAACTCTGGTACGGCCGCATTTGGAGTATTGCGTACAGTTCTGGTCACCGCATTATAGGAAGGACGTGGAGGCTTTGGAGCGGGTGCAGAGGAGATTTACCAGGATGTTGCCTGGTATGGAGGGAAAATCTTATGAGGAAAGGCTGATGGACTTGAGGTTGTTTTCGTTGGAGAGAAGAAGGTTAAGAGGAGACTTAATAGAGGCATACAAAATGATCAGGGGGTTGGATAGGGTGGACAGTGAGAGCCTTCTCCCGCGGATGGAAATGGCTGGCACGAGGGGACATAACTTTAAACTGAGGGGTAATAGATATAGGACAGAGGTCAGAGGTAGGTTCTTTACGCAAAGAGTAGTGAGGCCGTGGAATGCCCTACCTGCTACAGTAGTGAACTCGCCAACATTGAGGGCATTTAAAAGTTTATTGGATAAACATATGGATGATAATGGCATAGTGTAGGTTAGATGGCTTTTGTTTCGGTGCAACATCGTGGGCCGAAGGGCCTGTACTGCGCTGTATTGTTCTATGTTCTATGTACTTTGAGGGCTGTCAAACTCTTTGAGATATCCTGAGGCTGTGAAGGACTATGTAAATGCAAGGCTTTCTTTCTTTAATATGGATGGAAACACTGGTTGGTGGAGTTACCTTTCTGCCCATTCGTGCTCTCAAAACTGGAGATGCAATCAGATCAATATTTACTTAATTCAAACTAATAGTACCAGCACTACAGGAGTTATTTGGGCACTGCACTCACAAACCAATTGTCCACTCATGTGAGCTCATCCTCAGTGCTAAAGAGTTGAACTGTATAGTGCTGGCCATTTGTCTATTATTGAGAAGTTAAGGTGAAGGACTAAAGATGCATGACACAATGAAAAGAGAGGTAAAGTAGTGATTAAGTAACAGTTTTAAAAGCCTATTGATTGAAAGCAAAAGTGGAGGCTGGGGGCAGCAGAGAAATTTCAGAGTTCTGATGTCCTGGGAAAGAAGTTGGGAGTAGAAGACAAAGATAGGACTACTGGATCAGCCTTCAGATCATTCCAGGAAGAATGCAGATAATAGGAGGAGAACAAGGGAAGACTTTGGAAGGAGCAGGGGGAAAATATCAGCGCTGTGTGGATTAAACACGGACCAAAACAAAGTGCAATGGGTAGCAAGATTGTAAGTGAAAGAGGACTCACCTTCCTGAGTGAGGACCAAGATTGATTGTCAGTAGTTGCATGCAATGTCCAGTGGTTGTGCTGCATTTCATAAGTAAGCCTCACTACTATCACAGAAATCAAACTTTCATCCTATCATTTATGGTTATGTTGGAGACACGACTAAGAGAGCAGGGAGTAGATTGCACCTTGACTAATTGTAACAGCTGCTGCACTGCCTCTTCTAAATAGGAGATGATGCCTGTGCTATTGGACTCAATTCTAGACTCTCATTCAACTCCAAGTTAAAATGCAACACCAATGTTCATCGCACCTTAGCTATCCCCAATCTGCAGATGTTATCAAAACTGCTGAATGGAGCGCCAGAACACAGTGAGAGTGCTCCATCTCAGGTATAAAAGATAGACTGGGATGATCCAATCATGGAAGTGTGGAGAAATGTACTGTCTAAAAGGGGAGTAGCCTAGACATGAATGGGTAGGCAGCGCGAGGAGAGAAACGTTTGCAATTAATGAAAAACAATGAAAAGCAGGCTGATCAGAAGCAATTTGGCACCAGAGCAACATGGACAAAGCACATTTCCAATCTGTCTCAATCATCGTGTAGCAGCAATAAACAAAATGGATGAAATAACTTACAGACATCAGGCTAATTCCATACAGTTCACTCACCTGATTACACATCAGGTATTATGTTGATGACCAGAACGTATAACAGTCAATCCACAGTGCTGATCCCGAGTATCAAAAGATTGAGTCACAGGCAGAGACTGGATAACCTGGAGTTCTTTGGATTTGAAAGAAAGCAGCTGCAAGTGGACCTTTGTTGAATAATGTAAGATATGAAAGACAGAGGTTGAATGCTATGTCAATTTACAGTAGGGTACCAGAACCCCAGAACAACTAAGGTCGAGAGTAAAATTGGTTGAAGGACAATTTAAGATGGATAAGCAAGGGAGTGGGGGGGGTGAAAGGTCACTGGGGGTAGGCAGGAATGTAGAGTTGAGGTCACAATCAGATCAGCCATGATCTTATTGAATGGTCGAGCTGGCCCAAGAAACTAAGTCGCCCACTGCTGCCCCTAATTTGCGTGGATTTCAGGAAAGGTTTCTTCTACACAAAAATGGCCAATATTTGGACCGTTCTCCTGGGTAGCACAATCAGATGATTTGAAGTCAACTCTTCAAAGAACAAGAACAAAGAACAAAGAAATGTACAGCACAGGAACAGGCCCTTCGGCCCTCCAAGCCTGTGCCGACCATGCTGCCCGACTAAACTACAATCTTCTACACTTCCTGGGCCCGTATCCCTCTATTCCCATCCAATTCATGTATTTGTCAAGATGCCCCTTAAATGACCCTATCGTCCCTGCTTCCACTACCTCCTCCGGTAGCGAGTTCCAGGCACCCACTACCCTCTGCGTAAAAAACTTGCCTCGTACATCTACTCCAAACCTTGCCCCTCGCACCTTAAACCTATGCCCCCTAGTAATTGACCCCTCTACCCCGGGGAAAAGCCTCTGACTATCCACTCTGTCTATGCCCCTCATAATTTTGTAGACCTCTATCAGGTCGCCCCTCAACCTCCTTCGTTCCAGTGAGAACAAACCGAGTTTATTCAACCGCTCCTCATAGCTAATGCCCTCCATACCAGGCAACATTCTGGTAAATCTCTTCTGCACCCTCTCTAAAGCCTCCACATCCTTCTGGCAGTGTGGCGACCAGAATTGAACACTATACTCCAAGTGTGGCCTAACTAAGGTTCTATACAGCTGCAACATGACTTGCCAATTCTTATACTCAATGCCCCGGCCAATGAAGGCAAGCATGCCGTATGCCTTCTTGACTACCTTCTCCACCTTTGTTGCCCCTTTCAGTGACCTGTGGACCTGTACTCCTAGATCTCTCTGACTTTCAATACTCTTGAGGGTTCTACCATTCACTGTATATTCCCTACCTGCATTAGACCTTCCAAAATGCATTACCTCACATTTGTCTGGATTAAACTCCATCTGCCATCTCTCTGCCCAAGTCTCCAAACAATCTAAATTGTGCTGTATCCTCTGACAGTCCTCATCGCTATCTGCAATTCCACCAACCTTTGTGTCGTCTGCAAACTTACTAATCAGACCAGTTACATTTTCCTCCAAATCATTTATATATACTACAAACAGCAAAGGTCGCAGCACTGATCCGTGTGGAACACCACAGGTCACAGCCCTCCAATTAGAAAAGCATCCTTCCATTGCTACTCTCTGCCTTCTATGACCGAGCCAGTTCTGTATCCACCTTGCCAGCTCACCCCTGATCCCGTGTGACTTCACCTTTTGTACTAGTCTACCATGAGGGTCCTTGTCAAAGGCCTGACTGAAGTCCATATAGACAACATCCACTGCCCTACCTGCATCAATCATCTCAGTGACCTCCTCGAAAAACTCTTATCAAGTTAGTGAGACACGACCGCCCCTTCACAAAACCATGCTGCCTCTCACTAATACGTCCATTTGCTTCCAAATGGGAGTAGATCCTGTCTCGAAGAATTCTCTCCAGTAATTTCCCTACTACTGAAGTAAGGTTCACCGGCCTGTAGTTCCCTGGATTATCCTTGCTACCCTTCTTAAACAGAGGAACAACATTGGCTATTCTCCAGTCCTCCGGGACATCCCCTTAAAACAGTGAGGATCCAAAGATTTCTGTCAAAGCCTCAGCAATTTCCTCTCCAGCCTCCTTCAGTATTCTGGGGTAGATCCCATTAGGCCCTGGGGACTTATCTACCGTAAAATTTTTCAGACACCCAATACCTCGTCTTTTTGGATCTCAATGTGACCCAGGCTATCTACACACCCTTCTCCAGACTCAACATCTACCAATTTCTTTTTGGTGAATACTGATGCAAAGTATTCATTTAGTACCTCGCCCATTTCCTCTGGCTCCACACATAGATTCCCTTGTCTATCCTTCAGTGGGCCAATCCTTTCCCTGGCTACCCTCTTGCTTTTTATGTACGTGTAAAAAGCCTTGGGATTTTCCTTAACCCTATTTGCCAATGACTTTTCGTGACCCCTTCTAGCCCTCCTGACTCCTTGCTTTATTTAAAATGGAGAATGATGGTGGGGGAGGGACCAAGATTAAAAATACAAATCTGGGTGGATAAACTAAGATGGGCTCAGCTAATTCCCTTGTGTGAAGTCCTGTTAACAGATGGACCAAAACTCTGATGATTTATGTGCCCTCCACATGCGATGAACAGTCTCTAACTTTGTAGCATGTACTTTGCTTCCGTGCAAAATTACCCTATGAACCAAGGGTTTTGAAGTAAATTTTATGTTTAAGCAATCTGTATAAGAAGTTTGTGTTCAGTTTATTCCCGAATGCTTGCTGTTAATCAGTAATACTGAACAGGGCAATGAAATTGCAATTTGGTCATTTTTTAATCCATCAACGTATCTCAGTCAGTGTGTTATTTGGTAGAAACTGATCAATCCATTGTCACTCTGTTTTTATGATATAATCATTTGTTAACACAAGTACAGTCCTTGTGCGTGTGCATTTAGGCAGTTCCCAGTTAAAGGAATACACCAGGAAACAAGGTTCAAAATATTTAATCTGAATTGCAGGATGCAAAGTAAAATAAATGAGACAAGTCTCCAATCGACAATAGATGCGCAGAGTTTGATACTGAACAGTCAACGCCCAAATTCCACTGAGTTGGTAGATAAATGCACATTTGCATTCCACAGCAAAACCCGTTTGTGGGCAAGCACTTAAGGAGTGAGTGAAATCTTGAATTGTATTGTATTGTATTGGTTTATTATCACGTGTTCCGAGGTACAGTGAAAAGTATTGTTCTGTGTGCAGCTCAAACAGATCATTCTGTACATGAAAAGAAAATACATAATAGGGCAAACATAAAATACACAAGGTAAATACATAGACACAGGCATCTGGTGAAGCATACAGGAGTGTAGTACTACTCAGTAGAGAAGATGTGTGAAGAGATCATATTGGTCCATAAGGCCATCAGTCCATAAGAGGGTCGTTTAGGAGTCTGGTAACAGCAGGGAAGAAGCTGTTTTTGAATCTGTTAGTGCGTGTTCTCAGACTTTTGTATCTCCTGCCCGATGGAAGAAGTTGGAAGTGTAAGTCGGGCGGGTGGGGTCTTTGATTGTGCTACCTGCTTTCCCCAGGCAGCGGGAGGTGGTGGAGTCAATGGATTGGAACCATTCTGTTTTACTCCTGAACTAAACTACCTACAACCCAAACATCAACTCTCTCACGAGTAAACTTACACACAAACATTTGTCAGTGGAGATAGGAGTAGTGCTCTGTGGAAAAACAAGAAAGGAAGTTATTGGGCACAATTTAACGGGAAAGAAACAGAGTCCTGTTTTGGGTGTGTTTAGCAAGTGTTTCTCCATGCCTGCACCACTGAAAATGACCCCACTATCAAACGGGACCTTTGTTTTGGCCTCGATAAGGAATGCCCACCGAGGCCGTGCTCACCTTACTCCATTTTTAAATGCAGCCGTGATCTCTGAACTCCCCACCGTGGCCTCTGAACCACCTCCCACAAACCCCCAACATACCCGCTAGCGAGTCCTCGAGCCACCCCCCGCCTCACTCCATGTCACAAGGGCAGGGCTCCCCCTGATCGCTGGCATGGGCAACTTGGTACCTGAGCACCTTGGCACTACCAGCCTGACGTCCTGGCTATGTCCCTGGCAGTTTGAGGGTGGCACTGCAAGGGAACCTTGGTGGCAGTGCCAGGCTGGCAGTGCCAATGTGCCCGGGTGGCAGCTGGAGTGTCAGGGTACCACCCTACCCAGAGCCTGACCACCCGAGGGCTGCTGATTGCCTGCGCCCCCCCCCCCCGCGTCCCCCCCTCCCACAGGTGGGGGACCTTTGTGTGAAGCAGAGCTAAAGAGCGCCATGGCAAGTTCTCCCAGGCACGGGCGTTCGTCCTTGGGTCTCAGGAGCATCGGGCGCCGACACATTTAAGTGAAGCCAACTACTCCCTTAAATATATAAATCTGGGGCGAAATTCTCCTACCCGCCCCGCCACATTTCTGCGCCGACCGGCCGGCGGGAGTCTCCGTAACACCGGCCAGTCAATGGGGTTTCCCATTGTGGGGCACCCCCACGCCATCGGGAAACCCCCGGGCGCCGGAAGAACGGAGACTCCCGCCGGCGGAGAATGACGCCCCTGGATCTCACTCAATGAGGGCGATCTCTCGATAGCGACATCTGGCGATGTCTACCATTCCGCGAGATTTTACCGTTACCGAGTCGGGTGCGATGAAGCCGTTCGATCACGCCTACTGTTTGACTTACAAAACAGATGCATTCGGCAACGATTTAATACTGCTCTTATACTTAACGCAACCTGGTAATTTCAAGTTCTGTCTTTGAGTCAGCCCTGGTTTTGGCTCCAGTGCTGAGTAAGCGCTTATATGAAGGTGCTAACCAAACAACCGCTTCTTCCAAATAGAAAGGGACTAGAATGTTTTCTTGGCTTGTGTAGCACACAGCTAACAAGCTTATTCTGTACCAGGTCCATGGCCTCACCCTTCCCTATCTCGCTAACCTCCTCCAGCCCTACAAACCTGCGGGAATCCTCCAATCCTTTGATTTGGACCTTTTTGACCCTCACTCACCTCCTTCATCCACCCATTGATGATCGTGCTCAAGCACTGGAATCCTCTCCCTGAGCCCTTGGCTTTGCCTCTCCCTCTCCAAGATACCCCTTATAACCCACCTGTCTTAAAATTACTGTAAGTGCCTTGGTGTCAAATTATGTCTGAACTATGCTCCTGTAAAGTATGCTTTGGATATTTTAAAGTTACTAGATAAATGCAAGCTGTTGTTTGCAAAAATCTTTAATCATGTAATGTATCCACTTTTCATCTGAATTTTTACTTGCTGCCTTCACAGTAACAATTCAGATGGCAATTAATTTTGAGCAGACATTCGCTGTCCCCTTAATTCTGCTGTACAACAAACAAAGAACAAAGAAATGTACAGCACAGGAACAGGCCCTTCGGCCCTCCAAGCCCGTGCCGACCATGCTGCCCCACTAAACTACAATCTTCTACACTTCCAGGGTCCGTATCCTTCTATTCCCATCCTATTCATATATTTGTCAAGATGCCCCTTAAATGCCACTATCGTTCCTGCTTCCACCACCTCCTCCGGTAGCGAGTTCCAGGCACCCACTACCCTCTGCGTAAAAAACTTGCCTCGTACATCTCCTCTAAACCTTGCCGCTCGCACCTTAAACCTATGCCCCCTAGTAATTGACCCCTCTACCCTGGGGAAAAGCCTCTGACTATCCACTCTGTCTATGCCCCTCATAATTTTGTAGACCTCTATCAGGTCTCCCCTCAACCTCCTTCGTTCCAATGAGAACAAACCGAGTTTTTCAATCGCTCCTCATAGCTAATGCCCTCCATACCAGGCAACATTCTGGTAAATCTCTTCTGCACCCTCTCTAAAGCCTCCACATCCTTCTGGTAGTGTGGCAACCAGAATTGAACACTATACTCCAAGTGTGGCCTAACTAAGGTTCTATACAGCTGCAACATGACTTGCCAATTCTTATACTCAATGCCCCGGCCAATGAAGGCAAGCATGCCGTATGCCTTCTTGACTACCTTCTCCACCTGTGTTGCCCCTTTCAATGACCTGTGGACCTGTACTCCTAGATCTCTTTGACTTTCAATACTCTTGAGGGTTCTACCATTCACTGTATATTCCCTACCTGCATTAGACCTTCCAAAATGCATTACCTCACATTTGTCCGGATTAAACTCCATCTGCCATCTCTCCGCCCAAGTCTCCAGACAATCTAAATCCTGCTGTATCCTCCGACAGTCCTCATCGCTATCCGCAATTCCACCAACCTTTGTGTCGTCTGCAAACTTACTAATCAGACCAGTTACATTTTCCTCCAAATCATTTATATATACTACAAAGAGCAAAGGTCCCAGCACTGATCCCTGTGGAACACCACTGGTCACAGCCCTCCAATTAGAAAAGCATCCCTCCATTGTTACTCTCTGCCTTCTATGGCCTAGCCAGTTCTGTATCCACCTTGCCAGCTCACCCCTGATCCCGTGTGACTTCGCCTTTTGTACTTTGCCTCGAAAAACTCTATCAAGTTAGTGAGACACGACCTCCCCTTCACAAAACCGTGCTGCCTCTCACTAATACGTCCATTTGCTTCCAAATGGGAGTAGATCCTGTCTCGAAGAATTCTCTCCAGTAATTTCCCGACCACTGAAGTAAGGCTCACCGGCCTGTAGTTCCCGGGATTGTCCTTGCTACCCTTCTTAAACAGAGGAACAACATTGGCTATTCTCCAGTCCTCCGGGACATCCCCTGAAGACAGCGAGGATCCAAAGATTTCTGTCAAGGCCTCAGCAATTTCCTCTCCAGCCTCCTTCAGTATTCTGGGGTAGATCCCATCAGGCCCTGGGGACTTATTAAAACAAAAATTAATTGGTGGTTGATTGCCTTTTGAAATTGGAATTTAGTTTTACACTATTGACTGTGCATGTGTGTGTACGTGTGTGTGTGTGTGTGTGTGTGTGTTTAACTGAATGTTGATAGACCAAACAAATTTGGATGACTTTGGATACACTAGAAACAGGACCATCTAATTGGCTTCAATTTTGTTTATACTTACATAATACCTTTGTCCTTTTGTTTTTCCCTGAATATGGCCTTGATGAACAAAACAACAACTCTCAACCTCTTAAAGGATGTAACTACCAGTAAATTTTCATTTCATGCCTTAGTTATTGTGCAGAAATTGTAGAAATGAAAATAAACTATTACGTGTGTGCACATAAAATAATTTGAAAAAAATTATTGTGGAATTATATTGCATTTCAATCGAGAGCTCAAAAATGAAACATGAATTTTATACTTGTCCGAATAAAGGGAGTTAATGTTGTCTATTGGAATGTGTCATCCACGTGTTATCGTCCTTCATATCCCTGCATGGCCATCTTGTTTTGCTAACCTCCGACAGCCCTTCCTTCCATTGAGATTTCTGTGCTTCCCACATTCTGACCTCCTGCACATCTATCATTTTCAATGCTGCATCATAGGCAGCTGTGTCTTTAGCTGCCTGGGCCCTTCATCTGGAGTTTTCCTCTCTAAAATATATTTCTTCATTTAAGACACAAGTTGAAGACCTCCCTCTTTGGTACAGGTTTTGTTCTTCTGTCTTAATAACCTGAAAAAAGTAAAATACTGCAGACGCTGGAAATTCGAAATAAAATCAGGAAATGTGGGAAATAACTGACAGCATCTGTGGAGAGAGCAACAGAGTTGACTTTTAGGCCCATGACTGTGGCATTCAGTTGCTTATTACTTGTTCATGTATGGCTGTTGACTGCTCACTTGCATAACCGGTTAAACCTGGTTGTAGCGACTTCGGCAAAGGGAACTGCAGGCTGATGAGCTGTAAGCACGAGGGAGCAGACATTTTAAAACACTGAATAAAATTCCTGCACATACAGAAGTATGTCTCCGAGGCACAGAACACAACAGTGACCTTCCGCCAGAAAGGTTCTGACGGAAGGTCACTGACCTCAAACGGTGATTCTGTTTCTCGATCCACAGATGCAGCCTGACCCACTGACTGTTTCTGGAACTTTCTGTTTTTGTGCTTTCGTGTGGCTCCTTTGAAGGGCCTAATCGACCTGGAAGTTAATTTTCTTTGTGTGATTCCAATCTACAGTGCTCAAAGCTTCTTCTGGGGACTTTGGTTGAAATCCTAGCCTCAGGTTATACTCTTAACACAAGTGCATTAATGGGTAAGATTAAGAAGTGTTCCTTCTGGCTGAGGGCTTCAGCCTGATTCCTGATGTACTCCACCTGATTAAAAGAGAAATGGACTGAGCTCCTCATGGTGGAGCTGTAAAGTGTTGATGTCCTCTTTTACCCCTCCTGGGCTGTCACATGTAGGGCAATAGCACCAGTGCAGAGATTCTCTGGGGATACGAGAATCACAATTTAGCAATATCTTGCTTTGCAATAATACCAAATTTTGGAGAACTTCAAAAACACAGTCTTATGGAAAAAATGTCATGGGAAGATCACATTTTTAACACTCCTGAGTATTACCATAGAAGTAGCTCCATGGGATATCTCACCAGCTCAGAACCAAAGTTACCTATAAAATGCATAGAATTGTTGGAGAACGCTGGGGATTGTTGAATTTTTCTTCGCTTTGGCAGAGCTTACTGGCTTATTTGAAACATCTCCATGCTGCGTATATATTATTTTGCAGAATATAGAGGTGGCCATTAAAAGCCACTCAAACTTACACTGAAACTGGAACATTTCCCTAATCAGGTAATTTGTCCTTACCTATGTGTCAGGTGTTTCAGAACTATTGTGATGTGCATTACCTCGGTTACATTGCACAGAACAAAATGTTTTTACATCAAACTTAGTTATTTTCCCAGAGGAAGAAACGGCTGGAATATTTTCAAGTGTGATGGATTCCACGCTAATGGGAAGTACAATTCAAAGGGGATTTTTGATCGGTTGTTATTAAGTGGGATCTTTTCTGTTTTTTAAGGAAGGCCCAGACCAAGGTTACAATTAGCACCGTGACTGTTAGAGGCTTTATGTAATCCATTCCTCTAAGCAAATAATAAAAGTGACTCCAAGAAGTCTGGGACTGTAGGCAGGGTCTTTGCCCCACCAGCATTAGGAACAGAGGCAGGCAGGAGCTGAAAATAGCCCAGTCAGCCAAGGATGTTCTTGCTCTCGAGGGAGTGCAGCGAAGGTTTACCAGACTGATTCCAGAGATGGCGGTATATGAGGAGAGATTGAATAGATTGGCATTGTTCTCGCTGGAGTTCAGAAGAATGAGGGAGGATCTCATAGAGACTTAGAAAATTCTAACAGGACTAGACAGGGTAGATGCAGGGAGGCTATTCCCGATGGTGGGTGTCTAGAACCAGGGGGTCACAGCCTGAAGATTCAGAGTAAACCATTTCAGACAGAGATGAGGAGACATTTCTTTACCCAAAGAGTGGTGAGTTGTGGAATTTATTACCACAGGACGTGGTTGATGTTAAAACATTGAATATTTTCAAGAGGATGGGATCAAAGGTTATGGGGAGAAAGCAGGATTAGGCTATTGAGTTGGATGATCAGCCATGATCGTGATAAATGGTGGAGCAGGCTCGAAGGGCTAAAAGGTCTCCTCCTGTTCCTATCTTCTATGTATCTATGTATACAGGTTCTCTGTCTCCATCACACCCCTGAGTCATTGTCCTGGGGCGGCTCGGGGTAGGCTCAAGGTTGATCTTTCTAATTAATGGCAAAGACCATTTGAAGGAGGCCAATTAGGATATTCTAGTTGGCCTCCAGGTTCTTCGAGGCAGCAGAGTGGGGGGGCAGTTTAATTGCCCAGTGGCTAACGGGGACGCGGCAGGATGGGGAACAGGGCTCTAGGCAGCTTTCGGTTTCCCCCACTTAATTGCTTGGGTGCAGAAAGGAACTGCAGGCCAAGCTGCTGAAGGGGTTCCGCCCCATACCTAGCTCCACATTTCAGCCCATGCCCCGGCCTACCTGCAAAAGGTATTTTCTGTGTATGTTTTGAAAAAATTGGAGAGTGGGCGCCTCTATCTCGAATCAGTCTCTCTCTCTCGTACCGATCATGGCGTCCAGCTGCTACCTTCAGGCTGCAAGTCCTTTGTTGATCCTCCAGTTTGAAGAGGCCACCTACCATTCTTAATTGCACAGAGAGCCCAATCTCTCGGGCCATTGATTGGTCTCTCTGTCAAGTGACTGTTTCCAGCACTGGTGGCAAGGTTCAAGAGCCCGCAGGGAAAAACTTACTCCGTGTCATTAGTGTACTGCAGGTTATAGGTCGATAGGTCTGAAACAAGGGTTTCTGTTACTTTCCCCTGCTTGTAGCCTCCTGTTCATCCACTCTTGTGGAACCACAGAAAAATTACAGCACAGAAAAAGGCCATTCAGCCCATCGGGTCTGCTCTGGCCAAACAAAGAGAGAAAATAAACTAACTGTTCAGTTTAATTCCGCCTCCCAGCACCTGGTCCATGGCCTTGCAGGTTCCAGCCCTTCAGCTGCAGATCCAGGTCCCTTTGAAATGACTAGAGTGTTTCGGCCTCAACCACCAAGTTAGGCCGTGAATTCCAGATGCCCACCGTCCTCTGGGTGAAAGTGTTTTTCCTCCTATCCCCTCCAATCCTTCTGCCAATCACTTTAGACTTTTGCCTCCTCGTAATTGAACCCTCAGATAAGAGAAACACGTCTTCCCTGCCTACACTACCTGGGCCTGCCATAGAGGTGCGGCACAGTGGTTAGCACTGCTTCCTCACAATGCCAGGGACCCAGGTTCAATTCCCAGCTTGGGTCACTGTCTGTGCGGAGTCTGCACGTTCGCCCCGCGGCTGCGTGCGTTTCCTCCGGGTGCTCCGGTTTCCTCCCAAAGTCCAAAGATGTGCAGGTGAGGTGGATTGGCCATGCTAAATTGCCCTTAGTGTCAAAAGGTTAGGTGGAGTTACGGCGATAGGGTGTAGGCGTGGGCCTGGGTGGGGTGCTCTTTCAGAGGGTCGGTGCAGACTTGATGGGCTAAATAGCCTCCTTCTGCACTGTAGGGATTCAATAATTTTGTACATATCCTTGACAGAGGTTTGCAGGTGCTGCGAATTTCACTCCATGTTGATTAAACGTCAAGGGGACAGGAATTTTTCTGGGGCTCTGGCACGAAATGCGCAGTTTTAGATGGGTCAGTCATTCACCCGGTGCCAGATGTTCAGTCCTGTTGGCATTGAATAGCAGGTGCTGAGCATAACAGGCAGGCTGCCAATCTGATAGCACCCGTTTTGTACCACCGCGCAAGACAAATATTTCCCCCCAAAATATTTCGATACATCAGTCAGGGCTGCCAAACTTCTGAAAGAATATATTTTACAGCACTCTTCCAGTACCTGAAGATCTTTCAAAGTGCTTTATAGCCAGTGAGATACTTTTTGTAGCATTGTCACTGTTTATAACGCGGGAAACACAACAGCCAGTTTGCACAGAGCCAGCTTCCATAAGCAGCACTGTGATAATGACCAGGTCATTTGTTTTCATGACATTGATTGCAGGGCTGGTTTTGCTCAGTTGGCGGGACAGCTAGTTTGCGATGCAGAGCGAGGCCGACAGCACGGGTTCGATTCCCGGGCCGGCTGAGGTTATTTCTGAAGGCCTCGCCTTCTCAACCTTGCCTGTGGTGATCCTTGGGTTAAATCATCACCAGTCAGCTCTCCTGTGGTCATTTGGGACTCTAACCTGTTTATTGATTGGTTTCTTCAGCTGGACAAAGTAAATGGAAGAAATTGTTGCCGTGAAAGGATCCAGAATATGGTGGTATTAAAATAATAGATTTAAAATAATTTGGAAAGGAACAAAGAAGACGTGAGGAGAAACCTACACACACAGCGAGAGGTTAGGATCTGGAATGCACTGTCAGAGAGTGTGGTGGAGGCTGGTTCAATTGAAGCATTCAATTGCACTGTTACATGACAAGGAAGAATGTGGATGATTACGGGGAGAAGATGGGCTAATGGAACGAGGTGGGTTGCTCATTCAGGGAGCTGGTGCAGAGACGATGGGCCAAATGGCCTCCTTCTGCGCCCTAATAATTCTATGATCATCCTGCATAGATGGAAAGATGATAATGATAATGTGTGCATAACTAGTGACCATGACACTGGGAATAATATCCTTGCTTATCTTTGGAATAATATTCTGGGGTCTTTTCCACCCACCTGAGAGAGCAGACAGGGCCTCAGTTTAATGAACATTCCCAGGAATGTATGAAATAGGAGTGGGGGTAGGCCTTTCAGCCCCTCGAGCCTGCTCTGCCATTCAATAAGATCATGGCTGATCTGACTGTGGCCTCAACTTCCCATTCCCACCTGCGCCCCTCCAGTAACCATTGACTCCCTTGTCCGTCAAGAATCTATCTACCTCTCAAAATATGTTCATTGACCTTGCGTCCACCGCGCTCTGGGGAAGAGAGCTCCAAAGACTCACCACAAAGACTGAGAGAAAACAATTCCCCCCGTCTCCATCTCAAATGGGGGACCATTTATTTTTTGCATCGTGCCCCTAGAATTCCATCTCTCCGTCAAGGAGGAAAAATCCTTTCAGCATTCACCCTGTCAAATCGCTTGAGGAGCTTCTATGTTTCTATAATGAAGGAGGACGCTCTCACAGTACTTCGCGAAATGTGTCAGGCTAGATTTGAGTTTTCGAGTCTCTGGTCTGAGCCGTGAACTTGCGACCTTCTGACTGAGAGGTGGTGATGCTGTTACCTTGCCGAAAAGGCGTGTGTAGCACACATGACACCGCGGTGGTGCCTGTGTTCTGAGCACACTCCAAGTTCCAGGTCCAAGACTTATTGCTGCGATCCCCTTACGGGCGTTAATTTGAAATTCATACCCCTACTTGAAAGTTCCCTCCCGCTATGATGATCTGAAACCTTTTTGCTGGCTATGCTGGGAATAAATTGGGAGCATTGTAGTGACAGACCCGCACCAAGAGAAATACAGCATTTTAAAACTTCTATCTTTGATCAGGACTTGGGTAAGCCTGACTTTTATTCCCCGTGCTTCAGGGTCAAGTAAGCATTTGAAAATGAACAGTTGGGTCAGGCTAATTGGGGATGATTTATCAAAAGCTTCTTTTCATGATGGGAATGCTGCGATATTAAAGCGGTAATTATAAAAAATGTACTCATATTTATAGAACGCCTTATCGTATCCTCATGTTACATTGGATTGCATTTGAAGTGTAGTACGCATGCATACGTCGTGAAGAGTGCAGAAGAAAGATTCAGCTGAATGATCGTATGCAACATTAAACGGAGAAGGAATGAATGTCTGAAATAATGAGCTGGGGTGGGGGGGGGGGGGGGATGTAGGGGGTGTTAAACAATGTCCACCTTATTTGTAAGCTCTAGACTCCCTTCATTTCTTGGTCCAGTAGCTCACTCCCAGCTGCACACTCACTGCTGTCCTGAATATGTTAGACCAGACAATTCTATAGCACAGGAAAAGGCCGTTCAGCCCGTACAGTTCTGGAAATGTCTCTTCATTCTTGACAGTTTTTATTTGTACTTCAGTGGAAGAGACCACAATGTGTCAAATAGCTATGCTTAAAAGGTGAGGGCTATTTGTGCCTGAATAAATGAGGAAACAAGAAGAAAATGACTGACATTAATTATCAGTCGTTTGCAATGACGTGCGATAAGGCTAAATGCAATGGGTTAAAGGAAGAAAATAAATCAGATGACCTCGCACCTTCCACAACCCAAGCCCCTCCCAACACACTTGCAGGCCGAGCAAATCCATTTTGAGGCGTGGTCATTGGTGGCTGCATTTCACATATTACAATAAGATGCCTGAATTATTCGCCACGCAAACAGCAATTTGATAATCACCATGTCGTCTATTTGTTGAGGAATAGGGGATGAGGATGAGGGGCTGGTTTAGCACAGGGCTGAATCGCTGGCTTTTAAAGCAGACAAAGGCGGGCTAGCAGCACGGTTCAATTCCCGTACCAGCCTCCCCGAACAGGCGCGGGAATGTGGCGACTAGGGGCTTTTCACAGTAACTTCATTTGAAGCCTACTTGTGACAATAAGCAACTTTCATTTCATTTCATAACTATTAGTCTGGAGAATGATCCTGCTCTTCTTCCAATGGTATCGTGAAATCTTTTCACCTCCCAGTTTTAACATCTCACCCTTAGTCACTGAGTACGGCACCGTGAGTGCCGGCCTAGATTCTGTGCTCAAGGCTCTGGATCCACGACCTTCAAGCTCAGAAGCGAGAGTGCCACCAACTGAGTCGCGGTTGACAGATGGCCATGATGCACTTTTACTCATCGGCTAAACAGGAAAAATGGCCAATCCAGCTCATTCATTTATTCCCTTTTGAAGGAATCTGATGGTGTACCGAGATGACACAGGGGCTTATTTGGAAATGGTTAAACAGAAAGGGTTGCGGTCTGTCAGTCTCCCCAAATAAGTCGCTGTTTCTTTGAACAGCAATCGAAGGGATATTCAAATTAAATATTTCTATATGGATAGCATTCAGGGATTCTTAATTCAGTTAAGACTGACACTGAAGGAGCTAAATGGATGGATGAGTATTTTTCCGAGGTTGTTAATACACTGTAAAATGTCATTTGTACATTAGGTTACTGCAGATACAGTGATTTAATAAAACAATGTGGGCTTCAGCAATATAATTTAGTTTTAGAATCTGCTCCTGACTGAATTGTTCATGTTTGATTTGCTATACTCGTACAGACTGGCGGATTTTGGGAACTGTTTCACTGTCATTTCGTGAAATAATCCTCTCACCCGTATCCCGTCACTTGTCACATAAAATGGTGTGTACTCCACACACAGGCAGGACAAATACTCCTCTCTGCTGCTGCGGACTAAATACTGCAGTGCCCGCCCCTTTACACTATCTGCAGACATGCTCGTGTTCCATTGCCTGTCACAGATAAACTGACTCACGCAGTCTTGCAGTTTGCACACACTAACACATTATCAGCAATTTCCACTGATTGATTCTCCAGAGCATTTTCTTTTCAAGAATGAGTGCTTTCCTTTCTGTTTGTTTGAATACTAAAAGGGAGACTGAAATACAGCATTCGGTGTGCTGCACAGGGAACAAGCACACAGATCACCAGCAATCTGTGTGCTTACCTAATTTGTTCCATGTGGTCAGGAATAGGGGTGGGTGGAGGGAAGTCTTTCCTGTTCGTTAAACAACAAATGTTTAGGAGAAGGATTTTATTTTTAATTCTTTCACGAGATGTGAGCGTCGCTGTCAAGGCCAGCATTTGCCCCCCCATCTTTTAAAAAAAATTTAGAGTACCCAATTAATTTTTCCCAATTAAGGGGCAATTTAGCGCGTCGAATCCACCTGCCCTGCACATCTTTGTGTTGTGGGGGCGAAACCCACGCAGACACGGGGAGAATGTGCAAACTCCACACGGACAGTGACCCAGAGCCGGGATTGAACCTGGGACCTCAGCGCCGTGAGGCTGCAGTGCTAACCCACTGCGCCACCGTGCTGCCTTTGCCCCCCACCTTTGGTGGCCCTTGACCTGGGTGACTTGCCAGTCCATTTCAGAGGGAAGTCGAGTCAACCACATTACTGTGGATCTGGAGCCATGTGTAGGCCACACAAAGAAAGGATGGCAAATTTCCTTCCTTAAAGGACATCAGTATTTTAAAAAATATGTCCCATTTAAGGGGCAATTTTAGCGTTAGCAATCGACCTACCCTGCATCTTTAGGTTGTGGGAGTGAGACCCACGCAGACACGGGGAGTATGTGCACACTCCACGTGGACAGTGACTCAGGGCCCGGATTGAACCCGGGTCCTCGGCGCCGTGAGGCAGCAGTGCTAACCATTGTGCCACAGTGCTGCCCTTAAAGGTCATTAATGAACCAAATGGAACAATCAATGGTGGCTTTATGGTCATTACAGAGACTAGCTTTCAATTAAAATCTGTAGTAGAAGGATCCGGTACTTAAAGCGTTAACATGAGGTTGAGTACAGTACCGCCAACACGGTGATGTAAGAAGGCTGGATTCAGCCTAGAGATAAGGAGCGATATCTAAGGACCGAGTATGAAGTCTTCTCCATACCTACTGTAAATATGTACATGATTTATTATTGTTACAAAGACCTCCTAGGGTGGCACAGTGGTTAGAACTGCTGTCTCACGGCGCTGAGGACCCGGGTTCGATCCTGGCCCTGGGTAACTGTCCGTGTGGCGTTTGCACATTCTCCACATGTCTGCGTGGGTTTCACCCCCACAACCCAAAGATGTGCAGCGTAGGTGGATTGGCCATGCTAAATTGGCCCCCAATTGGAAAGAAAAACCAAGATTACCTTGTAACTGAGACAAGACTGCTTCATGGTGTCTAAGTAGTCTCATGAAAACATAATGACATCAGAATATATCATGGTACCAACACTAGAGTATTACGACACCCTGGGCTAGAGGATGGTCAATTCCAGACCACTTGTCCCGGAGTCACAACGCAAGTATATTCACCAATAATTGTTCGAAAAATATTCCCAAAGTCTTTGGCCTTTGGCTGTCCAATAATTAGTCACCCGGTATGCATGTTTAAACACAATTACTGTGAGTTTATAACAAGAACTACCGGCTGCCGGGACGGACAATCCCACTGTCGGCGGGGCGCACCGCGCCAGAAACCGGGTGTGGTGGGATAGAGAATCCTACCCTCTATGCTTTGTTTTGCATCGGGACACTGCTGGTTAGGTCAGCTGGAGGATTTGAGACCCAACTTTCTCTATGCATCACAAATCATTGAGCTCGCCAGTAATACTGGGAAGATGATGGTGTGGTGGTGATAACATCTATGGACGGGTAATCCGGAGGGCCAGCCGAATGCTTTTGGGATATGGATTCAAATCCCACTGCAACAGTTGATGATGCAACAGTCCAGGAGCCGGTGCAGACTCAATGGGCCGAATGGCCTCCTTCTGCACTGTAAATTCTACTATTCTACGATTCTACGAAACATGTAGCAAATACAACTGATTAACTGTTAACTAATTCCTAACCTCCACTTTAGCTTTCTGCCACCCTCTGCACTCAAACACAAGGCAGATAAACAGGGGGTGAAAATAATAAGCAAAAAGGAAACAAGAGTCTTTGTTTCAGATAGTTATTTTTAGCACAGCTTCCTTCACAGCAGTCTGGCAAGTTAAAGTCTCTGTCTGCAGCCTGTAATGGACTTCTCTGTAGATTAACCCATTCAGGTTCTCTGCAACTTCAGAAGTACAGCAATCACAGCCTTGCTGGAGGGAGAGTAGCAAGTTCTGGTCTTTGTTTGCAGCCTGTACTGGTTTGTCTGTAGCAGATTCATTCAGTTCAGGGGTACAGCCCTCACAGGATTTCTGGAGAGAAACACAGAGGAAAGAGAGTAGGATCTTTTCTCTAAGCTGCCAGAAATGAAACTGTAACTCTTTGGGACTCTGAAAAGCACGGATAGGACCCAATCACCACCTGTTACGGGCAGAGAACAACCTTCTCGGCCCTTTCATTGGTCACCAGTCAATCAATCAAACCGAGTCCCACGCCATCTCCCTCTCTTTGGTGCCAACAAGTCTGAAGCCTCCTGTTGAAACTAGCATTGTCTCCGGTAACTTCTGCTCCTTGCCTTAAATATACATGTCCATTTACCTAGCTTGACTTAAAGATACGCGCCCATTAATCATCCATGGATCAAAAATAATAACAGCAAAATAAAAGAAAGGGGAAATAAGGGAAGGACCCTGACAAGAGACCATCAAATTTCATCAACTGTTGCAGTGGGATTTGAATCCATATCCCAAAAGCATTCGGCTGGCCCTCCGGATTACCCGTCCATAGATGTTATCACCACCACACCATCATCTTCCCAGTATTACTGGCGAGCTCAATGATTTGTGATGCAGAGAGAAAGTTGGGTCTCAAATCCTCCAGCTGACCTAACCAGCAGTGTCCCGATGCAAAACAAAGCATAGAGGGTAGGATTCTCTATCCCACCACACCCGGTTTCTGGCGCGGTGCGCCCCGCCGACAGTGGGATTGTCCGTCCCGGCAGCCGGCCAATGGGGTTTTCCATTGCGGAATCCAGCCAAGAGTATTTAACATGGCGGGTGAACAATTACTGAACACGAAGGAAGTTATCATTGAAGATAAATTGTGGTGGAGGCAGAATCAAAGGTGTCTTTCAAAAGGCACAGGATAAGCAGCTGGAGGCCAAAAAATATAACAGGGCTATGGAGAAGAGGCAAGTGGGTATGTGTCATGTGAGAGTACTTTTAAGAAATGGATGTTTATAAATGGGTGTGTATATAAGTATCTGTAGTGAGAATACCTTTAATAAATGGGTGTTTATTACTGCAGTGATGTCAGAGAGTGGGTGGAGCTGGACTGTCTGTCAGCTTTTTACTTTTGTTTTAGGCTGTTTGCTGCAGGGTATGTTTTAGTTTCATTTTCAGAGCTGGATAGCTGCAGTCACAGCCAGAAGGTGTATGACTCTCTCTGTAATCTAAAGACTGTAAATCGATCCTGGTGATTTAAAACTAATAACAGTAGTGACTTTAACCTGATGTGCTTCTGGTAAAAGGTGATTTAAATCTTATGGATGTTAAAAGGAAAGCTTAAAGGATTACTTTGTGTTGCATTCTTTGGGGGTTGTATTTGAATTAATGGTTGCTAAGATGTTCACTGTATGTTTTAAAAAGGTTAACTTGAGTTTATAGAATAAACATTGTTCTGCTTTTAAAAAATACGTTTCCATTTCTGCTGTGCCACACCAGTGGGCCGTGTACTCCCCATACCACAATCTATTAAAAATTGTGGGTCAGGTGAACTCCATGATACACTTTGGGGTTCTCTGAACCCTGGCCTATAACAATGTCTAGCTACATTGCTGTTCCAGGAAGCCAACATGTTCTCAACAGGTTGAATGAAGTCCGGACAATAACAATTCTATGATAATCAATTGGAAGAGAATGATGTTTGAGAGGCTTTTGGAGGTCAAATAGGCTACAGGTATTACGAAAGTCAAATAATGACGAGTTAAGTAAGGAATGAAAGAGTGAGGGTCTCCGCAAACATATCAACAAAATAAGTTTGTGTCATCAGGAAAAGGGAGGGGGTAGTTGAAATGGAGCAATAAAGAGAGGCAAATGCTACCATGGTTACATTTGAAACTTGCTAGTATTAAGCATGATATGTTTTGGAATTATTTGAATTCTGGAAAGATCCACAGACATGTTACAAGTATGTGAAGTAAGGTGGTTTATCAAGTTGCTGGCAACTTAGGTTTTGAGACTGCAGAGGACACATGGAGGCCACAGTTAAACATTTCAACACTGACGACAAAATTTGTCCCCTTTCCTTTCAACTGTACGTCCGCACTCAGTGAATTTAATTTTAAGATTATGCCCCCTTTTTCTGGACTCTTCCAATCAGAGGAAATCGATCAACGCCATTAATCACCTTGAACAGATCCGGCCAATCATCCTCCAATCCGCTATTTTATGGGAATATCAGAACAGTCTATGCATCCTGTTCTCATTTAACCCTTTCAGCTTGGATATCGTTCTGATGAATCTACATCCCCTCTGAGGTTAATAGAGCTTTCTGAGACGCAGTGCCGAAATTTAACACCGTGGGCCGAACATTGTCAATAAATGGCAAAGTGTCAGAGTCTGACTGAAAGCCGGCGTGTTTCTCTCCAGAAACACAACCGGGATTTCCTCCCTCTTCCCTCCACGTGCTGTCATCAGGGCTGTTCCCTCTCCCCCAACCATGCGTAAAGAGAATCCCCTCCGTCCAGAATGGAGGAAGTTAGCCCCCCCACCAGAGTCCACTCACCAGTGCCCATATCAGTGTCCCATGGCAGCGCCCACATCAGTGCCAACCTGCCATTGCCCCCTGGCACACGGGCAGGCCAGTGGACAGGGCTAGAGCACATTCCGGCCATGTTCTCCTCCGCCCCACGGCGTGGTCATCACGACTGGCTCTCGTTTTGAAAACCAGAATTGATTTGCGTCGGCATGACATCACACCGACAGGGTGGTAGGATAAAGCATGGACGAACATTACGCCATCAAGCCCAGTAAGCATATCCTAAAATATTATACTGTATGGAAATCAGGTCTGACCATGTGACCGGTAGGCGTGGAAGATCTCAAACTGAGATCTCGCCAGCACGAATCCCATTATGGCCCGCTCGTGAGAATTAGCGAATTGGCGAATGCACCATTGGCAAACGGGCTGGCTAAATCTTGCTCAGTTACTCTAAATGTGGTCTAACCATAATTTCACAAACCTGGAACATAACCTTCAACGTATAACCTCTCAGTCCCCTTTTACCCCAACGCCATGCGGCATTACTTTGACCTTTTTAATTAACTTTGTACCGATTCATTAACTTCTCATTATTTCAGGACCTCTCTGTATGTGAAATAATTGCCCTGGGTAGGTTCCCTGCCACACCCTGGAGGCTTTTAGTTCTGCTCTATTATAAGACATACACAGCAGGAATTATTATATCAATGGTGGGTTTGAGCACTGTGTTATTTTGATGTGAGTTAATCAGAAATAAAAGGTGCACTATGTTATTTTCAGGGCTTATAATGAAGGCAGTCTTGACTTCTAGTGGCTCTCAGTTTCAAAGCACTACATCTTATAATCCCTTTATGTTGCCTCAGTTCAAATGGGGCCTTGAAAATCCTTTGATTCGTATGGTGTCTTTTCAGAGACTCCGAATACCACCTACCCCCGCTCCTTTGCTCCAAGGTAAACAGCCCACATTACATATTCTCCAAATGGATTTGGAGTATTGCAGGCGTCAAATGATCATTCTTGAAATATCTGATGTGCGCCTACATTTTTCAAAATATGTTTATGACCACACAGCCAATTCAGGGTTGCATTCAGTGTGTTTTAGGGGCTATCGTAAAGAACGGAACACCCCAGACTCAATCCAAGGGCTTTACAACACAGAAGGAGGCCATTCAGCCCAGTGTGTATGTCCTGGCTCTTTGAAAGAATGGTTGTGCTTTGCCCCCCTCCCCTGCCTTTTGCCCCAAGACCCTACACTCTTTATCCATTATTCATCTTCTTCGAGCACCTGTCCGGTCTTCTATAGAATCAGCTTCTGGACATGAATAGAGCTTCATTTCAAGAATAATTCGTGCCATTGTTTTCTCGTCGAGGAGAACTATTTTCTGTACATTTTTGGCACTTATTAATGAATTTTCTTCGGCAGAAGGTTAACAGTTCTCTTGGTAAAGTCCTGAGGTGATCAAGGCTGTGGCATCTTGATCGGCTTCTAGATGAAACCCTTCTAGGCTTTAAGAGACAAAGATTATAAATGTTCTTGAATTCTCTCTAAATCAGCTAAAGATAATCCTTATGGAGCCATGCTACTGTTTCGTTTAGAGTCAGATCCACTCAAAGGACTTACAAGGATCTCTGATTCCTTTCTGATTTTCCTTCTGTTAAGCAAAGATATCAAGGGAGTCAAAATCAAAGCTGGTCACGAGGGTTAAACAGCTGGGATCGAATTGAAGGTGGAGCAGGCCCACTATTCCCATTTTCTTACAAGCAGAGAACTCATAGAAAATCACCAATGGAATGGGAATCTGAGACATCCATTTCTGGCAAGAGATTGTGACGTAGCCGTCACTGGACTGGTAATCCAGGGGTGACAATAATGCTATGAGGACAAAGTTTAATATCCCACCATGGCAGCTGGTGAAATTTAAATTCAATTGATAAATATGGATTAGAAAGCTAGCCTGAGTTGCGGTGACCATGGCAACGATCAGCAATTCTTATAAAAACCCATCCTGGCTCACTAATGTCATTACCTGGCCTGGTGACTCCTGACCCACAGCAAGCTTGTTGACTCTTGATTTCCTTCCGAATTGGCCCAGCAAGGCACTCTAATTCAAGGGCAATTAGGGATGAGTCACTAATGCCGGCCTATCCAGCAGTGTCCACATCCCGATGAAAGAATTAAGAAAGAAAAATCATAATTTAGCTCCTGTCACTATATTGATAGGGGGCCAGTTTAGCTCACTTGGCTACACAACTGATTTGTGATGCAGAGCAAGGTCAGCAGTGTGGGTTCAGTTCCCGTACCAGCTGAGGTTATTCATGAACTTCTCAACCTTAAACAACCACCAGTCAGCTCTCCCCCTCAAAGGAGAAAGCAGCCAATCGTAATCCAGGACTATGGCGACTTTACCTTTACCAGTTTAGGCCAATGATAGAAAAATCCTTTGGGGGATAATAGTAAACGATTTATCATGATAAGATGAGGAGGTATTGAATGGCTCCTCTCTTTGATCTCTCCTCGTTTGGCCACTTTTTTTGCTGGTTAAGCATATATTTGCCAATTCAATGAGTACTTATTTACATGCTGTCATCATAAAAGAAAAAATAGGATAGATTTTTTCAAGTTTAACTTTCCTTTTCTAACTTCCAGGGGATGAAATAAAGAATTATCTGTGTATTCCAAAGATGAATTGATAAGCTCATGCCTGGAAGGCAAACTTTGCCAGGGTACGATTGTCCAAGTGATTTCTCAATGGCCCATCTCCAACATTTGAATACCTCAAGGGATTGCCATAGATGCCTTGCTAATGAGTCAGGAGATGTGAGCCCTTCACACTCCCGGGGCACGATCTACTGGCCACATCCCGCTGGAATCGGAGCGGGACGTTGCCGGTAAATGCCAGGAAAGGCCTACTCCGGGATCCCCGGCGGCCGCAACGCCTCACGAGACGTCACAATCTGCGTCCCGCCCATAATGGGCGAGCCCCAGTCTTGCACGGTTAAGTGAGTTTAAGAACCCTCTTAGCCGTGCTGACACCGGATCTAACCAGCTCCAGGCGTCTATCAGCCTTCCCAAGGAGACCCCAGCCAAGGGCCGTTTAGCAGTGGCCCACACAAACATGGACCAGGCGAAACGGCACCTGGGATGGGGTCTCCCAGGCCAAATAAGGTCCCCGGGTGGTCAGGGACATGGCTCTCCACCTGGCACCAAAGAATCCCGCTGCCGGCAAGGGCGCGCCATGCCAGAAAACGCGGCTGGCGGACCGGAAAATCCCGCCCAGGGGATTGTTATCCTCAGACCGGAGAAGGTTGAGGGAAATTAGATTTTGATGGAATAAATAGAGAGAAATTGTCCCCTGATGGGGTAATAATTTTCCACTGTCAGGAGAGCCAGTAATCAGCGGACACAGGTTAAGGTGATTGGAAAGAGAACGAGAAAGGTGAGGAGCAGTGTTTTTATTGTTTGAGACAGCAAATTCTTATGATCTGGAATGCGCTGCCTCAGAGAGTGTTGGAAGCAGATTCAATAGTCATTTTCGAAAGGGAATGGGATGAAAAGGAAAAGAAAACGTGGGGCGATGGATAAATACAAAGGCTTGCTTTTGAATTGGATAACCTTTTGGAAGGGCTGGCACAGCAGTGATGGGGAGAATGGACTGTCGGGTGTACGATTCTCCGAAAACACTTAACTGCAGAAGCAGGTAGATTAAAGGCCATTTTTACGCTGAGGTATTGCAGTTGACAGTTGAGAGCAGCAACTTGGATCTCATCTGGCTTAGGATCAGTGATTTTGCAAGTGAGTGAATCGTTTTAACAAGAGTGGACTGAGGTGCAGTTAATGTGCGCAATTGCATTCCACTATCCTGACAGTTATCCTTGGTTACAGTGACAGGCTCAATGGAACATACATTTTCACCCAACCATTCTCTGAAGTCTCAGGGTCTGCTCATTCCACGTAATGTTACACTCGACCTCCTGCCAAACACATATTTCGGCTGTGCCGCTGTGTCTGTGTTCACTGGCTCACACCTTCGGTCTGCTTCGATAGTGGCCTGAGCACTTTCAACGGGAATAGAATGTTGTTGCAGAGTCAGATACGTGTTTCTGAGAGGGGAAAAAAAAAAAAAATTCGATGTTAATCAATGTGATTGGCACGTTTCTCAATCTATCAGACTTCCCTCACCGCACCAGTGGCCAAGATGCTCTTTGTTTCGGTGCAGCTTGAGTGCTTCCCTTTAGCATTTACTCAAAGCGAGGTTCAGTTGGAGGCAACTTTATGGAAGTTTGGGCCGGAATTCTCCGGCGTTTCGCTGTTGTCCCACCAGCAGCGCACCCCTGCCCGCGGGTTTTCCAGTGGCATGTGGTGGCTTCAATGGGGAAATCCCATTGACAGGCGGCGGGAACAGAGAATCCCGTCACTAGCGAACATAGAAACAGAAAATAGGAGCATGAGGAGGCCATTCGGCCCTTAGAGCCTGCTCCACCGTTCATTATGATCATGGCTGATCATCCAACTCAGTAGCCTAATCCTGCTCTCCCCTCAAGCACTTTGATCCCCTCCGTCCCAAGTGCTATATCTAACTGCTCCTTGAAAAGATGCAATGTTTTGGCCTCAACTACTTCCTGTGGTAATGAATTTGACAGGCTCACCACTCTCTGGGTCAAGAAACATCTCCTCACCTCTGTTCTAAATGGTCAACCCCATATCCTCAGACTGTGACGCCTGGTTCTGGACACACCCACCATCGGGAACATCCTTTGGGAATGGCTCGACATCTCCCACCGACGTGAAACACGTGGCGGGGTGGGGGCGGGGGAGTGGGGGGATGGGGATGAGGGGTGGGGATGGGGGGGCGGTGAGGAGAATCCAGCCTTTAGAAAAAGTTACGGTCAGCGTGGTGCTAGACTGGAAAGCTAAGTGTTCAGATTGTAAAAAATGGATAATACGAAGACATCTAATGGGCTGGTTTAGCTCAGTGGGCTAAGACAGCTGGCTTGTGATGCAGAACAAGGCTGGCAGCGCGGGTTCAGTTCCCGCACCACCTTACCCGAACAGGCGCCGGAATGTGCAGGTTAGGTGGATTGGCCATGGTAAATTGCCCTTAGTGTCCAAAAAGGTTGGGAGGGGTTGTTGGTTTACGGGGATAGGGTGGAAGTGAGGGTTTGGGTGGGTCGGTGCAGACTTGATGGGCCGAATGGTCTCCTGCACTGTATGTTCTATGTTCCATGTTCGAATGCTTCATAATTTAGCTGGGCTCCGTTCTACATTTAAGATTAAAACCCTTGTTCTGATATCCTCCAAAAGAGGTATTAGTTTCTCTACATCTGTCCTATCGAAACTCTTTAATGTTTGCGTTGACTAGCTCAACCCCCAACCTTTTAAACGCAAGACAAATATATTCCCTGAGGTCTTGGGCGTCATTCTCCGACCCCCCGCCGGGTCGGAGAATCGCCGGGGGCTGCCGTGATTCCCGCCCCCGCCGGTTGCCGAAGTCTCCGGTACCGGATATTCGGCGGGGGCGGGAATCGGGCCACGCCGGTTGGCGGGCCCCCCCGCTGGATTCTCCGGCCCGGATGGGCCGAAGTCCCGCCGATAAATTGCCTGTCCCGCCGGCGTGGATTAAACCACCTTTTGAACGGCGGGACAAGGCGGCGTGGGCGGGCTCCGGGGTCCTGGGGGGGGCGCGGGGCGATCTGGCCCCGGGGGGTGCCCCCACGGTGGCCTGGCCTGCGATCAGGGCCCACCGATCCGCGGGCGGGCCTGTGCCGTGGGGGCACTCTTTCCCTTCCGCCTCCGCCACGGTCTCCACCATGGCGGAGGCGGAAGAGACTCCCTCCACTGCGCATGCGCGGGAGACTGTCAGTGGCCGCTGACGCTCCCGCGCATGCGCCGCCCGGAGATGTCATTTCCGCGCCAGCTGGCGGGGCAACAAAGGCCGTTTCCGCCAGCTGGCGGGGCGGAAATCCCTCCGGCGTCGGCCTAGCCCCTCAATATTGGGGCTCGGCCCCCAAAGATGCGGAGCATTCCGCACCTTTGGGGCGGCGCGATGCCCGTCTGATTTGCGCCGTTTTGGGCGTCAGTCGGCGGACATCGCGCCGTTGGGGGAGAATTTCGCCCCTGGTGTCCTACATTGAAGGTGGTGCTTCCAGTGTGTTCTGACCTAGGCCCTGTGCAAAGGAAGCATTCATTTCTGCTCTTACGAGCTACTCATAGTTATTCATGGTGAAAGCCGGAACACTGAGTAAGACTATTTTACGTCTGCACCATCTAAAATGTGCTCTGAGCAGGAGTGTTTATCGGCGACCTCAGGGAGGTCAGGTCAAGGAGAAGTTGGAAAGGTCATAGGGGGGATATAGATCTAATCACATATGGTTTGAAGAAGGAGTTTGACTAAGTGGAAGGGCACTTTTACCTCTCTATGGCGAAGGCCTCACTTTAAAGCTTGGGAAACCTGCTGGGCAAAATTAAAAGTAAAATGGTGGTGGACCAGTATGAGACACACAGTAGACCTGCAATAGTTAGATTGACAACCTGTCTCTTTAGCTGCCTCCCCCCACCCCACCTCCATTAAAATCAGAAGTAGGTGAATTGGGGTCAGGATTTAGACCTTCAATTCCTTATCCTTCTACCCAATCCAAACCCACAGGTTTTTTTGCAGATCAACTCACCCACATGTTAAAGCAATTACATTTTTGCGTAAAGTGCATTGAAACATCATGAGGTGGGTGTAAGCTGCCATATTAATGCAAATCTTTTACTATTTTGAAAGTTGCCTGCTGATCATTGACTGATGCTTAGAAAGAGATCAAAATACCGCTACTTTGCCATAGTGCTTAAGTCCTATCTGTGACCCACGCTTGTACCTGTAGAGATTGCATATCTGTGGTACCCTCAATAACGACGCTTAGAGTGTAAACAGTAAAGAAGGCTTTAATAAACTAAGAACTAGACTAGAGCCGAGACATGTGCTAAAAGCTACGCCGCTCACAAGGCGGCCCCTTATATACAGCTCCCAGATGGGCGGAGCCAGAGGCAGAGTTCCCCAGGGTTCCAAGCCCAGTCTTAAAGGGGACATCACCTTACATGATGACAAGGGTACAGTGTAACAGTAACCGTTCATCACAATACCCACACTGTAAATCAGCATCCTGATAATATTTAGCCAGATAGCCAACTGACAGAAAGTGGTCTTTGCTTGATTTCAGATGGTAACTGCCAATTGCAAGTATCATAGAATTTACAGTGCAGAGGAGGCCATTCGTCCTATCGAGTCTGCACCGGCCCTTAGAAAGAGCACCCCACTTAAGCCCACACCTCCACCCCATAGCTGTAACTCATTAACCCCACCTAACCTTTTTTGGACACTAAGGGCAATTTATCATGGCCAATCCACCAAACTTGCACATCTTTGGACTGTGGGAGGAAACTGGAGCACCCGGAGGAAACCCACGCACACACGGGGGGGGAACGTGCAGACTCCGTACAGTGACCCAAGCTGGGAATCGAACTTGGGACCCTGGAGTTGTGAAGCAACTGTGCTAACCACTGTGCTACCGTGCTGCCCCCGTGTAGCCAGAAGTCCAGTATAAATGACGTGAACCTTCCACTCCGTATATTGATATTAGCAGCCATTTTACTATCATGTTAGAGCTTTGAAAGTGATTGTCTGCGAATGCCACTTCTATCGAATTACATAGAATTTACAACACAGAAGCAAGCCATTGGGCCCAATTGGTCTATGCTTATAGTTTTGTGGTACTGGTAAATACAATGTTTAAGCCCCACATGAGGCTCCTCCCACCTGCTACATCTAACCCTATCAGCATGACCTGTTCTTTATTGGGGGGGTCGGTTAGCTCAGTTGGCTGGGCTGCTGGTTCGAGACGCACAGCGCAGGTCCAATTCTCATACTCGCTGAGGTCCTGCCTTCCCGACCTTGCCCCTCGCCTGAGATGTGGTGACCGTCAGGTAACCACCAGTCAGCTCTCAAACGGGAAAGCAGCGGCTGGGACAGTGGCGACGTTTACGTTCTCTGCTCCCTCCTTCACGTACTATCCTTTAACTAAATCTGTGGCATTCACCTCACACTCATTGTGTTAGTGAGCTGCATACTCTTAGCATCCTTCTGCCAGTGAAGTTCCCCTGAAACCATTATTAGTGCCGATCCTATATGTAAGGCACTTTGTTCTTATCTCCTGAACAGCAGAAGTACCTATTCTACTATTAGTCTATCATTCTCATTCTGAATTTTAAAGACATCTACCATATCTATCCCCTGCCTGTTCAGTCCTTCTGAACCACTCAATTATGGTTTCATGCGAGTAAACCTTTTGTTGCTGTTGCTGCTGTGTTTCAATGGGCGCGACTTAACGCCCAGGAAACAGAGTCCCACTTTGGGTACATATAGCGGGGTGTCTCTTGGTGCCTGCAACACCAAGAACGACCCCGCTATCAAACAGGATTCTTTTATTTTGGCCTCAGTGAGGAACGCCATGTTGAGGCTGCACTTACTTCATTTCCTGCACCATCAGTGCATGAAGAGATCGGGGCACCATTTTTAAATGTCCCCCAGGACTCTCGACCCCCCTCGAATTTCTCACAATGACCTCTGGACACCCCCAACTAACATGTTAGGGGGTCCGTAACCCCCACCTGATAAGGGCAGGGCACCCCCAGGCCCAATCCCTGGCACGGGCAACTTGGCACCCAGGCACTTTGACACTTTCGGCCTGGCATCCTGCTAGTCAGGTTGGTACTGCCAGGGTGCCAGTGTGGCACTGCCAAGGTGCCAGGCCGGCAGTGCCAAGGTGCCCCGGGTGGCAGCGGGAGTGCCAGGGTACCACTCTATGCAGAGCCCGACCAACCAGAAACCTCTGATGGTCTGGGCGATTCCCCCAGGTGCCATGATGCCTAGTCCACTTTTGTGGGGCCTCCCACGCACGCGCGTTCGTTCCAGTGCCAGGTTGGCAGTGCCAGAGGGCAGGGTCGGGGAACTACCTGGCCGTTTTCCTCACCAACCGGGGGGGGCTGTACTCAACTCCGCACCACTATCGTGGTCATCACGAGTGATTTGCGCCAATGTGTTGTCATGGCACCAGGCGGGGAGAATCCAGCGTAGGCAGACGCTACAGTAAAAAGCTGTTTCAGTGTCTTTAAATTTATTAAAATTCATTGAAATCAGGTTCACGCCCTTTCTGGGCATAAATCATGTCACCGACGGTGGGGAGGCAGCCGGGAAGATCTCAAACCAAGATCCCATCTGGGTAAATCCTTTGGAATCCTCTCGCAAGATTCAGCAACAATAATGGGATTCGCACTGGCGGCAAACGGGCTGTCTAAATGTTGTCAATCGTATAAAAAGAAGTGAGAGTGTGTGTCCGAGTCTGTCACACAATCTCATTGTCTTCACCAGTTAATGATATCAGAACATCTTAATGCAGAATGACCCATTTTAATTCTCTGTACATAATGTGTTGGCTTCTATGTTTATTTTTGCTCCATGTAAAATGCGACCATCTGTCTTTAGGTCTCTTGCATCACATTCGAAGTTGACCCAAACAGTTGCCTGCCAAGAGGCTGAATGTTCAATGCTACTACAAACTTCGCTGTTGCCGCAATTTTGGCTGAAATCACTTCAAATCCTATTCCGACTCAGTACATGAAATTCAAATGCACAAGTGCCACATCATGGATAGAAATTGTGAATTTGTTCTCTTTATTAATTTTTATTTAATAAACTTCCAGCAAGGGCTTTCATTTTTTTCATGTTTGATGTTAGGGTTTTTACGATATTGATTTAAAGTGTGTGACAGATAGCTTTTCCACCCACTATCGCACAGTGAGACATAACAGAATGTGCAGAGCCTGCAGTGCTGGGTGTTTGGTTAAGCAGAAGAGCTTTCGGCATAAACTGGAGTACTAGAGAGCCATCTGCTGAATTATTCATCCCTCCTCAACAGAGTGGTGCTGTTGTATCATTATTTAGGGAAGAATATTATATTGTTATTGATTATAGCACTTGCTGTTACATTTCATTTGCCAGGCAGGGTGTGCGTTGCATTACTGATGCCAACAGTAGATTGCGTATTGCTCACTCAGATCAGAGATAAATTACAGAAGAAAGCGCAAGGGTGGTACCTGTGAGTGTGAGTTTAAAAGAAAGAAGACTTGCATTTATATTATACCTTTCGTGGTCACTAAACATGTCAAAGCGTTTTACAGCCAATTACGTACTTTTGAATTGTGGTCATTGTTTTAGCGGAGGAAACATGACAGCCAATTTGTGCACAGCAAGCTCCCACAGGGTGCAATGTGAGAACTGTGATGTGGATTGAAGGATAAATATTGTGCAGGATACAAGGGATCACCACGCCCCTTCTCTTTGAAATAGTGCCACCGGATCTTATTTCTCCTCCCTGAGAGATCAGACAGGGCCAAGGTTGAATATTTCATTCTAAAGAAAGAGCCTCTGACAATGCAGCACACCCTGAGAGCTGCCAATGGAGAGTCAATGTCAAATGTGTGTGTGGGTCTCTGGAGTAAGACTTGAACCTGAAACCATCTGAGTCAGGAGTGAGAGTGCTACCCTTGGAGCTAGAGCTGACACCATGGGCTGGATTCTCCGTTTTGGAGACTAAGTCCGCATGCCGTCGGGAAAACTGTGGTCTTTTACGCCAGGAAAACGGGTTGAAAGGCCACCGAAGGCCACAGCATAGAGGTCGCAGCTGTAGCTGCCGATGAGACCCCCAGCACATCCGGTTCAGAGGCCGCGCACGTGCTCGGCGGGGGCCTGCAGCGGCCGCGCCGTGCTCCATGGCGGACTCAGCCTGCGGACCTGGATCGCCGAAGTAGTGCCGTGCATCGGCCGCGGACCGCCCGCAAACATTGCCCCTGGCCCCGAATGGAGCCGCCCCTGCCCGCCGATCAGCCCACCCCCGACTGTGCCGGCTCTGGACTGAGTCCTCAGCCGCCACGCGAGGATCCCATACGGTGTGAGCACATGTAAGCCACGCCGTCGGGTATTCGGCAACGGAGCATCGCGGGGCGGGCTTCGGCAATGACCTGAGGTGGTGGACACTCGGCGTGGCGTAGTCCTCGAGTACGCCGATTTTCAAGGGGCGGAGAATTGAAAAACCAGCGCCGCTCCCGATTTCGCCACCAAAACGGATTCTCCGCCCCATCGCCAAACGCGATTTCGGCGTCGGGGAGCGGAGAATCCAGCCCCATTGGTTACACTTGACCACAAGCGGGTGCACATAAACACTTCTTCAGAAGAAACTGGATAGAATTCTCGTTAAAAGCAGCAGGACAGATAAAAATAGGAATAGGCTGCTCAGGCGGGAAAAGGCCTGGAGTTCACCCCCCTTACTTGCGCAACTGAATTGGACATCCTTTCCAATCTATGTATTGAAGTGGAACCTGAGAGCGCTAATTTATATTTACATTAGTAGGAGTGCTTTGTTTTTGCTGTTCAACTGGATGGAACCTAGCTGCTGGAGCATTAGTCAGGTGTTGCTATCCGGCATCAGCAAGAACCAGATTAGAAGTGCAGAGATATGAGTGAAAGGTATAGAGGATATAAAGGACACACACCTTGGGCGGGATTCTCTGGGAATCGGCGGGGCGGGCAGAAACGGCGCAGTGGAGTGGCGGGAACCACTCCGGCGTCAGGCCGTCCTAAAGGTGTGGAATCCTCCGCACCTTCAGGGTCTAGGCCGCCGCCGGAGCGGTTTGCGCCCCGCCGGCCGGCGTGGGAGGCCTTTGGCGCCGCGCCAGCCAGGGCCAGAGGGACTCCGCCGGCCGGCGCGGGCCGTGCATGCGCGGGAGCGTCTGCTGGCGTCATCCTCGCGCATGCGCACATGGAGTCTCTTCCGCACCGGGAATGGTGGATGACCACGACCTCCGGTGCGGAAGGAATAGAGTGCCCTCACGGCACAGGCCCGCCCGCGGATCGGTGGGCCCCGACCGCGGGCCAGGCCACCGTGGGGGGCACATCCCGGGGCCAGATCCCCCCGCGACCCCCCAATAACCCCGGAGGCCGCCCGCGCCGCCAGGTCCCGCCGGGTAAGGGACCAACTCCAATTTACACCGGCGGGACTTCGGCCCATCGTGGGCAGGAGAATTCGGACAGCCCCGGGGCCCATTGAGTCGCCCCAGACCCCGCCATTCTCCGAGGTGGGTGGCGCGGCTCACGCCATGCCGGTTTTTGGGGGGTGGGAGATTTCGGAGGCCGGCGGGGGCGGGATTCACGCCGACCCCCGGCGATTCTCCGACCCGGCGGGGGGTCGGAGAATCCAGCCACTTATTTGTGTTTGGTTTGTAAGTAACTACAAAACACAAAATTTAGACCCAAATTTTATTCATAACCTGCAATCTCTGTGGAACTTTGTTATTTTACATCTAACATCAGAAACATCCTTCAGAATGATAGGAAAAGGAATATTGGGAGGGGGAGAAATTACAGACCACTGCCAAGTCCAAATGGGAAACACACATAACATTTCAGTTGAACAGGCTGAACTGCAGTTCATTTCTGATGGACGTGCAATTGAATTTTCTAAAATAGGCTTTAGAAATCTGCAGAGGTATTTTCCATTTTAAATTGATTGGTCGCTCTGATGAAAGGTGCACTTTTGAGAGGCAAGGCAGGCATTTCACGTTCCAGTAATTCATATCGTCACTTTTGACATTGCCACTCGAATGCTCCTTTAGCCGAGCCTTCTTAACAAAATTAAACTTTGACGGGAAAGTAGAAAGGGGCCTCGCTGTGAGTGAACGTGAAGAACGTGTGGACGATGTACCTTTTGTTGTGGTCCATTAACCAGCTGCTCTCCATAAGTGTCACTCACCCTCTCAGTGCACCCGATACAGCGATTTGAGGATTTCAGTGAATAAGAAGGTGCACCTGAATTGCCCAGCGTAGTCTGCAGGACCAGGCATTCTAAAAGTGGGGGCAAACAATGATGCAAGCACAACATCAGAGCAAATGTTGGCGTGCCGTCACGCTATTCCATTCGAAGTCAGGACGTAAGTTGGTACCCGCAGTTTCTAAGCTCAGTTATCTTGTATTACTTTTGACAATTATCGAATATTTTTGGCATCGGAGGCCCAAGTACGATTGGTCAATGCTTTGGCAAGTAAATAAAATGTCAGCAAGCCAAATTATGATGGCTTGACGCGCTTAGAGCATCGCTCAATTGTTTTCCGTACTCTTTTTACGACAGCAATTTGCATTTGAACGGGAATAAAAATGGAAAATGCTGCCGGCATCTGTGGGGAAAGAATCGGAGTTAATATTTGAGGTCAAGGACCGTTCTTCAAATTTGACGGAAGATAGAAATGTGAGCAAGTGAAAGGGCCATGATGTGGCGATGCCGGCGTTGGACTGGGGTGGGCACAGTAAGACGTCTTACAACACCAGGTTAAAGTCCAACAGGTTTGTTTCAAATCACTAGCTTTCGGAGCACTGCTCCTCCTTCACATGATGAAGGGGCTGTGCTCCGAAAGCTAGTGATTCCAAACAAACCTGTTGGACTTTAACCTGGTGTTGGAAGACTTTCTACAAGTGAAAAGGCTGGGGAGGGGGAGGAGGAGGAGGAGGAAGAACAGAAGAGAAGGTCTGCAATGGGTTGGATAGTGGTAGAGATTAATCAATGGAAGATTTAATGGTACAAAAGGTAATGGAATTGGTAATGATCATAGTAAATAAGGAAACATATGTCCAGAGTAGGACTGAATAGCCATAGCTGAAAACAAAGACATGAAAAACATGGTTAAGACTAGCACGTACATAAACCAAGAAACAAAATGGGGTGGGGGGGGGGAGATAGAATTTGTGATCTGAAGTTGTTAAACTCAGTGTCGGGTTGGGAAGTGTCCAATTCGAAACGCCGCGTATTTAAATGATGACTAGTTAATTGAACTTCACAAAGACAGGTGACTGAAAGCACGATCTAACAGATAGGTTTTAAGGAACAACTTAAAGGAGGAGAAAGAGATGCAGAGGTTTAGGGGGAACGTTCCAGGAGTTCATTGCCTAGGCATCATGATGAAGGCAAATTGACTTACGCCACACTCTTTCGGGACTCGGGGGAACATGCCACTGATGGGGTAAGTTTTACCCTCTGTGCCCTTCAGTCTGAATCACCAAAGACCCAATATAAATCACCAGTTTGGCAACAAGCAGATCTTCCAGCAGCGGAGTGTAACCTCCTATAGTTCTGTGTTATGTCTTGATATTTTCATTATTATTTGATTGATGTTCAATATTTATGACATTAAAAAAATTAAAATGCGCAAAGTAATCTGTCATACCAAGGCACGACATCTCATTCAATGAAATGACATTTAAAAAGGTTAGATCATATTGCATATCACTGGGCTGTTTAAATTCAAGCATAACGTGGCGGATGTAAGCAGCGGTCTTTTTGGCCAGTTTTTAATCAGACTTCTCAATTGTCGGACAGATATTTCATTAAATCGTTTGAGCTTGCGAGATAGTGTGCAGTAGTGGAGCAATAGTGTGGTTCCTGGTTAGCAACAACAATTGTTCACAATGTACCAGGACTTTTCTTAAAATGCAGAGCACCATCAGGTTAAGTAAAGTCGCCATAGTCCCAGATGACCATAGGCTGCTTCCCCCTTCGAGGGGGAGAGCTGACTGGTGGTGGTTTAACCTGAGGATTACCACAACTCAACCGGTGCGGGAATTGAACCCGCGCTGTTGACGTTGCTCTACAACACAAACCAACCGTCCAGCCAACTGAGCTAAACCGGCACCCAACCAGCAAACAGCCTCCGTAAGGTTACTCATCCATCAAATGGGGTGTAAAATGAATTGGAATGTCAGTAATGGGAATTGGGTCCCAGGAGGTAGAAGGCCGTTTGATGACATCTCCAGAACTTTGTCCCACCAGAGTTGACGACCATACATCGAACAGGCATAATGAAAGTCCTGCCCATCGGATAGCCAGTTGAAATTCTTTTCCTCGTTGAGACAAATGCATTTAGTAAATGGGATTGTCATAGTCAAGGCAAATATCACCTCTCTTTATTTTGACTCTTGGCCTGTAATAATTTTCTCCTGGAATACAAACATGACACTCTTTGTTTCAGAATGTTAAATCAAGTGGCAGTTTGATAAGCTAAACAAACAGCATGGTACCTTTTCTTCATGTGATGTATTGTGAGCTGTGTTAGCTTCATAAGCTTTCACTCAGGCTCATGTTTTCATAAACTCCTGTGGTGGTCCAATCAAAATTATCCCATTTGTGTACAGTGGCAAGTTGTGCTCGTGTCCTCTCAATGTTTTACAGTGATTGCAGGCTGCCATGGCAACTCCCCCAAGGGCTGGGTTTGACTCTCCCTTGCCGGCGGGTTTGAATTTAGGGGGGGGGGGCTCATTATTTCCAGTACATGGCCTGTCTACCCGCCTGGCCCACACCGATTAATGGTCACATAAGGGCCTCGTCCCACTTCTGCCATGAGTCCAGCGACTGCAGTGGAGGGATTTATGCCATGCAGGTGCCCCAGCAGCCTTAGCTGTGCAGGCTGCTGTGGGGCAAGGAAAGGGGTATGGTTATGAGCACCCATACCCCCCCCCGCAATGATCATTCTTCCCCCTATAGTCCTCTCCCTGGTCTCTTGTACCACTCCTCCATCCCCTAATCTCCGCAAATGCCCTCTGCCCCTTCATTGAGACACCCAAAACCTGGGTTCACCTGGTCTCCTTGGCGTGGTTGGGAATGCCTGGAGTCCGAGCAGTGGCCACAGCATCTCTCTGGCACCACAGAACTGCTGTCCACCCGATTCATTGGCTGCTCTCTAAAACAGGACTTCCTCCTGGGAAAGGGGTGAGTTCTTGCCTTGAACCAATTCATACTGCACTGAGTGTTAAACTGCTACCGGGCAGCCGTTGGGATCATCGGCGGGCTCTCCGCATGGTGCCTTAGCCAGGGTGGGGCATGGGGTGGTGTGCGGTGACCATGGAGGCCTGTAAAAGTCTGCTCTAAGTGTTGCTTAATCCCTTATATGCCGAACATAGAACATTGTGACATATTGTGACTTCTCACAGGTGCCTTTCCCAACAATAGCAGCTCCATGTATGTTCGTCCTTAAATTGACAATTTTTCAGTGAAACACATTTCCAATCTTATTGCGTGACTTTGTTTGACGGCGCCTGTAGCCATATAGTTTCCATATAGATAGGATCTGAGATTTCTCCAGTGAACAGAAGTAACGGTATGAGATAATTACTGGAGAAATATCACACCTTGTTTTAGAATTTTAAACTCAAAACTGTCGAACAGTTCCAATTTCATCGGATTAAATTTGTTACGATCATAGACCAGTCCCCAATTTTGGGTATGATGCAGTTCGGCACCAGAGACCTAAAGTGCTCCAAATTTGAGCACCAGAGCCCTAAAGTGCTCCAAATTTGAAATCCCAGTTACTGACGAAGAGGATACAGCCAGAAAATCCCATGTTTTTAAACAAACAAATGAAATTTTGCTGTATACAAATTGACAAAGAAAATGGTAAATACACAGTCTGTCTTATGTTCCAACATCCAGAATTAACATGGGGTAAACATGAATTAACCAGGCCAACTGTGGTTGAACACATTCCATGAATCCCTCAGCAACCCATGCTGACGTGAGCGATCACCGTGAGTCACAAAAATTCTCAAACTCTGTCTCCCTCAAGAGATTTCAGCTCTTCCCTTTTGAAGATCCACCTCCTGATTTCCCTGAAAAGCCGGTCCAACTCCAGAACACACCAATGATTGCTCGCCTATCAATCGCTCAATCTCTTCTCCTGGGACTGCATCCCTTTGGAGCCACAGGGCTGCACCTTATCACTGGCACGATTCCAGTCCTTTAGCTGAGGCAGAGCACTGCCACTCATACATATTCCTTTGCTCCAAATACCCAGCAGCGTAGAGCCAGTAACCTTCATTCGCCTTTGCAGCTCCCAATGGGCTTTGCTGAGCCCCGCTTGCACGGAGCTACAAAACCACTCCCAGGAACTCTCCGGGCCACAGCTTCTGAGAGTGACAACGGCACTCCAACTGTATGGAGCGAGCCACCTTATTCTTTGACTGCTCCTGACTAACTTCACAGACTGCTGTTCAGTGACTTTTGAACTCATCTGTGTGACCTATCAAAATATTCCAATAATGTCCTTTCCCTGTTCCTAGGTAGAATTGAATGTAGCAACTATTGGAATGTTCTGGACCTTGAATATTATGATCTCCAGTAAATTAACGATTGTTCTCTGCAGGTGAGAACTTACAAGGACGCAGAGACAAAAAAAAATCCCCAAATATAGCTTTAATCAAAAATTTACAAGTAATGCACATCAGTACTATAGCTTATTTGTACTTATGACTATTTTCATTATTTTTCTGCTCGAATCTTATTTCTTATTCGCCTTTTTTTTCATACGTTGCATTTAATATTAGTGGATGTTGAATGCTTGTCAAAATAAACTGGTATCCTCAGTTGTCCTACATCAGGGACATCCTTTTCTGTGAAGATTTGCGTCACATGAAGCTCCTTCAACGAAGACACTCATGATATCAAGCAAGTTAGCTGCCATTAGCATCTTTGCCCTTGTAGTTTATGATGTTTCCGAAGTCCTTCTTTGGAGTTTATGGTTCTTTTAGCTATATGGTAATTGGAACAAAAATCCTTTCCACCTCAACGCCTCGCTTGATCTCTGTGTGTCAGCTGTTGCTCAGTTTGTCACTCTCCAGCATTTGAATCAGGATCCATGGCAGAAACCCTAGAACCAAAACCAAGGCAAATAACCCTACTGCGTTGTTCGAGATGCAATCTTTTGGATTAAGCCAAGGTCCTGACTGCTGTTATGTATGGGAGCAAATGATCGTATGTCAGTATTTTGAAGAAGAGCAGGTGAGTTCTCCCCAGTATCCTGGCCAACATTCATCCCTCAACCAAAATTGTTTAACAAGTAGGTTATCTGGTCACACAAATTGTTTACAGCATTTCTTACGTTATGGCAGTGAATACACTTCAAAAATACATCATTGGCTGTAAAGAGCGTTAGGGCATCCTGCGTTCTTGAAAGGTGCTATATAATTGCAAGTCTTTTTCTTTCTTTCTACAAGCCCGGGCTGTGAGTACAAGCAAAGAGATACGAGTGAAAAGTCAAAAGTGATCCTTCCTTCAATATCCTTTTCTTCCTCGTTTGGCATAAACCCTAATGCCTGCTCCACTCACCCAGACAATTGCTGATATTATAAATTAGTTGCGCATTTAATTACCAATCTCTGAACTGTCCCAGGTGATTGCGTGTCATCAGACATGTGATGGCACCATGTTCCTTGATTAGTTTAGTGTTTTGCCATCCATGGGCACTACCCTTGCCTTGTAACTGATGCAATAAATCGACAGAATCACTCACATCCATCCTTATTCTGGTTGATGGGATCGCTTTGTAAATCATTCGCTCTTTGTGTCTTTGGAGGCTCCCTGTTTAATGATTTCAAACAGGCAAGTACAGTTAATCTTACTGTGTGTAACATAATATTAGGGTGAATAAAATTTATGGCATTATGCTTAACTGAAAGCTACTTGTAAAATACTCCATGTTACCCATACATTATGGAAGGTGTTGGGTGAACATGTCTATTATATTCCTCGGGAACAGGAGAAGAGCAATAGGTGTATGGGAACACTGCCAATTGCAAGTTCCCCTCCAAGCCACAAACTATCCTGACTTGGAACTATATCCTCATTCCTTCACTGTCGCTGGGTCAAAATCCTGGAACTCCCTTCCTAACAGATCTGTGAGTGTATCTGCACCGCATGACCTTAATTGGTTCAAGAAGGCAGCTCACCACCACCTTAAGGACGATTAGAGATGGACAATAAATGCTGGCCTTCTCAGCAATGCCCACATCCCTTTAAATAATTCTTTAAATCCTTCTGAGTTGTGATAAAGGTTACAGGCAAAATAGATACAACTGAAGCATAAAAATCAGACTCCAAACGACTTGGGTGAAAATCTTTCAGGCATGATCAAACTCTTCAGGGATTAGATACATTTGGGAAAGGCACTGCCCCCTTGGCGAGGCAAGGCTTTAGATGGGCAGGATGGTGAAACTGGGGCAGAGAGAGAAGAGTAAAAATCTCCACAAATGCTCTGAAATATTAAATCAGCTGTGCTTGCTCTATGATGTGTGCACTGAGGCAATGATGATTGACATGGAAAAGAATGTAAAGGATTGAGTTTTGCTGTGTGAAGTGGCTACCCTTTAATCCATACCTTGTCAAATTGGCCATTAATTAGTGTCAGTATAAAACAGCCCAAATGAAATAAACTTCACATTGAGTCTCAATCATCGCTGCCAACAAAGATCACAGCTTTTTTTTTTGTCGTGGCATTGTTTGCGAAGAAAGGAAGTTCCTGCGTGTGACAGCTAAGTAAAGACGTTGCCATCAGAAATTTAATTTTGAGTTCCGCAATGCTTTGGAACTGAATATTCCTGTATTGCGCACTGTGTATGTTCTGAATAATTTACTGAGTTGGGAAGTAGCGTGTTTGTTTGATTTTCTTTCATTCTGTCAATCTTCGGCCTGTCACACTGTAATTTTAATGTTTGGCCACGTCCATGATGGACCATTCAGAGGGAAGTGAAAGACTCACATTTCCATATTGCCTCTAGTGACCTAGGGACATCACAAAGCACTTAGCAGTTAATTAAGTACCTTTTCAAATATTGCTTTTTTAATGTTAGAGGTAAAGGCACCTTCTGAAAGGAAATTAATTTACCCAAATTGCAATACTTGCTCTTCATGATTTCTGTGACTCGCTGTTAACGGCATGACAAGAATGAAAACAAACCAATCATCAATATTTTAAAAAATCTAAATGGAGGTATTGTAGGCTGTAGGAGCAGGAGTGGACCATTTGGCCTCTGGAAGCTGCTGCGCCATTAAACAACGTCATTTCTAATCTCCTACTTAAAGCACAGTGGTTAGCACTGTTGCTTCACAGCACCAGGGTCCCGGGTTCGATTCCAGTTTGGGTCACTGTCTGTGCGGAGTCTGCGCATTCATTGATCATAGAATTTACAGTGCAGAAGGAGGCCATTCGGCCCATCGGGTCTGCACCAGCTCTTGGAAAGAGCGCCCTACCCAAGCCCACACCACCCTATCCCCATAACCCAGTAACCCCACTCAACCAACACTAAGGGCAATTTTGGACACTAAGGGTAATTTAGCATGGCCAATCCACCTAAACTGCACATCTTTGGACTGTGGGAGGAAACCGGAGCACCCGGAGGAAACCAACGCACACACGGGGAGAACGTGCAGATTCTGCACAGACAGTGACCCAGCCGGGTATCGAACCTGGGACCCTGGAGCTGTGAAGCAATTGTGCTAACCACTATGCTACCGGACTGCCATTCTCCCGGTGTCTGCGTGGGTTTCCTCCGGGTGCTCCGGTTTCCTCCCATAAGTCCCTAAAGATGCGCTGTTCGGTGAAGTGGACATTCTGAATTCTCCCTCAGTGTACCCGGACAGGCATCGTAGTGCGGCAACTACGGAATTTTCGTAGAAAACTTCATTGCAGTGTTAATGTAAGCCTACTTGTGACAATAATAAAGATTATTAAGTGAATGCCCCATGCTATCCCTATATCCTTCAATTCCCTTTGTATCAAGAATTTTTCAATCTTGGTCAGTATCCATAACCCTCTGAGATACTTAATTTCACAGCTTCACAACCCTATGAGTGAAGAAATTTATCTTCCTCTCAAAACAAAATAAATGGTCAACTCCTTACTGTGAGACTGTGAAGTGCCAGTGAAATGGGAATAACAAGCCAGTAGAGCCCTACATTTCTTATTGGTGCATGTACGGGTATGCACACGGAGAACTGAGAGTAATATCTGTCAATTATTGGTAACAACACATTCGGCTGGATTTTCAGGCCGGTAGTTGGAGTCAGGGCAAGTCCCAGCTCGGCTCACCCGCCTTGGAAGAAAGTGCCTGGAAAGATGGGATCATCATTTATTGGAGCGGGGTGGGGGGCGGGTGCATGCTGGAGTTACGCCAACTAAGCGGGAAAAGAGTCAGATGCAGCCACAAAGGCTGTCGGGTGCCTTGCTGGGCTGTTTAAAAGGCCTGGCTTGGTGCAGTAGCACCTTATGCCAATTAAAATAAAGACAAAAACAGAGTAATGGATTGCTAGGCTCTTGGGCAGGCCTCATTATGAATGCTGGGCTGAGAGCCCAACCATTCATTACTCTAATAGAACATCTGAGCCCCAGAGATAATGGGCGGGATTCTCTGGATGGCCAGCCAGGTTTTCCTGAGCGACGCGCACTTGCCGGCAGCGGGATTCTCCGTTCCCGTCACCTGCCAATGGAATTTCCCATTGCGACCACCCCATGCCACATGGAAACCCGTGGACGCGAGTACGCTGCCGGTGCAACGGAGAATCCTGGCAGCGGAGAATCCAGCCCAACATTGCTTGATTGGCGAATTTGGCCTTCTCTGATGTAAATTTTGCAATGCCTAATAACACAAGTTTAAGTGGTTTTCAGGGCTTTGCCTTACATTTAATGATACTTTAAATGGACAGGATGATTGTCAGTTTTATTGAGCTGTAAGGAAATGGCTTTTTAAAAAACATTTAGGAAATGAATGACTAAAATCATAAATTCATGACTTTCCTTAAAGTTTTTCTTATACATTCTATTATAACTGTGAGCTTCGTGAGTTCTTTTTAAAAAAAAGTTTTTAAAATTTAGAGTGCCCAATTCATTTTTTCCAATGAAGGGACAATTTAGCGTGGCCAATCCACCTAGCCTGCACATCTTTGGGTTGTGGGGGCGAAACCCACGCAAGCACGGGAGAATGTGCAAACTCCACACAGACAGTGACCCAGAGCCGGGATTGAACCTGGGACCTTGGCGCTGTGGAACAGCAGTGCTAACCACTGCGCCACCGATCTGCCCCGAGCTTCATGAGTTCTACACCGTGTATAGTGGATCAATGGTCATGGGAGTTCCATGACTCGGCATAGGGTGGCATGAGAGGCCATAGCGGTGGGTGGAGGGCATTCCTTGGCAAATGTGGCATGAGGAGGGTGTTTTGAAATCATCTTTTAAAACATCCCTCATGCAGACTATGGTTTACAACTCCTCTGAGTTGGTGTGAACCACAACTCTTGATAATGCTGGCCCAACCCCCATGAAAATTGCGGAGGACTAGGACATCCCTGTTGTGTTCGGAGTTCGTTGTCTAGCAAGGAATCTACAGAACTGCTGGTGACTTGTCCAAACCAGGATTTTATTCATGCACACGTGGCAAGCTAATGATCAGAGACAGAGCAAGTTATCATAGAGTTTCTTTAGGCTCCCCTGGAACTACCCCATGTACCACTGTCCTCAGGTACGTCTTACCACCTTCTGGTGAGAGTGCCTTGTCACATGACCACTGTCTCAAAACCGCATGGTGAAACCCGCTGGTTGGAGGTTGCACCACCAACTATATATCATATTGTTTAGACTGCATGGTGGATCTATACCGCCATCTGCTGGTTGGAGGTTGCACCACCAACAATATACAACACCATCTGCAGGCATATCACTACAATTCCCATCTCCGCAATGGAGTCAGTTAGGTTGAGAGTGCAGGCTCGTAATCCAAACCAGCCCACAGCTTTTAAAGGCACTCCTGAAATTAAGAACATCCAGGAATGGTGTTGGGAAGGCCAAAGCTGGGACCTGCCCGCCGTTTCTAAAGAGATCCCAAAGTCTTCCGGTGAATATCCAGCCCATTGCCTTTCCTAAAACAAGGTGGATTGCAATTCAGCTCACTGGATATCGAGATAGGACATTTGGACTATTTTCCCAAGTATCCAGTTTTCTTCATGAGTTCAGGATGATGTGGTACCACATTAACCTAAGAAAATGCATTGTATCAAATGGCTGTGGAATTGTCAGCATCACTCTTAGGATATCAATGACCTGTTGTAAATACATTGGTGCCTCCTGAACTAGACGTGTCTCACTAAAGGCGCTGCAAACTGTGAACAAGGCAGGCAATCGTTTTAGATTTAACGGTGGGAATGCTCCACCTATTTGAAGCTGCACGGCATCAAATTTCATTTTGCCGAGTAAGAGCAATTAAAGAATTTCATCTGAAAAGCAATCCCTGTGATTTTCAGCTTTTAAAGGCGAGATCATTGTCAAGAACACTTGCGCAGAAATCCCTGGGTGAGATTGCCAGGCGACCCAGGGACAAAGAGTGGAGAGCGACAGTCAGAGTACATTTTCCTCTCCTCACGTTTCCTGAAATTAATGGTCTGCTCTGAAAACCTGCAGCAGAATCTGCCCCAGAAGAAAGAATGCTTTATTAGGTAGGCTTCTTTCGCTGCCCTGTGGATGCCAGGAAAGATTAATTATAGGGCAGTTGTGGCCCGCTTCTTCGGCCCTGCAACATAGTACTCAAGATAATGCTGAAATAAACTTTCCTATTTCTGCCAGAACCAATTAAAGTGGAATTACTTCCTCAAATACAAAATTTCTACAGCGTTGTTTTAGCTTGTGGAAGAACCAGAAAACATCATGTTGAAGGTTAAGTCAAGCCTGCATTGCCAGGGGCTATATCTGGTGCAAGGTGATAGATTTTTTAAGCATTATACAGCAAGTAAAAATAATATTGTGTTTACCAAACATTGTGCGCGTATCAGTTTGGCTCCTGAATGTGAAAACAGCAAAGTGTTTTGCAAGATTCTTTGCAGTGTCGGGAACACTGGTATCAACAGGATGGCTGTAGTTTCATCAAGTCCGCTTTTATGTTGTTTATAGACTTTTAAAAATTCATTCTTGGGGTGTGGGCTTCGCTGGCGAGGCCAGCATTTACTGCCCATCCCTAATTGCCCTTGAGAAGGTGATAGCGACCTGCCTTCCCGAACCGCTGCAGTCCCTGTGAAGTAGGGACACCCACAGTGCTGTTAGGGAGGACTTTGACCCAGCGACGGGGAAGGAACGGCGATATATTTCCAAGTCAGGATGGGATGGTGGGTGGGCTTGGAGGGGAACATCCAGTTGGTGGTGTTCCGATGTGTCTGCGGTGCTTGTCTTTCAAGAGGTGGCACTGCTACGGAATTCTCAACCTGCAAGTCAAGTGATTTTGTTTTTGTTGGTTTTCCCCTGTGTGTTGGTTCGACAATGGACAAGTTGAAGTACAATTGAAACCGATGTGATGTGCAGAAAACAGAAAGGCTACAATCCAGTCAACAAGATAACTCCCTTCATGTTATGTGTTGTTATCATTCACTTTGAATCTAACACCTTATTAATAGCAACCTTAAAAAGAGACTTTGAAATGGAAATGTCAACCTTGTATAGTTATTCCGAGATTAACATATCCATGGAAAGGCAGCATGATATGCCTGATAATATTCAATCCCTTACTAAATTATATTTAGATTGAGACTGTTTCGGAGTGAACAGAGCTGAAATTCCTTGGGGTCTCCTGCAGCTAATTTGGTGGGAGAATGACCACACTCCCAGGATGGAGATGTGATCGCCTCTGTCTGTAGTTGACTTGGAAGGGAGCACTCCCCACGTTGACCGGAGCTGTTTCGCAGATGATCCTCACGCAGCACGAGTGGAGGTGTACGGTGAATTTAACAAGGCCATATGCGAACCTCACTTGTCTCAGTCGCATCCATGCATTCAAATAATATCCAGTTGGTATCCCTTTGCTAAATAGCCTGAGGACAACACGGTCAAAGTTAGGGGGCCTTCCCTTGCCCTTCCCCCCAACATGCCCCCCCCCCCCACCCCCCACCCTGCTCTGCCCCCTCTCTGGTGAAGAAGTGAGATTCCATGGACAGAGGGCAGGCAGTTGCCAGAGATGCACGCTTGGTAGTGCTTGCGAACTCTGACAGAGTCAGTACTGTAAGGCGTTTGTTGCGAACATTGTCTGTACAACTGCCTAGGATGGTAACCCATGGATGTTTGGGGCCCAGGTATTTTACAAGTGAACTTTGGAGGCGGACCAATGCTTATGTCAGTCAATAGAAAATCCTGTTAAGTATTCAGAAACTCAAATGTTTTTCAATCATTCATATATTTTACAAATGATCCACATTTTGGGAATCCATAGACCTAAAATATGAAGTAAATCTGAAGTAAATATCAAAGACACTTCAAATGAATGCAGACCTGTATGTATCTGAAAGAGAAATATAGATAAATGTTTCAGAAGTGACCTTCCATCAGAACTGAAATAATGGGCCAAATCGTCCATCTGCTAATCGTCAGAGACCCTGCAGAAGTCCTGATGTGTGGACTTCCATGGGAATTTCCCAGGAAATTTCAACTTCCAATTGGAAATCTCCAGTTCCCTGGAACACTCCATAAATGTTTCTCAGTTCCAATGTACTTATCTGGATAGTTACCAAATAAATGTTAGACACAATAAAGCCTATTTGGGTAGCTCCAGAACTGACCTCATAGTCACTCACAATGACCACCCTCGATGACGCTTTCATATCCCTGGCTACCTGACTAACCCACCTGACTACCCTTCCCGTCTCTCCGACTAGAAGACAGACCACCTGGTTGCAGACGTGACTCCCCGACTACACCCCCCCCCCCCAACCAGACCTGACCAGCCCCGACTCTAATACCCCTCATGGTCCAACTCAAATAACCTCCGTCCCACCTATCCAACTAACCACTTACATCTGCCCCCACACCCACTCACCCTCTTCTCACCTCACTCCTTCGCACTCTGCTACCCACTGACCGACCTAACCCCACTACACACCTACCCCATCTGCAACTATCTCCTGAATCCCTACCCACCTCATCAAGCTTACCCACTTACCCCCCTAATCAGTTACCCCTTGCCCACATAACCCCCCCCCTCTCTCTCTCGCACCTACTTACCTACCTACCCATTCATTTACACTGGATATTGAAATTTACATTTTACATAATTTCTTTGTGATTCCTGGTGGATTTTGAGTATCTACCTCTTGGGAGGTCTGTGTGCCACATTGTCCACTGGCGCAAAGCAGTTATGGCTTCATGCTGATGTGAAATGACACCTAATACTGAAAGAACAAGAAGTGCCCTGTCTACTCCACTTTGATGGAGTTCCCAGAATTACACCATGCTCTGCATATCTAAGAAAGCCAGGCTTGGAAAGTTCCAGAAGAAATGCGAAGCAGCATTCATACAGGGAATGTTCGAGCGGAGTGGCTATTTGTCGATAATTGCCGTTCCTCGGAAGGTCCGGGCCTGCTAATATACGTTCATCACTATCTGTGACGTTTTACATCATAACATCTTTGACTTGGGTTCCATATGTTACGGGCCCGATTCTCGCATATTTTCCGGCACTCGCAGTGCTGAGAACCACATGGCTATTCATCGTGACTCACATTGAATAAGGGGTCTGAGCGGGGAATGTGCAGCTGAGGCCGCACATAGCCATTATGTACAGTGGGGAGCTCCGCTCGCTGGAACTCCCCATTGTAGTGAGATGCCCCCGATACAATCCCCGCCCTCTCCCCAGCGCAAACACAATATGGGACGATCCCCGATCCCCCACCCCCAACACCCACATCGGCCAACCCCGGCCCGATCACGTGCAGGAATTGCCAGCTTGGCATATTGACAGTGCCACCTGGGCACCTTGGCAGGACCAGGCTGGCACCCAGGTGGCACTGCCAGGGCACAACCCTACCCAAAGGGCATGCAGCTGGGGACCTCCGATCCCCTTGGAGACCCCCGCAAGTGCTGTTCCGCCTGGTCCCCGTTTGTGGGGATCAGTGCTGAACAGTGGTTGACCAAGGTCTCTGAGGCAAAGGAGTTGAATCCCAAATCCTCAGGTACCTCGGGAATCTGCACATTACAGTGAGGCTTACTGCCTCGCTCTAACATGCAGATTTGCTAAAAAGTGATCCTGCCCATTCACATCACAATGTCTCACGAGATTGCATTGAATCTCGCGAGGCGTCGCTAGCCGGGGAGATCCTGGGAGCGGGGTCGCTGGCTTTCAACAGCCACGCTGCACCGCGGTGAGCTGCTTTTCCAGCGCAGCATGGCCGTTGGATCGTGCCCTAAATTTTGAAAATGTATAAAGTAAACTGCAAACGTAATCATTTAAATCATCAGGATGACCTTCATGTTTCCATCTCTTTGAATAAACGCATGTCTATTCCTTTAAGGTGGTGAAAATAATTTTCTTTGTGATTGCTGGTGGATTTTGAGTATCTACCTCTTGGGAGGTGTGTGTGCCACATTGTGCACTGGCGCAAAGAAGTTATGGCTTCATGCTGATGTAAAATGTATAAGAAATCCTATGTCACTCGAAATGAATTTCGATTGAAGTAGTGCAATAGCTCCAGAAGGCGTTAGTCACACACCGCATTGGTTTCAAGTTCGCTGCAGTTGATCTACCTGGTGCAAAGGATCCTTTTAAAAAGTTCCCTTCTGTTCCGACACTTGCCCAAGGAGTTTTCAGTGTTCCAAGAACTAACTTTATCATTGCATCTCTTGTGCAGTTGCAATATTGTGATGATATGCATGAAGCAATTCTGCACATAATGTTATACATAACCTCCGATCACTAGGTGGCAGTGTAAACCCACCACGTGACCCTGTGACTGGGGAGTTGGGAGTAGGTCATGTTGGAGGATAGACGTATTCATCATTCACTTCGGCCAGTTTACAGAACATGACAAATATAACCGGCCAACAATAATTGCAGCCAGGAGGTTGGGCGTGTGTGTCTCTGATTGCTTGTCTGTTTAAGCTTGCCACCTGGGTGTCAAAATCAATGCAGACAATTGGTTGATCCTGACAGCATCAACAGGAATGAAAATCCAGTAATTTCAAATTGGGTGGCTGAGCCGGCAGTTCAGGTTTTTGTTTCGTCCAGGTGGCACGTTAAGAATCCACCCCTAATGCTTTGAGACCACCTTGAATTTAACTCAAGTGGAAATGTTCACCAAGTTCGTGAAGTGGTTTATGCTCTTTGATGGTTCAGTGTGCACGTTTGGTTGGATACTGCCCAATTGATTTTTTTTTTATTTTTGATTTGATTGATTTTTCGATTTGATTTATTGTCACATGTACCGAAGTACAGGGAAAAGTATTTTTCTGCGGCCGAGGGAATGTACGCACATAGTCGACAAAAGAATCATCGACAGAGAACATTGACAAATGGTACATCGACAAACAGTGATTGGTTACAGTGTGGAACAAGGGTCAAACAAAGCAAATACATGAGCAAGAGCAGCATAGGGCGTTGTGAATAGTGTTCTTACAGGGAACAGATCAGTCCGAGGGGGAGTCGTTGAGGAGTCTTGCAGCTGTGGAGAAGAAGCTGTTCCTATGTCCAATAAATCAGTATGAACATGCATGAGGTCACTAACAGACCAAGTCTCATTAGAGTGAAAAAGTCTAATTATACGATTTGCAAGCTGAAGAGTAATTATGAACAACAATCCTATTTGCACTAAATCATTAAAATATTTCATGAGAAAAGTGCATTTGTAGTTGAGGGACAAGATCATAAGATTAACATACATGAGAGAGACCATTTAAAGTCATTTGTCCGTCAAACTACACATCACCTTGTATCATTCTTCGGTAGTTCCATTGTTTTTGCTCCGGCCACTCATCATTCCTCGTGTCGATCATCTTTAGCCTCAAATTGCAACCAGTCATCACACCTACATTTCCCTTCACTGCTCCCAGTGGCATGACCAAGACTAAATATGAAGTACTGATTTAAGCTCAGGCAAAACTCTACTGCCTGTAATCTAACTCACAGCAGACATCATTCACAAATCTTGTGTTGGAGACCTACATACCGGTCACACGCAGCCTCAAAATTTAAATTCTCATCCTTGTTTTCAAATCCCTCCATAGCCTCATCCCTACCATTCTCAATGTCCTCCTTCGTGCAGCGCCCGAGCCTTCAAGGATACCTTCAATCCTCGGATGCTGGCCTCTTGAATGTTCCGGATATTTCCTGCTCATTCCGCCATTGGTAGCTGTACTTTCAGCTGCTCGAGGTCCGAACTCTCAAATTTTCTCCCTCAACCTCTCTACCTCTACACCTCTCTTTCCTTAAGATGCCCTTTAAAGCATATTTCTTTGGCCACTCTGTTGATCTCCCCCCCCCCCTCCCCCCCACCTCCCGCCACCTAATATCACATTAAATGGTTCCAAATTATGCTTGATAGCGCTTCTGTGAAGTGCCTTGGGACAATTTACCACGTCACAGATACTCCATAAATGCAAGTTATTGTTGTCACTCTGGATTTATCTTTTATGTATCCTTCACTATTTTGCAAATGTCCAGCAAGTCTGATCTCAGTCTTACTGCCATTCAAGGCTGAAAAGACCAAATTGCTCCAGTCATTGCTTATGAATCAATTTTCTCACAGCAGGGATCAGAGAAATTGTTCTTTTCAGCAATGCTCTAAGACCTTCGATGCTTCCCTTGTGCTTAACCACACTCAGTGTGAGGTCGGACGAGAGTGCTATTGTCTCAACAGAACACCAGCTTGTAATTTACTGGTTTAGTAATATAATTCAGCATCCTATCCACTTTGTTGGTTACTGCTCCAGCGTGACATGACACGTTAAGTGCTGAGTCTGCTAGAACGCTTTCATTTCACCATTAGTTAGTTCAATGCCATTCGAGATGTCCATTGTCTATTTTTCTTCCATTTGTTTCAGTACCTGGCACCTCTCTGCATTAAATTGCATTTGCATCGCTGTCCAGACTCTATTCATTCACATTGTAGGCTCTTGGTTACCTCAGCAGATTCATGCGCCGCATTCAGTTTAGAATTATCGGCTAATACGGCCAAATTACACAAGAGATCCTGGGCAATTCAGAGTTTGATCAGAGCTCACATTGAGTGCTGATGCCCAACAATGATTGTGCTGTGACTCTGAGCACTAAGGCAGGTTTATTTTTGCTGTGGCGTTTTGGGCTCCTTGCTTTTGTAATCTTTAGCTCTTTCATGCAAACATGATTGTTGTAAGATCAAAGCAGATGAGATTCTTTCCTAAAAGGTATTTGGTTTGCAAATTAATTTCAGATGTATTCCCTTGAATATTTAATTGTGTAAGATATGTACATTTATACATTGCCTTGTGTTGGAATGTGTCTAAAATGCTTCACGCAACAAATTACTTTTTCAGTGCAATTAACAATTAACTTTTGGCACATTTAGTAGCTGAACAGTGCAACGGACTGATATTAATTGGAAGGTTACGCATCAGTGCAACAGTCGCCCTTGTCATAGTCAGCGATATTCGTGGCTTAGTGCAAACCTTTCCATCTTTATTGTTATAAAAAAAGAGCATTTATATGACATCTATTACAATCTGAGGATGTCCCAAAGCACTTTGCAGCTAATCAAGAACTTTTGAAGCTCAGTCACTGTTGTCATGCAGGAAAAGGTGGTGTCAGAATGCGCACAGCAAGCTCCCACAATCAGCAGTGTGATAATTGTTATATTATATTACTACTCCTGGTAACATATTACTTTGTGTAATATGTATATTACTCTTTTCAACCAGCCGAGTGTTGAAATGAACAGTAGTCTTCTTGTAAATATAAACTAATTTATTGAGTAATATAAATAAATATTGTGAGTTCTTTTTACTTAATACTCAACTAGTAAAACAAAGAAACAATTGTTGAGATAACTAATTAAATTATACAATAGGATAACTGATAACTTCTCTCTCTATCTTTCCTGGGGGCGATTCTCCCGTATGGAGGCCAAGTGTTCGCGTGCGACGGCGCGAACAGGGCCCGGGGATGACCTATTCTGGCCCCCACAGGGGGCCAGCATGGCGCTGGAGCGGTTGATGCCGCTCCAGCCTCCTTACGCGGCGCCCATTTGGCACCTGTGCCAACCCGCGCATGTGCTGTTGGGCCACGCCATCCTGCACATGCGCGGGGAACTTCTTACGCGCGCCGGCCTCAACCCAACATGGGGTCGGTGTTCAGGGGCCGGCCGCGCCGCAAAGTAGTCCCGGGGGGGGGGGGGGAGAGGCCGGCCCGCCGATTGGTGGGCCCTGATCGCAGGCCAGACCCCATCGGAGGCCCCCCCCCCCCGGTGAAGGAGCCCCCCTCCCCCCCCCCACACAGGCCGTCCCCTGAGCGTTCCCGCAGAGTTCCCGCCAGCAGCGACCAGGGGTGAATGGCGTCGGTAGGACTCTGTCGTGCCGGAGCGGCCGCTCGGCCCATCTGGGCCGGAGAATCGGCGGCCCCGCTGATTCTAGCGGCCCGCGGCCGGCACCGCACCAAACGCGCCGGCGCAAATGGCGCCGATTCTCCGTACCTTGGAGAATCGCGCGCCGGCATCGGGGCGTCGTGGTGCGGTTGCGGCCATTCTCCGGCCCGGCGCGGGGCTCGGAGAATCGCCCCCCCATGTCTGTTCTCTCTGCACTCCTGATACACACTCCGACAGAAAGAGCGGGAAAGCTGTTAATATAGGTCCTGACAGTGAGACACCTAGTGTTCAATTGCCTGTACTATCATTACATATACTGATCATGTATATTGATATACAGATAATGAGCTGGCAATCTATTTTGCGATTTCTGTTTGGGGGGGGGGGGGAATAGAAACCAGAGCACCACAAAACTCTCCTGCTCTTCTTCAAAGCTGTTTTTTCTTCTTAGTTGTTTTAGATGATAAGTTGCTGATGGGTTGCCTCTGATTGGGCATCAACCTCTTGAGCTGTTTTTCCCTGAGGACTTTTGTACAATGTAATAATATTGTTGAGTGACAAGGACGAAAACTTTTCTTTGTTTCTTCGGCTGCAAAGCTCACAGAAGATGTGACGAATAATGATCCCCAAAAGCAGTACAAAACTGTTCATCCGCTGGTTTCACATTTGTCGAATACAAATCTGACGAAAGTCACGTTTCAGGACTTTTCTTTCTTTATGGAAAGAATTTTGCAATTGAGTGGCCTTTTATGAACAATGATTTCAAACAACATAAATTCAAACCTTTTTTTCTTTCGCTCTCTTGACATTTAGCCATTGTTTCTTTCTTCCTCATTTTATTCCTTGCTCCCTATTTCTTTATACCTGCCCTTCAGTTCCAATTCTCCTCTTAACAACATGGAGGATGAACACTCTGCACAATACTATGCCCCAGAATGAGAGCATAAAGGAGTAAATTAAACTTTGGGAATGGTCAAAAAGCTATGCTTTTGTTTTGCACGGGCATCTTTAGTTGCCATCATGCTATCAACACGCCACATTTATAACTGCTGATCTTGTTGTGTCATTCATGTCAGTTCGACACTGATAAATTTGGGCGTAATTTGTTGCACCCCTTTTTTTAATGTGTCCCAGCCTTGACATGAGTTATATAACAGGAGGTCTGTTAGAACTTTTCAAATCTTTGCGTAATTTCCCACTCTGTGGTCTACGTTCTGTGGGGGCGCGGAAATGTGAATGATTTCTGCTGGGGGCAGGGGCACTGAACATGCAAGATCTTGCGCTGTTGAGCTTATTACTTGTGCGTCTGTGCAGAGGACAGTGAATCTTGGAGTAGTGGATGGGCTGGAAGTCGCCCGGAGAACCATTAACGTCATGGGCTCGAAGGTCCCTACGCCATTTTAAAGAGCAGCCAGACAACCTGCCTCCCTTGTCCCCCTTAGCCTGTCTTGCAGGTGCAGTTTCCATTCCACCCTTCCACCCTCCCCCCCTTCTGTCTTCATGGCTTTTGCTACCAGCATTCATTGTGAGCGGTGCGCAAGGAGGCGAAAGCAGGGTCACAAGGTCGACTGACCATGAAACCATGGAAGGAGTGAAGCTTGGCAGGTGCACACAACTTGTGTACGGTCTTAAAAGTGAACGTTCTAACTTCCCACTGGCAAGGGTCTTAATTCGACGGGGGAGCTTAATTACGGCGAGGTGACCCTTTAATAACCATGCATGACATGCTAATGGATGCCAACGAGCTTCCTGACAATGTTCATCGGGAAGCTCGCCCTGCCTTGAAAGTCCCATGAACAGAATTCCGACAATTCATCCCGATGCTGGGAAACTAATGTTTGGCATCCTACCAAATTAAATTCCCCCCCTTATCAGAATTCCTGCTGCTTGCGGGACTCGAACATTCAGCCCCTTGGTTTACTGAATCCTAAGTGTTCCATTTTGTTTCATTAAATTTATACAGACTCTCAGAATTATAATCTGAGTGCATTCATTTGAATCACATCTGGAATGCTGTGAATGGCTTAGGTCCCCTTATCTTAGGAAATATATACTGGCATTGGGGGCAGTCCAGCGAAAGTTCGCTGGTCAATCCCGGGTACGGAGGGATTTTGTTATGAGGAGAGGTTGAGTAGGTTGGCCTGTAGTCATTGGCATTTAGAAGAATGAGAGGTGACCTTATTGTGACATATTGGATTCTCAAGGGGCTTGACAAGGTAGATGCTGAGAGGTTGTTTCCCCTTGTGGGAGAGTCTAGGATCAGAGGGCATAATCTCAGAATAAGGGGTCGCCCATTTAAGACGGAGGTGAGGAGAAATTTCTTCTCTCAGATCTGTGGGACTCTTTACCACAGAGAGCTGCTGGGTCGTTAAGTATGTTCAAGGCTGAGATTGACAGATTTTTAATCAGTGAGGGAATCAAGGGTTATGGGGAGAAGGCGGGAAAGTGGAGTTGAGGATTTTCATATCAGATCAGTCAAGACCTCATTGATGGGCCTAATGGCCTACTTCTGCTTCAACATCATATGATTAATGCTGAATTTTAGTTATTTACATAATATTAAAAATGTGACCAATTCCCACAAGCATTAATGAAATGGCAGCCATGCCATAAAAAGTGTAGCAGATTATTGATTTAATATTATGTTTCACTCCTAATATAGCATTCTTGAATTTTGTATCTTGCTTTTGGTAATAAAAAACAAAACTGTTAGTTAAAAATACTGTGCAAAACTACATTTAGTTTTATTTCAAAAGTTCTCCCGATCAACAAACATAGAATCATAGAATTTACAGTGCAGAAGGAAGCCATTCAGCCCATCGAGTCTGCACCAGCCCTTGGAAAGAGAACCCTACTTAAGCCCACGCCTCCACCCTATCCCTGCAACCCAGTAACCCCCACCTATCCTTTTTGGACACTTAAGGACAATTTTAGCATGGCCAATCCACCTAACCTGCACATCTTTGGAGTGTGGGAGGAAACCGGAGCACCTGAAGGAAACCCACACACACACGGGGAGAACGTGCAGACTCCGCACAGACAGTCACCCAAGCCGGGAATCGAACCTGGGACCCTGGAGCTGTGAAGTAACTGCGCTAACCACTGTGCTTCCGTTCTGCCCCTATTGCCAAATATGATCCTTGTGGTCATATGCAGATAAAAGGATTATTTACCAGTCATGGAAACTTCATTCAGGAATTTATCAGTTTGTTTTCAGGTTAATTGATGCTATCCATTCCGAACTGCATTGGAGGGCAGTAAACTAGATATCTCAGCACTTCGATATTCATTAGTGCTTGAAAGTTCCACAATCTTGCTCTCCACACCTGGATCAAATACATTGTTTACATTGAGCCCAGTTAAACAGCTCATTAGCTTCCTGAGATTCAGAAGTGAGTATATTTACAGGTACATCGTGATTGTTTTTTTTTTGCCATTTTAACATCTCTCTGAAAGCAAGTTTATACCTGTGAAGGAATCAATTGACAAGATTTACATTCTCTTGAATACTGGAATAAGAGGTGATCTAAATAAAATGTTTAAGGAGGCGATCTAATTGAAATGTCTAATTGAAATGTTAAAGGACTTGATGAGGGAGATAGAGAGAACTGTGTCCTCCAGCTGGGAAGCCCAGAACCTTAAAATTTGAGCTAGGCCAATCAGGGTGATGGCAGGAAGCACTTGTTGACTCAAAGGGTCATGTGAATCTGGATTCGGTGCTTAGTGGGCCCTGCAGGGGGTTGGGTTGCTTTATCAACCTCTCTTTTCACATTATGATTTGATGTTGTTAAGTTTCCTTGGGGGCAGCACTGCTGCCTCACGGCGCCGAGGTCCCAGGTTCGATCCCAGCTCTGGGTCACTGTCTGTGTGGAGTTTGCACATTCTCCCCGTGTTTGCGTGGGTTTCGCCCCCACAACCCAAAGATGTGCAGGGTAGGTGGATTGGCCACGCTAAATTGCCCCTTAATTGGAAAAAATGAATTGGGCACTCTAAATTTTACATTAAAAAAAAGTTTCCTTTGTCATTTTTGGGCAGTGCTCCAACCATGAGCGGCCCCTTTTAATTCATCCCTGAGTTAATTTCCTTTATTCTACTGTTTTAATTGGGCTCGAAAATACATCATGAAAATCTGGATTCCGTGCTCGGTGGGCACTACAGAGGTTTGATTGCTTAATCGATCCCTCGTTTCGCATTATGATTTGATGTTGTTAAGTTTCCGTTGCTCTTTGCTACTTTTGGGCAGCGGCCCTACCAGGGGCGGCCCCTTTTAATTTATCCGTCAGTTAATTTCCTTTGTGTATATTATATTGATTGGACCCCAAAATGCATCATGGAAATCTGGAACTCTCTCTCTCTCAAAAAGCTGCTGAGGTTGAGGATCAATTATATATTTTTGAAACTGAGTTTGATGGATTTTTGTTAAGCAAGGGTAAATTAGAATTACTGAACCGAGGATACTAGATGCAGTTAGATCAGAGATGAGCCGGAATCCAATTGAATAGTGAAACATGTTCAAGGCATCTATACCCTTTCCTATATTTCTAAACTTTCAAAGTTTTTATCCAACTCACATAACATAGGCAGCATGTCGTCATTTGCATCTAACAGTTTGTTTTTCACGTACATATCGTAAAGATCATGTCAACTACTTTTTTTGTTGTTGCACAAAATGATAGAACATTTTGGAATGGGCAAGTATGGAGAATAGCTCCCCCCCTCACCAAGGCCCTAATACTGCGACACTGAGATCACAAGCGGATTCCACAGCAAGTACAATAAAATATTTCCACAGCACAATATTGCCAGCAGCTGGTAATCATTCGAAAAAGTGGAAACAACCTGCAAACATTTTGGTAGTCATCTCCTGTTGAACTCGAAGCCCAAATAATGACACAAGGCTGTCGGAAACACCAGCTATTTTTCAATCTCTCCTTAAGTCTGTATGCATTCAAACATCTTCAGATGTGTCAAGTGCCTGCTGCGCATTAAAGTTCCATTCTCATTGAACAAAGACTCTGAGCTACAGCTCTTTATTTCCTAACCATTGTGAGTCTTGGAATTTGGATGATTGCAGCATTTGCTTTGCGGTCTGTTTTTTTGACAAGTACAAGGTGTACTGAAAACAGCTGGAAGTGTGTGTTTTGAGGGAAGCATCAGGCTCAAAGCAGCTCAAGTTTAATACATGGGAACAAGATTAGGCTAGTTCCATTCAGTTAGATTATGCTTGATCTATGTCTCAACTCCACCTACCTACCTTGCTCCCTTAACCATTCGTACCCTTGGCAGCGAAAATTTGTCAATGTTTTTTTGCTTTGAAATTTTCAATTGACCCTCCCCCCCTCCCCCCCCCCTCCCCCCCCGGCCCCATAGTATGAAATTGTTCTGTGTTCGTTTGAATGAGCCAGCTTACAATTGACGTGCACTGTGTTTGACTGGTTAAGCCTGAGTGTGGACTCAGAGAAAAGTAAACACATCTGTAGAAAAAGAACAAAGAACAATACAGCACAGGAACAGGCCCGTCGGCCCTCCAGGCCTGTACCGATCTTGATACCAAAAAGCTGGAAGCCGGAGCTGGCGCGTGGAGAAGGCATTTTAGAACACTATGAACAGAATACTGTCATCTCTGTATAGGTCTGACACATGAAATATACAACATTTTCTGGGGAATTTCAGCAACACTGAAATGCTGACAATTACAGTACAATCATGAATGTATTTGAAACCCATTACTAGTGGAGAAAGCTCTTCATAATAACTGGAGGAAATGCTGGACAGCCCCAACGAGACATTCAGCATGAGAGAGAGAAAACTAGATTCGCGTTTTCGATTGGGACCCTTTTCACAATTGGATAGGGAACATGAAATCGATGCCAAGACTCTCGCCTAATGGCTGTTTTAAAAAATATATATTTATTCAAAATTTTCAACAAATTTTCAACAAACCACCCCCCCCCCCCCCCGCCCAACAAGAATAAAGAGACAAGAACTCAACAATCAGTCAGAAATTATACATTGGATTTCCCCCATATACAATAACCCCCCATATAACATTTAAAAACACAAATAGGGGGAAAAAACACCTTCACCCAAACGCCACCCCAAAAGAAGCCCCCCCCCCTGCCCTTGGGCTGCTGCTGCTGCTGACCTCCTCCTAACGCTCCGCGAGATAGTCTAGGAACGGTTGCCACCGCCTGAGGAACCCTTGCACAGACCCTCGCAAGGCAAATGTTATCTTCTCCATCTTGATGAACCCTGCCATGTCATTGATCCAAGCTTCCACACTAGGGGGCTTCGCATCTTTCCATAGTAGCAAAATCCTCGGCCGGGCTACCAGGGACACAAAGGCCAGAATACCGGCCTCTTTCACCTCCTGCCTAATGGCTGTTTTGGGGAGGGAGTGAAGGGCACACAGTGGCCCATGGAATCATAACACCAGTTATCTAGATTGCTTGAATTGGGCCAACACTGATATTGTAGTCAAAGGATCTTGGCCAATGTGTTCAGGAAAGGAGGAGAGAAAATCTGCAAATTAAAAAAGAACTCATGTAAGTATCCATGGTTGTTGTCAGTAAATAGCCAAGTTGTAGCGTAAGCTCAATTTTACCGTGTAGAAGAAATTTATGCCAATAATTCTGTAGTCTTTCAATGGCTCGGTGAACTAAAAGCAAAGTGTGCTGCAGAATTTGGTTCTACCTGGAAAACTGGTCCCTGGCCTGCCACAGGATGCCCGCCTTCAGAAAGTTACAATCCCCCAAGCTGGAAACTGGAGGCCAATTGAAAAAGCCCAGCCGGCCTCCTTTATTTACCATCAACCAGGTTCTTGATAAACCCAATTGGCTGCCCACCTCGTGGGGACAAGTTGCCTTACAGTAAACCCACTTCCCCTAAAATGGCTAGCACCCAAAATGATGGTGTTGGGGGTGGGGGGGGGGGGGGGGGGGGGGGGGGGGGGTTGTGGGGGAATCGGCACGCCAGTCAGCACTGTTATTTTTGGGCCCTGTCCACTTCTGTCCCCAAAGTCTGTGGGGCCCGAGAATCCTGCTTGAACGGTTGACTTTTGGAGGAACCATAACTGAATCTGTGAAGGTTCTTTGCTGAAGATCCAGAGCAGGAACCCAGGCAGTTTATTTCCTCTGTACCCCTGGTGCACTGAGTTTAGTTTATCACATCACAGTTAAGATCAGTTAATTCATCACAGAATAAGAATAGAACCTCGAACCTTGTTGATCACTGCCATGATAAGAACATTTGTCCTCTTACCATTCCAAGGAAGGACTGGAGCCTCTTCATGTTTTTAAAGGCATTTTTAAAACATGCACTTCCACTATAATATAAATATTACAGTGAATATTATAGAATATAAAGCGTAACTTTAAATTGATGAGTCACCATTGTTGTATTCAATTTTCCTGTGGTTGATTATGTGAGTCGGTTTGCTATTGACGTTCTCCAGGTAGGCCTGCAGACTCTTCCTGTCCAGCTAGATGTGGGTGTACCCAAAGGCCGCCCTGTAGAAGGAGTCCAACACCCTACCCCTCCCCCACCCTGGCTGTCTAGGTGTGGACTCAGAGAAAAGTGAACAAAGCAGTGGGAAGAGCTGGAACCCAGAGCCGAACCATGGAACAGACATTATAAAGCTGCTATTAATAAAACCTGTTAAACACATAGAAACTAGGGTCATCTCTGCAAACCTCTGAGATATATATCTTTACTGCAACCACTATCCATCTATCTCTGCACACTTCCATTTTTTTACCTTTGCCTTTTCATCTCTTTCCTCGATAGGATCTGTCCTAAGCATCTGTAGCCAAAATGGTGAGTTGGCATTTGCCCCCACATTGATCTCCATCCATTGCCGTTGTGGAAAGTGTTATTTAAGCTTGCTATGAGTGTCTGGGGATGAACCTTTTGAATTTCCGCCCCTCATTCCTGTTGCTAAAAGCTTTGCCTTTGACCCGTAACTTTAAACAGTCGATGAGCGTGCTGCAGAGATCCAGATGCTAACAGTAAGGGGTTGTACACCTTGCCTGAGTGTGCTGCCTCGCATCAGTGCTTTTTCCCTCTGTGCTAGCCTACGGCCAATATCAGGTTCACTCAACGCTTCCCAGCTACCTGAAGCTCCTTGGTTAGGTGCCTAAAGAACCTGAGCCTTGTGAAGCTGCTGTTGGTTACTCAACTTTGTCATCAATAGCTTTCAAAAATGAACTGCTGTACACAATCAATGTTGAACGCTCCAGTGCTTCATCCAATAGAAATTTTCGGTTTGCAATTGTCAAATATCAAAAGGGTGTGTCAATAGTGCGCCAGTACCCTTAGCCAATAGAACTATGCAACAATCCTTTTGTTACCATTTCTAACCGAGAATGTGATTTGAATTTTCATACAAAAGCTGCAGTCCCCCGTGTACACCTATAGACTGTAAACTTTGACCTTTACATAAAAAGCCTGGAAATTTCAAAGTATTAACACATCAGTTTGACACATTTGAAGCAAAAAGAAAATCCCAAACTCTTGAAATTGCAGGACATGGGCATCAATACTGTTTTGAGTTGAAAGTGTCTTTTGTCAGACCTGAGCACAACATTGAATGAAAAATTGTGAAAATGGAAATGGGATTTCATATCTACTGGATTTGCCATTCAATTGAAGACATTGTCAAACTCAATTGGTTTTACCTGAGGATTTGCTGTAACCTACTCTTCATGATAAATTTGTAGTACCCAATTCTATTTTTCCAATTAAGGGGCAATTTAGCGTGGCCAATCCACCTACCCTGCACATCTTTGAGTTGTGGGGGTGAGACTCACGCAGACACGGGGAGAATGTGCAAACTTCACACGGACAGTGAACCAGTGTCAGGATCGAACACGGGTCCTCAGCGCCGTGAGGCAGCAGTGCGAACCACTGTGCCACCATGCCGCTCAACTCTCCACTTGTAAGCAGAAGGCAATCCTTTGTTTTCCAGTTGCTGCAAAATTTAAAAACCCGTTGCAATCTTCCTCCTTCACACAATACGAGCAAAATGAACAACAAATCAAAAAGCCTTCATACCCAAGTCAGATATCCAGGCCAAAGTAACATTTTAGATATCTTGCAGGCTGCCTCGATTTCCTGGTGGAGGGTGAAGGCCTTTTCATTACCTACCCTGTTAAGTGAGCTTAAATCAAAAGAAATGTTAATGCAAAGAGCACCAAAATTGTTAAATGGCCCTCCCTATGGGAGTGGAAATTTGCAGAAATCGGTAAAAACCTTGCAATCTAAAACCAACTTACTTTTGGTGCAAACAGTGTCCGTATTTGTCAACAGACAATCAATACTTGCAGGAACTCGGGGAGGTCATAGATTGTTCAGCAGGAAAACAGGCAAGGAATTTTATTGCAGTATTGTTATAGGCCAGGGTTTAGAGAACCCCAGTGTATCATGGAGTTCACCTGACCCACAACTTTTAATAGATTGTGGTATGGGGAGCACACGGCCCACTCTACAGGTGTGGTACAGCAAAAATGGAAAAGTATTTTTTAAAGCAAAACAATGTTTATTCTATGAACTCAGGTTAACCTTTTAAAAACCTACAGTGAACGTCTTAGCAACCATCAATTCAAATACAACCCCCAAAGAATACAACACTAAGTAAACCTTTAAGCTTTCCTTTTTAACATCCATACGCCTTAAAAACAAAATCTTTATCAGGAGCACATCAGGTTAAAGTCACTGCTGAAAACATTTATACTTCTGAATTCACCAAATGATCAAGAGATAGTCTTTTTATGGCAGAGAGAACAGCAGTACACCTGCTTGGTCTGGCTTCAGCTCCAACACTGAAAACGAAACTAAAAAATCCTGCATCAAACAGCCTAAAACGAAAGTAAAAAGCTGACAGACAGCCCAGCTCCACCCACTCTCTGACATCACTGCAATAATAAACACCCATTTCTTAAAGGTACTCTCACTACAGATATTTATATACACACCCATTTATAAACACCCATTTCTTAAAGGTACACTCACATGACAGTATTTGGTTAATATGTGCGCCATAAGTCACTGGGGTGAATTACTTGTGCGGAGTGTGAACGAGATGAACATAAAGCAAAAAAACAAGATTCATGGGTGGGATAAAGCGAAAAGCTGAAATATTTGGACACCGACAACTGAGCCCTTGCATTAATTTGGCCAGAACGCTGTGCCAGATTCATAGAATCTCGCAGAAGGTTTGGCCAGCACTTCAGCATAGTTTGTTCCTCCTTCTCTCCGACCTGACCAAACGAGCATTATTCCCACGACATGAAGGATGTGCTGGCAAACTGCCTTCTAGACTGTACCTGTGGTGTGGCAACACCTGCTCGCAGAATTTTCTTGCATTTCTCCTTGTCCCGAGCACTGAGCTACACATCACTGTCATCCCTGAACCACCTCACGAGACCTGCACGACTGGCAAAGGGTTTGCCTGTCGATGCTTTCACCCACTCAAAGCTTGGACTGGAGAGTGAAAACACAGCTCAGAGGAGCAGTAAATCAGCAGATGAAATATTCCAATAATAGCATTAAGAATGCGGCAACGTGTCTTGATTTATATCTGTGCTGTGCAGGAGCTGAGTTGCTGTGTCAGTGTTTTATCAGGATCCAAGTGATGTGTGGTTCTGAAGGGAAGAGAATTTACCATCAAGGTGTTTTCTTCTCTGCACATTGGTATTTTTCATTTGGTTAAGCTAGTAATCCTGCTGCTGTAACACAGCAAAGACAGCAGTAGAGATTCTATAGTCTGCTCGAATGTAATGAGCTCTCCCGTGCTAAATCAAAAATGCCGTCAATGCAGCAGTTCTGCTGAAAGGTCGTTGACCTGAAACATTTACTGTTACTCTCACCACAGATGCTGCCTCACCTGCTGATTGTTTCCAGTATTTTCTGTTTTGATTGTACCTTCCTTTTTTGAAGTCACAAAAAAAAAGCATCAGCAACTGAGCGCTGGGTAAAAGCCAACAGATTATGGGGAAAGTGCGGGGTCCAGGCTCTTGTATTTTCCCCAGATACGAGCTATGTGCCATTTAGACTAAATTGTCCTTCGTGTCAAGGGTTGTGCGGGTTCGGCGGGGTTGCAGGAACAGGCCTGGGTTTAAGTGTTCTTTCAGAGGTTCGTTGTGGACTTGATGGGTCGAATGGCCTCCTTCTGCACCGCAGGGATTCTGTGATTGCTTCACTGAATGGGGGTGGAGCGTCTGCTCAAATTGGCAATTGGCAACCAGTCCCCAAAGAAGAGCGTGCAAATAGTTGTGAATTAATTGTGTAACCCCCCTCTCTGATTTTTACTGCCTTCGTTGGCCAGAACTATAACTGGGAGTTCACAGTGTGTGCGCCAACACAGCAGTTAAGTTGCGCCCTTGAGTTCTGTGGACCACTGTAATGATGTGAGGTGTGGTTCCCCTCTGTAATGGGCTTCCTCCTGGAGGTTCTGATACGTGATCTTCCGGCTCCACACTCCCATCATTGGTCACTCGACACGTCTATTCCCAGTGGCGCACCATCTCCCCACAACCAATTGGAAAGTGAATAGATTCTCTGAGCCGATTGGATAATTCTTGACTGTTGGCCAAATAGCCATTTTCCTGTCTCCAATACTTTGGAATAAAAGTGTGGAAAATTAGAAAACTCCTGACCTCTTTTTTTTTAGTCTTGATGATTCATTTATTTTCTCTTTGGTTTGATATTCAATTGCTGAATGCTTCACAGCAAATCCTGGGGAGTTGACAACACCACTGAGCAGAGGGACACAACCCTGTCCCAGTATACAGGGCCACAGGTCACTGAAAGGGGCAACATAGGTGGAGAAGGTAGTCAAGAAGGCATGCGGCATGCTTGCCTTCATTGGCCGGGCCATTGAGTATAAGAATTGGCAAGTCATGTTGCAGCTGTATAGAACCTTAGTTAGGCCACACTTGGAGTATAATGTTCAATTCTGGTCGCCACACTACCAGAAGGATGTGGAGGCTTTAGAGAGGGTGCAGAAGAGATTTACCAGAATGTTGCCTGGTATGGAGGGCATTAGATATGAGGAGCAGTTGAATAAACTCGGTTTGTTCTCACTGGAACGACGGAGGTTGAGGGGCGACCTGATAGAGGTATATAAAATTATGAGGGGCATAGACAGAGTGGATAGTCAGAGGCTTTTCCCCAGGGTAGAGGGGTCAATTACTAAGGGGCATAGGTTTAAGGTGCGAGGGGCAAGGTTTAGAGTAGATGTACGAGGCAAGTTTTTTACGCAGAGGGTAGTGGGTGCCTGGAACTCGCTGCTGGAGGAGGTGGTGGAAGCAAGGACGATAGTGACATTTAAGGGGCATCTTTACAAATACATGAATAGAATGGGAATAGAGGGATATGGACCCAGGAATTGTAGAAGATTGTAGTTTAGTCGGGCTGCATGGTCGGCACAGACTTGGAGGGCCGAAGGGCCTGTTCATGTGCTGTACTTTTCTTTGTTCTTTGTTCTATTCAATCTGATTCAGTGCAAGTGCCTGTTTTTTCTCCCAGCCACTTCTGATCGCTCATCTCGAGATTCATTTGCGACGGAAGGAAGCGAATCCACCCACCATTCCACCAATTAATGAGTTGATCCAGCAACACGTAGATCCAACCAGACCCATCAATCACCATTTTCCAAATTCCTGCACACCGCAGGCTGGTAAACACCGTCCCCAAAACAATAGAGGCTTGTATATTATGGAATCAGATAATCAATATGCATTAGGCCAGCGTGGTGTCACGGGACGCAGCTATGTTTAAAACAAATGATTTCTAAGTGGGATAATCAAAAGATATTCATGAGGAAATGAATGTGGTTTCATTAAATAGACAATGAGAATAAATCAGTGCTCTGCATTGACAGAAATTTGCGTGTCAAAGTTTGATCGCAGTATTGGTACAACCGGCTTCCACTGGCGAGGTGAATTATTGCAAGATTAAAGCAAATGACTGTGGATTTTGGAAGGTGAAACAGAAACAGAAACTACTGGGCAGTCACAGCAGGTCTGACAGCATCTGTGGAGAGAGAAGCGAGCTAACGTTTTGAGTCTGGATGACTCTTTGTCAAGGCGTGAAGCAGTGAGGCTGGTAGAGGGCCAGTGTTAGGTGAAAGTTGACAAACATGTGGTGGACAAAAGTCCTCACCTCTCCCTCGCCCCACTGCAGCCCCCCCCCCTCCCCCGCACAACAGTGTAAACCTGACCCCATTCCCAGTTATCTCCAGCTTTGACAAAGAGTCATCCAGACTCGAAACCTTAGCTCCCTTCTCTCTCGACCGAAGCAAATTATTGTAAGTTTGGTACAGTTATCAGCGTATTAGGGAGCAGGAAGTTCAAGGGCTTTCAACATTATTTTGTAGTGGGGAATTCTGAGGAATAGTTATCAGGGTGCAGTCACCCACTTGCAAGTCGATCATAGCACGTAATCTGTATCATTTCTTGGGAACAGGTAGGATATCAGAGCTTAGCAGATATATTTTCAGGGACAGTTGTGCCCCGTTGGGCTGAACATTTTTGTACACGGAGCAAACAATAGTTAACTATCTACACTTGGAAGGATCATTCATTTCTGATTAATGTTTGATAGCACACAATCAGTGTGGATGTAACTGAGGATATACAACAAATTTAAGGATTAACGTGATTTTAAAAAATATAACTAGACAACTTAATTTATCATATTTCCCCAGTCAGGTTACTCTGTGGTGATGGTAGTAAACAATTCTGCCTGTTTCCTCACAGAGACAGGCAGGAGAAGAAAGATCTTGCATTTACGCTGCACCTTTCTCAACCTCAGGACATCCCCAAACACTTGACCAACGAACTACAATCACTGCTGCAACACAGGAAACACACCAACCAATTGCGCATAGCAAATTCCCACAAACAGCTATGTGAAAATGACCAGATCGTCTTTTGTTCTAATGCTGATTGAGAACTGACTATTGACCAGGGTAATGGAAGAACTCCCATGCCCTCCTTTGCATTGTAGCATGGGACCTTTTCACAGCTAGTCGAAAGGTTAGGCTGGGCCTTGGTTTAACACCTCGTCCAAAAGGTGTCACCTCCGACCGACGGTGCAGCATTTCCTCAATGGTGCACTGGAGTGTGAGCCTAGATTAGTGCTGTCTGGTTCCAGGTTGGGACTTGAACCCATGACCATCTGACTCAGAGGCACAAGTGCGACCAACCAAACTAATCCAGACAGTAATAATAGTGATTAAAGATTGCCTCAGGGAACCTATGGTTATTGCCAGGTCAGATAATGTAGGAATATGAAATGCACAGTGAGCCGTGAGATTAAATGCCATAACAAAACATAGAGAAGGGAGAAAGAGGTTGAAATGTTGTTGTCTATCTGGTCATTCAATTTGGTTATCCCTTTCTCTTGGTTTATCTTACTCCCAACCTCAAAGTCCTGCTACACATTGTACATGAAAAATGTTGATTCTTTCTTAACCTTTGCTTTACGGATGTTCCAAAGTAGGTACAGCAGCTGTGGAAACATGTACTTTTGGCATACATGTTGCAGTCTGGAGCCATGAATGGTGGTGGGGAGAGCCTCCAACATTCTCCCCATCACTCTCTCCCACACTTAGCACTTGCCACTGGCACATGTTATAAAGATTTGCAGGTCGATACTCATCTTTAGTTGCATTTTGGACACACCTTCCTTTGTCACCAAGTCCTAGGATAAGACTTGAACCCAGAGTTTTCAGCTCAGAAGCAGGAACACTATGCACAGCACCAAGAAACTATTATTAGCATAATGGGTGGCAAGGTGGCATGGTGACAGAGTAGCACAGTGGTTAGCAATTGGATAATAATTAACCTGTTGTATTTGCTGCATATTTAATTATAGTTATTGTTATTAATAAAATTAATTGTATTTTAATTTGCAAACCTGGTGGCTGAGGTTATTGGGCAGACAAGGGCCAAAGACCTTTGGTGTTTTCTAAGAATTATTTATTAATTTCAATTGCGTTGCGACTCCCGGTCAATTGGGACTGGAATTGTTTGCGTACGAGCCCAGGGGGTCAAAACACCATGATAAATTGCCCCTTACAGGTTCGAGGGATAGGACGGGATTGGATCTAGGTTGGGTGCTCTTTTGGAGGGTCGGTGCAGACTTGATTGGCCAAATGGCCTCCTCCTGCACTGTAGGGATTCTATAATGGAACTTTGGTTCCTGTGATAGAAGAGGGAGCTGGAAACCAAACTGTTCCAAACTAGTGAACATTCATTCACTATTTACAGCATTTCAGAGATAAACTTTAACAGAACTCCAGAACTTTCTTCTCTCAGGTTCCAGTTACATGTGATCTGACATTACTGATGATGCACTCCAGCTATTTAGCAGCATATCTGTTAACCCTTTCTACTCCAGAGAACTCCTTTCAGGCTCCTGGTGGGCCCTATCTAATAACATGACAGAAGCACCATCATCATAGAGAGTTGAAGGAGAAAGTTCACGACTGCTTTAGGTCAACTATGGGCACCAGTTCATAAATTCATAAGATATAGGAGCAGGATTAGGCCATTCGGCCCATCAGGTCTGCTCCATCATTCTATCATGGCTGATATGTTCCTCGTCTGCTACCTACAATTCTACAGACCAAGAGCTGTATTGCAAAATCAGCCAGAGCATCTCCTCCCTAGAACACATGGGCCGGGATTCTCCCCCAACCGGCGGGCAGGCCGTACCGGGGCCAAAGAGTGACGTGAACCACTCCAGCGTCGGGCAGCCCGGAAGGTGCAGAAGCCTCCACACTTCTGGGGGCTAGGCCGGCGCTGGAGTGGTTGGCGCCGCGCCAACTGGCGCCGAAGGGCCTCCGCCGGCCGGCGCGAGTTGGCGCGTGCGCGGGAACCGCTGCCGTGATCCCTGCGCATGTGCAGGGGGTTTCTTCTCCGTGCCGGCCATGGCAGAGCTTCACAGAGGCGTAGGGAAAGAGTGCCCCCATGGCACAGGCCCGCCCGCAGATCGGTGGGTCTCGATCGCGGGCCAGACCACCGTGCCCCCCCCCTCCCCCGGGGGGTGGGGTCGCATCCCCCCGCGCTCCCCCGAGGACTCTGCAGGCCGCCCTCAGAGCCAGGTCCCACCGGTATGGACCTTGTGTATTTCACGCTGGCGGCACGCCCGGCTGAAAACGAGCGACCGCTCGGCCCATCAGGGCCAAGAAAATCACCAGGGGGCCACTGCCAACGGCCCCTGACCGGCGCAACGTGATTCCCGCCCCTGCCAATAAACCGGCGCCGGAGGATTCGGCAGCAGGCGTCGGGGCGGGATTCACGCTGCCCCCCCCCCCCCCCCCCCCCCCCCCCCCCCCCGATTCTCCGACTCGAAGAATCGAGTCCCGGTCGAAGAATCCCGCCCAGGACCTAGGAGCGGGAGTCGGCAATTTAGCCTCCCGAGCCTAAACACCTTCCATGTGATCATGGCTGATCTCAACCTGGCCTCAACTCCACTGACCTGCCCGTTCTCCAAAACCCTTTATTACCAATTAAAAATCCGTCTAACGCCTCCTTAAATTTACTCACTGTCCCAGCATGCACCGGATTCTGGGGTAGTGAATTCCACAGGATCACAACCCTTTGGACAGGTCGCTTCTCCTCAAATCTGTTTTAAATTTACTACCTCCTTTCTAAGATTAACCGACCCCCGCCGGGTCGGACAATCGGCGGTGGGTGGCGTGAACCTCTCCCCTGCTGGCTGCCGAACTCTCCGGCGCAGGGGATTTGGTGGGGGTGGGAATCGAACCGCGCCGGTCGGCGGCTGCTGGCAGCCGCCACCCCGACGATTCTCTGGCCCGCGATGGGCCGAGTGGCCGTCCGGGGTCCTCGGGGGGGTGCGGGGGGATCTGGCCCCGGGAGGCGCCCCCACGGTGGCCTGGCCCGCGCTTGGGGACCACCGATCCGCGGGCGTGCCTGTGTCGTGGGAGCACTCTATTCTTCAACGTCAGCCGCTGTGGTCCTCCGCGATGGCCGACACGGAGATGAACCCCCCCCTGCGTATGCGCTTGGATGACGCCAGCACATGCTGGCGCTCCCGCGCATGCGCCAACTCGGTCGGCTGGCGGAGGCCCGTAAGCGCCGGTTGGTGTGGCGCCAAGCCCCTTCCCCGTCGGCCGGCGCGGTGCAAACCACTCCGGTGCCGACCCTGCCCCTGAAGGTGCGGAGGATTCCGCACCATTGGGGCGGCCCGACGCCGGAGTCGTTCACGCCACTCCTTCCCGCCGGAATTGCCCGCCCCGCTGATTCCCGCAGAACCCCGCCCATGACCGTTCGTTTTAGAATGATCCCAAGCATGTTTTTTAAATCAGCACACAAAAAGTAATTTGGATCCACACAAAAAGTAATTAAATAAAGAATTCACATTTATGTAACACCTTTCGTGATCTCAGAACATCCCAAAGCACTTCGCAGTCACTAAAACACTGTTGACGTGCAGTCACAGTTATGATAGAGGAAACTTGATGGCCAATATGCGCACAGGAAGATTCCACAAACTGCACTGGGATAGTGACCAGAAAATCTATTTCTCTCTAATAATATTGAATCTAAAATCTTCTGACACTGAATGCTGTTAAATACCGACCACCATACAGGCTGGATAATTGGATATTTTTGATTCACCTCAGTTTTGTCACCGAGGACTTTTATGGCATTAAGACATAATGTCATTTGGAGAGTTGGTGCAGACACGATGGGCTGAATGGCCTTCTTCTGCACCGGTTGCTGATCACAGATCGGAAAGTCCCGCAGAACGTCTCCTGATAGAAAACAAGTGAAGTTTGGTGTGGAGGTGGAATAGAGCTGAAAGATTCGGCATGGCTATGCCTCGTGCAAATGTCTGGCACAGCAGTGTTTGTTGCGAGCAGTATTTTAGTCAAACACTACAGACCGTAAGCCATTGTGACTGATACTTCGAGGGATGGAATGGATAATGTTTTTTCCCCTCTCTAAACTATGTAACACAACCCTAAACAGAAACCTCCACATTTGCCTTGAGAGGAAAACAACAAGATTTCAAAATACCAATTCAGCGGTGACTTTTACGATGAAATAAGGTCACTGAATTAAAAAGAAAATTTACATAAGCTGACAAGAGCAACATGCTTAAAGACATGGCATGTCATCAACGGCGCTTATTAAATAAATGTCAGATAAGCAAGTCATAACAAACCCCTTACCTAATGATGTTATGCACTTGAGTCTCGGCTTCAGCAAAGAGTCCCAAACATGTCACAGCCTCAATCATTAAGATGGGAATTTTAACCTTCTTGATAAGCAGCGTAATATCTGACACATCGATCATTGGCGAGGCTCATGTTCCTTTTTTATTGACCTGATAAAAAATTCAGCAGAATTAAATAATACAGTACCCCTGAGATTTAAAAAAAAATGAGTCAATTCTTTTTGGGAAGAGATTAACACTGTTTTTAAGCCAGAAAGAAAAATGGAGGTACTTGAGAGCTGACTGCTGCACTGGGACTACAGTTGGGTAGGCCCAGGGGAACTGAATGGGATTTTCTGTACCATGCTGATCTGACTTTCTCTTGCTGACATTCAGCGGTTTTCCACACTGATGGACATGTCCACAAGTCCCATGGCTCCCCCAGGGTAATAATCATGGATTCAATTCTTCCGGTTTTACATGCGGGAGAAATGTAGCCATTATACGAACGATTAGTTTTACCCTCATGGCATTAGCTCTGATATTTTGTTCGCCCTAACTCTCTCTCTCGCACTTTCTCGTGCGCTCTCTATCTCTCTCTCTCGTTCACTGATTAGCTGCTCTCTGTATCCGACACAAGTATTTCCCAGTAGCTGTTCACAGTCTGAGTCACAGCGATTCTACCTGAACCAAATGGTTTGAGCAGTGAGACCAAGAGCAATTGGGGAGCAGCGATTCAGCTGGGAAACACAAACAGAACAGTGACTTCTGCTGGTGTCTCCTTTTTCGCAACAACTTTCAATGCCCTTATTTTTAAGCAGAAAGCATCTTAAAACAAAAGAGAGAAATAAATGCTGTTAACTTCAACTCTCTAAAGCCCTAACATTTACCTGTTTTCATCCCCCTTATCACGAAACACTGGAACACAGAGTAGCCAATGTTAGCTGTTATTTAATTGGAAGTTGCACACCTGATACCAAAGTAGTAAATATGCGGCAAACTGGGCAAATTACAGAGTTCAGAGAGGACAATAAAGTGGCAAAAATGTGTTCTCACTTTTTTTGGTCCATTTTTTTGACGCTGTATTTAATTTTCTCTTTCCCCTTTCTCTTGACCCCTGTGCTTCAGTTTCTCTGTTTACGGCTGGTTCTTCGTACAGTATTGATAGGATTGATCCCATGTCCATGAGCCCCTATTGCAAGATTTCAAATAGCAGTATTGGCCATTTCTTTGTACTATGTACTTTCGCCTCTTGTAATGCTACCTGAAATAATCTCATTTGTGGTGTACCTTGGTAAGAGAAAAACATCTGTATTTTCCAACTCAGTTCAAATACAATGAGATTGTAATTCTGCATCGGGTAAATGGGGGTTTGTCGCCACACTGGTTCTACCGAGTGGGCATTTTCCATGGGTGATCTGGCACTGGGATTGTCTAAAGGATGAGGTGTGGCACCACAGCCTGATATGAACTGTTGCTGACCTGCACTGTGTATGTCAATCATAGAATTTATAGTGCAGAATGAGACCATTCGGCCCATCAAGTCTGCACCAGCCCTTGGAAAGAGCACCACACTTAAGCCCATGCCTCCACCCTATCCCCATAACCCAGTAACCCCACCCAAGCTTTTTGGACGCTAAGGGACAATTTAGCATGGCCAATCCACCTAACCTGCACATCTTTGGACTGTGGGCGGAAACTGGAGCACCCGGAGGAAACCCACGCAGGCACAGGGAGAACGTGCAGACTCCGCACAGACAGTCACCCGAAGCCGGAATTGAACCTGAGTCCTTGGAGTTGTGAGGCAGCCGTGCTAACCACTGTGCAACCGTGCCGCCTCAATCTTGAAACGCAGGTCATTGGGATTGGGGTAGTAGCCCTGATTAACTTAACTTGTGCTCCCTGCTTCAAGATTGTTGTAGTGTCCTTACCATTACTCCACCTGAGGTAATCTGAATCAAAGTCTGGAGACTGAACCAGCTGTCTTCGTATTTGCACAGCTCAGTACCATACCGGGCAGTGCATTCACCCATTGAGCCATATTGGGAGCCTCTGACACCCTTGTGCTTCAGTATAATGTTATCTGCTTTGTGCTGACTGCAAAATCAACTCTCTCGGGTCAGTCCCCTTGATTACGAATTACATTACTCTAAATGGAGCACAATCTGTGAGGATAAGCTATGAGGGCTGCTTCTATTTAGCCTCTTGGCTTTCTGCTTATCCAACTGCATTTAACCTTTTTTGGTTGCGAGAAAGAAAGATAGCCTCCTTGGTTGCTGAAGACTTTTACCCTTTCTATTTCTCCATTCGCTGGTCCTAGGAGGGTGGCAGATGGTGTTGTTATTGTAACAAGTGAGACCACAGACACAGTGCTCAGTCAGCGAAACAATGTATTTGGCGATTGTGGTTCTAATGCTTACTGGTGTGCGCCATTCTGGTACATGCTGTGCTTAGCAGAAATCCAGGATTACTGTCAAATTGATAATGTGAAAGGGAGTTGCAGTGAATCAGAAAATTTGGATGGAGCTACTGGTCTCACGGTGTATGTAAAGGGGCAGAGTTGCTGTGGTTGAATGTTTTGTTTGTCACACCCTCTTTCACAGCACTGAGGTATGTGGACAACTTGTACAAACCACGGAAAGAGGCTGGACAGTTTCCACCTTCACTCCCTCAGACCAATATCGGGCATCTTCTAATGAGACAAGCTGACAAGTGAATCTGGAAGTACATCAGCTCGCAGGGATTCCCAGCACGTTTATCATCCTGAGTCATTCCCATGACTGGGTCACATGAGGCGAATGGACGGCGGCCACATCCCCCCAAAAATGCTCTATGGTGAGCTTGCTATCGGCACAAGAGCAAGGGCATCTGCAGTGAGATGTCAGGCTGACCGCAATGGAGTCGATGCATGAGAAGTTCTTGCTGCCGATCGGAGTACCCGGAGTCAAGCAAACAGGAACGGTGTGGAAAATGCAGAGGAGGAAACAAGTGACCAGAGGGCGGGAAAGAGAACCCGCCAAACAAAAACAACGCATCGGTTGACCTGGGGCGGGGGCCGTTCATCTGTAGAATGGACAGCCACTCCTGAATTGGCCTCCGCAGCCACTGCAGACAATATTGATTAGAAAAGTGACAGACGTTCTGGGCACAGTCCATCAACTCCTGAGGTGGAAGGATGCTATCGACCTCAATCAACTTGTCACATTTGCCATAATCGTATTGCAAACGTGAGAAAGATGGTTGGTTTATTGAAGAATTATCATAGCGGCAGGTGCCAAACTGTGGAGCATTCAGATAAAACATGCAATCATAATTCTTAACATAGTTAGAGACAATTATGAAAATAAAAACAACGTATGAAATTTTTAAAAAGGATTTGACAATCATGAACATTGCAGTATTAGTTGCAAAAATGCAGGTCTCCTGAAATTCATAGAATAAAAATGAAAGGTCGACTTTTCTCTGCATTTGTATTAATGTCCATAGATCAGAATGTTGTCAGGTTGAGTTAATTGAATTCTCAGCAATATCCATGCTATTTATGGGTTTGTAAATGATTGGGCTGTCTCGTAGTCTATTTGTTCTCTATCTTATTTGTGATGTAGGTATGAATAGATGGGAATTTCCCATCGCACATTGACTTTAGTGCTCTTGTCGCAAAAGCCCGTGCACTATTGGGCATTGGATTTGGGAGATGGTAAAGCAGTGACATCATATAATATAAAAGCAAATCACTGAGGATGCTGGAATCTGAAACAAAGACAGAAAATGCTGGACAATCTCAGCAGGTCTGACAGCATCTGTGGAGAGAGAAGAGAACTAACATTCTGACTCTGGATGACTCCTTGTCAAAGCTAGAGAGAACTGGAACTATGTCTTTAGGGGGTGGGGTGGGGGTGGAGCAGTGGAGCTGGTTAGAGGACCAATGCTAGGCTACTGTTATGGGGGGTGGGGGCAGCCCTCTATCCCTCTACTGCCACCACCCCCAACAAATCTCATCCTATTTCCAGTTCTCTCTAGCTTTGACAAAGGGTTACCCAGACTCGAAACGTTAGCTGCCTTTCCTCTCTACAGACGCTGTCAGCCCTGCTGAGGTTGTCCTGCATTTTCTGTTTCTGACATCACACAATAATCTCTCCATCTCCACCTCCATCTCTCTCTCCTTTAAATTGGTCCTTAAAACCTAGCTCTTTGACCAAGCTTTTGGTCATTTTCTTCTCCTCTGACTCGGTGTTAAATTGTATCTGAAATGTTCCTGGGGTGTGCTATGTGATGTTTGACTACGGCAGACACACTATGTAAACTTGTCATTGTTGTAAATCCCCAGATTTCTTTAGCAAGGGCCTGTACCTGGGCCACAGTGTTTCGGTTTTGTCTAGGTAGACAAACCCAGCCAATAATAGAGCACACCAAAGTCACTCTGAAACCAGAATACATGCATGGACGGAGTAACAAGGTCAGCAATGAAATGATGCCAGTTTATCAGTCTGCCCCTCCCCAATTTACATTGCACATAATTGAAGATACTTGCACCACTCGCTGTAGAGGTCTATTATTGTAACTTTACGCAAGAGGTCTTGGAGACTTGGGGTGGGATTCTCCGACCCCCCGCCGGGTCGGAGAATCCCTGGGGGACAGAGCGAAACCCGCCCCGCCGCCCCGACACCGGCTGCCGTATTTTCCGTCACCGTTTTTCGGGCGGGGGCGGTATCCCCGCCACGCCAGTCGGGGGCCGTTGACAGTGGGTCCTGGCAGGTGAGTATGCGTGGGCGATCCTCGGGGGGGGGGGATCCGACCCCGGTGGAGTGGGGGGGGGGGACCACGGTGGCCTGGCCCGCGACCAGGGCCTACCGATCTGTGGGAGGGCCTGTTCCGTGGGGGCACTTCTTCCTTCCGCACCGGCCCATGTAGGGCTCCGCCATGGCTGGCGCGGAAAGGAGAAACCCCCGCGCATGCGCCAAAATACGCCGCCCGGTCTGCGCATGCGTGAGATCACTTTGGCCCTTAGGCGCATGCGCAAACCCTTGCCGTCCCTTCGGCGCCGGCTGGAGCTGCGCCAACCCCTCTGAAGCAGCGGCAACCCCTCCGGCGTCCACCTAGCCCCTGGAAATGCGGAGCATTCGGGGGTGGTTGGCGCCGGTTTTCTGGGGACCCGACTTAGTCCCCAGAAGGCAGAATCCCGGCCTAGAAGTCAGTAATATAGAGGGTGGGAGGGCAATTTACAACAGTTGGGAATGGATCGTTCAACCACTGTAGACTCTAAACCTGAACAACCGACTTGTTAAACTGTAATAGTCCATGTGGTGCTCCCGGGATGCTGGGAGGTAGGGAATTCCAGGATTTTGAACCCAGCAATGAGGAAGAAAAGATGATGGATTCTCTACTCTCGGAATTCTCCATTGCGCCGGAAGCCTGGGGATTTCCCAACGGCGTGCGGCAGCTCGCAATGGGAAACTCCATTGGCCGGCTGGCGAGACAGAGAATCCTGGGGGAGGGATGGAGAATCCCGCCCATGTGTCCAAAGTCAAGATGGTATATGCAATGCCGACATTCCCACGGGACTGAATTCCTTGTCCTTCTAAGTGGTAGAGGTGGATGGAGTGTTGGGGTGTTTCATAATTTATTTTCAATTCCATACATTTTTAATTGTGTTCATTTTTATGATACGAAATGGGGAGATATCTAAAGCCACACTGAAACACGTTGGAGTGTTTTTACAATCTGAGAGCTGTAAGTACTCTGCTGAATATCTGTAAAGCACAGCCGCTGAAATAAGTTAAAGTGCTTTGTTCCTACTTCTACACAAATTCCTGCTTAGCTCGAAGGTCCGAAGTAGTCTTTACCCCTCAATACTAACATTCAAAAGGTTTGTACTATTCTGTAAAAATTACAGCCTTATGATCTGTATTCCCAAAAGCAGTGAAAGTTATAGGCGGAAATATTTAATATAGAATAATGGATAAAAATCTGTGGAGGCTCAAAATAATTGCTCTCTTTTTACTGAAACCAGTCGGGTTCAAACACTCTAGCCGAATTCGATTCAACAAGCAGAACTCTAGAAGCTGTCTGATTATAATGGTGGTATTACTGCTACCAATCGGATAGCAGGCAGATGTCCATACGAATTAGGAGTGTTGGCCACTCGGCCCCTCAAGCCTGCTCTGCCATTCAACAAGATCATGGCTGATCTGATTGTTGATTCCCAAATTTCTTTCTCTGTCAGTCTGGCCTCAATAAAAGTTGAGATGGATTCGCACGTAAAAAGAAGTTATTTATTTAGCTTGCAAGCTTGATTCATTTCATAGAAATATAAGAGACATCCAGTTTCCTATATCCCAGAAAGCGAATGAACAAAGAAACAAAGGGATTTCTGCAAATCAATTCAAATGGTATCAAGTTTCACATACTCGACGCCCATAGGTCAGCCTATATCCCTCCTGACCTGTTTGATCTATTCTGATTGGCTCACTTCCAATCCCTTTCTCTGGCCCCTATCAATGCAGCATCACTCTCATAGACACACCTCTTCCTGCTTTTTCCATGCGGTCTCAAATCCCTTTCTTCCTAACTGCTCAAAGTGGCTTATTTCTACATTACATTAACTAGTATCTCTAAAGTAACTATTTTATATCACATTCGTCATTCCCTCCTTTTATCATTCCATGATAACCGAACTATCCAATCCATAGCTACGGTTCCTCATCTAAAAGATCCGTCGCTGCATTTCCAATTCCTGTCTTAGCCCCCCTTCATCTGCCTCACCCTCATGGATTTTAACAGTTAATTTTTTTTTTTCGGTGATTGGGGCGGTGATCTGATCCAGTGCACCCCGCATTCTACCCATCACACATTTAAGGATGGCCAGGCCCACAAAGATGCAGCCGATAGCTACCACTAGATACATGGCCATATTTATCAACCAGTCCTTCCATCCTCCAAATCCCCAGTTACCCCAAGAGCCAGGATCCTGCATCCCGTCCAAGTGATCCCGTATGCGATACATAAATTTAGTAATGTTAGCGGTCAAGTCCTAAACACCCATGATACACTTGCCCTGTACTATGGCGCATACCCCACCCTCACGGGCCAGAAGATAGTCAAGAGCATACCGGTTCTGCATTGCAAACAACCGTAGCTGAGACAACTCCTTGGTTATTGCCCCGAGGGCTCCCAAGGTTTACTACCCGGGTTTTCCTCAGTTTGGCCTTTAACTAACTTAAGTGTATCTCCCGGTAACCTACGTTCTAGCTGTACTTCCCTTCTCATACGCCCCGTCCTCTCTCTAGTCCCTTTCTCTTTCTCATAGCCTCTTCCTACACTCTTCTGACAGCCTGATTTTACCTTTATTGTACCACTCTTAACACATCCAAAATCAAATTTACATGTATTCCAAAAACAAGGCAATGTCCATATAATGTTCCCTTCCTATCGCCGGGACCGGTGCAACTGCTTCATGACTCCTGCATTCTCCTTAACTTTGATGACCTTCCATGAGTCGATACCATGTCCTCGTATATGGGGGCAGCGAAGAACATCACCTTTGCATAGGTGATGTATCCTTGTAGATTGGTTGGGGCTACACAGATACATAATATTCCCCTTTTCCATGTCCATCGCCAATAACACGCCAAGTGAAGTGAGGCCAAATATCAGACAGACGATGCGTAGCCACTCCATCATGCTCCACACCTGTAAAATAGCACTGGAGAAGGGAGGCAGGTTAGTATCCGACCTTTTACAGTAGTGGAGATGGACTCAATTTACAGTGATGTAGGTGGACACAAGCACTTCGCCCCTACACTTTAACTGCTGTGGGGGTGGGAAGGAGAACTTGGAAGGGCCCATCCCATCGCGGCTCCGACCCCTTCCTAGTCCAATTTTTGACCATGACATAACTACCGGGCTGGACTGAAAGTGAGCTAGGTACTGGGGCAATGGCTGGTGAGCCGCGCGGACTTGGCCATGGAGTTCCTTGAGCACTTGCGTAAGGGCTAGAACATAGGCGGTCATTTCTTCAGTCATCTGATGAAACTGAACCCGTCTGGGAACCTGCAGGCTCCAGGGAGTTCTAAGAGGCCTGCCATAAAGAATCTCGGCGGGAGAGAGCCGGGCCGGTCCCGCAGGTGTAACCCGCAGCTGGAAGAGGGCAACGGGGAGCAACTTAAGCCATGTCAGTCCCGTGTCCGCTCTTAATTTAGCCAATTTAGTTTTGAGGGTCTGATTGTGTCTCTCAACCACCCCGGCCGCCTGCGGTCTGTAAGCACAGTGTAACTGCTGGCGTATGCCCAACTGGGAGCAAAACTCCTTGTTAATTTGTCCAATAAAATGAGGCCCATTATCAGAACTTAACTGAGCTGGTATACCGTACCGGGGAATGATTTCCCTCATCAAGACTTTAACCACAGTAGCAGCTTTATTATTGATAGTCGGATACGCCTCGACCCATCTGCTGAACACATCACAATGACCAAAACATATTTGTAACATTGACACCTTTCCAACTCAATGTAATCCATTTGGAGCGTCTCAAAGGGACCACTGGGCAACGGGGTTTGCCCCTTCCCACAAGGGATACCTTTTCCGGTGTTATATTGCTGACAAATCAAACACCGATTACTGATACTTTGGGCCAACCCCTGCATTTTAGGGTGCCACCAAGTGTCCAGCAACAAATCACTAGTCCCTCGAGCCCCACAATGAGTTGCAAAGTGTACACATTCAATGACCCATAAAGCCAGCACATCAGACATACAAGTCTGATGTGCAGGCGTGGTCCATAAAGAGGAAACAGAATCATATGTACAACCTAACCGTTTCCACATTTGTTTATCACTCTCAGGAGCGTCCTCCTGTAACCTTATGACGTCTTGGATGGTTGGCATTGACTTGTCAGAAGCAGACATATTTATAGTAGATCGTTTAGTCTGACTTAACATCTTAGGCACCATCACTTGCTGAATTTGCGCGGCTGTCCGCGCTGCACAATCTGCTCGTTCATTACCAACGTCAACTGGGGTTGTACCATTCGTGTGGGCAGCGCATTTAATAACGGAAATCTGCGCGGGCATAAGGAGGGCCTGCAGTAGGTCATTAACTAAACCCCGGTGGGATATTTGACCACACATAATCATGTCAGGTTGTTCTGACGAAATGTCACTCAAATCGCCCCTTATTGTGGTAGTTTCCTGAATCAAGGCTAAACAGTCGTGGCCAGGTGCGTCTTCATGGACAGGGGGACCACTAAGAAAACAGGCTGGATTGATAGTGGTACAGTATTTAAATGTCAGACGTGGATTGTTCAAAAGGTATATCTCATACCTATTCTGACGAGCTGCGGTAAGATGCTGACTCTGCAGTTGCCTCAGTAGTGCGATGACCGAGTGGGAGCTATACACCGTAATATCCTGTTGGAGGGTGAGAGCATGTAACGGCTGTGTGATGGCATTGATTGAACGTAAATCCTGTACTAATCGGTACTGGTCTGGTTTGGCTGGTTTAGGCACAGCAAGTATGGGGGTGTTAAATTCTGATTGGCAAGGGACCAAAATACCCTGTTTCAACAGCTCTTGAATTAATTTATCTATTGATGGAGCAGCTTGAGATTTCAGGGGGTATTGTCGAATGGAAGGTAGCTTTATATGATCCTTAATCATCACCTTAATAGGTGTAACATTTGTCTTTCCCACTTGTGATGGGTATTCCGCCCAGACCTGTGGATTGACATATTCCAACACATCATGTCCCCTGTGATGCTGCAGTCGAGTGTTAATCGTTTCAGGGATCTCAAAATATTTTATGGTAGTGCCGTCCGGCATGACTTGAAGTGCGTAGTCTGTTGGATCCGAATGATCCACTGCCCTCCTGACCATTCGCCCCATATCCCTGGCATGGTACTGGTCATGGACCTGACGTGTAATATGAGGGCTTACCGAAGCTAACTGTGACCATAAATGTGGTGATATTGTAACAAAATCGGCTGTACCTTCTTTTCCCGTGACTGTGGCTGTAACCTTGACTGGCCATTCGGTCTCAAGTAATGGCCGGTATTTGTCCTCCAACTCCCTGTTTCGTCCAGTTCTGTCATAGGCCAGGATAACGTGATGCAGTGACTGTTCAACGTCTAACGTCCACCACTGGGGGTGATAGAAATATAGCACTGTTGTCTCATCCTCCTCTTCGCTGATCCACCCACCCAAAGTCACTATATTGGAGCTCCTGCTGGTAAACTACCATTTCTGCCGCTTGTTGGGGTCGCAGATCATCCTTTTTCATTACATACTCAGTCTTAACCTTTGTAACTGAGCCTCCTTCTTGGCCTACACCCTCCTTCCAGTAAAATCTGACTGCCCTTGCCATCTGGGAAGGGTCGTTCGCTGTCCAATTCATGTTATTACATTTCACAGCAGTAACCACAGAAGGTGGTAGGCAATGCATTAACATAGCACATATTGAGGGGAATTCTGACCATTTTGATACAGCAAATCGCCTGACTGCCCCCGGTAGATTTCATTAAAACGCTCCAGAAATTCCTCTGGCTCTTCAATCTTCCTAGGTTTTAGGTCTAAGATAACAGAAAGATTTATGGGCCTTTGAAATGTGCTATTCAACGCATTCAAGATCTGTGTCCTTCTTTTCTCTATTTACTCTCTTTTTTTTTTAAACTTAAAAATGTTTGAAAATTCAAATTGAATTACTGCAACTTGCAAGCTTAGCTCTGATCTCAACTCAGAACTAAATTTACAATTTGCTTAACACAAACTTGTATAACATTTACAACTTAATTATTTCTTTATCTTAACAATTTTTCTTTTAACAAGTTTTTTTTTTCTTTTACATACACATAAGTATTAGCAAAATCAACTATCATCTCCAGATTGACACTTTTAAAAATGGTGTCCATGATCTTCTTTAAGTTTCTATTAATCTCCAGATAAAATTAGATAAACCTTATTTCAAGTAAGTAAAACTTAAGATTCTGGCAATTTCAATCACTTGCTTTCGAAAATAATAACTTTTATCAAAGAGGTGGAGAAACCCACTGGTTTCCTTTAATTAATTCAAAACGTAACTTTGCTGGTGTTCACTGACTCAAAGGAAAGGTATCCGATTACACTACGGCTGCTGCTGTTATCTCAAAGCCTGAGTGAGAAGCACTGTCTGTTTTCAACTTCGCCTGCTGCTGTTAACCCTTTGAGAGACTTCTGCTTCAACCAATATGCAGCATTCCTCACAATCTCAACTAGATCTCGGTACTGCGTTTTCCGCCAATACAGTCCAAGGAGAAAATTTTAGCTTAATCAACTATATATTTAAAACACTCACACATAGAGTTGAACCATCTTCAGATTTAAAAACAGTTATACTGGACTGAACCTTCATTAATGAAGTCACATCAGCCCCTGAACCCATATAATAGACTGAACCTTCATTAATGAAGTCACATCAGCCTCTGAACCCATATAATAGACTGAACCTTCATTAATGAAGTCACATCAGCCTCTGAACCCTTATACTTGGAATTGAATCATCATTTGAGATGTCCCATCAACCCAAAACCCTAACCCAAGCCGAAACAACAATATGAAATCCCATCAATTAAATTGCTAATCCCCAGACTGACCTGTGATTTCGTCGAGGCGGTCTTTCTGTGCCAACCGCGAGTGACCAGACTAATCAGACGATAAGAAGAGGGGAACAATCAATGCGCGGTCGTTTTCCAGTTCTACATTGAGGGCCCTTTGTTCCCCATCCTCCTGTTCATAATCAGTCTAATTCTGATTTCGCAGTTGGATCAGGATCGCCCTGAGAAATCCCGGTTTTCGGCACCAAATGTTGATTCCCAAATTTCTTTCTCTGTCAGTCTGGCCTCAATAAAAGTTGAGATGGATTCGCACGTAAAAAGAAGTTATTTATTTAGCTTGCAAGCTTGATTCATTTCATAGAAATATAAGAGACATCCAGTTTCCTATATCCCAGAAAGCGAATGAACAAAGAAACAAAGGGATCTCTGCAAATCAATTCAAATGGTATCAAGTTTCACATACGCCCATAGGTCAGCCTATATCCCTCCTGACCTGCTTGATCTATTCTGATTGGCTCACTTCCAATCCCTTTCTCTGGCCCCTATCAATGCAGCATCACTCTCATAGACACACCTCTTCCTGCTTTTTCCATGCGGTCTCAAATCCCTTTCTCCCTAACTGCCAGAATCAAAGTGGCTTATTTCTACATTACATTAACTAGTATCTCTAAAGTAACTATTTTATATCACATTCGTCATGATCGTGACCTCAAGCCCACATTTCTGCCGAAACCCGATAACCTTTCAACCCCTTGTTAATCAAGAATTCATCCAGCATTAGCCTGACAAATATTCAAAGACTCTGCTTCCACTGCCTTTGGAGGAAGAGAGTTCCAGAGACTCACGACCCTCGGAGAGAAAATAATTCTCCTCGTCTCTGTTTATTTTTAAACAGTGACCTCTAGTTTTAGATTCTCCCACAAGAGGAGACATCCTCTCTGCATCCACCCCTCAGGATCTTAAAGGTTTCGATCAACTCGCCTCTAACACTTCGGAACTCTCGTGGGTACAAAACTAACCTCTCCAACCTTTTCTCATAAGATAACCCACCCATTTCCGGCAATATTCAGAAAAAAGTTACAACAGCAACAACTACTAAAGTCTTTTAATTTAATAAAACATCCCAAGGTCCTACACGAGGGCAATATAAAGCAAAATATGATATTGAACCATATTAGTCAAAGAAATTGAGTTTCAGGTGCCCCTTCGAGAAAGGAGTATAGTTATAGAGTAGAACGTAATTTCCAGGCAGTTGAAGGCTCGGCCGTGAACATTGGAACATATGAGGATTTCAAGAAAGCAAAATTATGATCTAAGCACAAATATCTTAAGAGGGTTGTGAGGTTGGAGATGATGAAAGAGATAGGGAGGGATGAGGCCATGGAGGGATTTGAAAATGGGGACGTGAATTTTAAATCGTGGTATTACTTGACCAGGGGATAAACTAGGTCAGAGATGATGCAGGTAATGGGACAGGAGTTGGTGTGAGTAAGAACACAGGCGGCAGATTTGTGGGTGATCCCAGGTTTACAGGGGATAGAACGTGGGAGGCCAGTCAGGAGGGCATTGTCAAAATATACATCTATGTATACAATGGAGTGCAGACAGGCAGTGATTGGCACACAGGATGACCAGTAAGCACACAGAACAGTGCAGCCAATCACCAGACAGGACACGACCATTACAAAGCCAGAGAGCACCAGTTTTCCCTCTCTCTCGGGACCCAGCCTCTGAGACAGTCAGAGTTAGTGAGCTGGCCAGTGCAAACACCATGTGGTAGCTAGTAAGTCTGGTTAGGCTCGTATCAGGTCTCCAGTCAAGTCAGCATAGTGTCAACCCACAGTTGAACATGTTTAATAGTTTAGATGTTAAATAAAATCGTGTTGCATCTTATCAAGTGTTGGAGGTCTGTCTCTCGCTACACTGCATCAAGTGCAGTCCACATCGACCCAGCCTACCCAACATATCAGGCATTGGAATAGTCAAGTCTCGAGGTGACAAAGGCATGGCAGAGGTTTGGATGGCAGATGAGCTCAGATGGGTTTGGAGTCAGGTGATATTACAGAAATGAAAGTAAACAGTCTTAGCGATGGTGCGGATGTGAGGTCGGAAGGGTATCTTGGGGGTCAAACATGGAACATGAAGGTAGCAGACAGCTTGGTTCACTCTCAGACTGTTGCCAGGGAGAAGGATGGAATCAGTAGCGAGGCAGCGGGGAGGAAATTTCCGCTCATTCAGGACTGAATGTTGGATAAGCAGGCTGGTAACTTAGCAACAGTGGAGGAGGAGAGCTGGGTGTTATCAGTGTGCGTATAAAAACTAACGCTGTGCTTTTGGATGATGTCATTGAGGGGTAGCATGTGGATGAAAGTAGGCTTACCCATGATCACAATCCTGTGAAAATCCACGCTCAGCTGCTTTAACAGGGGTGCTAAATAGTTTGAACATCTCCGTGTAACATTTTGCTGTCAAATGCATCCGCAAGTGTCAGCCATGGCTCAGTTGTTGGCACTCTCATCTTTGAGCAAGGCAGCCCCAGATTCAGCTTCCATTCCAGACGCTTGGCACACGATATCGGCTGACACACTCAGTGCAGCACTCAGGGAATGCTGTTTTACAGGTGAGCTATTAAACCGAGGCACCGACTGTTCTACCGGGGGACGTAACGGGTTCGGACACCACCCTGATGAACAGCAGGAGAATTCCCTCCGGCATCCTAACCAGCATTAATCCATGAACTAATGCCACTCGAACAGATCATCTGGGTTATTATCGCAGGGCTGTTTACGGGCGTTTGCTGTGTGCAAATTGGCTGCAACATTTCACCCCGAACTGCATTGACTCAGCCTGAATTTTCCAGGCCTTTACACTGGTGGGAATCCTTCAGTCCTGTCAGCTTGAATGGAGGTTGTAACGGCTTGCTGACATTGATGCGGGAAAACCTGCGATGGGGGTGGGCGGTGGGAGGAAGTTGTAAAATACCGGCCTACATTTTTGCGCATTGATATGAGGACTTGGTTAACTGTGAAGGCGCTTTAGGACATCCTGTAGTTATGAAATGTGCTACTTAACTGCGAGTTCTTTTGCATTTTTTTTTCATTGTATGGTCCAATTTTAACCCAGAATATGAAAATGGTGCCGGTTTCTCTGACACCTACTTTCTCTCTGAATTTCAGTTTGATATTTTGAGAGTGTTCAGTTTCTTACATTATGGAAATCGTGTCACATGCTGACAGAGGAAATTAGCTGGTTAGGTGGAGGAGTTGATTAATGATGGTGCTGCGGACTTCCGGTGACGGCGGGCGGGAGACGGCCACACAATGGAGGGCTCCCGTTCGGCAACGGCATTTTCGGGGCTTTAAGCCCGGTCCCAGGGTCCGCGGAGGCGGCAGAAGCAGGGAGAAGGCACGGAGGAGGCACAGTGAAGACACAGGAGGAAAAAAAGAACAAAGAAAAATGTCGAGGGTGAGCAAGAAAACGGCCGGAAAAAAAACGGCTGGAGGTCCGTCGGGGAGTGGAAAGGTCACCGCGGGGTCACCAGGGAAAATGGAGGCTGGAGCACCAGGGAAGGCCGCACTGCTTACGGCTGAAAAAATAACTAAGGTGATGGCTGCGGAATTTGAAAAGCAGTTGGCGCCGATTGCGAAATGCATGGAGACGGTGAGGAAGGAGATGAGGGAGGTTTTGAGTGTGCTGGTGGAGGAGGCAGTTTCCCCGGTGAGGACGGAGGTGGCGAGCGCAGTGGCGGAGGTGTGAGAGCAAGGGGAGGCGCTGAAGGAAGTGGAGGAGACGTTATTGCAGCACGGTGATCAATTTGCCTCGATGGGGAAAGAGATGCGGAAGGTGATGGATACTCACAAGGATCTGCGAGGAAAAATGGAAGACCTGGAAAACAGATCCAGGCGACAGAGGTTGAGGATTGTGGGACTGCCCGAAGGAGTTGAAGGACCGAAGCCGACTGAGTATTTTGCCGCGATGCTGGCAAAACTATTGGGGGAGGGGGAGGATCCCTCCCGATATGAACTGGATCGGGCTCATCGGTCGTGGAGGCCTGTACCAAAGGCGAATGAGCCGCCAAGGGCAGTGACTCTGTGCTTCCGTAGGTACAGGGTGAAGGAGAAGGTCCTGAGCTGGGCCAAGCAGAAGCGGGTGGTGCAGTGGGCTGGAGCTGGTATACGTGTATACCAGGACTTTATGGTGGAGCTGGCAAGGAGGCGGGCTGCCTTCAACCGGGTGAAGAGGACACTGTACATTAGCAAGGTGCGGTGCGGCATTGTATATCCAGCGAAGCTGAGGGTGACTTACAAGCTCAGGGACTTTTATTTTGGAACGGCGGAAGCAGCGGAGGAGTTTGCGAAAGCAGAAGGACTGTGGCAGAACTGACAAATTGGGGAATGGCCATGTGCCGATGTAACCTCATGATTGTATTTTCTTCTTTTTTGTATCACTGCGCGCGGGTGTAGAGATTAAAGGAGCCAATGTGGTATATATTTGGACAAGAGAAGGGACGGGACTTTCACTCGAAATGAGAGTTCTTTGGGGTGTAGTTGGATCTGCGGGGTTTGTGTGCTAAAAGGGGATCTTTGGGCTTTCCTAGGGCCAGGCAAGTGGGAAAGGGACCCGGGCGGGGGCCTCCACGTTGGCCGGTGTGTGCCGGCCAGTGAACGGGAGTGAGGTGGGGGAGGGGCTGTGGCCATCGGAGCCTGGCAGAACAGGGTCCGAGTGGTCTAGCCGGGGTGGAAAGTTGGGGGGAAGGAACCGAGGTTGGGAGGATGAGTTTTACAAGAGGCAGTGGACGGGAGGAGCTGGAGACCTGCGGTGCGGGGGGGGGGGGGGGGGGGGAGCTGTGTAAGATTATGGGTGACTACAGGTAATCCCTGATTCGCTTTTGTCATTTGTTTATGTAAACATGCGGGTTGAGGTTCGGGGGTTGGTGGGTAGATGGGATTGTTGTTATTATGGAGACTGACATATCTTGCTGATTATTGTTTATTGCTGATGGATGTAAATCTGGGAGAAAATGTGAAAAAGGAGAATTAAAAAATGAAAAAAAAATATGATGATGCTGCGAAGAGACTTGATGAGATTTGAAAAGCCACATGTGCAAATAAAGAAAATTGTGCTAAATTACGCTCATTACAGCAAATATACACAAGAGTAGAGACTGCAAAACCTATAAGCAATTATGGTAGTGACTCATAAGTACCTGATTTGAGTAATGTAGTTACAACTAATGTAATAAATAGCACAGCAGAAACCTACAGCCAGGCAAGGGCCTGCTTACAGTATTTCTCATTATAAAATCTTCCATCCCAGGCAAGAGAGAGCGTAGGCAGTGATGTTATGTTCCGGGCACATGTTGTCTTCAACTTGGAAACTCTCAAAACCTATTTCAGGTATCCCAACAAGTTTTGGGTTAGACTGGCTTCAAGGCTCTTGTTGTGACTCACTTTGATTAATGCTTGACCCGATTCCGAATGCAGAACATAGAAAACAATGGGGACCTGCAGCGATCCATTGCCAGCAAGTCCGAAGCTGGTCGCAAGTGTACTTACCTGCCCCAGTATGAGTGAGTGATTTGATACACATCTAAAATTTATGCTGTCGTTCTAACATTCTTTCCCCAATAAGATCGATAATTTAATTTACAGCCATCCAAATCCAGTAGCGGGGGCGGGGGGGGGGGGGGGGGGGGCAGGGGGGAGACAAAAAGAAACACTTAATAGTGCAGCTTAATAGTGAGATAGTGCTGTGTACCTTTCAGTCTTCTGCTACGGTCAAGTGAACTACCCTTTGACCTTTGCTATGTTGGCTCACGTTGTGCTCAGCTGATCAAAAGAATGTCAGGACTGTCACAAAGGATCTTTCGAAATAAACTATTTTCCAAAGAATAATGGTAGAATCCCTATAGTACAGAAGTACATAGTATATAAGACATGCAGTGCAGAAGAAGGCCATTTGGCCCATCGAGTCTGCACCGACCCACTTAAGCCCTCACTTCCACCCTATATCCCCGTAACCCAAACTTTTTGGTCACTAAGGGCAATTTATCATGGCCAATCCACCGAACCTGCACGTTTTTGGACTGTAGGAGGAAACCGGAGCACCCGGAGGAAACCCACGCAGACACGGGGAGAACGTGCAGACTCCACACAGACAGTGACGCAGCGGGGAATCGAACCTGGGACCCTGGCACTGTGAAGCCACAGTGCTAGACCCTTGTGATATCGTGCTGCCCTTAAGGAGATCCTTAAGTCCGTCGAATCTACACCGACCCTCTAAAAGAGCACCCTAGCTCGGCTGGCGATCAACAGCATCACCCGAAGCTGCATACTGGATGTCTGACCTGCCGGAGTTTCTCAGGCTGGAGAAAATAAAATCTTCAATCCTGGATTCGGAAGACGACTTCCAAGGACGTAGAAGCAGTTCACCAACTTGTTTCAAGATCTGTTTGTAGCCTGCAACCAGTTGAATAAGGCGGGGGGGGGGGGGGGGGGGGGGGGGGCGGGGGGGGGGGAGGGTTGGGGGGGGGGCATGCAAAGAAAGTGACAGGGACAAGGGACAAAGCCATAGGGGACTGGTCCGAGAGCAAACTCAAGTCCAAACGGAACTGTAAATAGACACTTGTAAATATGTACTCTGGCCAGACTGGAGATTGTAACAGATGTATAGCGACTAAAGGGAAGGGACTGGGCACAGCGGGAGGGAAAATTATTGCCTGTAAATATATGTGTTGATTTCTCTTTGTCATTTTTATTTTTGTTTTTTGCGTGGTTTTTAACGTGAAACTTGTGAGTCAAAAAATATAAGATGCGAAAACCCAATAAAATTGTATTTAAAAAAAATAATTCATTGTCTAGGTTCTCCCACAAAGCTCATTCCTTGTTTCTGTGGAATCTGAAGATATCAGGAGATGCAACTGAACGTTGTATGCTGTATAATCTATCCATGCTTATTTACATGTACACAAGTTTGCTTTTTACAAGTTACACGCATGTCATTTTTGCTGTAAACAGAGGTTGATAAATCTCGCATTCATATTGCATCTTTGTACAATACTGAGGGAAGAAAGAATGAGACTACCTTGGTGGAGAACTCGATGTGGAGTTTGGGAGGGTGGCAGAGAACAAAGATTTTGAAGGGTGGGTGGGAGGGTGTGTAAAAAGGTGAGGTAACAAAAGAGGCAGGGGGTGCCTGATGAACTGTAGATGTTGTGATGTGGGTTACATCGCTAATGCTGTGTGAATGCTTTAGTACCCTCACCCTCAAAGAGGATGACTTATCAACGATATTCAGAGCTCATTGAGTCAATGTTAGTTTGAGTCTAAATAGCTGTTGTTTCCAAACTAAAGTAAGAATGGTAATCTGTGCTTTGAGCATATTTTTTGAAGGGGCTCAGTCATCATGCCGCCAACAACAACTTTTTGATTTTATCCAGATTTCTCTTACATGTGTGAGCTTCTGACGTTGGGAATCAATTGATTTGTGGGGGCGGCACGGTGGCGCAGTGGTTGGCACTGCTACCTCACGACGCCAAGGACTCTGGTTCGATCCCGGCCCCGGGTCACTGTCCATGCGGAGTTTGCACAGTCTCCCCATGTCTGCGTGGGTCTCACCCCCACAATGCAAAGATGTGGAGGATAGGTGGATTGGCCACGCTAAATTGCCCTTAATTCGAAAAAAAAGTAATTGGGTATTTTTTTAAAAAGGGAACCAGTTGATTCGCATTTTCTTTTTTGAATATTTTTACGAAGTAAGAGTAGAACAAACAATAATCATATCAGAGTGAAAATGTACAAGCGAACAATTCTGTGATTATCTGCTGGCGAGGACACCTTACTCTGGGGTTCTCAAGCCCAAATTGCCAAAGTTGGCCTTCTTTATTTTTGAAAAATTTTTCTTTTAATCCTCCAGGTCATTGGTTGCAATGTCAACATTGCATTCAAAAATACTTGCATTTCCACTGCAGTGCATTGCATTGTATTTTTTCCTGCCTGGACTCGTGCCCTGACCCAAGAGAGCAGCAATTTAATCAGACCCTTGGCAACGTTTCCTTGGATGGTTGCGAGTAAACATGAGATATCACCCAAACGGGGCTTTACACAAGATTTTCTTGTGCCTGGAGGGTTTGTCTGTTCAGTGGGAAATAAGATTTAATGGTAATTTATTTTATGATGGCTTGAGAACTAATCGAGCTGTAAGCACGTGTCATAGAATTTACAGTGCAGAAGGAGGCCATTCGGCCCATCGAGTCTGCACCGGCTCTTGGAAAGAGCACCCTATCCAAGATTAACACCTCCACCCTATCCCCATAACCCAGTAACCCCATCCAACACTAAGGGCAATTTTGGACACTAAGGGCAATTTATCATGCCCAATCCACCTAACCTGCACATCTTTGGACTGTGGGAGGAAACCGGAGCACCCGGAGGAAACCCACGCACACAAGGGGAGGGTGTGCAGACTCCGCACAGACAGTGACCCAAGCTGGAATCGAACCTGGGACCTTGGAGCTGTGAAGCAATTGTGCTATCCACAATGCTACCGTGCTGCCCTATGTGGATGTAGGGTCCAAATCTTAGTGTGGAAACATTGGAGGAAATGAACAGGAATAGGCCAACCAACTCACTGCGCCTCTTCAGCTCTTTAAACAGATCCTGGCTACTCTGGGGTATAACCTCACTTGCCTGCGTCCCTTCCATCTCTTTAATGCTGTTGCCTAACAAAAACCTTGCAATCTCAGTTTTGAAACTTTCCATGGACTAAACCCCAGTCTAATCTAATGGGGCTCTGATACCATTGAGCCCCAGCAGGTTTGAGTTCCAAATTTTTTGTGCGCGGATGTGCAGGCTGACGTTACCCATGGGTGGACTGACTTAATTTTAAGGTGAGCACTGACGTTCTGAACTCAACCGTCACTGCCCAAAATAATTTCTCTCTACTCGATCAAATACCTCAATCATTTTAAGTCCATCAATGATAATGCCATTTAATCATCTGTGCCCGTGATAAGCAACCTAGGCGGGTGAGTGGCCCTCCTGCATCTCAGTGGGCCGCAAGATTGAAATCAGGATTATTCACTAACCATGACCCCATCAATAAGGTTGATGACGTTTAATACACACCAAATATTTCACAACGAGGAAAATGCTCAATCATTTATATATCGGTTTAACTATTATCAATTTCAAATGGTAAAAACAAAAGAAATATTTGCACTTTGAACACAGAGGGAGATCACGGCTCTCACAGTCAATGTTGTGAGCAATCAGCATGCACCTCACTTCACTCGCCCTTGCTTTACGCGTGAATCGCTTCAGTCATACCAGTAGGGTAAAAAACGACACAGGTGGAAATCAGCGGAATATGGCAACATTGCACATCAACAAAATGGCTTGTGGGCCGCACTGAGAACCCAGGTGGGCCGCAAATGGCCCCCGGGCGGCAGGTTGCCCTCCACTGATCTATACCCAAGAGATCATAAGCCCAGCCTATCCAACAATATGGGCTGGATTCTTCCACCCCACCCGCTGCAAGAACGCCACGGGCGAGACGCCGACAGTGGAGAAGTCAGGGCAGCATGGTGGCGCAGTGATTAGCACTGGGACTGCAGCGCTGAGGACCCGGGTTCGAATCCCGGCCCTGGGTCACTGTCTGTGTGGAGTTTGCACATTCTCCCCGTGTCTGCGTGGGTTTCGCCCCCACAACCCAAAGATGTGCAGGATAGGTGGATTGGCTACGCTAAATTGCCCTTTAATTGGAAAAAATGAATTGGGTACTCTAAATTTTTTTTTTTAAATGGAGAGGTCCATGGAATCAGGCGGGATTCTCCGGTCGCCGGGCGGACATGACCGGAGAATCCCGCCCTTTATCTTTTTTGCTGCACCTATTCAGTGAAAGATTTTTAAACAGAGCTACCCTGGTGCATAGTCATTTCAAATTAATGGACAGAAATTTCTTCCTCATGTGCTGGAGATGACAAGAAACAATTGGTCTGTTTATAATCTGTCCTAAGAGCATTGCTGTATCAGAGCCACCCCACTAGAAAGTCCTTCAAGTACAAATCCTCATGCCTCCTCCATGTTGTGTTGTAAGTTGTAATGTTCATGAGTCACAGATTACTGCAAAAGACGGTTGGGAATTTATGTAATTTTAAGGTAGTTTAGCAAGTTAATTACGAATCGGCAGTTTAGATATGACGGGAAAACTGAATAGATGGGAAAAGCACCTGTGAAAGGTGAGAGCAGATTGCCGATCCCAAAGGATATACGTATTAATAGCACAGGCCGTGTTGGTCTCCGCAGCTTTTGGCTGAAATGTTTGCAAGCTGCTCTCCCAGTCTTCCTCCATCTTTCCCACCTTTCCTGGTTTTCCCACATTTAAGGAAGGCAGCTGCTTGATGAGGGAGGCCCACTGCCTCCGTGCAGCCATTACTGCACTCTATTCCTGGAGGCTGATTGACTATCCTCTATCAATCACGTGTTCGGACCCCACCATCCAGTGATGGGTGCCCAAGGCACTTTCCCCTGACCCATCATTTTAATTTGAGGCCACCATTTAGTTTATCTCATGCTTAGGGCCATTTGTTAGCCCTTACCAGACATTTGTGTAGACAAAAGGGTAAACAAACTGCAAAAGACTCCCTGCTCCAGTCTCAAGGTCGCTAAATAAGACTCAAGGGTTTTGGTCCCTGACTGCTATTGGTTTTTTTTCAGGGAGAGAGAGAACAAATGCTATGTCAACTAATTCCATATGATTGATATATTATTCTGAAAAGTGCAATTTATTAAAGGTCCATATTTCTCAACAGTGTCTTGGGAGACACACACTTGCTATGGTGCTGCACTATTAAATGACTTTGGTCTTTCAATGGCAGAATAAATGCTTTTCACATGTGTGTAAGGATCCTCATTCCATATCATTTTCCCCACTTGCTTTACCCACCTGTCATTCTCTCCTCTGATTTTCCTCTCTGCCCTTTTCAACCCCTCTGTCTCTTTGCTCCTGACAACCTTTCAAACTGTCCATCTCACTCCTGGTTAATCTGTCTCCCTTCACGCGCAGTCTGCCTGCCCTCTAGTTCCTGGTCTGCCTATATGTCCCTTGTAGTTGTTTGCCAGTTTTTGCTTCCAGTCATGCAGGGAAGCCGCATTGTCCGCACCTAGCCAAGAGGAGAGACTTGGGTGCAGATTGTTTGCCCAATCTTTGCTGTTTGGGATGACGAGTGGAGGAGAGTATTGGGATAATCTGTTGATTTTTAATCAACATTGAAAGTTCTTAAGGAACAGATTGAAGCAAAGGAAAAAGCCTGAGGTGTATAAACTATAAAATAATACTCATTGTTATAGAATGATACAGTAGCTGTGCAAACATTGAAGGGTGGTAGTTCTCAAATCCCTCCTTGCGCTCACCCCTTTCAATCACTGTGATCTCTCCAGCCAACAACTATCTGAGATCCCTCATTTTCAACACTGGCAGCAGGACCTTTAGTTGCTTAGTTTTTCAGCTCTGGATGTCTCTTCCTAAATCTCCTCACCTCTTTGCCTGCCCGCTTCTTTGAAACTTTCCTCCAGTTACCTCTTTGACAAAGCTTTAGTTATCCAAACCAAGTAACTTGCTTATGTGACGCGATGCTAAATTCTGTTTGATAATGCTTTAGGGAAGTGCCTAGGATTTTTATCGTATCGCATTTGAGGTACTATATAAATGCAAGTTGCTATTGTTCGCCAACCAGCTACCTCACCAATGCTGATTTGTTTTGTTTTCTTGATTCACGGGTGTGGTGATATGCCTGCAGATAATATTCCATGAATGCAGCAGTGTGACCTCCCACCAGCAGGTGGCACCAGTCATAAGTTAGGGCAGATCCGGTTGATCCTCAGAAGGTTGTAAGACGTACATGAGGACAGTCATGCAGAGGGGTAGTTCCAGGGGAGTCTGAAGAAACTCCCTGATAACTTGCTCTGTATCTGATCGTTAGCGTGCCACGTGTGCATTAATGAAATCCTGGTTTAGACAAGTCACCAGTAGTTCTGTAGATTCCGTGCTAGACAACGAACACTGAACAGGCCAAAGGGAGGTGAGGATCATTGACTGAGCCTGCATTTATTGCACGCCCCAAATTGCCCTGGAGAAGGTGATGGTGAGCTACCTTCTTCAATGCAACTGAGTGACTTGCTAGGCTTCTTCGTAAAGAGTCAATCAAAATTGCTGTGGGCTTTCCTTCCTTAAATGACATTGAAGAATCAGATGGGTGTTTACACACTTCGAAAGTTCCACGATCACGCTTACTGGTACTAACTTCTTATTCCAGATTTTACTTCATTGAATTCATCTAAATTCCCCAGCTGCCATGGTGGGATTTGAACTCATGTCACCAAATCATTAGCCCAGATCTTGCATTTACTAGTCCAGTAACATTAGCAATTCTGCTGCATACCTTCATTCTCCATAGTGCTGCCTCGGATAAAACTGCAAGCAGGTCAGCAACTTCTAATTCTGTCTGAAAGATTTTACGATTACATGAGCCATGGGTAATCCATCTTGACTGTTTGAAAAGTGACAGATCTAATAAATAATTTTCTGATTCTTGACGAGAATCAACACTGAAAGTGAATAAGGCAGAGTTTAAATTCAGGAGACAAAGAGGATATCAAAGAGGGGAATTTCACATGTATGTGAATCCCCAATGAGACTTCCAGGCTAGAGTCGATCATTCTCTCGGAGGGTTGATACATTCAAGCCTTGTCGGTTCATTGACTGGGAAGGGGCTTACTATTTCTTACCCACTGGGGCATGCGTATTTAATTGCCCAATTATCAAACCATTGTCAGATGCTCGCAGAAAGCTGTTGGTCTTTTCATGCGGAAATGTGTTTGCAGTGTTGTGCCTGAGCGGCACAGAGACTGAAGTATGAAAACCATTGAACAGCATGATGTGCTGTGGCGAGCATTGCCAGCCTAACAAGCTCCTTTGAAATTGGTTGAGAGAATTTAATATATACATAATATATACATGTGAAATATTAATGGAGACATCACAAAGTGAAGTTTCAAAGGTCTGATTTACCTCAATGTTGAAAACCATCTGTAGCATTATTAAATCAGTACTTAGAGTGATTTAAAAATTGGAAGGGCACTTCTTCATTTTCAATTGAAACTATTACATTTACTTTTTAATGGAGAACATGCACAGCCCGGGGGGAAATAATTTTTTGTTCCTAGATTCAGGCCAATTATTATAAAAATGTTTTATATCCTTGATAAATATGTTCACAAGGTTAACAAAAAAAAAGTGACTATGTTTTAAGAATATGTCATGGCCGCTGGGCTCTTTGGAGGATGTAGAAGGCATGATGTAAATGCAAACTCTTTCCAGCTTTGTCATCTTCAGATTGGACTATCCCAATGATTACTCCTCCCTGACTCGTTATCCTCCACTTATTGAAATTTCAGCTTATCTGCAGCCTGCCTCTGATCCCTGAATGCTTCAAAGTGAGAATTGACATCTTTCCGATAAGATCCCTCTGTGGTGATGGCCGCCCAGATCTCCAGGCATACAAGCTCTTCCCGAGCTCCCCGTTAAACTGACTTTTGGCTCTTCTGCACCTTCCCTTCCCTCCACCTCGGTTGTAAGACCCTCCATAAGGCCTACCATTTTGGCCAGCTCGCCGACTCTTTCGTTAGCTGTGCTGTTTTCCCTCAAGGCTCTGTAAAAAAGCATGAGACATTTTTCTTTCTGAAATACATGCAAGATGTCATTTGTTGAAGTATGCTTCCCATTCATTAATGCACCTGTGATGGTTTGTGTAGAAGCTGCATAACATTTAAGGTAGGGCTATAGCCACATTGAATGAAATGAAGAAGACCAGCCTACATAAAACTCTGAACTCAATTTCATTTCCTTATCTCGATATTAACCCTTTAGTTTGCCACCACGATGAACCTTTGTAACATTGGCGGGCTTTTATTGTTCAGGTTGCTTTCACAAATAGCCATTTTAAGATTTTGCAAAAGGAGTAAAATAATTGTAATTCTGTTTCCAAATCTTTGCCACACCATCTGGATTTGCATCGACATTGTCAAAATAGGATAGCTGCTCCCAGATTTCCATTCATGTGATCTCTTTGCTAAGCTGTTAGGGAGCAAATTAATTGGATCCCCCTTATCTCTTTCCGACAGGACTATTGAAGCCAATTTTCAAGTCAGCTGTCAGTCAGAACCTGAGGAGAGAATTGATAAGTTAATCTTTTAGGTGTGGACCCCTTGGCCAGAACTGGAAGAAATTACAGATCAACAGCTTCTGAGAAAGAAGAAGAAAGAGAAGCAGGAGGAAAACATAAACACACAAAATAAGTGACCAAATACAAAACAGGAGGTGGTTAAATGGCAGACATGGTATGAAGAAGAGAATAGGAAGCTGGCAAGGTATTTTTAATGTATCCTGTCTATTGTCAAACTGACAGGATTGGTTGGGAGGACCGGTGTTACAGACCTTCCAATTTATGATAATCTTTGTTTGTGTCACAAGTAGGCTTACATTAACACTGCAATGAAGTTACCGTGAAAAGCCCCTAGTCGCCACACTCCGGCACCTGCTCGGGTACACAGAGGGAGAATTCAGAATGTCCAATTCACCTAACAAGCACGTCTTTCGGGGCTTGTGGGAGGAAACCAGAGCCCCCGGAGGAAACCCACGCAGACACGGGGAGAACGTGCAGACTCCGCACAGACAGTGACCCAAGCAAGAATTTAACCCGGGACCCTGGAGCTGTGAAGCAACAGTGCTAACCACTGTGCTACCACGCCGCCAATTTTAGACTCGAATGAAGTCAGCAGAGAGCAACATTAGGCAGGCTGTAAAACCAGTGTTTCCCACCAAGTGACTGATCCCATGGGTTTCCTGCCAGGTTAGTTCATAATTGCCCGCATAATAAAAGGACTGAAGAGGACACGGAGAGGCAGTGGAGCTGAGGCTCACAGACACGGAAGAAGGATAAAGCAATAAAGGGGACAAGCTGAGAAGTGAGTGAGTGTGTGTGTGTGTGTGGGGGGGGGGGGGGGGGGTGGGGGGGGGTGCATTGCAGGAGGACGAAGGTGGCGGGAGGAGTACAGTCGAGAAAAACATGTTGAAAGGAAGGATACAAAAGATCCCACCAGCCTTTCAGTAAAGGTCCCCCCCCCCCCGTGCACGGGAGTTCACTGAAGGTGAGAGTCCGGTTTCTAAATCTTGGTGCATCCGAATAGAGCACTAGATGCATTGCTATGTATGAGTTCAGGCAGAAGTGCATGAACTATGCAGCAGATCTTACTATATCGTTCCATGCATGTGCGATAGAGAACAATACAGAGTAAACCGGAAAAGCCTGAGTTCTGGCGGTGAGCCTGTTTGGATGGAAATCAACAAGATGGGAAAGCCCATTGAGTCCATCACTCCCGACGGTCTGCTTTGCAAAATTCCCTCTTACTGTGTCCTAAGCATTACGTGGATGGCACCGTTTTCTGCCCTCGGCTTCAGGCAACCTCGCTATGTTCAGCCTCGTATTCTGCTGCTGCTTTCAGCCTACCTGGACCTGCAGAAACCGGGGCACATCAGCAGGCACCTTTGGGGACTTGGAAACATGTGATCGATGTAAGGCAGTAAGAGGCCTTCCAACCCATCGCACACGATTCCGCTGCCTCCTGCATCACCGTGTACACGCTCTGCACGCCACCCAAAAAAAATCATCCAGCCTCCTGGGAAGCCAAGGAAGAGAATGCTGGGCAGACGTCTCAGCAGGTTCCTAGAGCGCGCAGGAAATCAGCGATAAAATGTGTGCAAAATTACCCAGGCATGGCAGAGTAACAAAATTGTTGTCTTGTCTCGTCAGCATGCCAAGAAACCATACTCGCTTGTCATAAGCAACTTTTTCTGATCCTTCAGCACTGTAATCCTCTTGTAGGCTGCTTAAGCAGTGGAATTGTCTGCTTATTGAAAATTAGGATCCTCGCAACAGTAAAAGGGAGAAGCAAAGGCCCAGTTGATGAACAAATTCAATTATTCTCTGCCCCGCGTAATCCCCTCATAACGGACTGATCCACGGCGAACGGATTTTTCCGGTTTGCAAAATGCCTGACATAACGAGACACGGCGGATTATCTGTCATTCCTTTTAATGCCGTCTGGTGCTTCTGGGGTCAGAGATGTTGAGGTCAAGCATAAGAGGCAAGAGTTGGCAAGCACCCCCAGGATTGCCCTGGAGTCTCAAGGAATCAATGATTGAACCCCTGAAGATGGCTGCGAGAAATCCAGGAAAGAAACAACACCATGGGGGAGATGTTTAACAAAAAAAATGTTTTCCGCCCCATCATTCTGCTTGTTACTCCTAAACATTTGGAATGGGGAAACCCAAGGCTACTTGCCTGAGGAAGGCATATGATGGGTCACGATTATATGGTGAAACCTCCAGGAGTTAATAAATCTAACCAGGTGTTTTGCAAACTTGTATTTTTGTAATGGTGTGAATTAATATTACTGCAGCAAATGAGAGAGGACACGTGGGAGATGGGATGTGACAAGGTGGGGGGTATAGAGACCGAGGAGCTGGAGATGATTGCACAGACGTAACAAGAAAGAGGGACAATTTAAGAACCCAGGACAGGGAGAACGAAGCTGGAAGCAAGAGTTTTTGCCCAAGGCATTCCTGGCTCAGCCAGTAATCCCATCAAAGCAAATTAATGAAAAATAATTGTTGCCGATGGGGGTTCCATATCACTTCCCAAAATTCTGATACATGCTATAATCCTTTCCCGTATCCTGTGATGTTTAAGTCTAAGCCCCTCCCATCAAATATAATTAGCCAGGATCAAAATACAAACAACATCAAAGCCCTGAAGTTGTTAGTGTAGGGATGTGAACACTTCTGCAAGAGGTTCGTTTACGGCACAAACATACAAATATACTAATTAGGAGCAGGAACAGGCCACTCGGCCCCTCGAGCAATCTCCGCCACTTCATAAGATCATGACTGAGTGACTTGTAGATTCAACCTCACTTTCCGTCCACCCCAATAACCTAGAACCTATCCAGCTCTGCCAGAAAAAAATATTCAAAGGCTCTGCTTCCACTGCCTATTGAGGAAGAGAGTTGCAGAGTTACCCATTTTTCAAAGTCTGTCAGATATCTCTGGGTGGTAACAATGTCAGATTTGAACCTTGCTGAAAAGAGAGACAGGCTGCTGAACCTTTTCATTTTGCACTCACCAGGACAAATGCAGGAATACCAAACGCTAACAATCAATACCAATCATACTAATCTATACTAGAGGAGGAAAGGGTGCTCTGATTGACCAAGTCAGTGCCATGGAGAAAGCAACAGGGAACATTATGCTTTCTGGTGTTTGTAAGAAAAGATGCAAGGATTGAATATATTCCTTTTGTTTGCAAATAATAGGTCCCTGTATATGAATGTATGTTGCTTTGAATTACAAATTTCATTTTAGTAACCTGTGGCTTGAATTGTTCACCCAAAGGGTGCAATCAATGGGGGAATGGGCATTAAAGACACTCCTAGTTGCAGTCTGACCCAGAGTGCAATTTCACGCTGGCTAGCCAATTAATTTTTTTAAAAATTCATTCATGGGATGTGGGCATCGCTGTCTGGGCCAGCATTAATTGCCCATCCCTAATTGCCCTTGAACTGAGTGACTTGCATGTCCTTTGGGCATTTGTAATGCCCTGCCACATTGCTGTGGATCTGGGGTCGCACGGAGGCCGGACCAGGTAAGGATGGCCAATTTCCTCCCCGAAATGACATTATGAATAACATGGGGTCATCCAACAATCGGCAATGGTTTTGTGGTCATCGTTCGACATTTAATTCCCTATTTTTGTTGAATTCAAATTTTGTTATCTGTCATGGTGGGGTTCTGATCTCGGTCCCCAGAGGATTACCCTGGGACTCAGGATTACTAGTCCAGTGACAATTGACTGCGCCACTGCATCCTCTAAATTGAGCGTAAAACGCACTCTGTGAAAGTCTGAACACTGCCGTGTAGGGAGGGGAGTGGGTGGGCGCTGAGAAAAGGGAGGGTGTGGGCTGGCAACTCCAATGTCTACCCTCAGTGGGACAGCTGCTACAGAGCTGTTTGAGGAAGCGGTTGATCTGCTAAAACATAAATATCAGCTTAAAACCTATGCCACAGGTATCTAGGTTGATACGTAGACCAAAATCCTCCGACATTTGTTAACTTTATTTGAGTCCTGACCTTTCATCCCACCCTAGGTTGACGTTACAGCTGAAACGTAAAGGCCGCTTGGGCAATCGTCCCATCTGCCAACTGGGAAGGCAGACAGGCCACGTAAAATCATCCCAGTCAATTATTATTTTGTTAACTTGAATTGGCTTCTTGATTGTCGGCCGGTGCACTTCTGACTCACGCGCGCTCCTGCCGACCACGATACCGCGCAAAGGCGCGATATGCACCCCATGCCGTCTCACGTGGTTTTACAGGCTTCCAGATGTGGGGCCCGCCAAACTTTATTGATGAAGTTCTGGCCTATGGGTAGTAATCTGAAATTTTGTCCAGTGTCCAGTCAAATAAACAACCACCAGCCAACTGGATTGGTCTTGTATCAGACTGCAGTCATTAACTATCCTCCAGAAAATGGATGCACGGCACACTTTGACTCTTGCTAGTCAACTGCTTGCTCATCACTTGATAGTTACATTGCAATTGTTAATATTTTGTTTTGCATTAACATTGTACAACAGTGACGTGGCGTTTACCTGATTGAAACATCTCAGTGCAACATCCACAATTGGAATTTGATTTAAATTTCAATTCCTGGGTAGAAGCAAAAATGGTTGATGTATAAGAGACGACATTTGGTTCCAGTCAGGTGTTGGACTGCGGTACCAACATTTCTGGGTTCCAAATGGAATCCATCAAGGAGCCAAGCCTCACGATCATGTTTTCTGAAGTTATGTTGAGGTACGTAACCTTTCGAAACTGCGACAGTCACAACCTCGCCATTATTTGAGATTTATAATCATAATTTTTATTATTGTCACAAGTAGAATTACATTAACACTGCAATGAAGTTACTGTGAAAATCCCCTAGTCACCACAAACGTGCAGACTCCGGACAGACAGTGACCCAAGCAGGAATCAAATCCCGGACCTTGGCGCTGTGAAGCAACAGTGCTGACCACTGACATTCATGTGGTGGTCAGAAAACCACTACCGGCCCTCAGCAATCCCACGAAGAGATAATTTACGAACATACCTAGTCCGGTCATATTTAATACAATCTAGCCTTTGAGGGGAAAAATATCAAATGAAACAGCATGTATTACTGCGAGGGCCCTTAGTTGGTCAGGATTATTGTACAGCGCTGAAGGTTGAAATTTAATTTGACTGCAAATTGATTTACTTGTTCTGTAGAATTAAATCCAAAAGAAACAGATATTTAATGTCGGAACATTGGGATTAGAGGGGATTCAGTTTAGTTGTTTTAATATGCCTGAGATTGAAATGGCAGTGTTGTGATTAAGAGATTTTTGTTGCTGTAATTGCTTAGTATTTAATGTAATACTGCACTTTGCTAACTGTTGAAAAATAAAGTGCTACTGACCTATTTCAAACATACAGTTCCTGCTTAGATTTTAATAAGCGGCGTAATGTTGCTTAATTTTTTTACCTCTAATCTGGCTCCCCACACTAATTAAATGTCACAATTTCTATCCATTTGAGTTATAAACTTACTTCAAATGAGATTCCTATTTAACATAATTAATGAAGTGTTGATTTCCTAAACTTTCTATGTGTTTGGTGGTCGCGGATAATTATTTTACTTTTATGAGTACGTCAGACATGTTTAATGTGCTGAAATTCAAATCCTTTAAATGTCACTGAGCAGGAATCCAGCCTCCTCACAAGGCTGTAAAAATCAATTAAGGTCAGATGGCAGCAAAAACGAACGCTGTTGTGGGTAATTTTCTATTTTTAATTTTGCCTCTTTGCATAACTTTTTCAATGTGTCTTCCCCCAGTTTTCCCTCGTATTTTTCCCAAACATCTGAGGATTCAGCATTGACAGGCAAAATACTGGATGTCCCTCACCCCCTTACCTTTCTCTGCAAAAACTCCTCTCGCTCCACAAATCTGCCAAAATATCTGCAGTCCTCTCATTCTGGACTCTTGAGCATTCCCAATTTTAATCCCTCCACCCTTGACACCAGTGCCTTCAGCTGCCAATGCCTGACGTTCTGAAATTCACTCCCCATATCCAGCTACTGTGACATTATGTAGAATGTCTGGCATATAAAGGGTTAATGCAATATCACAATTGACCACTAGATGGAGCTGTGAACAGACCTATAAATAGGACTGACTCTCAGGCTTCTGGGAGAGAGTGGGAGAGAGTGTAGGAGAGTGTGTAGGAGAGAGAAGAATACAGTTTAAGACAGAGTGCATGAGACAAGTATTAGTGCAGTGTAGATTGTAGTTTAATAGATTATTGCTTGCGATAGGAGTAAGTGGTCGAGCTATATATTAAGTAGTGTAATAAATGTTAGCTTTGTTATTGAACTTAGCTTGTGTGGTCTTTGTGAACACTATGACATCCATCCTGAGTATAAGAAACACAAAGAACACCACAGCTAACTCTTCTGCATTAAGACATTTCTTAAAAACCTACTTCTTTCACCAAGCTTTTGACCATCTGTCCCAATATCGTCTTATATGGTTGGGTCACATTTTATTTGGCAATGATCTTGTAACATTTTGCGACATTTAGAGGCTCAGTATGGATATAAATTGTTGTGGTTGTTTGGATGCCACAGGGAAACCCCATGGGCGGGATTTTCCCTTCTGGGGACTAAGTCCCCACGCCAGCCGGAAAACGGGCGAGAATCGCTCCAGACTTTTTTCTCGAAGGTCCGGGGTGATCCTTCGTTTTCCAGGGGACTAGCAGAGCCCCGGCATGCGTCCCGCAGCTCTGGCTACCGGACGCGATTCAGGCGCGGAGGGTCGGAGAATCCCGCCCCTTGTGAGCTATTTGTGGTAATTCAGCCCCCTCCTCCGGTGAAGACAGAAGATCTGCCTCTCTGTAGCACCTCATCATGTCTGAAAAAATTCCCCAGTGCACCCAACATGAAATGAATGATGGTGGAATACAGACGGGCAAATTCTCCGATTTATGTTTAATTCCATTTTTTTGTGGGGTATTTGTAACAACAAAAATTTGCCTTTACACGAGATCTTTACATAATAAAAGTTCTCAAGATAACTGATATTAGTCTTTGGAAGAAGAGCTCCTTTTCAATTCAGAGCCAACATCAAGCAATGTACGGTTGGGAATATCTGGGTCAGACAGAGAGTAAAATCATTTATTATTCCGCCTTAATCACAACCACTCAAGTATGATATGTTTCTTTTTTTTCATTCTTCCATGGGACGTGACATCATTTATTGTCCAACCCTAATTACCCCAGAGGGGGCATCTAAGTGTCAACCACCTTGCTGTGGATATGGAGTCACATGTAGGCCAGACCGGGTAAGGACAGCAGATTTCCTTTCTTAAAGGACATGAGTAAATCAGACGGGACAGTCAACGGTGGTTTCATGGTCATCGGTAGTCTTTCAATTCATACTTGTGGGGAAAGATTCACTATTATCAAACCCAAATAAACTGCACAAGATCTTTTTCTGCCTTGCCGCATAATTCAGAGAGCCAGTGGACGTGGAACAGGAAACCCCCTTGCCAGCCATTAACGGCCTCTGAAACCCCATTGAGGGGATTGTGAGTAGGCCCTGTCCAGTGTGGAAGCAAGTTTCAAAACTTTATTTCAGCAAATCTGAAGTGTCTGGTACAGGCACAAGTCGAAAAGGTTCACCATCATGGTAGGTAAATTTTACCTGTGTCTGTTTTTTTTATCTGTTATTTCCTGGGACCAACTTGTGGCAACATAAGTGCCGGGCTTTCATTTTTCCTTCATGACGCCTCTCAGCGTTGTCACCGCTGCTGGCAGTCCCAGGAGCTGCCTGCTGCAATTAGCACAGCAGCGGCAAGCCCCAAGATGGCTGCCATCTGCCTTTGTTGCTGGCACTTGGCAGGCAGCTTCTACCTATTGGATGCTCTGAGCACCATTAATTGGGCACCAAGCTCACTCCCTGGCCAATTAGGCCATTTAATTTTTAAAGTAGCTTTGCGAGGCGACACTTTTGATGCGTGGCGCCAGGTCCCAGAATTCATCTGGGTGTAGGCTTCACCCCTGACCCCTCTTTGTAAACCAAAGGTCTCTTCATCCAAAGTGCTGACCTAATTATTCTCTGCACTGCAGCTGAAAGCCCACTCCATATTCCTGCACATTTTCAGATTGCCAGCACTTTGCAGCCTTTATTTTTCTTTTCATCTCTCCAGCTGGTTGGATACTGCTTTGCTCCTGCCTGGGAGGAAATTGCCCTTTTTCACAAAACACTTGCCTGATGAAAAGAGAGGATACAATTTACAGTACGATTTACTATACTCATGGAAATAGCAGTGGTGGATCTTGCCTCCGTGATTGCAGGTCCTTTACAAGACTCCGTTCCACCTGCTGGCATTGCGGAACGACGTAAAGCACAGATGAAATGAAATGAAAGGTCCGAAAAGCTTCACTCCCACAGGGTGGCCTTCAGAGTGACTCATGCCTGCCTGATAATCCCACAGGTTTAGAGAAACTCAGGACAAGACATTACTGAAGAGAATCAGGCTTGCAATATTCCCACTTAACCTTTGGGTTGGACCAATGTGAAAGTTGACTCAGCCCACAAAATCATAGAATCGTAGAATTTACAGTGCAGATGGAGGCCATTCGGCCATTAGAGTCTGCACCGCTCTTGGAAAGAGCACCCTACTTAAGCCTGCGCCTCCACCCTATCCCTGTAACCCAGTAAACCCCAGCTAACCATTTTTGGACACGAAGGGCAATTTATCATGGCCAATCCACCTAACCTGCACATTGTTGGACTGTGAGAGGAAACCCACGCAGACACGGGGAGAACGTGCAGACTCCGCACAGACAGTGACCCAAGCCGGGAATCGAACCTGGGACACTGGAGTGATGAAGCAACTGTACTAACCACTGTGATACCACGCTGCCCGCAAAAGATTGTACGCAGCCTGCATTTGCCATTCACAGTGAGTCATTGACTCTATTGGCGGCATGAATTGGTAAAATTACGGGATGCAAAACTGGTGCAGTCCTCCTGCTGTAGCAGATGCACACATCCTTGACGATGGCAGACGGGAGATTTCAGTTACGTGGCTTGATTGGAGAAGCGGGGTATGTTTTCCTTCGAGAAGAGAAGATCAAGAAGAGATTTGATGGAGCTTTTCAAAATTATGAGGTCGAGACAGATTAGGAAATGGAAAACTGTTCCCTTTGCTGAAGGATTGAGACCCAGAAGACATCGATTTAAGGCGAATGGCAAAAAAAAGCCAAGAGGACACGAGGGGAAGACTTTTTTTGTAAAAACGGCGTGCGGTTAGGATTTGGGACCCACAATCTCTGAGAGGCCGTGGAGGCAGATTAAATAGTGGTTCTTGAAAGGGAATTGGATTATCATCTGAGGACGATAAATTTGCAGATGTACAGGGAAAAGACAGGGGAGGAGGACTGGCTGAAAATGAAATGAAATGAAATGAAAATCGCTTATTGTCACAAGTAGGCTTCAAATGAAGTTACTGTGAAAAGCCCCTAGTCGCCACATTCCGGCGCCTGTTCGGGGAGGCTGTTACGGGAATCGAGCCGTGCTGCTGGCCTGCCTTGGTCTGCTTTCAAAGCCAGCGATTGAGTTGCTCTCTTGCAGATAGCTCGTGTCGACACAAGGCACCAAGTGGTCTCCTTCTGTGTTGTAACTGTTTTTTGATGATTCTATGCTAATATCTTCAAATGACATCAAAATATATATTGTGGGCTTCATGCCTGAAGGATGGATAATAATCTTCTCGAAAAGGGTGGGGTTTTTTCAGACTTTATTCATCTTGTGAAACCTGTTGGTCAGTATAATCACCCCCCCCCCTCCCCACGAGAATGGATTCTTTTGACAAAGAACATGTTGCATTTCCTAGTTGCTAAGGTAACCCTCGTGTATTAATAGCATTCTTTCTATTATGCGGCTTTCTTACGCAACATTTATTTTCCCCCGTTGTGTTTTCATCATCTTACTGGGAGACCCTTCACTGATTGAAAATATATAGTGCGAAAGAGACTATCATTAGAGGTGCCAGGCACTTGGATGATTTATAAATGAGCTGTCAGGTTTTTCTTCAGCTTTTTAAGTTGCTCATGTCACACTTTCTGAGTTCTTTACCATTCAAGCCATAACTCGCCAGACATCGAAATCTGGATTTATCACCAAATCTTCAGCGTTGGGGGTTGGGGCAGGAATCTGTTTTGCTGCTCGCACCGATATGAGCTTTTCTTGTCACTTTGGCAGATGGTGGAAGGTTCTGTTCAAAAGTGTAGGGGGGGGGGCGGGGGGGGCATATTGAAATGAAGCTGTAATTATGCAGTGATGCGCAACATTCACCTCATGTTAAGCTCGGAGGTAATCACACCTGAGCACATACAGTGCTTCTAGACACGGGAGCAGGACCAGAAAGAATATTTAAAGCTTTAAAGTTTCAGAGAATCCAAACAGCATTTTGTGGTCCTTCTTTCAAATCCGTTTCCTTTTTCCTGCAGAAGAAAAAACAGCCACATGGGGAAATACGTATTCTGGCCTGGTCTGGTCTTGTGAACTGTAAAATGGAACACCAGCCTTTTATCTTCCTGTCGTTTCCCTTGTGTCTCTGCCCTCCTATAGAGTGGGATTTAAACATCAGAATGGGAACTTTAAATTTGGAGGGCTTGGCAGACTGAGGGCCAGCGTAGGTCACCGCAGACATGGGTGATGGCAGAGCAACACTTAATGCAGTTGAGAATGTGGGCAGAAGAGTTTTGTATGAGCTTGAACGAATAGAAGGTGGAAAACGGGAGGTGGGTCAGGAAAGCATTGGGATAGTTGAGTCTGAAAGTATTAAACGCATGGACGGGTGCTTCAGCTGCAGACGGGCTGAGCCAGGGACAGAGGTGGAGAATATTACAGAGGTGGAAGTAGGCGGTCCTTGTGATGGACAGAATGGGATCAGAGGCTCAGCTCAGGGTCCAATCAGGATGCCAAGAGACAGTGGTCATGGAGAGAGATGGAATTGGTGGTAGAGATAGTGCTGGCCACTGAAGACGATGGTTGCATCCTGAGGGCACTCAACAGGGTAGATGCTGAGTGAATGTTTCCTCTTGCAGGTGAGTCTAGAACTAGAGAAACAGTTTAAAACTGAGGGGTGTCCCGTTTAAGACTGAGATGAGGAGAATATTTTCTCTCAGAGTGTTATCAGTGCGTCAAAGTCTCTCCCTGAGAGTGCAGTGGAAGCTGGCTCATTGAGTATATTCAAGGTTGAGTTAGATAGATTTTTGATCAACAAGGAGGTTATGGTGGGCAGTCAGGAAATTTGTGCCCATTTTCAGATCAACCGGTATCAATGGCAGAGCAGGCTCGAAGGGCAGAATGGCCTACAACATCTCCAAAATCTTGTGTTCATGTGCTAACCCTTGCTTAACTCGAGGAAGTTCGAGCTCTTGTTATGATGTGGCTAACCAATAAAGATCTGCACTGCTTATTTCATCGCAACCCTTTATCATTTCAAAGTCTTTCGCTTTATCCTCCTCAAGCGAAAAAACCTCTAAATTGCTTCATTACTGTAAATCCATTGTTGTGAATCTATGCTCCACGCTATCTATTCCTTTATATTCCTTCCATTATCCATCCCCTCCCCCTGCCCATCTGCAAAACTGCACACCATACTCAAAAGTATGGCGTTACCAAGTTTCCTATACAAACTCAACATGACTGATCTCAACACAAGTCATTTTGTTTGCCTTTTATTGAGGTCATTCAGTGAACATTTTTGAATCCAATTGCCTTCATTAGGAATTAATGAACGATTGGTTATGCAATCAGAAAATGCCATTTCACCCAACCATGTTTTAATAGGTTAATAATGAACATCCCACTGTGTTGAATACTGGGCTGAGGAAGCCAATTAAAATATCAAGAGTCTATTTTGCAAGAGTGCTTTTACAAGTTTGGTGTCCCCTTTTCAGATGTCAATTTGTTTTTGATTGTTCATTATTGTCAGTGGTTAAAGGCTATTTCAAGAATATGGGTTTTTGCCACACGTTAATTGATGCTAGCTCAGCAATTCAGAGTACTTATTGCATCTGTATCTGTGTCATTTTCAAAACAGTGTTGGAACTGGAAATGAAAGTAATTGATTGGCATTCCCATTTGTAAGATTGTGCTGAGCAAGATTTTCTCCACTAATAGATTCCGAGAAAAAAAAGAAATCTACTGCTTCAGTTCCTGATTCCCCCTAGGCTGCGGCGTGGGTCAACCTGGACCGATTACTATACCTGCTGAGCTATTGAAGCACAGACAAGCGGAACTAGTCTATTAAGGCCATTTACTTTTCAGGCTCCAATATCATACTAATGTAGCATGTAATCATGGGGCTCCTCTCATTCTTTGAAACCCCTGGTAGTACTGGCGAGCACTTTAACAACCATCAGAACACCCATCCAGACATCCAGCAGACATGCTGCAATTGACAGTCGTGGCTTCTATTCTGTACTGAATGGACGCAACTGGGATTGAAATGAAAGTCAATCTATTGCATGCTGTGTCATTACATTGCAGTGGTAATGAACTGGTGGTGTAGATTATGAGGGAGTGTTGCCGAACTAAAAGCACGGCGTCCACTCACTAGGAACGATAGATACCTTTCATTTGATTCTGTATTCTGGATACTCCAGTACTCCCAACAAAAAGGAACTTTCCCTCATAGATGTCCTGAGGTGTTGTCAGGAAGCACTTCTGCGCACATGAGGAATTGTAACAGGGAACTCTTTCCCTCTCTAAGCTTTGACTGGGGGTCAGTTGAACATGTTAAGATCATGCTAGATTTTTTTCTAATCAAGGTTGTCATGGGTTACAGAGGCAAGATAGATAGATGGAATGAAGATACAGATTAGCCATGATCTAACTGAACGGTGGAACAGACTCGCAGGACTGAATGGCCTCTTCCTTCTTTGACGCCCTTTGGGGAGGCGGTGGCGTTGCGGTATTGTTGCTAAACTAGTACTCCAGAGACCCAAGGTAATGCTCTGGGGTCCCGGGTTCGAATCCCCACCATGGCAGCTGGTGAAATTTGAATTCAATGAAAAAAAAAAATCTGGAATTAAGAGTCTAATGACGACCATGAAACCATTGCCGATTGTCGTAAAAACTCATCTGGTTCAATAATGTCCTTCAGGGAAGGGAATCCGCCGTCCTTACCCGGTCTGGCCGACATGTGACTCCAGACCCTCACAGCGATGTGGTTGACTCTTAGCTGCCCCCCTCTGAAATGGCTCAGCAAGCCCACTCAGTTCAAGAGCAATTAGGGATGGGCAAAAAGTGCTGGCCCAGCCGGCGACGCCCACATCCCACGAACAAATGAAAAAAACTTTATTCCTCAACCAATATCACAGATGATCTGATCATTTATCTTATTGCTGCATGTGAATTTCATTGAAGGCACAATGGGCTGGTGCATGCATGTGTGTATATATATATATATAATATATATATATTTACTATAATAGTAACCACACTTTAAAAGTGCTTCTTTGAGAAATAACCATTGTCTGAGAAGGGTTATGGGGATATAATATGCTGTTGGCTGTCCTGGGTGCCTTTTGCTACTGGATTACTCTGTCCGAATTGTTCCACGCGTTTATTTGCTGTGTAAATGAGCATGATTGAGGAATCCATCACTTATGGTTTTTGGCTACTTTTTGCATCCCAATGTGGGCATTGGTAGCCTGGCTGGGACAGTCATTGAACTACCAATGCGTCTGTTCAGCAAAAGGCGGCAAGGCAGATTATCCCAGCTTCCATATATTAAGTGCAAGAGCCCAATAATAATTGAACCCCTCAACAGAATTATTGGTTTTCCAATATTTCTTTTTTCTTTTTGCTGAATCCCATCCAGGAGGGACAACAGCAGATTGTCTCCCCAGATCAGGAGCTCATTCAGTGAGGAGTTCTCATAGCATCTTTAAGAACCAGAGGCAACACGAGTGAGAAATCTATTTTACGAGAGCACCCCCCAGGCCAGATCGCCAGCCTGGCATCTAGGCAGCACTGTCAAGGTGCCAGACTGGCAGTGTCAAGGTGCTCAGGTTGAACCAGCAGTGCCAGGGTACCACCCTGACCACGGACCATACACCCAGGGGCTTCCGCTCCCTTGGAAGACCCTCCCAAGTGCAGTCCTCCCATTTGTGGGCACCAGTACTGAATGGCATTCGTCTAAGGTCTCCAAAGTGAAGGGGCTAGATCCCAACACCTCGGGTAGATCAGGCAGGCTGCATATTAGTGTGAGACCAGCTACTCATTAATATACAGATTTGCCAAATACCTATCCCGCCCACAATGGGCAGGATCCGGATCGCAACGTGTCATCAAGATCCCATTAGCACTGTTGCTTCACAGCTCCAGGGTCCCAGGTTCAATTCCGGCATGGGTCACTCTCTGTGTGGAGTTTGCACGTTCTCCCTGTGTATGCGTGGGTTTCCTCCGGGTGCTCCGGTTTTCTCCCACAAGTCATGAAAGACGTGCTGTTAGGTACTTTGGACATTCTGAATTCTCTCTCTGTGTATCCAAACTGGCGTTGGAATGTGGCGACCAGGGGCTTTTCACAGTAACTTCATTGCAGTGTTAATGTAAACCTACTTCTGACAATGAAGATTCTTCTTATTATTATTAATGGTTCGGCTGATTCAGCCAACAATTGGCTCATCTTCAGAGCTCAAGAAATCTCCCAGTTGTCAGCATTATGTGCTTGCTTAGTTACATGATCTCGATGGAAACATGTATTGTGGCACAGTGATTAGCATTACTGCCTCACAGCGTTAGGGACCCGTGTTCGACTCCAGCTTTGGGTGACTTCTGTGTGGAGTTTGTATGTCCTCCCTTTGTCTGTGTGGCTTTCCTCTGGGTACTCTGGTTTCCTCCCACAGTCCAAAGATGTGCGGGTTAGATAGATTGGCCATGCTAAATTGTCCCTTAGTGTCCAGAGATGTGCAGGTTAGGTTAAAGGGATAGGGTGGGATGGGCGAGAGGACGGACCTAGGTAGAGTGCTCTTTCGGAGGATCGGTGCAGACTCCATGGACCAAAGGTCCTCCTTCTGCACTGGAGGGATACTAGGATTCTAGGATTTAGCCTCACTGGTCAGGCACCCCTTCTCAAGTCGAAACGTGTCATTCGGGGTTTCAGCACCTATGCGTTATCCAATGAACCCTCAGGGCTGAAAATGACCATAATGTGTCCAGTGCTGGGGACAGGTTTGGTCTTGGCTGTAACACCCTCGGTCTGCTGTCTAGTCACTGTCTAGCCACTAATGGGAGATATCGATCTGAACAAGGTGAATACATTAAACCACAATTCATTAAATAGCCAATGGCGTTAATAGGACCATGAATGAGCCACACGTAAATCACCTACTGCGTCTGACAGATGTGTACTGTATTACCAAATTTAATTTCTCCTTTAATTCCATGGGTATTTGCTTTATTGCAGTTATGACCAACTCTCCCACTCTGTCTGATTACAGACCTGTAAATATTCCCAGGAATCTGTTACTCCAGCCTTTGTCCGTAATTTAGTAATTGCTCTGCAGGAGGATCTGATATTTGATCACTCCAGAGTTTGAATTCAATTAGAAATCACGCTTGCCACACTTTGCTGCTACTCATATCACAACCATCGGTCAGAAATATCTACCGTCGTCCATGCCTGGACTGAATATAATCTCAAATCCCGAGAGGCGACAGCAGAACTGTGGCTTTCCGTCTAAGCCCATTATAGCATCTAATTTACTCTTTCCTTTCAAATAATGAAATCATTAGCTTTAAATCATTTGTTCTCCAAAGTGCAAATTAAGTTATTTTGTGCTTGATACCCCGCTGCGAAGTGAAAAACCAAATTGCAGCGCGGTTGTTTCCAATGTGTGTGATTGGTGTAGTTAACTCCACTGGATTCACAGGTACAGCATCGTCAGGTGGCCAGAGAATGAATAATGTACAATTACTCATCACAACAAAGAACAAAGAACAAAGAAATGTACAGCACAGGAACAGGCCCTTCGGCCCTCCAAGCCCGTGCCGACCATACTGCCCGACTAAACTACAATCTTCTACACTTCCTGGGTCCGTATCCTTCTATTCCCATCCTATTCATATATTTGTCAAGATGCCCCTTAAATGTCCCTATCGTCCCTGCTTCCACTACCTCCTCCGGTAGCGAGTTCCAGGTACCCACTACCCTCTGCGTAAAAAACTTGCCTCGTACATCTACTCTAAACCTTGCCCCTCTCACCTTAAACCTATGCCCCCTAGTAATTGACCCCTCTACCCTGGGGAAAAGCCTCTGACTATCCACTCTGTCTATGCCCCTCATAATTTTGTATACCTCTATCAGGTCGCCCCTCAACCTCCTTCGTTCCAGTGAGAACAAACCGAGTTTATTCAATCGCTCCTCATAGCTTATGCCCTCCATACCAGGCAACATTCTGGTAAATCTCTTCTGCACCCTCTCTAAAGCCTCCACATCCTTCTGGTAGTGTGGCGACCAGAATTGAACACTATACTTTAAGTGTGGCCTAACTAAGGTTCTATACAGCTGCAACATGACTTGCCAATTCTTATACTCAATGCCCCAGCCAATGAAGGCAAGCATGCCGTATGCCTTCTTGACTACCTTCTCCACCTGTGTTGCCCCTTTCAATGACCTGTGGACCTGTACTCCTAGATCTCTTTGACTTTCAATACTCTTGAGGGTTCTACCATTCACTGTATATTCCCTACCTGCATTAGACCTTCCAAAATGCATTACCTCACATTTGTCCTCAATCACTTACCCCCAGGGTTTTTATTCTTGCCTTGGCGGCCTTGATATTATTTTCTCAATTTATGCCTCTCCAGGAGGTTATACGGCTGCGGGTGGGGGTTGGGGTGGGGGGGGGGGGGTTGGGTAGGAGAATATCGTGGAGATTGGGGACTACGCGGTTTTCTGGATTCCAATGGTGACCACGCTTCAAAATTACTTAATTGACTGTAAAGTGCTGAGGAACATCCTGAGATTTTGAACGGCGCGATGTAAATGCAAGTCCTTCTATTCTGCTCAATTCCTGTAGACATATCCAAATTTCGATTACACATTCAACATTGATTTGCCTTTAGTGTGTGGAACTTTCTTGTCCTATATTAAGAGGAAATTCTGTAGTCTACGGTAGAAAGGTCTCTTTTCAGATAATGTGAATTAAATGCTTTTTGAAATAGTGTTTTGGAGCATTAGTTCCTGCAGAAATCATTTTGACACCCAGGCCGCAGACTGTTTATCTAAGGAAGTCATTTGCAACCTATTCATGTCAAAAAGATACTTATGTTACACAAAGTAGGAACATAAATTGGATTCAGGGATTAACAGCTTGAAAATGTGAATTCTGTGCAGTGTCATTCATTTGTCTGTTCAAGACAATTCAGTGACACTTTCTGACAATTTGCTGGTAGCTCTGAACATCCGTGTCCCGAATTGATTGGAGTCTTCTATTTCCCATCTGTTTAAAAGCTGATCGCTCTGCTCAACCAGCAGTGCTGGGAAAATTCTGGAATATCAGTGCAGTCTGACTTCTTCCATCATTGTTACGTAGTTCAGCAGTCATATCTGCCAGATTAGGGCAGCACGGTAGCATTGTGGATAGCACAATTGCTTCACAGCTCCAGGGTCCCAGGTTCGATTCCGGCTTGGCTCACTGTCTGTGCGGAGTCTGCACTTCCTCCCCGTGTGTGCATGGGTTTCCTCCGGGTGCTCCGGTTTCCTCCCACAGTCCAAAGATGTGCAGGTTAGGTGGATTGGCCATGATAAATTGTCCTTAGTGTCCAATATTGCCCTTAGTGTTGGGTGGGGTTACTGGGTTATGGGGATAGGGTGGAGGTGTGGGCTTGGGTAGGGTGCTCTTTCCAAGAGCCGGTGCAGACTCGATGGGCCTAATGGCCTCCTTCTGCACTGTAAATTCTTTGATCAACCTTATTTAGGTGTGTGCCAGTCTTCAGTCGTATCCCTCGTGTTGTCGCACGCTATGTTTCCACATTACTGGCTCTGACGTTAATGAAAGCAGAGTTTTACCTCTGTTAGGGTGACACGGCGGCGCAGTGGTTAGCGCTGGTGCCTCACAGCGGCAGGGACCCGGGTTCGATTCTGGCCATGAGTGATTGTCTGTGTAGAGTTTGCACGTTCTTCCCGTGTCTGCGTGGGTTTCCTTCAAGCGCTCTGATTTCTTCCCACAGTCCAAAGATGTGCAGTGTGATGATAGGCAGACTATCATTTGTATATAATATGAGTAGTTCATCATTACTGTAAATTCTATGATCTATGATCTGCATGTGTATTATAAGTTATATGTTTTACTGTTGTAGTTCTAGCATCCGACCAGCAGGCAGGGTGAGTACGGAGTCCCGGGACCCAGATGCACCATGTGTTCCTTCAGAAGGTGTTTGTTAGGAGTTGATAGCAGTCGCATATTAAAGCAGCTCTGTTGTATCTCAGTGTAAGTAGTGTTAGACATTTATTTCCAACTGTATTCATCTTAGACATTTAGTTATTCATTAGTGTAGTGTTGATAATAAATAATTTTGTTTATGAAACAAAGGGCGCGATTCTCTGCTCTGGCGCCGGTTTGGAGAATCGCCTGGCGCGCCATTTTTTCCCGCGACGCTGGTCCAACGCCCTCCCGCGATGCACCCAAGTGGCGGGAACAGCCCCGTCGAGTTCTGTGCGGCGCAGGCCGGAGAATCACCCGCAACACCCAAAATGGCGATTCTCCGCTACACCCGCTATTCTCCGACCCGGATGGGCCGAGCGGCCTGCCCAAAGCGACGGCTTCCCGCCGGCGCCATCCACACCTGGTCGCTGCCAGTGGGAACAGCGCGGAATGCTGGGGGGGCGGCCTGTGGGTGGGCGAGGGGGGTTCTTTCACCGGGGTTGCACTCAAAAGGGGTCTGGCCCATGATCGGCGGACGGGCCTCTCTGAAGGAGGACCTCCTTTCCTCCGCCGCCCCACAAGATCCATCCGACATCTTCTTGCGGAGCGGCCTCGGGGAGGACGGCAACCAAGCATGCGCGGGTGATGCCAGTTAGGCGGCGGATGATGCAGCGCCACTTTTATGCAGCGCCACTGCCCGGCACGCTGACGCGCTGCTTTCGCAACACGCCTACCGAGTTTCTCGCGGCCCCGATCCTAGCCCATTTTCGGGCCCTGAATCGGTCGAGATCGGGGCCGTTTCGCGCCGTCGTGAACCTTGATGGTGTTCACGACGGCGTGGGCACTTAGCCGCGGGAGCGGAGAATCGCGCGCAAAGTCTAATGTTCTTTGTTCACACAGCAATATCAAGATTCCACATCAGCCCAATCAAAGAACATTACATGCAGGTTGGGTGGATTGGCCATGATCAATGCATGAGGTTACAGGGAAAGGGCGGGGAAGTGGGCCTACGTAGAGTCCTTTTTCGGAGGGTCAGTGCAGATTCGATGGCCTCCTTCAGCACTGGAGGGATTCTATTCTATGGCTTGGTTCAAGTGAAAGAAAAGACGTATTGTCTCAGAAATGATCCCAGTCTAGCCTTCATACACTTCCCCACATTGAAATTTTGTTGCTTATGTGGTAGGCAAGCACGTGTATTTTTACGGCATTGTCAATTGGAACAGCCTCGTGTAGAGAGTGTGTGAATCCACTGAACTCCTGCAGACCAGATTGGGAGATTTATCACCATATCTAACTCGTAGCCTCATTTACTCTCACAGATGGACAGTAATTAATTGGTTGTAAGTGCGGCACGGTTAGCACTGCTGCCTACAATGCTGAGGATCCGGGTTCGATCCAGGCTCCAGGTCACTGTCTGTGTGGAGTTTGCACATTCTCCTCATGTTTGTGTGGGTTTCGCCCCCACAACCCAAAGATGTGCAGGGTTGGTGGATTGGCCAAGCTAAATTGCCCCTTAATTGGAAAAAAATGAATTGGGTACTCTAAATGTATATATTTTTAAAATTGACTTTAAAGTGCTTTGGGATATCCTGATGTTGTGAAAGTTGTTTTCTAAAATGGAAGCCTTTTCACTATTAAACCTTTCTTGTTTGTTCCTTCTTCCACTGATGCACAATTGCCTTTTGTTCCTCTGGTTTCACATTCTTTTTCCCTCTTCTGCCTATGTGCCTTCAACTGTTGTGCTTCTAAACTCTGAATTCCCAAACTAAATCTCTCCGCCTCTCCACCTCTCTCGGATTGAAATAAAATGCTCCTTAAAATCTACCACTTTGCTCAGGTCCTACTTTTTGAACTATTTGTTCATTGGCTTCGCTGGCAGGACCAGCATGTGTTGCCCATCCACAATTGCCCTTGGAGAGGTGGTGGTGAGCTGCCTTCTTGAATCACTGCAGTCTATCTGCTGCAGGCACCCCCAATGTGTTTTAGGAAGAGAATTTCACTGTGACAGTGAAGGAACAGTGATACAGCTTCCAGTGAGGACGGTGCTTGGCTTGGGGGAGAACATGCAGGTGGTCGCTTTTCATGTTCCTGCCACTCTTGTTCTTCAAGGTGGCAGGAATCAAGGTGCAGACTCGATGGGACGAGTGGCCTCCTTCTGCACTGTATGTTCTATGAATCGCGGGTTTAGAAGCTGCTGTTGAAGGAGCTTTGGTGCGTTGCTTCAACACATCTTGCATACAGTACATACTGCTGGTGGTGGAGGCAATAAATGTTTAGGTTTGCAGAAGAGATTTACGTATGGAGGGTATTAGCTATGAGGAGCGGTTGAATAAACTCGGTTTGTTCTCACTGGAACGACGGAGGTTGAGGGGTGACCTGATAGAGGTCTACAAAATTATGAGGGGCATAGACAGGATGGATAGTCAGAGGCTTTATCCCAGGCTAGAGGGGTCAATTACGAGGGGGCATAGGCTAAAGGTGCGAGGGGCAAGGTTTAGAGGAGATGTACGAGTCAAGTTTTTTACACAGAGGGTAGTGGGTGCCTGGAACTCGCTGCCGGAGGAGGTGGTGGAAGCAGGGAAAATAGTGACATTTAAGGGGCATCTTGACAAATACATGAATAGGATGGGAATAGACGGATACGGACCCAGGAAGTGTAGAAGATTTTAGTTTAGACGGGCAGCATGGTCGGCACAGGCTTGGAGGGCCGAAGTTCCTGTTCCAGTGCTGTACTTTTCTTTGTTCTTTGTTCTTAAGTTCATGGACGGGATGCCAATCAAGAGGTCTGCTTTGTCCCGGTTGGTGTTGGGCTTTCTGAGCGTTGTTAGAGCTGCACTCCTTCAGACAATGGGAGAGCATGCCATCACAATCCTGATTTGTGCCTTGTCGATGGTGGACAGGTTTTGGGGAGACAGGAGATGAGATACTCACTTCAGAATTCCCAGCCTCTGACCTGCTCCTGTAGCCATAGTATTTATCTGGCTGATCCAGTTCAGATTCTGTCAAACTGCAGGAAGTTGGTCGTGGGAGAATTCAGCGGTGGTAATGCCATTGACTGTCCAGGGGAGATGATTAGATTATTTTTTGTTCGAGGTAGTCATGTAATTGGCACTTGTGTGGTAATACAATCCCCGACCAGACCCCAACATCGGCAAGGATACTGGTCCGAACCCCCAATATTTTATTTTACTTTTAAGACTGTGTTGAAAGATTGGTTCGCTCCAGGAGTGCTGATGAAATAGGGCTTGTTTTCTTTTAAGAATTGTTATTATTTTCATGTGTATTTATAACAAAAAAGAAAACGTAAGAAAACATAGGAAACATATACAGAAACATGAGGCATATTGACAGTCAACTTCAAAAGGTCGGTTACAACAACCTTATTATTAACTATATACATACTACCCCATGTAGTAAAACATATCAGGGGGGTGTTTGAAGCTGCCACCGTGCTCCCCCCTCCTCTGTTCCCTTTAGTCCCTCTGAACTTCCTACCCCTGCGCTCCGGGTGTTCCCCTGACCCGCTCCCCCTGTCCAGTCAGTCTCCCACCCACCCCCCTCCAAGTTAGGTGCTGGTCACAAACAGGTCCTCGGAAGAGGCTGGTGAATTGCCTCCATGTATTGCGGAAGCCTTCTTCTAATCCTCTGATGGCGAATTTCTTTTTCTCCAATTTGAGGAATTCCGCCAGTCGCCATGGCCTTGGGTGGTCCAGCCGAGCATGAGTCTCCGGCGGGCGATCAGGGCGGCAATGGCTGGGGATTCAGTCCCTCATCTTGTAAAGAGCTCCGGCTGTTCTGCCACCATCGGGCATGGCTCCGCCCTCACTCCCACATCACTGAACATGGCTTCAAAAAGGCGGGGTTGGCTATTTTTAAAACAAAGCTTTATTATGAATAACATATTAAACCTTTCAACCTGAAACCCGGAAAGGACAGCGCACAACTCAATTTTCCATCAATCAACAAAAAAATACATATACAGCTCTTAATCCAGCTCAAACACGCAGGCCTCAAAGTGTTGCTTGCATAACAAAGCAGATTTTGGTTCAATGGTTGCTTCACTTGGTTTTTTTCAGCCTTTTCCTTGTCTCCAGACAATGATGCTCTGTTTTTAAATATTAGCATTTTAAAGCTATGTCACTTTAAAACTATGCCGCTCTTCTGCTGACACACAAGGCTTCCTGGTCAGAGCTTTCACTGTCTCATCAAAAATGGCTCTATCTCTCTCTGACTCCTCCCACCACTGACCTCATATCCTCAAAATGAAAAAAATAGTATCTGCAGGCAGGCTATAAATCATTTAACTCTCTAGGGACTTTCCTAGTCAAACCAAACTGACCCCAGGATTTTAACCCTTAAATTTCTCACTAGATGAAAATCCAATTTCTTAAAATCCTCCAATCGTCACGGTGGAATGAATATTACTTGTTATTTACCACCCCAATTCTGAACACTGTTCAGGTCTTGCTGCGTATGGGCACAGACTGCTTCTGCATCTAAGGAGTTGTGAATGGTGCTCAACATTCTTCAATCATTTGCCAGCATCCTCACTTCTGAACTTATGATGGAGGAAAGATCATTGATGAAGCAGCTGGAGATGGTTCTTCCATGAACTATCCTGAGGAACACCTGCAGCGATGTGCTGGGACCGAGATGGCCGAGATCAACCATCACAACCATCGTCCTTTGTGTTGGTATGACTCCAACCAAGGAGTACTGATTTCCATTGACTCCAGTGTTGCGAGGACTCCATGATGTGATATTTGGGCAAACGTTGCCTTGGTGACAAGGGCAATCGCTCTCCCCTCCCCTCTTGAATTCAGTTCTGTTGTCCATGTTTGAACCACGGCTGTAATGAGGTCAGGAGCCAGGTGACATTGGCAGAACTCAAACAGAGCAACAATGAGCAACTTACTGTTGAGTAAATACCGCTTAATAGCACTGTCAATGACCTCTTCCATCACTTCACTGATGATCGAGGGTTGATTGATTGGGCAATAATTGGCCTGAGTAGGATTTGCCCTGATTTCGTAGACAGGGCGTAGCTGGGCATTCTACCACATTGTCAGGTAGATACCAGTGATGTATTTGTAATGGAACAACTTGGTCAGGAGTACAGCTACTTTTGGAGCACTGGTCTTCAGTGCTATGACTGAAATGTTGTCATGGCCCATAGCCTTTGCAGTATCCAGCGCCTTCAGCCATTCCTTGCTATCACGTGGAGAGAATCAAGGCTGAAGACTGGCATCTGCAATGCTGGGGACTTCAGGAGACGACAAAGATGGATCTTCCACTCAGCACTTCTGACTGGAGATGGCCGCAAATGCTTCAGCCTTGTCTTTCGTACGAATACCGACTTATGTATCCCAGTATCAAATTTTGTTTGATAATCACTGCTGTGAATTTTATGACACATTTTACTGTATTAAGGGAGCTATATAAACACTGGAATTGAAGGAGAACCAGTCTCAGAGATCCTTTTATTCATACTCAGTCTCTTGCCCCATAGAAAGACTAGCAAAGGCAAATTTGTGCAAGGGGAATAATAGTGACTGCCCTTGACATTCAAGGTCACATTTGACTGAGTGTAGCATCAAGGAGCCCAAGCAAAATTGAAGTCCATCAGAATCAGGAGGAAACTTTCCACAGGTTGGGGTCATACCGAATACAAAGGAAGATGCTGTGGTTGTTGCAGGTCAATCATCCCAGTCCCAAGACACCGCTGCAGAAGTTCCTCAGGGTATTGTCCTAGGTCCAACAATCTTCAGCTGTTTCATCAATTAACTTCCTTCCATCGTAAGGGAATGTTAGCTGAGGATTGCACAAAATTCAGTCGCATTCACAACTCCCCTGAAGCAGTCTGTGGGCTTATTAGGAATGAATTTCCTCTGTTTTCACTTGATGCTTCGCTTCAATAACTTGTGGGAGTGGGGGCATGGGAAGAACATGTGAATGAGACCTGTTATTCACCAATGTGATGGACTTTGAAGCTCTCCGTGTCACCAACCCACTGACATCTATCTAGACTTAAATAAAACTTGAGAAAACAAATATATCTATAGTACCTGCTCCATCAGCACAGTGAGGTGGCTCTCGCTCAACTCCTGTAGAGCAGGCAGAAGACAGACAGATAATTGGAATATAGGACCTGTAAGGGCAGGATGTGGTGTTCAAAAAGAACATGATAAGAGGAAAGCACAGACAGACACTGAGTGACTGGAGTGTCATGTAGCACAACTGCAAACTGAAACACAGGTCGGGCGAAACCACTGAACAAGAAAGTCGCAGAGACATCAAGGAAAGGAACAGAAGTGTGAGAAATATTGCGAAACATAAATAAAGACAGATGGTGGGAGAAAACACCTAAAGGCAGATAAAAGAACAGAACAAGCAAATTCGCCAAATGAGAACAAAAAGGGGTTCAAAAAGCAAGAAATAGTAAATGAGAAACAAAGGAAAAATAACGGGTAGGAAAATGTGACTGATAAAGATGTAGTGAAGGGAAAGAATGAACCTGCTCAGAGGCCGCAGCTTGATTGCTAGCCTGTCACACCAGCAATGCCTGTAAAGGAAAAATAAGGTGCAGGTGAAAAAATAGCACTGTCAGAACTCTCTGTTTAATTTGTTCTCACTGGAACGACAGAGATTGAGGGGTGACCTGACAGAGGTCTACACATTTATGAGGGCCTTGGACAGAGTGGATAGTCAGAAGCTTTTCCCCAGGGTGGGATAGTCAATTACTGGGGGGGGCATAGGTTCAAGGTGCGAGGGGCAAAGTTTAGAGGAGATGCGCGAAGGTCGTTTTTTACACAGAGGGTAGTGGGTGCCTGAAACCACCAGGCACCCAGGTGGTGGTGGTGGTGGTGATGGTGATGGTGGTGGAAGCAGGTATGGTAGCGACGTTTACGGGGCGTCTTGACAAATACATGAATAGGTTGGGAACAGAGCGATACGGACCCCGGAATTGCAGAAGATTTTAGGTTAGACGGGCAGCATAGTCGACACAGGCTTGGATGGCCAAAGGGCCTGTCCTGTGCTGTACTTTTCTTTGTTCTTCTTTGTTATTTCTGCTGGAGTTTTGGTGCATTATATTTCTGGTAAGAGACTTACCCCTGTAATACCCAGTGAAATAAGTGACAAAGTCTTGATTGACTACATCTGCTCTAGCCCACAGGAACCAGCCATTCAATGAATTGCCAGTTTCAGCAACAATCTCAACTCTTGTCAAGCGATTGCACACCTGCAGCCATTGTCAGATCCAATGCTTAAAATTTTTAGACAACTACCAATAGTTTGTTTGGCTGCAGAATCGTTCTCACTTGAAACGCTGGAATAACCTATTGTCGTGTTTTGACTTGTTAAATTTTATGGTGTATTGTTTACCTTGCTTTTAGCGTTAAACGCACAGGAATCCAAGTATGTCTAAAAGGAAAAGGAGGAAAAGCATTTAGTCACAACTTTCACAATCTCAAGACATCCAAAAGCGCTTGGAAGCCACTGATGTACTTTCTGAAGAGCAGCCACTGTTGTAATGAGGGAAACATGGCAGTCAATATATGCACAGCAAGCTCCCGTAAACAGCACTGTGATAATGAGCAGGATATCTGGGGTTGTTTTTGCAATACCAATTAAGGGATAAACATTGGCCAAAACTCCAGGGATAAATCGCCTGCTCTTCCTCGAAACACTATTGGGATATTTTTACATTTACCTGAGGGGGCAGTGTTTAACATCTCATCTGAAAGAGCTCATCACCGGTACTCCCCTCAGTACTGTACCTGAGTGTCAGCCTAGACTTTTGTACCTGAACGTCTGGAGTATGAATTGAACCCCCAATCTCACACTGTAATGGTCATAGTGCTACCGATTGAGTCACGACTGGCACGCTGCAGGTCACTTTTCTAATATAATGGATCACCCTTACTGTTTAGAAACCTCAGGTGGGCATACCCATCAGATCAATTGTTCCGGAGGTTGCAGAATCTTCATTGAACTTCAGCACCTGTTGTCAAAAAGCCACAGCTTCTTCTAAAATTCAGGAAGAGGAGGATATTGTGAAGGTCCAAGGTTCAAAAGGACATTGTGTTCTGGTAAAATTGTCCTGCAAATATACTGGATCAGTTTTGAAAGTAAAGGCTCTATTGGTTCATGAATGCCATGATAAGATTGCCCATTAGTGCCAGCTTATGTTTGGTAGCACTACTTTGAAGCACTGTTAGGATGTTTTCCTATGTTGACGGCGATCAAAACGAAAGCGGTGGAAAAACTAGAAGCAGAGGGCACAATCTCAGACTAAAGGGTCGATCCTTCAAAGCTGAGGTGAGGACGAATTTCTTCAGCCAGAGGGTGGTGAATCTGTGAAACCCTTTGCCGCAGAAGGCAGTGGAGGCCAAATCACTGAGTGTCTTTAAGACAGAGATGGATGGATTCTTGATTAATAAGGGGATCAGGGGTTATGGGGAGAAGGCAGGAGAATGAGAAAAATATCAGCCATGATTGAATGGCGGAGCAGACTCGATCGGCAGAGTGGCCTAATTCTGCTCCTATTTCATATGGCCTTATTGTTGTTGTTGGTTCAGTCCCAGAGAAATAAAACTATTCACTTGCCATCCAAACAAAACCGCTGGCGAATGAAAGCTGCTCAAAGTAACCTGGCAACCTTCAAGGGGGCATTTATGTCTTCTGCTGCATTCCTGTTTAATCCATTTATTTACTCTCACTTCCACACAGTAGCTTATATTTCTAATATAGTAATAACCTATCTCTTTGATGCAAAAGCTGAAGATCACTTGAGACATTTTGAAGGGTTTTAAATCCCATTATGTCCCTTGGACCACTGACTACTCCCGGGATGGAGGTCTGTGATTGACAGGCTCCTTTGGCTCCCCAGATTCATGCATTTCCCACCTGGTGGGTACACATCAACAACATTAGTAAGTTCCCGACTGATTTCTCCAATCTCAACCCAGGGGAGGTGAAACCAGTTAGCATGTCCCAGCTGTCAGGCCTGCCCAGCCCTGCTAATTCATGGCAGATTGTTTATCTCAGCTATTTGCCATTTCACCAATGGAGTCATTGGGCTGGCTCCACTTCTTGTAGACATTTTCCAAAAATTATGAACATCAGTATTTATTTATTATCGTCAGGGCTGACTGATCTGTTACGTTGCTGTGTACGTTTAATCAGTCTCAACTATTCAGTTAACCCGATCAACTAAACAGATCTGAACGTGGTTAGTTTGGGTTAACTATGAATGAACTGGTAGACCCTGGTTTTAATTCTTTTCATGTTTCAGGAGGTTAGACTATTTTAACACCCAAACCTCATTCAAATGCTAAGATAAAAGCAAATTACTGCGGAGGCTGGAATCTGGACCAAAAACAGAAAATGCTGGAGCTTCTCAGCAGGTCTGGCAGCATCTGTGGAGTCAGAACGGAGCTAACAAAGCTTTGCAAAGAGTCATCCAGGCTTGAAACTTTCTCGCTCCACAGCTGCTGTCAGGCCTGCTGAGATTGTCCGGCATTTTCTGTTTTTGTCACATTCAAATACTGCCACTTCCCTCAGGGGCTTCACAGGCTTTCTTACGGGGAATGTCGCATTCAGGAAGGAGGGAGAAGTGGGGATTCAGTGGCTCAGGAGCCTCGGAATTTCTTGCAGGGCTCATGAGGTGAGTTAAAGTTAAAGGCCTCTTCAGGCCTTCATTTCACTTTCTGTTTCGGTTACCTGGTGGGACAGCTACAGGGCCTTCCCCACTCAGGCTACCAATTAAAACTGCGGTCAGGTAGCTGATGATCGGCCTCAGAGACTTTGCGCGAGCGCCGTTCAGCACTGGTCCCCACAATGAGAACAGATGGAACGGCACTCGTAGGGGTCCGGAGGCCCTCACCTGCATGTCGTTTGGGCAGGGTGGTGCCCTGGCACTGCTGGTGCCACCTGGATACTCTGGCAGTGCCAGACTGGCACTCTGGCAGTGTCATCTGGATGCCAGCCTGGCACAGCCATGATGTCCAGGTGGCATTGCCAATTAAAAATGACACCCTGATCAGCGCGGCTTCCTGGCAGATAAATAATTTGACTAATGGAATGCAAAAGGAAAACCAGGCAAAGTGTGTACAAGAGGGCTGGTGTTAAGTTATTAATTCACAGAATGGGGGTGTTGCTTGAAAGGTGAGCATTTATCATTGATTAATCGCGGAAAGGTGGCGGTGACAGCTGAACGTCTTGTTTGGGCATTTCGGAGAGCAGTTAAGAGTCAAGGACATTGCAGTGTGCCTGGGCTCGCATCAAGGAGTCAAGTCAAGGTGCCAGATTTCTTTCTATGTAGGACATTTGTGAACAATGTTTTTTGTAATGACAATCAAGAGGTCACGCGGTCACTATTACTGATGATAGGTTTTCAGATTTATTGAATTATTTTAATGCTGCGATGGGATTTGAACTTGTGTCTACAAGATCATCAGTCAGACTTCTGGATTGTTAGTTGAGTGACATTACCACTATGCCACTGCTTTCCCCCAGTTTAGTCTCTACATTGGTGTTGGGTAGAAAATGCTGGCATAAGAGTCATTTATAGCATTAATTTTAATCGTGCAATCAATTGATGTGCAATCTGACCTGATTAATCTGCAATAGCAAATATCTTGGTGCTCTGCAATGACCACTCACTAATATGTCTTCCTATGTGGCCTGCGATGGAAGGTCCTCCAGTCTTGGCTTGTGGGGAATTGTCTTTGTTGAGTACCTTTACCCACATCAAGGCAGCCAACTTGTAACCGTTCCATGGAAAATTGTATTGGTCAACACAGAGGCATACTGTGCCACTGCACCAGCTGGAATAGGATGGCCTTCGCGGAGATTGAGGTTCCTGCAAGGATAATGATGCCTCCGCAGTTTGATGCAGCGGCACAACTTCCCGAGTGCATGTCACTCTTTTCTGAGATTGATATCGCTGGCGATGCCTCCTCCAGTCTGTAGTGCAGACCTACAACTAAACTTCCATCGTGCTCAGGAGGACTGGCTCTTTGTGGAATGACTCCGTGGTGCTCAAGTTGCCAGACAAATTGCTCAAGCTAATTATATTCGAGCAGCTGATTCACACTCAGTGTCGTTGCCGATTAATTAAGGCTTTGAGGTCCTCTTCTCTTTGATGCAGGAAGTAAAAGCGGCTTCTCAGCATGGTTTTATTATTCCTTAATTGATTTCACAACCCAGTCTTTCTTGCTAATCTCACTGTTTGGGATTCATCAGGCGACATATCACTGGCTGGCTTGGCATCAGATAACTAATTACAGGTCACTCGGTTTGAAATATCTTTGCATTCGTTATAAAGCAGCATTTCCTCAACTCCGTTGAAAAGTTTCTCAACTCTGTCTTTGAGGTGCTTCTCAAAGGTTTGAAACAGTGAGCACTTTGCCCAGAGTGGAGCTCACCGGCAAAACATCAGCAAAGTTTCAGGCTCAGCCTCACTCTGCGGGGGTGGTAGTAGCAGTGCTGCAGCTGGTCCCGGGCTCCAACCTGAGGGGGGGGGGGAACTACACATGTGCCTGGTCATTGGGTGAGAGTGTCATCGAATCAACTGTGACGCTTCCTTCATAGGCAGAGTGGCAATATGCCATTTGACTATGTTCAAAGATGAAGATTAACCAAGGTTCTTGGTGGAACTGTTATACAACATGGTTTAACACCTTCAGGACATTGGGGAAAAAAATAAATAGTGACCTTCATGATCACAGGATATACTAAAGTGCTTCAAGGTCATTGGAGGGCGACACAGTGACACAGTGGTCAGCATTGCTGCCTCACAGCACCAAGAACCCGGGTTGAATTCCGGCCCTGGGTGACTTGTGCAGTTTGACATTCTCCCCTTGTGTTTTTTTAAATAAATTTAGAGTACCCAATTACTTGTTTCCAATTAAGAGGCAATTCAGCATGGCCAGTTCACCTACCCTGCACATCTTTGGATTGTGGGGGTGAAACCCATGCAGACATGGGGAGAATGTGCAAACTCCACACAGGTAGTGACCCGGGGCTGGGATCGAAACCGGGTCCTCAGCGCTGTAGGCAGCAGTGCTAACCACTGTGCCACCGTGCCGCCCGTTCTCCCCATGTCTGCATGGGTTTCCTCCAGGTTCTCCAGTTTCCTCCCACAGTCCAAAGATGTGCAGGTACGGTGGATTGGTTGTGCTAAATTGCTTTTGATGTCCAGGGATGTACAGAGATAGGGGCTGGTGGACGGGGGAGTGGACATGGGTAGGGAGCTCTTCCAGAGGGTCGGTGCAGACCCGATGGGCTGAATGGCCTCCTCCAGCACCGCAGGGATTCTATGATTCTATTCCCTGATTCTATAGCGTGCTTTTGGATTGTAGGCACAGTTGTAACATAGGAGAGATGACAGGCAACCTACACGGATAAGGTCCAGAAATAGCAACATGATAATGACCAGTGTTGGTCGCAGGGTACATGTTGGTCAGGATACTGAGGATAAATCCTGTGCTCTTATTCATCTGAGACCGCAGCGAAGGCCTGGCGTTTCTAGTCATATCCGAAAAACGGCACCTCTGACAGTGCAGCACTCGCTCAGTATTCCATTACACTGTCAGCCTGGACATTGTGCTCCCGTCTCTGGAGTGGGAATTGGGCCACAACTGCTTGACTCAGAGGTGAGAGAGCCTCATCAGAAAATAAAAGAAAGATAATGGTGCTCTTGTGGTCTCATCCTCCATTACTGTTAATGTGTTTCGAATCTTCCAAGTCATTACGTAATCTATTATCAGCTCAATGGACTGGCAGTGCCCTATTAATGTTTCAGTGTAAGACCTTTCAGGGCCTTTCGTGAAATTAAAATACACACTCAACTGTTTAATTTTCAGTCAGAATTATTCTTACAACAAAACTTTCATCTTTCATAAACACCATTTTTTGACCCAGAACAGATTGTTCCCTGGCTCCTGAATAAATGACATCTCAAAAGAACTCTGCAACATTGTGGTAATGCCCTATTCATCTATATAGTTTTGGTCTGATTTCCATATTCTACCATTGGCAGATATCCTTTCAGCTGCCTTTGCCCTAAAGTTCTGAAATTTAGTTCCTACACCTGCCTGTCTCTCTTCCTTAAAATAGACCACATCGACAAAGCTTCTGTTCACCAGTTTTAACAATTCCTGAAAGGACTTGGGGCAGGATTTCTCAGATGGCTGGTTTCTTTGATGGAAATGAGAGGGTAGGCAGCTGGGGTTCAGAGGCCAGTAGTGGGGTATTAAATTCGAGGAGGCCTCCGGAGGATACAGCGGATCCCCAAAGGGGGCACCGCTAGTCTTGCTCAACACAAGCCCAAGGTGTTGGGCTATTCGGTTGGCATGGGTTTACCTCTGCTGTAGATAAAGTAGCAGCTCGGGCAGGATGAAGCACCTTAGTAGTCAATAATTGGTCACTTAAGGCCTTCAGTAGGCCCAAGGGCAGGCAAGCCACACAACATCTCCATTGACCCTTGCATAATGAGAGACAGGCCAGGTGTGTGCAGGTAGGCTTGGGGCAGGCCACACACTGCATTTTATGGGCCCCCCACCCTCACCATCAACCATGCTGGTGCGATGCCATGAAATCCCCCTCATGGTGTCAAACCTTCTTCTATAATGATGCCATGAAACACACTGGGACATTTTACTCTGTCAAAGGTGCTATATAATTAGCCATTTAGCAATGCAGAACTTTAGTATTGCTGAAAACAGAGACATGTCGAAGCTTTTCATCTCGCACTCATCAGGACATTTTGCAAGAAAACCAGCGTTATAATTTATACTGTATAAGAAGAGAATGCTGACTGGTTGGAAAGTAGACTCTGATTGGTAGAGGTGCTGCCACGGAGGATCCACCATGTATAAGATTGGTCTTATCATCAACCTTGTAAATATTGTCCGAGTCATTTGCGCACCATGAAAGCTTGATACTGAAATAGGCACATCAAAGGCATCCTGTGGGATGATGGCTAACCTGATCAGATAATTTCACACTGTATATCTCTGAAACCCTTGAATGAGCCCAAGACCATCACTTTGACCCTGAATAGTGCCCATCTTACCTCAGATTACTCTGGAAGGGCATTGTATCTCAAAGATCCTAGCAACAGGAAGGGTGGCATGTGGCACAGTGGATAGCACTGGGACTGCGGCGCTAAGGACCCGGGTTTGAATCCCAGCCCTGGGTCACTGTCCGTGTGGAGTTTGCACATTCTCCCCATGTCTGCACAACTCAAAGATGTGTAGGTTAGGTGGATTAGCCACGCTAAAATTGCCCCTTAATTGAAAAAAAAAAGAGCTCAGCAACAGACAAAGCTATCTGTTTCACGCTGCTACCATGCAGTAGCAGCACGGGCGATATTCGCCAAGAATAGGAAGCTGCCATCATGCCAAAAAGATGTTTTGCCTATGACACAAATGAGTAATGTGGAACATAAGTTTTAGTGCTGGTGTGGCGCTAGGAATGTAGGCTGTATGCCCCAAATACTGGCGGATTGCATCAAACAACATATCCCAGCCACTGTTCGTAATGGGCAAGTTACAGACCGTACCCATTCTGCCCATGCTTGCAACTCTCAAAATACAGTGCCGAACATTAGATGTGATTCCGCGATTTGTAACATTTACTACATAATCCTCAGTGTGCTAGGAATTATGGGGCAACCGACTGAATATTATCCATTGGGGTGCAGTTTGAAAGTAGTGGAAGCTACATTTATTAATACACAGGGCCACACACTTTGCAGACAGAAAGAACATGCATGTACATTGCGCCTGTTTCAGCTGATAGCGGTTTGCTGACTCATTCCTCAGGGCAATGCCTTGGCCATCCAGGTTTAACTTTCAAACAAAGCTTGGCAGTTTTCCGCCAGTCACCATCAACCAGTGCATTCTCTATGGCAATGTCTCTACAAATCAGAGTACACTTGCCAACCAATCAGCATTCTCCTCTCATACAGTATAAATTGTTGTTTTCCCCCCCACCGTGGTGAAATGTCTTGATGTGTGCAAGATGACATGCTTCTTTTTTCATCAATATTATATAGATGCAACTTCTGTCAGAAATTCCATTGATGCGTTGGAAAATATTGTCGTTTAAAATAAAGTTAGTGTTTCATATCTGACTGAGACAGAAGAAAATTATGAATAAATCCATTCTCTTCCAGGTTTCTGCATCGCAAAAGCACCCTGGTTAAGGCAAGATTATGTGCATTTTTCACAAGGTTGACATGTTAATTTTGTGTTTGCATAGCTTAAGTAAAAAGTCCTTAATGTTAAAAAGATTCATTGTATTTTATTAGATCTGCTCCTCATATTACTGCAGGGAATAATAATATTTTTCTAGCCACGCATTATCCCTGGCAGTAGATCAAAACTTATGATATGTATTTCATGAAGATGTACTGCGAAGATTCTTCAGAGAGAAATTAATTGTCTGAAGCATTACTTTCTACTTTCCATTCTGGTTCTTAATGAATGAAATATGTAGCTGGTCTGCCGGCAGCAGCAAACGGATTTTGTTCCTGTACTCGGTTACAAGCTTGCTATGTTTGTATAACACAGTGATTCACAAATAAATAACCTGGTTCTGTCTCCCAAATATGACTTTGCAAGCACATCAGTTTTATACGAGACCAGTTCAGCGCAGTGTACAGCCATTGAACTGTATTTTGTGGATCTAATAACACTTGCAGCTGGCTATCTGAATGCTCGTTGGTAATGATGGTGGTTAATTTTTGGTGATCCAGCTCTTACGGCCAGTAACAAGTCAATGAACATCAGATTATTCACCGAGTGAAAATTGCATGAAAGCAGCCAGTGATCTTCCTGCCTCCTGGGGGTGACGGCATAGGGGGTGGCGGGGGGGGGGGGGGGGGATGTTTGGGGAAGAAAGAGAGAGCAACTCGAGGTGGGGAAGGAGTGTTATGGGTCAGGGTTTAGAGAACCCCAAAGTGTATCATAGAGTTCACCTGACCCACATCTTTTAATAGATTGTGGGATGGGGAACACACGGCTCGCTCTACAGGTGTGGTACAGCAGAAAATAGACCAGTGGTTTTTAAAACAATACAATGTTTATTCTATGAACTCAAATTAACCTTTCTAAAACAAGCAGTGAACATCTTAGCAACCAGTAAATCAAGTACACCCCCAAAGACTACAACACTACGTAACCTGTATGCTGTCCTTTTATCATCCAAAAGACTTAACAAACCTTCAAACAGGAACACATTAGGGTTACATTTAATGCTGAGACCTTTTTATAATTCTGAGTTCGCCAAATGATCCATAGCTAGTCTTTGCGTGGGAGAGATCAATAGCAGTGCAGCTCACTGAAGGAACACACCCAAGCTTTCTCAAACTGAAACTAAAAAGCAGAAGTGGAGCTCAGCTCCACCCGCACTCTGACATCACTCCAGTAACATGAGCAGCTCCATTTCTTAAAGGTACATTCTTAAACACCCATTTCTTAAAGGGTACTCTCACATGGCAGGAGGGACAGAGAATGGATCTGAAAAAGAGGAGGAAAGGGCGAGTGAGAGGAACAGAAGAAGAGAGGGGGAGAAAACCCCAGATTTTAGCCATCGGGGTTGATAGCTCGAGTGAGGATACTTCATCCATTGCCGCATCTGCCCGGTTAAGAAAGTGCACTGGATGGGACAATCTTCACTCCAGGCCTCTTGTGAGGGCCATGAAAAATCCAGCACAAGTTCATAGAGTCAAACAGAAAGTAATTTTATTTGCAATAATATATACACAGGGTCAATAGTTCACTACTTGTTCCCTCTCTAGCCGGTGACCACACTGGCCAGCTCTATTTATGCAGCTGCAGTGCTGATGATGGCCCTGCGCCCCCCCTCATGGGGGGGGGGGGCACATATTCCCCAAAGATCCTGGCGTAACCAACTGTCCCCAGCCAAAAGGATCTGGGCAGGTTATTACAAGGCCCCTATGCCAACTCATTGCCAACTCATCCTCCTACCTACCCCCAATGGCCACTCATAAACTGCATGCTTATTCGCCCAGTATAAACTATATACAGGACTTCTAAATCCTACAGTAAATGTGGCATATGTGAAACTGCTCAGAAAGAAAACACCCATTCATAATTCCCGGGGCAAAAATGGTGTTCCTGCAACTCTTTAAAAGTGTCAATCCAACAGGCCAATAAATTGTCAACAACAGAAGCTTTAACTGGTTCGCACCTCTTTATCATGTGCAAATAAACATTGAGATACTGACAAAAACATTACAGAAAAAAATGGGTACCTGGTTGGTGTTTCTTGTTGTGGTCGACACTGTGGTGGTGTTTATTTAAACATCGTTGGGGCAGCTTTTCAGCTTTGGGCGCAATTGTTAATTCGAGTCGAAATGTCATCAAAATTGCACTCAGTCTGAGGAGAGGCCATCTTTCTTGAGAGATTCAGCTCAAATGCATTTGCCTGATGCTGAATTCAAAACCTTCTCTGAACTAGTGCAATCACACAGCGATTTAAAATGTAACTCCCTTTATAATTTCAGCAAGGTTTGATTAACACAGCTAAAAATAGGTTTGTCACCAAAAAAGGCATTTATAATCACAGCTTCTAACCAGCAGCTGAGTAACTCGATTTTAAATGGCTATAAATGCCTTTTTAAAAAGCGTTTGGAACCATTTCCAAGATATATGAGGCTACATTTGTCAGTTTCTTCATAAGTTGGGGCAGAAATCACATTTTCCAAGCATTTAAAATGTACCTCGTTGTGGAATCATAGAATTTACAGTGCAGAAGGAGGCCATTCGGCCCATCGAGTCTGCACTGGCTCTTTGAGACACTAAGGGCAATTTAGCATAGCCAATCCACCTAATCTGCACGTCTTTGGACTGTGGGAGGAAACCGGACCGGCACCCGGAGGAACCCCACACACACACGGGGAGAACATGCAGACTCCGCACAGTGACCCAAGCCGGAGATAGAACCTGGGACCCTGGAGCTGTGAAGCAATTATGCTAACCACTATGCTAATGCTGCCCAAAAGGTTCAGCCTAATTCTTGGAGGCTTCACGAAGGTTTTAGATAGCATGGTGAGGACATGTCTAGTTTTGTGGTGAGGGCTTTTATGGGTGGGGCCTATTTTTGGCACGATTTTTAAAAATCAGCACAAAAGATTACAGAAGCTTGAGTAGCAGTGAACTCGAATTGCGCATCGAATTCCGTGACCCTTTGTACAGGTTTACCTGATGTTTGCCGAATTACATCAGAGCAAACCAGCGCAATCAAGTAAAATCTCGAGGCATATTTATCATTAACTGTTTTTATTTTTTTCTTCTTCCTTGACCCAGCTGTTGCATTTTTTAGTCTTACTACAAGACAGAAAGCTATTCGGGTCCTGGTGGTAACTAGTCAATCAGCTGAGGGGAATCATCTCCTCAATTTTGTTGGAGTGGATGTCTATTAAATATGAGTCTAGTTTCATTCATTTCATTTCTACTTCCAAATAATTAGATTCTGAAAGGTTTTTGGGTGAATTGCAAGAAATATTCAACATTGCAATGTCTTACTTTTCCTCAGACACCGTTGCTAAGGCATGTGCTGATTTTACCTATAGATTTTGATAGGATTAATTGAAACACAATCTATCCTTCATTGAGTACTCTCTTGTCCCATCCTTTGACATGTTCCTGATGAGAGACCAGATTAACTGCTCGTATATGTAAACCATTGCCACTTACACAAACAGGTGGGAGGTAAATTGGAGATAAATTGTATTCCTTTTCAAGTCCTTTATCCTGCCAAGTTTAGCCCTCACACCCCATCCTCCATCTTGCAGATCATCAGCAGATGAGTGGGCAATGCTGTCAGCATCACTCTCCAAGGGTGAATTTTAAAAAAAATTTAGAGTGCCCAATTATTTTTTTCCAATTAAGAGGCAATTTAGCCTGGCCAATCCACCTACTTGGACATCTTTGGGTTGCGGGGCTGAAACCCACGCAGACACGGGGAGAATGTGCAAACTTCACATGGACAGTGACCCACGGCTGGGATTCGAACCCGGGTTCTTAGCGCCTTAGGCAGCAATGCTAACCACTGTGCCACGTGCCGCCCCTCCGAGGGTGAATTTTAATGTATCCTTAGATAGCCCTTCAAATATTTCACAAATCTCTTTTGTGGCATCATTTTTAGAATCTCTTTGCATTTACTTTGCAAGTGACGTTCTCGTGTCACAAGTGCCAGGCAATGACCATCTCCAATAAGAGAGAATCTAGCCATCTCCCCTTGACATTCAATGGCATTACCATCACAGGATCACCAACTATCAACACTCTGGGGTTTACCATTGACCAGTAACTTAACTGGATCAGCCACATTAATACCATGGCTACAAGAGCAGGTCAGAGTAACTCACCTCCTGACGAATAACTCACCTTCTGACTCCCCAAAGCTTGTTCGCAATCTACAAGGCATAAGTCAGGAGGGCGACGGAATACTCTCCAAAAGTATCCAGGACAAAGCAGCCGGCTTAACCAATACTCCATCCAGAAACCTAAACATTCAGACCCTCTGCCACGCAAGCGCAGTGGCAGCAGTTTGTACCATATACAAGATGCAATGCAGAAAATCATCGAACCTCCTTCAACAACATCTTTTAAATCCACAACCTCTAGCACATGGGAAGCACCTGCAAGTTCTCCTTCAAATCACACACCATCCTGGCTTGGAATTATATCACTGTTCCTTCACTATCACTGGGGTAAAATGCTGGAACTATTTTGCACAATGACACACTGTGGGTGTACCTACATCAGTTGGACTGCATTGATTAAAGAAAGCAGAACCTGCTGGACCATCACCTTCACAAGAGCACCAAATGCTGTCCTTGCCGGTGACAGTTTCATCCTGTCAACGAATAAGAAAAACAGAATTATAGTATCTTATCGCATAGAAAGAGACCATTTGGTCCATCACGCACGTGCTGCCTCTTTGAAAGAGCCCACTTACTTAATCCCCCTTTACAACTTTCTCTTCGTATCTGCACTTAATTCTCTTCAAATACTGACCAATTCAAATACTGCCCTGGGAAAGCGGGCAGCATAATCAAAGACCCCTCCCACCCGGCTTACTCACTCTTCCAACTTCTTCCAGCGGTCAGGAGATACAAAAGTCTGAGAACATGCACGGACAGATCCAAAAACAGCTTCTTCCCCTCTGTTATCAGACTCCGAAACGACCCTCTTATGGACTGACCTGATTAAAACTACACCCCTGTATGCTTCACCCGATGCCGGTGTCTGTATTTACATTGTGTACCTTGTGTTGCCCTATTTTGTATTTTCTTTTTCTTTTCTTTTATTTTCATGTACTACTTAGTACATGCACATCTTTCATGTACTAAATAATCTGCTTGAGCTGCTCGCAGAAAAATACTTTTCACTGTACCTCGGTACACGTGACAATAAACAAATCCGATCCAATCCTTTCGCAAATTCCAATGAAAACTTCTCCCAATGCATATTTCAGAACATTTCCGATTAGAACAATCCTCTGTGCAAAATAATTTCTTCAAGTCCTCCCCCCATCCATCCACCTTGTTCTTTTGTTAATTGTTATAAATCTGCAATCTATCATGGGCAGGAGTGGGGTCAGCTTAAACTGCCTGGCCTTGGAAGGTTTGATGAGGGTCAGCGTTCTTCCTGCTGCCACTGGCTCGATGGTGGACAGCACAGGATGTTGCCCAGAGTTTATTTCATGCAGGATTGTCAAACAGGAACTGCCGGACTTCCGTTCTGACAGACGGTATCACAGTGCAGCTTGGGTGAGGTCATGTGGCCGACCTCCTCGATGTTGGAAACGGGATGACTGGATACTTGAGGTCTAATTGGAGTCAGGGTTCCTTTTGTTTTTGGGGGGAACACGGATGTCAGGTTTAACTAACTGGCGCTCCCTTTGTCGAAAGCGTCCTTTTAGCACTGCGACTGCTTCGGCCAATAGCACCATTATGGGTGATTGAGACCTGCTAAGGTTTCCCTTTGTTTGACCTTCGCTGGAACAAATCCCCCATTCCCGTAGCCTTTGTTACTTTGAAACTGCATCAAGGCATCATGACCGGCTGAACTATTTTGTCCACTCAGCCAATGTCCATTTTGAAAAAGTACAAAAAAGATGACTTCATAAAATAGTCCAGCTGATGAATATATCTCTCACATCTGGACCATGGCCGATCTCTGTTTGCTGGAGGAGATTGGATTAGATTGGTTTATTGTCACGTGTACCGAGGTACAGTGAAAAGTATTTTTCTGCGAGCAGCTCAACAGATCATTAAGTACATGAAAAGAAAAGGAAATAAAAGAAAATACATAATAGGGCAACACAAGGTACACAATGTACACAAAAGGAAGAAAATACATAATAGAGCAACACAAGGTACACAATGTGACTAGATAACACCGGCAACGGGTGAAGCATACAGGGATGTAGTGTTAATCAGGTCAGTCCACAAGAGGGTCATTTAGGAGTCTGGCAACAGTGGGGAAGATGCTGTTTTTGAGTATGTTCCTGCGTGTTCTCAAACTTTTGTATCTCCTGCCCGATGGGAGAAGTTGGAAGAGTGAGTAGGCCAGGTGGGAGGGGTCTTTGATTCTGCTGCCCGCTTTCCCCAGGCAGCGGGAGGTGTAGATGGAGTCAATGGATGGGAGGCAGGTTCGTGTGATGGGCTGGGCTGTGTTCACGACTCTCTGAAGTTTCTTGCGGTCTTGGGCCGAGCAGTTGCCATACCAGGCTGTGATGCAGCCAGATAGGATGCTCTCTATAGTGCATCTGTAAATGTTAGACAGAGTTAATGTGGACATGCTGAATTTCCTAAGTTTCCTGAGGAAGTATAAGCGCTGTTGTGCTTTCTTGGTGGGAGCATTGACGTGGGTGGACCAGGACAGATTTTTGGAGATGTGTACCCCTAGGAATTTAAAACTACTAACCATCTCCACTCGGCCCCGTTGATGCTGACAGGGGTGTGTACAGTACTTTGCTTTCTGAAGTCAATGACCAGCTCCTCCTGACTGACCACCTCTATCAAAACCATTCTTAATTTTGAAGATATCTATTCCATTTTATTAATAGTAAGAAGTCGTACAACACCAGGTTAAAGTCCAACATTTTATTAATAATAATCACTTCAGTCTAAAAGGAACGTTAGCATTTTAAAAAGTGAAGAACCTTGAATAATATCCAGACATAGGAACAGCTTCTTCCCCACAGCTACCAGACTCCTCAACGACTCCCCCTCGGACTGATCTGTTCCCTGGAAGAACACTATTCACAATGCCCTTTTGTTTGGCCCTTGTTCCACACTGTAAACAATCACTATTTGTTGCTGTACCATTGTCAATGTACTCTGTCGATTATTCTTTAGTCTACTCTGTACGTACTGTGTACTTCCCCTTGGCCGCAGAAAAATACTTTTCTCTGTACTTCGGTACATGTGACAATAAATATCAATCACTCAATAACATGTTACTCGGTCAGGCCATGGCAAAAATAAAACAATTATGAATGATGAGGATAAGTAATCACAGTGGAGAAAAAAATCATCAAAAGAGTAGCTTCTGTGATTTAAACCCTGTTGATGAACCCTCCCTACCAAATACTGTAATCTGAGGAATAATTATGGCTCTGTCCCTCCAATACATTCTTCAAGCGCTTGATGGGAGCAACAAAAATTTCAGAAAACAGTAGGACGGCAGACTTGGAAAAGATTTTGGGGTTGGAAGATAAATTATCATTTGCATCGGGTGAAACCGTCCTAGGAATTTGCATAATTACCTCCCCGACTTGCTTTTGTCCCCTGCTCTTTCTTCTCCCTTTCAAATCTGCAGCCGTAAGGGTGCAAATTCTCTCCAAGCCTTTAGAATCCTTGTGCTGAAGTGTTTCCCTCCACCCTTGAAGAAGCCGAGTTGCTTTTTTCTTCATGCGCTTGAACCAGTGCCAACTCATTTATTCATATCGGTTCTGTAAGGCATGGATAAATTTATTCTACCTAGCATTTAATAAAAAGTTGAATTAAAAATTGACTTATGCTATGACATGCTTAGTTTTGCCCTTCTAGGGTTTGATTTCCCAAACTATTGGCCCTTTCAAAAACGTGATGTGTCATCAATCTCCTAGTTGTGTGACAAGGCCACTGATTTCTCACAGCACAACTTGAGGCGGTTGTTTAATAATTAATTTTTTCGTCGCTGAAGTACTCAATAAAGTAGATTGAAACATTTTATTCAAGGGCAAGATATTACATCTTCAACGTGGGGTGAAAAAGAAATCTCATTCCCGTGCAAAGGTTGGGCCATAAATCAAAATGTAGTTTAATAAAAGCCTGATGTTGCAACAATGATTTTTCCCTCCCCGCTCCCCGCCCCCCCCCCCCCTGCCCCCGCCCCCACCTACCCCCTGCCTGAAATGTAGATTATGTTTTAAAGACCTGTAAATTTATATTTTTTAATTTGTGGCAATATTTTGTCGCTGTTTGTCTTATCTGTGAATCATAATGCTGCCTGCACTGATGGATTAGGTTTGCGGATGATTTTTCAGAGATTATATTGTTATAGGTTGACTGAGTAATGTTGCATCTACTTTGCGACGGCACGACAGTCGATGCAACCGCATTCCGCATAGTTCAGCCTTCATAACTGTCGAGGCTTCTGACTTTTAAAACTGGGAGTTGTGCGGAAAGTCGGCATTGATGGTCAATTCACTTACACAAAAATACACTCAGGTGCTGGCAAGTAGGAAGACAGCAACAAATTGAACTGTCACCTGGCAACAACACCCTGCACTAAAGAAGCATAACTTCACCCGAAAGATGGTCATTTACTTGTTTGCTATTGTGCTGAGCTCTCTGAAATTCATTTCTATATTGCACTTATTGTCCATCATACTTTCATTTCTTCAGATGTCAAATCAACTTTAGGTTCAAGAGTCCTAAAAGTAATAATCCTTATACGTGTCGCAAGTAGGCTTACATTAACACTACAATGAAGTTACTGTGGAAAATCTCGGGTACACAAGAGGGAGAATTCAGAATGTCCAATTCACCTAACAAGCATGTCTTTCGGGACTTGTGGGAGGAAACCGGAGCACCCGGAGGAAACCCACGCAGACACGGGGAGAATGTGCAGACTCCGCACAGACAGTGACCCAAGCCGGGAATTAAACCTGAGACCCTGGCACGGAGACGCAACAGTGCTAGCCATTGTGTTACCGTGCCACCCAATATAAAGTAGGTAAATGTAAAGCCACCACAGCACCAGATGACCATGGGTTGCTTTCCCCTTTGAGGGGGAGAGCCGACTGCTGGTGACTTAAGCTGAGGATCACCACACCTCAGGCGAGGGGTAAGGTTGAGAAGGCGGGGCCTTCATGAGTAACCTCAGCCGGCCCGGAATTGAACCCCCGCTGAAGACCTTGCTCCGCATCACAACTAGCTGTCCAGCCAACCGAGATACTAGCATGTTCGAAAGTAAACGGATTCTGAAGTGTTTTAATGTGTAATTTAGGATGAAGTCTTCAGGGGCTTCAGGGGCGAAATTCTCCTACCCGCCCCGCCACATTTCTGCGCCAACCGGCCGGCGGGAGTCTCCGTAACACCGGCCGGTCAATGGGGTTTCCCATTGTGGGGCAGCCCCACGCCGTCGGGAAACCCCCGGGCGCCGGCAGAATGGAGACTCCCGCCGGCGGAGAACGACGCCCCAGAAATCTACCAATGACTACACCACTGTGATTTTATTTTCATAATCTATAAGTCTTTGCAGTCTTTGGATGGGATTCTTCAGTAACCGGCGGGGCTGGCAACTCCGGCGGGAAGGAGGGGCGTGAACCACTCCGGCGTCGGCCCGCCCCGAAGGTACAGAATCCTCCGCACCTTCAGGGGCTAGGCCCGCCCCGGAGTGGTTTGCGCCATGCCAGCCAGCACGGAAGGGGTTTGGCGCCACGCCAACTGGCGCCGAAGGGCCTCCGCTGGCCGGCACGAGTTGGCACATGTACGGGAGCGCCAGCGTGTGCTGGCGTCATCCCAGCGCATGCGCAGGGGGGTTCATCTCCGCGCTGGCCATCGCGGACTACTACACCAGCCAGCGCGGCGAAATAAGAGTTCCCCCACGGCACAGGCCCGCCCGTGGATCGGTAGGCTCCGATCGCAGACCAGGCCACCATGGGGGCATCCCCTGGGGCCAGATCCCCCCGTGCCCCCCCCCCCCCCCGAGGCCCCCAGAGGCCGCCCACGGAGCCAGGACCCGCCGGTAAGTACCTGTCGTAACATACGACAGCGGGACCCGCCGGAAATGGGCGGCCACTACCGCCCCCGCCAAATTCCGGTTGCCGGAGAATTCGGCAGCTGACAGGAGCGGGATTCACGCCACACCCCCGGCGATTCTCCGACCCGGCCGCGGGGGGTGGAGAATCCCTCCCTTCAAGTGGGGGAATTTCATTTGTCAAATTGCCAATTTGCGTCAGTTGTGTACCGTTGGGTGAGACCACCTGACTTTATTTCCAGAGGAGCCTCAAACCAGTCAGAAAGGGGGACTTAATCCTCGCTAACTCAAAGCCAGGTTTCATGTGCTACAAGGGGCGGGATTCTCTGACCCCGCCTTGTCGGAGAATCGCCGGCGGCTGGCGCGAATCCCGCCCCCGCCGGTTGCCGAATTCTCCGGCACCGGATATTCAGCGGGGGCGGGAATCTCGCCGCGCCAGTCAGCGAGCCCCCACCCGGCGATCCTCCGGCCCGTGATGGGCCGAAGTCCCGCTGCTGGAATGCCCGTCCTGCCGGCGAGAATCAAACCACCTCTCTTACCGGCGGGACTAGGCGACGCGGGTGGGCTCCGGGGTCCTGGGGTGGCGCGGGGCGGTCTGCCCCCGGGGGGGGTGCCCCCACGGTGGCCTGGCCCATGATCGGGGCCCACCGATCCATGGGCGGGCCTGTGCCGTGGGGGCATTCTTTTCCCTCCGCCTTGGCCACAGCCTTCACCATGGCCGACGTGGAAGAGACACCCCCCACCCTGCGCATGCGCGGACGTCGCCGGCCGGCGAAGTCCTTTCGGCCCCGGCTGGCGTGGCGCCAAAGGCCTTTCCCATCGGCCGGCGGCGCGCCAACCACTCCGGCGCGGGTCTAGCCCCTCAAGGTGAGGGCTTGGCCCCTAAAGGTGCGGAGATCCACACCTTTGGGGCAGCCCTACGCCAGAGTGGTTCCCGCCACTCCATCCCGCCGGGACCCCCCGCCCCGCCGGGTAGGGGAGAATCCCGGCCCAGGACACTGTTCTGGGCCACTGGGCACCTAGTTCCATTTTAATCATTTAATCCTGCAATTAAAGCTTTTTTTAAAGGCTGTTCCCAAAGTTTATGACTTTTGTTCCGCAGCTTTCAGTTATGCCTGTCAAAGTCATTCATGCCGTGTAACCATCTACTAAAAGCTCCAAAGAGTAGTTTAATATGTTTCCAGTTCCAAAGAGGAGACACATTCAGCACAAATGTCAGCTCGTTTCTCTGGCCATGTATGCTGTTGACTTGCAGAGTATTCTCAGCACCTCCTGTTTGCTCTGTAGTTGAATATGCTTCTTGATTTTGACCAAGTTGTCCACTGTTTCCAAATCTGTGCAGCCATTCCAAGCTGTTTCTTGGCATTGTTTGAATTTGTAGTAGCATCATGTCATCACACACATATTTTCAACCTCGACTCCACTCTCCAAAAGATCTGAAATCTTGGCAAAATCTAATTAATCAAGCACTCCCAGCCCCCCTACTTTGTCAGCCTGAACAGTGGCTCTCATCTAATGGCGTGCATTAAAGACTTTAATATGGACCGCCAACAAAAAGAGGTAATTGAACGCCCACAGGAAGAACAGTTTAAAATGTCCTTAGCGCATTAACATGCCTGGCTCTGAGTAACTAACCATGGCTGTGTTGCTTCAGGCAGGATCCAGGGATCTGGTGTGAAGATAAAATATGTACTACATCTTTTGAGAAACACACTCCATGTATAATTGATCCATTTTCATCTTAATTATGATTAAGAGACTAAAGTAATTAATCCGCAGTTATCTATTACAAATATCTTCCAGTGTCATATAGCAATCAATGCAGTGGAATCATAAATTAGTAAGAGATGTTTTCTTGGGAAACACTTAAATGTATACTAGCAGACACATTTTCAGACAGAATAGCTTTGTTTAATTGCTTTTTATTCCTGCCCGATAGCATTGGAATGCTGGATTAATGCATAATGCATTTTGAACAATTTTGCTCTCATTAGATAATTCAAATATTGTTTGCATCAGTCATTGTAAGAGTTTCATTATAAAGCAGGAACTTGGGACTTTTTCTGAATTAAGTTACTATTCTACTCAATGGACACTCCCCTGAGCAAATCCCTGTCTTGTCCTGTAAGTGAGCCAAGCTTGATTCCTCATCTGTATTGAGGGGCACCGGAGTTGAGTGCTGGAATTGGTCTTCATGTTCTACTATTGAGAAACAAAAACTGGCAACAGTTCCTGTTCCTGTATCCTATCCAAAACTGCGCCAAGTTATTGCAAGCACTTGGAAAGGTTGCACAGTGGTTATATTACTGGTTGAGTAATCCATAGACCTGCATGAATGATCAAGAGACAAGGGACATGGGGGGGTGAATATTTGCTTCAGAGGTAGGTAGGGTCATGCCAACTCATGCCAACTCACCCACACCCCTTGACCCTTCTACTCTTCATGCTAACGCAACCAGTATCCACCATGAGTAGACCACAGAAACCATGTTGAGATGAAATAAAATAAAGTTCTAAAAATGTACTAGTCTTCATTATATGAAAAAAACCTCCCATTCATGAAAGTCCATTCAAACCTTTTGCAACTGAAGTGGTTAATCTCTTATATAAACAAGCTTCTATTCATACCTCATATCAAAGGCAGCTAATCCTTCGATTATCTCTTTAGTTGTCAATCAAATTATGAAATCAGCAGACCGCTAAGATAATAGTAAATTTTGGCAATCGGACAAGCATTCAAAAAGAACACTGGGAGAAATATCAGCATGTAGCCATTGAAACTGGTTGAAAATAGCCTTTTAAAAAATCTTCCCCTGATACCTGCAACCGGCTTCCCCGAACAGGCGCCGGAATGTGGCGACTAGGGGCTTTTCACAGTAACTTCATTTGAAGCCTACTTGTGACAATAAGCGATTTTCATTTCATTTTCATTCTCCTTTTCATTTTTAAAGAGAGGGTGATTTAAACAACTTTGCATCATCACAGTAAATTTGTGATTCCCACAGTACAGGTTAAGACCCTTGCACCAGCCAAAATAGGGTCTGTTTGAACTCATCACTGAGTTCACTCATGACCCTGTGGCATTTGGGTTTGCCGAATGTGTGAAGAACACCGCATGTGGTTCACTTCACCATTTTGGAAGCTCCGCGGACTCTCCCTGTTTCTGTAAAGACCCAGCCCATGAGTTTAAATCCAAGCACCAAGGCTGGGGAATTTAAATTCAGTTAATTACACAAATCGGGATTAATAATGCTGGGACCAATAATGGTGACCGTGTAACTGTTAAATTTTGTAAAAACTGAATTTTCCAGCCATCCCACCTGCAGGCTCTTGCAGTCCTGTGGGTTTCCCAACGGTGGGGGGGGGGGGGGGCGGGGGGGGGCATATAACGTGAAATCCGTTTTGACAGTGGCAGGACCAGAAGACCTCACCGCCAGTCAAGGCCAGGCCGCCTTTGCCACCAACGCTGTGGGAAGGCGGGAAAGACCCGAACGTAATGCTTACAAAATGTCCAGTCGGGGAGGAAATCTGTCATCCTTACCCGGTCTGGCTTATATGTGTTTCTGGGTCCATCTGCTTGCCTCTTAATTCCCTCCCGAAGTGCCCCTGCAAGCCACTCAGTTGTCAAGAAGGCAGCTCCCCATCCCCTTTCCGAGGGCGCTTGGAGATGGCCAATAAATGCCCACCTTTATCCAATACCATTTACACCCTGCGAATGAATTAGAGCGATTAACAGCTGAGATTTCGACAAATGGGTAATAATAGACTCAGTCATACAGTTCATCTGCTTGTCCCAGGTTTACACTAATGAGATGGCAGTCGTCTTTTAAAAAAAAAAAAATCTGAGTTAAATCTGAAAATGGTCTCTGTGCAGTGAGTGTACATGTGTAAATACTGTGAGTAAGACTGAGACTCACATGTGTGGAACTGGGTGGTCAAACAACTTGATGACATTCACACCGGCCTTGCTCACACATGCCATAGTGGCTGCCTGTGCGCTGTGCCATAAGGCGCCCGGCAGTCGTAGAAAACAAAATATACATTGCCCCATGTCTGTTAGAGTCTAAATGGAAATTCACGAAAATGCATCACTTCTGGTCTTACTTTTGTCACGTCTGCTGCTATTTAAAACCACCGGGAGCTGATTTCACTCATTCTCAAAGGTAAATCAGCAGAGAGAGACTCTGTAATTATATGTTCCTAGGGTCAGTGAATGGAAGCTCAGGACTGCCTGACACCACCCAATCTGTTCACTGAGCACCCTGCGATACTTTTGCGCCGTTTCTTTTCAACTATATCCAGATGGGACACCGCACGCAAGTGGAGTATGCCTCGTCAAGCATAAAATTTCTAGCATAGTCTGCCTTGTCTCACAGTGAGGCTTCTGTCCAAACAGATTGTTGACAGTGGACAATCACACTGCAAGAGAATAAGTGGCGACCTTTGCAGGAAAATAAAGGATAGCATATGGAGAAATTGGAGATAATAAACGGAGGGAGCCCCTCAGTACAGGTTGTGTTCCAACTGCATGTCGACTAGCTAGCTTCAAACTTCAGTCGCAGAACTGTCTGTCATTCCAGCCTTCCGACCAGAGCTCAATTCAATCCTGCTTTTTCATGCAAGCGCTTGCTGTGGAGGGATGTAAGAGAGGACGGGATCACCCTGCTGTTAATGGAACCACTGCTAGGTTATTAAGCAACAACAGAGTTAGGAGTTAATCTGCAATCCAGAAGTAGAAATCCAAGTGGACGATGTATCTCAGTTGGCAGCGCTCTCACCTTCCAAGACGGGAAGTGGTGAGATCATGTCCCACTCCAGAGACGGAGCACTGAAATCCAGGGTGACGTTTGGTGCAATACCAAAGTAGTGCTGCCCCATCAGAAGCGCTGTCTTTGGAACAAGGCAAGAAACTGAGCCCCCCCCTCCTCCACATCTGCTGTGGTGCTTCTTCAAAGAAGGACAGGGCAATTGTCCTGGGCGTCCTGACTGGTATGAATCCCTCATAATGGCCATTATCTCATTTCTGTTAATCAAAGCTTGCGGTGTGCAAATTGACTGCTGCGTTTCCTACATTATACCAGTGACTAAAATCTATTGGCTCTAAAGTGATTTAGGATGTCCAGAGGTTGTGAAATATGTTCAAATAAACACGTGTTTTTCTGATTTTTTTGGAAAGCACTCAGATCAACTGGCTCTTTGGCACTTTTGACTGTCGAGGGAGTAAGGCACAGGGATTCCGATCCTTGCTTCTCACCTCTGAGATTAGCCTTCATATATAATTTCACTGCTGGAGTGGAGACCTTCTCGCTTTCTTGACTGTCAGGGCCCAAATTGCAATGAGCCTGAGAAACTTCAGCCTCAAGGGTACTTTCCACAGCACCCACCCTAATTTACAGCTGAGGCAACGCGTCCTGTAAAAGAGCAGAGGATAGATTCAACATTCAAACACAAATATCCACCACAGTCATTTTTGTTCAAATTGACAATCTCAGAAGAGAGTGATCATTGTGTCAGAAGCAAAAGACCACACCGGGTGCTGGATATCCAAAATAAACCCCCGAGGTAATGTTGGTAAACAATCAGCAAGCCATTCAGAATCAATGGGGGGGGGGAGAGGTAGAAAAGGTTAGTGGGTGGAGTTCTCCCATTTTAAGATGTAGTGAGGTTGGCAGACAGCTCCGATGGCACCTGTCTCACCGACCAGAATGCCAGATCCTGCCGTTGGAATCTTATTAATTGTGCACAGGCGGGTTTCCCTCCAACTCTCCTGGTGTATGGGCAGCTGATCTGTCTATCCATCCTCAACTGACATGTTCGAAAGTCTCGGTGCCATGTTTGAACACCAGTGCCGCACGTTCATATCAGTCTCTCCAGCTCACCTGCCTTCACCAGACTGCACAAGATGTCAGCAACCCTGAGGGAAGGGCTAGCAGCCTCAAGAAGAAGTCTGTTCCTCGATTCAACCCCTCCACCTCCCAAGCTCAACACCTTCGAGGTGTCCAGGCCCCACTTGGACCTCAACCCACTGCATCTGCAGTCTTCATCGATCACCTTCCAATAACTGATGTGATGTCCCACTGACCCCCTGTTTGTGAGCTTTTCATGCAGCCTTGTTGGGGTCCAACTTCCCTCCCCTTGGTCTTCCCTCTGCCCCCTATTATTCATCTTCTTCATCCACCTCCTTGCCCCTCTGCCTGCCATTGTGAACCATCACCCACCCCCCACCCACCCCTGCTCCCTGCACAGCCCTCCTTCCACATTGTCTTCATCAGGCCACCACTTCCCTCTCTCCTCACCTCACACTCCACTCTCAGTCGAACTTTGTTGTGGCAGCTGCATAGGTCTCACAGAACAGGGCAGTCCAGGTAGACACTGGTATGTGGCACCAGAGGGAAAGGAGACCCCTGTACTTCCCAACCCCAGGCCGGGAGGGGACATGAGAAGTCTTGGGCAGGTAGGATCAAGGAAAACCCTAAAGCTTTCCTTAGATATGTCAGGAACAAACAAATGACTCGGGTAACAGTAGGGCCAGTCAAGGACAGTAGTGGGAAGTTGTGCTTGGAGTCCGAGGAGATAGGAGAGGTGCTCAATTAATATTTTTCGTCAGTATTCACACAGGAAAAGGACAATGTTGTCGAGGAGAATACTGAGATTCAGGCTACTAGACTAGACAGGCTTGAGGTTCATAAGGAGGAGGTGTTAGCAATTCTGGAAAGTGTGAAAATAGATAAGTCCCCTGGGCCGGATGGGATTTATCCCAGGATTCTCTGGGAAGCTAGGGAGGAGATTGTCGAGCCTTTGGCTTTGATCTTTAAGTCATCTTTGTCTACAGGAATAGTGCCAGAAGACTGGAGGATAGCAAATGTTGTCCCCTTGTTCAAGAAGGGGAGTAGAGACAACCACGGTAACTATAGACCAGTGAGCCTTACTTCTGTTGTGGGCAAAATCTTGGAAAGGTTTATAAGAGATAAGGTGTATAATCATCTGGAAAGGAATAATTTGATTAGAGATAGTCAACATGGTTTTGTGAAGGGTAGGTCGTGCCTCACAAACCTTATTGAGTTCTTTGAGAAGGTGACTAAACAGGTGGATGAGGGTAAAGCAGTTGATGTGGTGTATATGGATTTCAGTAAAGCGTTTGATAAGGTTCCCTACGGTAGGCTACTGCAGAAAATACGGAAGCAAGGGATTCAGGGTGATTTAGCAGTTTGGATCAGAAATTGGCTAGCTGGAAGAAGACAAAGGGTGGTGGTTGATGGGAAATGTTCAGACTGGAGTCCAGTTACTAGTGGTGGACCACAAGGATCTGTTTTGGGGCCACTGCTGTTTGTCATTTTTATAAATGACCTGGAGGAGGGCGTAGAATGATGGGTGAGTAAATTTGCAGATGACACTAAAGTCGGTGGAGTTGTGGACAGTGCGGAAGGATGTTACAAGTTACAGAGGGACATAGTTAAGCTGCAGCGCTGGGCTGAGAGGTGGCAAATGGAGCTTAATGCAGAAAAGTGTGAGGTGATTCATTTTGGAAGGAATAACAGGAAGACAGAGTACTGGACTAATAGTAAGATTCTTGGCAGTGTGGATGAACAGAGAGATCTCGGTGTCCATGTACATCGATCCCTGAAAGTTGCCACCCAGGCTGAGAGGGTTGTTAAGAAGGCGTACGGTGTGTTAGCTTTTATTGGTAGAGGGATTGAGTTTTGGAGCCATGAGGTCATGTTGCAGCTGTACAAAACTCTGGTGCGGCCGCATTTGGAGTATTGCGTGCAATTCTGGTCGCCGCATTATAGGAAGGATGTGGAAGCATTAGAAAGGGTGCAGAGGAGATTTACCAGAATGTTGCCTGGTATGGAGGGAAGATCTTAT